>NC_057864.1:324273324-324922824 GCF_019393635.1 Dromiciops gliroides | reverse complement strand
TCACCTCCTATTAATTATCAGAAACTTGGGTTGTTGGAGAGGTTCTCTCTCTTGTTATATCTTTCAATGAATCTTGAATGATTGTGACATGGCATCAAGATTCCAAAATATACTTTTTAAGCATCATTTTGTTCTACCAAATCAAGTACCATATTTTTTATAAATAATCAACCAAGAGTAAACACAGTGAGAATTTGTATTCTTTGTATTTTTTAATTGTGTTATGATAAACTGACATATAGCGGGTTTTACATTGGGCTGCATTGATGTTGATCACCAAAAGGCAGGCACCCAATGCTTGTTTTAGGAAAGTGCTTCATAGATTCTAATCATCTTCTTAGTACATTAAAATTCTACTATCAGATTACCTCACACAGAGCAGTCATCTTTTCAGCCAAGAATATTGCTGTTAATTTATGATTCTATAGCTAGCAGAAACAACCTGGCTGCAAATTTACATGCTCTGGGCATCAAATAAACTAATTAAACCGATCTATGCTGTAATTGTCTTCTACTGTTTACTGATTAAAAAGCCCTTGAAATAATGAGAATTCCTCACATTAGGAAAAGCATGGACCTTTGAGCCATGATTACTATTGATAGTCTCAGAACTCCTCCTGGAGGACATGATAGGTTAAAAGGAAGTGCAGTGTGATGGCTGAAGCCTTAGACCATGTGTCAGGAGGCATCTCTTATATGTGGGGCTCCAATCTCTTGCGTTGAGCAAGCACTCCCATGTTCATGTTTCAGCTAATCAGATTATTGATGGCCAAATCATTCACCTATCCCCTTAATTTAAACTTGTAAGGATGCTCTGCAGACTGATTAGATAAGTATCTTTATCGTGTGCTGAGCCCTAATAGAGAGACTACTTATAAATACTAGAAATGGGTTATCAGATTATAATTTTAAATGACCATAATATGGATGGTCTCTCTGAATGAAGGTAGTTACAGCTTCTGCTTCTTATATCAGTAATGATAACAATGACTATAAATAGCACAATGTATAAATATATACAGAATAAATACATAATGAATATAAAAAGAATAACTATACATAAATACAGGTTATTTGGGGAAGGAGCGCACTAGCAATTAGCAGTAGCATTAAGTAGAAGGTGATGCTGGAACTATGTCTTGAAGGACATAAGGTAGTTTATGAGGTTGTAGAAGTTCATTGCAGTTGGGCAGATGCATGAGGCATAGAGAGAAGGCAAGTTTGACTTGATTAGAGTGGTAAACATGGCGGAACAAAGATAGACATAGATATCATGAGATATGATAAGGCCTGAAAGATACAAGCCTTGTGACTAATAAATTTCACAACACTAACTACTGGAGGAAAAATAAGTATTTGTATAGCACCTACTATGTACAAGACACAGTGTTAAGCACTTTCCCAATATTATCTCATTTAATCCTCACAACAATCCTGTGAGGTAGATGCCATTAATATCTCAGTCTTATAGTTGAGAGTAAGTGTCTGAAACAGGATATGAAGAAAGCTCTTTCTGAGGAAAAGACCAGCACTTAAGCCACTGGGCTACTTACCTGCTATTACTACATTAATGACTCTCCATATCAAAGAAATTGCTGGGAAGACTAAAGCAGTTTGGCAGAAATTATGTTTAAAGAAGCATCTTATACTCTTTTACAATAAACTTCAAGTAGATACATATCCTAAATATAAAAGATTACATAATTAGAAGAGAATGGAAGGAGGTGTCTAGCAAAACAATGACTATAGAGACAATTCTCAACTAATCAGAATTGGGGCAATTGATTATGATATAACAAGCTTCTTAAGGGCAGGGTCTGTTTCATTTTTACCAAAATAGTCACTAAATTATACATACTACTTGATCTGGTCACATTAGAAGTAAACCTATGGCTCTGAGAAATTAAAAGACAGAAGGAAAAGGCATGCATATAAAATATATATTGGTAGCAGCATGTTTTGTGGAAGCAAAGAACTAGAAGGGAAGAGCACCATCAATGGGGACTAGCTAAACAGATTGCAATATATAGATTCAATTAAATGTTATCACCATAAGAAACGATGAATACAAAGGAATTAGAAAAAATGGAGAAACCCTCTATAAATTGATGCACAGCTAATGAAACTAGTAATGAATGTCTACAATAAGAACTATAGGTTAAAGGAAAATAAGTCAAATTCTTAAACTCTGGTTAATATAGTAACCAATCGCGATCTCAAATAATGATGTGCCTTTTGCTGATAAAAGGACAATAGTTACACATGTTCTAACTGTATTTTTTATAAGATAGGTTCTAATAAGATAGGTAAGGGGAGGGGTATAGGTAGTGATTGGAGTATGAGTGATATTTTTTTTAAAGAGAGTTCTCTAAAATCTAATTCCATTGCCTATCTAAATTCTGAAAGGAATGTTACTTTCTTTTGGCCAAAACAGTTCAAGAATCCTTGAGGGGTTATGATGTGCCTTGTTAGAGGGAGCACTTAACACTGATGAACTCCTTGGTCTTTTTTTTTAAATATATACATATATATATATATATATATATATACATATATATATATTAAAGCACTAAAATAGTTTCAGGAATCTTAAAGTAATCCTAATTAAATTATATTGACTGTACATACTCAAGTTTTCACATCTAATAATTTACCACTGCATTTCCCAGTTTTGGAATAAAAGCAATAAAAACAAAATAAGTGACAAATCCCTAACAAATTAATTTTCAAAAAATAAATATAGTTTGGAGTTATTGGATTACAGAAAATGTCCTTAGGCCACCCTCTTTCTATTTTTTCAGACTACCTAAAATTCAAGACCTGCTGAACTATTTATTATACTATAATATTGTTTCCAAATTTGTATAAATAGCTCCCAGGTAGAAAATCTTTGCCAAATTTCAGCCTTGTTGAATTGTCACGGAGAAATCATTTCAAAAATGGAGCTAGCAAAGCAAGTTTTTGTGTAGCTGCTAGATGCAATTAACTCTCTGAGGACGGTTATGTTTACCCTCTTGTAAGGTACAAGTACTCCTTATACCTAAGGACAATTGAGTTGGTTAGCAAAAACAGGATGTATTAATGAGTGCTGTTGACTAATAGCAGCACTAATAGTTAGCATTATCTATTTTTAATAGATCTACATAGGTAGATATAGATAGGGCTTTAAAGTTCACAAAATACTTGACAAACATTACATCATATTCTAGTCTTTCAATCACTCTATAAGGTAGTTACTACAGGTATTATTTTTCCCATTTTAAAGAAGAAGAAACTGAAGCTCAACAAAGTTAAATAATAACCAAGAAATAACAGAAGTAATATTAAAACCCAGGTCTTCCTGACTGAGTCTGCCACTGACCATCACATGCTATTGGCATGACAAAGCATTCCTTCCTCAGTGTGGCCAAACTAGATTATTAGTTTTATGCCAAGATTCTTCATTCTCTCATATTCTCAACTAGAAAAATGGGATTATTATTAATGTCTTTTAGGAAGGTAATACCATACTTTCATGATTTGTAACCTATTCTTCTATGTTATTCCAATAATTACTACCTAACCATAATACAAGCTTCTTCTGTTCTTTAGTAACTTAGTCAGATGTTAAGAAAATGCTTTCGGAAAGCAAAAAAATTGTTAAACTATTAGGGCTACTTTCCTATTTTCCAATACATGTAAGGCAGTACTGTTTTATACACACATTCTAGTTATTAAAGGATCACTAAGTTCAGTTTGGAAATATTGTGATCCCTTTCCAATTTTATTAAAGTAGCAAATGAGGATGTTGATGTTTCATTTTTCAGTCATGCCCTACTCTTCATGACCCCATTTGGGCTTTCTTGGCAAAGGTATTGTAGATTTCCTTTTCCACCTCATTTTACAAATGAGGAAATTGAGAAAATCAGGATTAAGTGATTTGCCCAGAGTCACACATCTAGGAAGAGTCTGAGGCCAGATTTGAACTCAGGAAGATGAGTTTTCCTGACTCCAGGCCCAGCACTATATCCACAGCTCCACCTAGCTACCTCAAAATAAGACAAAAAACTTAAAAGTAAGATATGCCAAAATGCATGCACAAACTAGAAGCAGAACTATGAGAACTATCCAGGAACTCAGATAGGTTAACACTTGGTCTAAATCCCTTTTGTGATAAGAGATTTTTCTTTCTCAATCAAAATGTATTTCAGAATTTGGAAAAAATTATATACAGCTAAATGTTGTATTCAATAGCTTATCAAAATCTATAAAAATACTAACTCTGAAATATGTGTGATTTTTAAATTAAAAAAAGTAAAATTGGTAACAAGGAAAGTGAGAAAAAATTAGAAATCCACATAATACAGAGCATCCTAAAAGTTTATACACAACTTTAAGCTATTTAAGATAATTGCAATAAGACTTTTGGAACAACCTGTATGCATATGTATATATGTATTACATATATATGTTATATGTGTATACATGAAACATCATTGGTAACTTTTTTCCCCATTTAAAAAAAATTCTTTTTTTCTAGGGAAGGGTACTCTAGGAAGTCTTTTACAAAAAGTAGCTAATTTGTGACACATTGTATGACTACCACCATTGAGGGGAAAAGATGATAGAATATAATATATAGGAATCTTGGAGAACTCCTGGGTCTAGGTCTTTGTCAGAATTATGTGTTTTATGTGTATATATCCACATAAGAGTTTTACATGTCTGTAGACATAGTCATAGATATAACTGGTATAATAGTACTATCTAGAAGACAGTTTGATATAACATAAAGAGCCCTGGCTTTGGACCCTGAAAACCTTGATTCAAATCCCACCCTTGACATACTTTCTATTGGTGTAATTTTGGACTAGTCAGTTAACCACTCGCCCTCAATTTCTTCATCTTGTGGTAAAATATGAAAGTTTTTAACAGTCGGTTAGGATAAGTGAAAGACGCCAGTTTTTCAAGGACCACCCTTTTGGGGAGGAGATGAACAGTCTGCCTGCTGCGCATGTCAGACTGCCTGCCGGGTACAGTCCGCCTGCTGCGCATGTCAGACTGCCTGCCAGGTACAGTGCGCCTGCTGCGCATGTCAGACTGCCTGCCGGGTTTTTTTTTTGACTTCCGGGGTGGAGAGAACGGGAGTAGCCTTTTTTGCCGGCTTGGCGGGACTCCGGGCGGCGCGGCACAGACGGTCTGACTCACTCCAAAGGTGGCCTAAATCGGTTTGGTGAGTTTTTATAAGGAATATAGACAGCCTAGATTTAAGACGATTTGTACTGTATTTCTGTTTTCCTATCCTTCTAATCAACAACACCTTATATACAATAAAGGCTCTATCTAGAAAACCAGAAGCTTCTTCCATTTACTAGTCTGGGAGATGAATTAAGGGAAGGGTTAAGTAGGGGAGATTTATGATCTAATATCCAATTTTAAATCTCACAGTTTGGCGACCTCGAAGGGACCTTAAGGACCCTCCCACCCTCCCTAGTTTGGCCATAAGCCGGCTAATTCGGTGGATTTTCCAAATACCCCCCCCCCCCCCCCCCCCGCGGACTTTCCCTTTGTCTAATCTCCCTTAAAGACTTTAAGCCTCTAAAAGTCTTGCTTTAAACAGAAAAGCCAGCCCAGTTTAAAGGGCAAGATGCTCGAATATTCTACCATCCCTTTGATTTTTCTCATCGGAATGTATTGGGACAGCATAACATCCCGACTTAGAGGAATAGTTTATTCAATGGTCCTTCATAACATTATTGGTTTTTTCCTCATTCAGGCAGCAAAAAGTTTTTTGTATAATAGTATACGTGAGAATCTTTGGGAAAATACGTTTAATATAAGTAGAAATTTTATGCCTGCAATTGAAATACCTTTTAATACCACATCCATAGTTCATACGACTAAGGATTTTATTTTTTTTTGTTGTTTTTTTTTTGTTTTTGTTATTATCATTGTTTTTGTTATTATCATTGTTATGATGTGGGGGAAACTCTCACATATGGAGAGAGACCTCAAAATGGCTGTTTCTACTAGAGATGATCCAAGTTCAGAATCAGATCAGCAGAAACTACTCCCTCTGCAGGAAGCTATAGAACATAGTAAGAAGGGAGTGCCAATTCAAGTCAGAAAATATAGCCCCTTTAGACCAAGTGACTTGAGCGCATGGAAATCAATCATCCCTAGTTTTGAGAAAAATCCAAACACTGTAATTTCACAGTTAAGGACTATATTTAATGCATATCAACCCAGTTGGGCTGATGTTACTTGCCTTTTGGAAACTTTACTGTCCCCAACTGAGATTACAGATATTATCTCAGCAGGAAATGCCCTTGTTGCGAAAGGTAAGGCCGATGTGGAATGGCCTCTAAAGGATCCAGAGTGGAATTATAATGATGATAGGGATTTCCAAAGATTAAAAGATGCTAGAGAAACACTTCTGAAGGGAATGGAATCTTGCTCTAGAAAACCGGAAAACTGGCAGAAATTTTTAAGCCTACCTCAGGAGGCTAATGAAAGACCAAACAGATTTTATGATAGACTTTGTGAGGCCGCTAGACAGTACACCAGATTGGATCCAGTAGATTTAAGAGATTCCTGTATCATTCTCAACACATTTGTTTATAATTCACTGCCAGAAATACGCAGATACTTTCTGAAACAATGTCCAGACTGGAGAAATCTCTCAGTAGATAGAATTAAGGAACTTGCAAATTATGTCTTTGACTCACGTGAGGAAGATCCAGATCACCCTAAACAGAGCATTCTGGCACCAGCGATTCCTAGTCAGCCATGTGGACACCGGAACAAGGACACTAAGGTGTGTTGTTACTGTCGTAAGGAGGGGCATGAATTGAGAGAATGTAGGACTTGGAGAAGAAATTCTAATTCTAATTACAGGCGAAATCAAAATAGAAATAGATCTTTTTGGAGGAATACAGAAAGGCAGTACCAGAATAATGGTAACCAAGACCCCCCTCAGAAGAGGACACAGGAATGATGGTGTCTTGGGGAGGAATGGAACATAGATAATGAAAGCCATATATTCCCAGATCCAGATTTTTTGAATGCACTTGTGCCAGTCCATTCACCTCCCCAGAGTAATGAACCACATGTCACCTTAAAAGTGGGGGAGACTTATTATGATTGTCTGCTAGACACAGGAGCCTCTAAATCAGTATTAGTAAGCAAACCAGATGCTGGGTGTAGACCTGTAGGATTTTTGAATGTAGTGGGAGTCTCAGGAAAGAGCCAGAGAGTGGCAAAATTGAATCCTCGCATGGTATCTATGGGGCCCTTAACAGTGGAACATTCATTTTTACTCATGCCTGATGCCCCTGTAAATTTATTAGGTCGTGATCTCCTTTGCAAGCTTAGAGCAACCATATCTTGTGCTCCAGATGGGGCTGTCTCCTTACAATTGCCAGAGGATACTGTTCATTTATTACCAATTTTACTTACAGAAGCTCAAGGAACAGCAGGGGAGGTATCCAAAATCCCCTCTGACATTCCTGAGTCTTTATGGGCCTCATCCCCTAATGAGGTGGGGCTCCTTAAGTCTGCCATGCCTGTTACCTTTAAAGTTAAGGGGGGACCACCCCCCTCCATTCCACAGTATCCATTGTCTAGGGAAGCAATAGAAGGGATCACCCCTATAATTGAGGCTTTGAAAAGCCAGGGTATTATTATTCCATGTCATCACTCTCCATGCAATACTCCCATTTTGCCAGTTAAAAAACCCAAGCCTGGGCCAGATGGTAAACCTGTTTATCGCTTTGTGCAAGATCTTAGAGCGATTAATAATTATGTTATTCCTAGACATTCTATAGTCGCAAATCCGGCTATGATAATTTCCTCAATTCCCTATGAATCTACATGTTTCACAGTGGTAGACCTTTGCTCTGCCTTTTTCTCCATACCAGTACATGAGGACTTCCAATATTTATTTGCTTTTACCTGGAAAAATAGACAGTGGACCTGGACTAGACTCCCACAGGGATTTGTAGACAGTCCCACATTATTTTCCCAAATTTTACAGCAGGATCTGGCCTCTATTACCTTTAAGGGCTCCACACTAGTACAATATGTAGATGACTTACTTTTGGCCTCTCCTAATGCTGAAATTTGTCAGGAAGATAGCCGTCACTTACTGCTGGAGCTGCACAAGAGAGGACACAAGGTTTCCAAGACAAAGGTACAATGGTGTTTGCCCCAGGTAGAATATTTAGGATTTATTTTGGCTGCTGGAACTCGCTCTGTCTCTTCTAAGAGAGTCCAGGCCATTCAACAACTCTCTGCCCCCACTACTAAGAGGCAGTTGAGAGCCATTCTGGGAGCAGCTGGGTACTGTAGACAATGGATACCCTCTTTTGGTGAAATTACTAAACCCCTCATAGCTCTTACAAAAAGTTCTGTTCCAGACAGTTTACAGTTGGATCCCCAGCATCTCTCAGCCATAAAAGAATTAAAACGGGCCTTGTTATCAGCACCTGCCCTAGGACTGCCAGATTATAGTAAGCCTTTCACTCTCTTTGTGCATGAACAAAGGGGGGTGGCTTCTGGAGTCCTGACTCAGTCACTGGGGCCTAACCAACGTCCTATAGCCTACTATTCAATTCAGCTGGACCCTGTAGCGGCTGGAGCGCCACCTTGCCTTAGAGCAGTGGCGGCCACAGCGCTTTTGGTAGAAAAAGCCTCTGATTTGGTCCTAGGTAACCCTCTAACTGTGCAATGCCCTCACGAAGTGGAGGCTCTCTTACTACGTCACAGGACACAAGCCTTTTCAGATCAAAGGCTGGCTAAGTATGAAATAACCCTGTTAGGTAATGAGAATATCACTTTAAAACGCTGCACAGTTCTTAATCCAGCAACACTACTCCCTAACTTACCATTCTCGGGGGAACCGTTGCATGACTGTGCTTCTTTAGTTGATATGGCTGAAAAACCCCGTGATGATCTTTTTGATACACCTTTAGAAAATCCTGATCTTGTCCTCTATACAGATGGTTCCTCATTTATGAGAGAGGGAACCCGTTTTACTGGAGCTGCTGTAGTTTCTGATTATGACACCCTCTGGGCAGCTTCTCTGCCTTCCCATTTTAGTGCACAGGCTGCTGAACTTGTGGCTCTTACACAGGCCTGTAATATAGCTAAAGATAAGAGTGCCACCATTTTTACTGACTCGAAATATGGCTTTGGCATATGCCACTTTATTGGTATGATTTGGCGTCAACGAGGCTTTCTAACATCCTCGGGCAAGGCTATTGCCAATGGGGACCTTATCAAGGACCTCTTAGATGCCCTAAAACTGCCTTCTTCCCTAGCCGTTGTACATTGCCCTGCCCACACAGGGAATAGTGATCCTGTTTCAAAGGGAAATGCACGAGCCGATTCTGCAGCCAAGCTTGCTGCATTAGAAGCTCCTGAACATGTATTTAACCTTTCACCTTCTGAGGATATTCCTTCCAACCTAACCTATGACGATTCTGAAGTAGAAAAGTGGAAAAAGAAATTTAAGGCGAAACAGATCAATGGCATCTGGGTGTCTCCGGAAGGTAAGCCATTTCTTCCCCGGAAATTCTACCACCAGGTATGCCTCTCTGTTCACAGAAAAGGCCATTTTGGTACACAAGGCATTGTAGACTCTATTAAGAGAACCTGGATAGCACCAGGTGTGACTAATACAGCATCTCGAATCTGCTCGGGCTGCTCCACATGTCAGTCTTATAATCAGTATGCTTTTAAGGTCAAAGCTTATGGAGGGCGTCCTCTAGCATATACACCTTTTGAGCACTTACAAATTGATTATATTACTATGCCAAAAGCAGGACATTATAAATTTTGCCTTGTTATAGTTGATCAGCTCACTCGGTGGGTGGAGGCCTTTCCCAGCCCCCGAGCCACAGCTGCCTTTGTTGCCAAAATTCTTCTTAAAGAGATAGTACCTCGTTTTGGCCCACCAGCCCGCATCGATTCTGACAAAGGCACACATTTCACTGATTCGATTTTATCCCAAATCTACTCTTTCTTGGGAGTGACTCCAAAATTCCACACGCCCTACCATCCACAAAGTTCAGGCCAAGTCGAACGTATGAATAAAGAGCTTAAGAGTATGATTGGCAAATTATGTACTGAAACCCATTTGAAATGGCCTGATGTTCTACCATTGGCATTATTCTATCTACGAAGTAGACCAAGAGGAGAACTTCATATATCTCCTTATGAAATGCTTTTTGGTCACCCTCCTATCCAAGCTAAAACTTTTTCCCCAGTTTATACATCACTGGTGGGAGGTGATACTTCTGTTGCTTCCTATATACAGGAATTACAGACCAGGCTACGTGAACTCCATGAGGCAGGAGCTGTGGTCCAGGCAGGACCATTAGACTTTTCATTGCATAACTTCAACCCAGGAGATAAAATATATGTAAAGAATTTTCAGAGAACCAGTGGAACTCAACCTGCCTGGGAAGGACCTTTTCAGGTATTATTGACAACTCCTACCGCCATTAAAATTGGTGAAAAAGACTCATGGATTCATTGCTCTCATATAAAGCCTGCACCATTCATAGGTGAAGAGATTTCAGATAGACCTGAGGTAGACGCTAAAGAGGTAAAAACCCTAACGATAGCAACTGTTAAAGAGCAAAGAAAGTTCAGAGGAAACAGGAAGTTCCCATTTAAGAATCCCACTGATCAGTTAAATGCTTTGGGACTCAGTCTTCGTAAAGTATCAGGAGACGGAAATTGCCTTTTTAGGGCTTTAGCAGACCAGCTAGAAGGTCACTGTAGAAATCATCTCAGACACAGACAAGAAGCTGCTTCTTATATGATTAACCATAGACAAGAGTTTGAGTCTTTTATAGTAAATGACTCCCCTTTTGAAGAATATGTTGATGAATTAAAGAAATTTGGAAAGTGGGGAGGAAATGATACAATTGTAGCATTTGCTAAGCAGCATCAGCTGAATGTTGTGGTTCATCAATTAAATCAGCCTTTATTGAAAATCAGTGGCACAGACAAAACTGATGCTACAGAACTCCACATTTTCTACCATAAAGAACATTATGACAGCATTAGAAAGATCAATGACAATTCAGAAACCCCTGCCACTTTGGCATGCAGAGAATTGGGGAACCAGTTAAAACAATGTGGCATACCCCAAACTCTAGCAGCTTAAATACCTTATAATTTAACAAGCATTTCCTTCTACAGGCAAAAGCACTGAAGTACATGGCCTAGTTTTCTGGCCTACCTCAACTATTTTTTTTTTTTTATTAATTTTTGGGTTTTTTTTGTTTTTGTTTTGACTTTTGAAAGGCACTGAAAAGACCTGGAATTGACTGCACCTTTAAGTTCTTTAAGAGCACAAAAGGGTGCTTAGCGAATCTTTTGCTTTTTATTTTTTATTTTTGGTTTTGCTTTGGTTTTTTTTTTACTTTTGTTTCTTTTGCTTTTCTTTAAAACTAAATTTTGTAAACTAAGTGATTATTCAAAGACATTTTAAGTATATGCTGTGGGTGAGGCTATCGGGCCTCAGAAGCTACCAGAATTCTTCTTTTTTTTTATTTACTCTTTCTTTTTGAGAGAACCATGAGTTCTAATGAGTTTTGTTTTATTTATTTATTTTTCTCCTTTCTCTTGTATGTTGTTTTGTTTAACTAAAAAGTACCAGAAATTGCTTGATACCTCACTGAAAACATTGAATATTGAATCTTGCTAATTGAAGTCTTATTTCTTTTTGATGAATTAATCACCACTTTAAGTATCTGCTACTGTTATACCAGAGAATTCATGTATAAGATGATGTGGTCTACTTGCTAAAAGAAGATTATGTAATAATGTCTAAAAGAAGATTATGTAACAATGTCTAATATAATCAGCTATTTACATTCGTTTATTATTTATATGTCATTATACTCTGGGTATGGTTTGGAATTATTGTATATATCACTAATATATTCTCAGTTATGCAGCATAGCACACATTTTTACCATCATATTGTCTTTGGTGAAATTAATGAGATTTCAGAAATATGGAAACTTATCATTTCAGAGACTAACTTGCTGTGAACTCTGACGCAGGCCCTGGAGAGAATATATGTGCAACAAAAGGAGAGACAGGTATACGTAAGTCCATGGTTTGCTTATGATGGTGACTATGTAGAGCACAATTACTAGGCACAGTCCAGTATTCATCCTCTCTCCCTCCTAATTTAACCTAATTTAACTGAACTTATTTATCTTTTTATCTCACTCAGTTGAATTCACCTGTGGCCTAGCACAATCACTGGCTGTCTCAGAACCATGAGATATGGTATGATAACCTTTCCATAACATTTTCAGGTGTCATGAACACATACTAAATTTGGCTTTGATCCAGACACATGGTGGTAAAAAGTGTTACACATTGCATAACTACCTCAACCCTCTATTACAAGTCTAACCATATAAAGGAGGGAATGTAATGGAATTTATTAATTTGATCATTGACAATGCTATGCTAAGGTTTTAAAAATACAGCAATTCAAACAGTTAAAGAAGATAATCCAGCTTTCCAGACCAGAGTCCAGAATCCAGTTTTCCAGACCAGAATCCAGTTTCCTCCTGATGACATCTTACCACTTCAAGAAGACAAGAGAACTCAGAGACTTTATATGAACTGTTTTGCTTTATTAGCTTTTACTATCTCCTTTCTGTTATATACTATCTGTAACATGTACTCTCTGCAGAGGCTCTCCCTTTGCAAGACTAATGTCAAAGCGTCGGTTCATGAGGAAAAAAAAAAATCGCCCCTCTGGACAAAACTTTCCTCTCTTCCTTTTCTGTATTGTTGTTCGCATATTATTAGTCAGCAAAAGTTATTATATTCTTTTTACTGTTCCATCAAGGAAACATTCCGTTTCTTGAGGAAGCAAAGGGGGGAAATGTGGTAAAATATGAAAGTTTTTAACAGTCGGTTAGGATAAGTGAAAGACGCCAGTTTTTCAAGGACCACCCTTTTGGGGAGGAGATGAACAGTCTGCCTGCTGCGCATGTCAGACTGCCTGCCGGGTACAGTCCGCCTGCTGCGCATGTCAGACTGCCTGCCAGGTACAGTGCGCCTGCTGCGCATGTCAGACTGCCTGCCGGGTTTTTTTTTGACTTCCGGGGTGGAGAGAACGGGAGTAGCCTTTTTTGCCGGCTTGGCGGGACTCCGGGCGGCGCGGCACAGACGGTCTGACTCACTCCAAAGGTGGCCTAAATCGGTTTGGTGAGTTTTTATAAGGAATATAGACAGCCTAGATTTAAGACGATTTGTACTGTATTTCTGTTTTCCTATCCTTCTAATCAACAACACCTTATATACAATAAAGGCTCTATCTAGAAAACCAGAAGCTTCTTCCATTTACTAGTCTGGGAGATGAATTAAGGGAAGGGTTAAGTAGGGGAGATTTATGATCTAATATCCAATTTTAAATCTCACAATCTCTAAGAGAAGAGAAGGGCATGTAGGTGTTACAGTGGATAGAGCACTGTGCCTAGAGTCACCTTCATGAGTTCAATCTGGCCTCAGACATTTACAAGCTGTGTGAACATGGGCAAGTCACTTAATTCTGTTTGCCTCAGGTTCCTCAACTATAAAATGACCTGGAGAAGGAAACGGCAACCCACTCCACTAACTTTCTCAGGAAAACCCCAAATGGGGTCACAAAGAGGGACAGAACTGAAAATGACTGAATAACAGCAAAAACTGGGTGTCCCCTAACGTACCACCCAGCTTTAGAGTTATGACCCTATAGCATGCATACAAAATGTACAGTGTGGTATAGTAGATAGAAATCTGCTTTCGAATCAGGAAGACCCGTGTTCAAGTTTTAATCTCTGATATATACTGGCTTGTGATCTTTGAAAAGTCATTTAAATTATTGATGCCCAGGTGGCTTTTTAAGACTAAAAATTAACATACACCTGGAGATGTATTGTGGTAGAGAACATTTCCTTATTGAAAGCTCTTCACACCAATGACTTCATAAGTCATAACTAGTAATAGCAGTAGTCATCAAAATAATAGTAATGTAATTAATTCATCTCTTACCCCCTTTCAAATAGACTTTACATATACATAGATAAATGTAAGAAACATAGATAATTCAAAGACACACATATATACTATATATATATATATATATATATATATATAAAATTATGATTACAATCCCCTAATACTTTAGTATAAATAGTCACTGGAGCCAAAACAATTCAAAGCCTGAAAAAGACCTTAGAACATAGATTTGCAGCTGGAAGTAGTTTTAGAATTCATTGATTGCACTGCAGTACCTGGCACGTAATAGGTGCTTAATGAATGCTTATTCTACTTATTTATCTTAGCTTTTTTTATATATATTTGGCAGGGCAGTGAGGGTTAAGTGACTTGCCCAGGGTCACACAGCTAATAAGTGTCAAGTGTCTGAGGTCAGATTTGAACTCAGGTCCTCCTGAATCCAAGACCAGTGCTCTATCTACTGTGCCACCTAGCTGCCCCCTATCTTAGCTTTTTACAAAAGAAAAAGGCAAAGCCTAGAGGAGACAAGTGAGCTATCCAAAATTATATAGGTGCTAAATGGCAAAGGCAGGATTAAATCCCAAAACTGTTGCTTGCAAATCCAGCATTCCATCACCTCTATGGATTTAACTCCATTTGTTAACGAGTAAAAGACAAATTTTAGGCCCAAGCCTCAACTTCTTGATTTATTCAGTCAGAGATTATATTCTATTTGAATAAGTTTTTAAGAACATAGTCACTTCCATATCATATGATGAGGCTTTCTAATAAAACTTTAATGGGAGAAAGATAGAAATGCATGTGTTCGTGTATACATCGAAATAGATACATGGATACACGCAAATGTATCTGCTTGTCAAACAGTGATACAATGTGTCACAAACAAGCCACTCTTGTTAAGCTGTTCATTGAGTACCCCTCCCCACAAGGAGAAAAAAGAGGGTTTTGTTGTTGTTTGTTTTTTTATAAACAAGAAGAAAAGAGAAAGTTACTAGTGATGCCTCATTGTTTAGATACTTGATTAAGATTATAATGCTGCTGTTATGGGTTATGATTCGACTTCTTCCTAAAGCCTACCTTGCTCAGAAATAGTTAATAACAACTATAAAAAATACTTGGGATTCTACTAGTACCAAATTTAGTTCATGGGCTCAGGGTTGGAGAGTAAGATGAGATCTAAGAGGTCATATATTATAGTCCCCTCATTCAGTAAATCAGAAAACTTGAGGCATTCAGAAGAAAAGTGATTTGTTCAAAGTCACACAAATATTAATTGACAGTCTGAATAGCACTTTCAGAAACTGCTTGGTCATTCTTTTGTCTGTTGCATATCTGTATCTTCTCATTACATCTTGTTACACTGACTACAATATCACCTTAAAAAATAAAATAAGAGTTTGCATTTCAGTGAGGATTACATGATCAGCAGCATCTTTATTTAAACAGATATTTTGGTAGCACAGATGTTTACTACTAATCTAGTGTCAGTGATGGGCAATAAAATATATTTCTGGAGCAAAGAATTGTATTATGTGAGACACAAACAAACAATCTATAAAGTTAAGTCTATCAATCAGACATTCAAGGCTTAATGGGACACACAAAGACTGATTTACTCAACACTGACTATTTGTCTCTAAATACAGTCATTTCTTCCTTTGCAGGTATTTGTTCAAAAATACAGCATTCAGTTTACAGGCAGATAAAACACCATCAGTAAAAATGTATCAAGTATTTTATTATCTTCCTTCATCATTGTCAGAGACATCCCCACTCCTTTTGAAAGATACAAAAAGCTCACTACCCCAAAATAGCAATACTACCAGCCTCCCCACCATAAGTACCACTCCTTTGAATCAGAGCATTGTGTTTCTTTTCCAAAATGCAAGTACAGTATGTTACCTTATCATTAGTATCACTAACACAATGCAGCATAGTGTAGCCTGGTTTTTCCGACTAAATAACTATGCTTGAAAAGCAGAGGCCTGAGGAAATGGGACATAGACAAGTACATCTTCAAGGAACAGGACAGAATGGGATCATGTGGGTTTTGTAACTGAACATAAGGTGGAAATTAACAGAGAAAATGTCCTCAGGTGTCAGAAGTGGGATGCGAGCAAAACTATCCATTGAATCATTTTAGGGGAGATTCAAACCACATAGAGAGTGTTTAAGACAGGCCTATACAAGGAATTAAGCAGAATCTATAATAAAATTAGGAGGGACCTATTTAGGAATGGTGAGAAATTCAGGGCACACTGAGATTAATTTGAAATGCTTTCTGCCCAGTCACAATACAAATTCAACCAGATATAATTTTACTTTGCCCCATAATATTTGAAAAAGACAGAGCTCTCAAAGCTCATGTATTATCACTATCACAAAATAATCATTTTGTGCCTATATGTATTAAGTGATATTATTTCATTCTTCAGTGTCTATAATGCTGTATGACTCATAACCATACAACAGTGATAGATGACTGGTAATTTTGAAAATAAACCATTGTTTCTGGGAGACGTTTGGGGTCATTAAAGGAATTTTGCATTTTCATGAAGACTATTCAGACTACTTTCGCTCTTCTACTTAATTCTGGAGGAAGTAGATTGTTTATTTTTACTGTTTGTCCCCAGATATATGAACTTCTATATGATCCCTTTAAGTTGTCCTGTGAATAGTTGCCATTTTTTATAATGTTTTGAATTTTGCAAAGCACTTTACATCCCATTTTATCATCACAGAAACTCTAGGACATAGGTACAATCATCATCTCCATTTTAGAGATGAGAAAACTGAAGCAAACAGAAGTTAAGTGGTTTGCCCAAGGTCACACAGCTGATAAGTGCCTGAAGCTGGATTTGCATTCTGGAATTCCTGAAACCAGGTCCACTGCTCTATCAACTCTTTTACCTAGCTGCCATGAACCTAAGCAATAAACATTATTCATTCTCTTGAGTTTTTCCTGAGGGAATGGACTCTTCCAAAGTCTTTTAGTTGTTAGCTGATTTCTTCTAATATGTTCTGCAACATCTCGAGGATTGAGGTACACATGTGAGGTAATTAGTAAAAAGGAATGATAAGATGACCTCATCATCCATAGCAAATCCCTCTTCAATTTAGATTCGTCACTAGACCGAACTCTTTGAAAGTAAAGACTCTTTTACTTTTATTTTTATCCCCAGAACTTAGTGGCACAAGGAAGACACTTAATAAATGTTTCTTGGTTATTTCCTCCATAATAGTGGTGAATACCTTTTGTAAGAATGTATCCCTAATTTATGTCATGCCTGATATTCATTCATTATCAGTGGAAGTTATATGTTTTCTTATATCAGAGGGCAATGGAGAGACTTATGGTGGGTATTTATAGGATATTATAAAGAATGAAGAGAATAAAGGGTGTCACAAGGGAAATGTGAAATAAAAAATGAAAATGGGATGACCATGTGGTGAAAAAGAGAGATAACATAGAAAGGTTTAATACGCCACCTAGAGGCAGCTGGGTGGCATTGTGAATAAAGTGATAGGACTGCATTCAGAAGACGAGTTCAAATCAGACTTCAGACACTTACTTATAAACTGTGTGATATTGGGCAAGTTAATCTCTGCCCCAGTTTCTTCAACTATAAAATGGAGGATAATAATAGCACCTACTTCACAGTACTGTTGGAGATCAAATATGATAATATTTGTAAAGCTCTTAGCACAATGCCTGCTACATAATACAAGATATATATATAGATGTATGTATGTATGTATGTATGTATGTGTGTACATATATATATATATACATATATGTGTGTGTGTGTATACACACACACACTTATTCTCTTCCCCACTACTACTACCACTGGTAACCTTACAATATCAGCCACAAGAAAAGGCGGCCCTCAGAAAATTGAATGGACCCCTTGTGTCACACTTGTCAAAGAACATAGACAAGAATTACACAAGATGTACAGGCATGGGTGGGTTGTCATCTACAGTATCATTGAGATCATAGATCAATTTAAGAATTGTCACATGTTTTAAGTACTTAACTGAAAGTGGTTCAATGCAAGAAGAACCATTTTAGCAATAACTATAAAAGTTCTTTGAATGCAAAGGCTGTTGTCTCTGAATCTTGGGCAAGTAGGAGGCAAAATGGATAGTGTTGGACTGATTAAAAACCCAGTCTTAGACACTTACTAGCTGTATATTCCTGGGAAGGTCACTTAAATGATATGTGCCTCAGTCTCTTCATCTGTAAAATGGAGATAAGAATAGCACATTGCTCCCCACAATTGTTGCAAGATTAAAGTGAGATATTTTTATGCAGTCTATAAATGTCAGTGTTATATAAATGTTAACTGGTGGTAGTAGTAGCACCAGCAGTAGCAGGCAGCAGCAATAGCAGCAGCAGTAGACAGAGTGCTGGACCTGGAGCCATGAAGACCTGAGTTCAAATCCTGCCTCAAATTAGCTGTGTGGTCCCAGGCAGGTCACTTAAACTCTCTCACTTTTCTTATCAGTAAAATGGGAATGATAATAGCACCGTCCTCCCACAGTTGTTGTAAGGATAAAGTGAGATGTTTTAAAGCATTTCACAAACCTTAAAGGGTTTATAATGTTTGCTTCTTGTTCTACTACTACTACTACTACTGCTACTACTACTACTACTACTACTACTACTACTACTACTACTACTACTACTACTACTACTACTACTACTACTACTACTACTACTACTACTGCTACTACAATGACTATACTACTGCTACTAGCAACAGCAGCAGCAGCAGCAGTGGATGAGGCACTTTAGTCTAGAGTCAGAAAGACCTAAATTCAAATTCCTCTTTAGATACTTACTTGCTTAATGATCCCAAGTAAATAATAAACTCTATTTGCCTCAGTTTCCTTAAGTATAAAATGTGAATAATAATAGTGCCTAATGTACAGAACTGTTGCCAGGGTAAAATGAGATGATATTTGTAGAGCATTTAGCACAGTGCCTGGCACTATATAAAATCTTATTCACTTCTTTCTCTCCCCATGTAGCATATTCAGAACCTAGCACTATGCTTAGCATAAAGGTGATACTTGTCTGTTGAAATAAACTAGACATTCATTCAATTTTCTTTCTAAAAAGTGTGCTGTCCACTAGGTACTATGATAAGGAATGGGGAAGAACAAAAGAAAAATAAATAGTTAAAAACAATTAAGTAGCTGTTCTTTATAAGTATACACTCTATCATAAATCAGGTTTTCTCTCATTACAACTGTGAGCCCCATAAAACTTAAGAATAAGAAATATTTCTCACCCCATAATATCACAACATCTTTAACTAGATTTCATTTGATGATCTGACCCAAAATATTCTTTCTATCCATACACTTTTTTTTGGTGAGGCAATTGGGGTTAAGTGACTTGTCCAGGGTCACACAGCTAGTAAGTACCAAGTTTCTGAGGCCAGATTTGAACTCTGGTCCTCCTGACTCCAGGGTCAGTGTTCTATCCACTGTGCCACCAAGCTGTCCCAAGCCATACACTTCTGAACTAGAAAGCACATACCAGGCATTGCTACACTAACAAAAGAATATCCACTCATTTTTCCATTCACTTGCAGAAAAGGCCACATTCTTCCTGAAGGGTAAGAGAAAGAAATGGGTTTTTCCATTACAACCTTAATATCTAATGATATACCATGGGACATCTCACTCATACACATTTCAAATCCTTGCAATCTGGCCTCAGACCTAACCATACAGATGATACTACTCCTGCCAAATGTACCAAAAACCTATTAAATTGTCATATCCAATGTCCTTTTTTTTCTTTTCCTTGAATTTTCTGCAGCATTTGATTCTGCTGCTCATCTCCTTCTCCTGAACATCCATTTCTTCCTACTTATCTGGCCATTATTCAATCTCCTTTTCAGTTTTATGAATTTTTTTCTCACTTTCTACATGTGAACAAGGCCCTAGGGCTCTGTTCTGGGCCCCCTTATCTTCTCTTATACATGCTTTCTCTCTTCATTCTCTTTAGCTCTCTTTGACCCAACTATCACTTCTACACATGTTACTCCCATACCAATACATCCAGCTCTTCATTCTTCTAAACTATAGCTTCTAAAACTGTGGTCACAGCCCCATATGGGATCACATAACAGATTGTAGGGTTGTGAAAAATTTGGCAAGAGTAAAAGATTATACATACATATTTGATATAAATATATACTCAGGGTCACACAAAAATGTCCTGAGCAAAAAGGGGTAGTGAATGAAAAAAGTTTAAGAAGCCCTGGTCTACTACAACACCACATCACTGAAAGCCTACCAGAAATATTCAGCTAAATGTCCTGTATGTCAAATTCAATACATTCCAAATAGAATTCATCATATTTCACTTCAAATATTCTCTTCTTCCATCTCTATTCTAGTTACCCAAGTTCTCAGCCTTAGAAATATCCTCAATTCGTCCTTCTCCCTCATCTGCTTATATCCAATAGGTTGTCAATGCTTGTCAGTTCTATCACCTCAATGTGTCTCTAATCCATCCCTTTCTTTCAATCCACATGGCTACTACCGTTACTCAGGACTTCACTAGCCTCAACAATTTCAGTGGTCACTTAGGTTTATGTACTTTGAATCTCTCCCCTCTCCAATAAAGGATAAATCAGAGAGTAAAGATGTAGGGCAAACAGGAGGCAGTTTGTGCCAAGGGAATCAAAACACCACCACCACAACCTTGACAACCAACTCTCCTGAGACCTATATGGAGATGACTTAGAAGCCTGAACCCAAGAGCCTAGTGAATCACAAGCTCACACCCCCACCAGATCACCTAACCTACTTCCAAACCATCTCCCCAAATCTATATAAAGGTAACAAACTTCTGTGAAGAAGGGGCCAGCCATCCACACTAATTGCCATCTACAGGGTAGTCAAGCCAGCCTAACTGGAAGCAGCAAGGCACTCAGAGGAAAAGACTAGAGCTGACATGTGCCATTCAAATCAAAGAATCATCAAAACCTCAGATATCACCTCCACCACCATATCCTCTTATACCCCAGGAGATACCTCATAAGCCTCAACCCAGATATAGCAATGCTCCCAAAAGCATCATTGCTACTCCCACCCCAAGCCCTACAATAATCACAAAGGGGAGAAATCACTGTGTAGAAGGGTCCTCTCTTCCTCAACACCGCCAACACCACCTATCTACCAACCGCCACTGATGGACAAGTATGACCAAGATTTCTAGGAGTAGCACACCTCCCCCAACCCCCTGTCCTGCTATATTCCCAGACCTCATCATTTTGGGGAGTAATACCCAGTAGAGATATGCCCTGGTAGCTACATCTTTGGGTATTTCAGCCATAGCTAGTAAAGACACAGAAATTTCTTGCCACCAAAGTCCTTCACTATGTCAAATATTCAACAACAGAAAATATTATTTTAATAGTGGGATGACATTAAAGAAGATATATTTCCAGCTGCTTTGCCATTGTACCCTAAGTATCTTGGAACCGTACCATCTCCTAGCAGCTGAAACCTCCTATACCTATTCTCTTCCCCTATTAGAATGTGAGCACTTTGAGAGTACAGAATGTCCTACTTTTCTATTTATATCTTCAATATTTAGCAAAGTGTTTTGTACTTAGTAAGTACTTAATATTTTTTTACTCATTCTTTTATTCAGTTATCCATAAAGCTCCTGACCCATTTCTTTCTTTAAACTTTTTTGTGTTTGTTTTTTAAAATTTATTTAGTATTTTATTTCCCCAATTAAATGTTAAAACATTTTTTAATATTCATTTTTAAAACCTTGAGTTCTAAATTCTCTCCCTTCCTCCCTTCCATCACCCCCCTCCCCCATTGAGAGGGCAAGCAATTCAATACAGGTTATACATTTAACCTGGTATTTCTAAAGCACAGGTTTGATGATTTCATACTATCACCTAAGAAATTCCAGTGTTCACTCTTTCCAAAAGATAAACTCCTTTATTTAGCTTCAAAATCCTTTCATAATCTAGCTCCAGCTGGCATTTACTGGCCAATTCCTCATTATTCCCGTTCAGGCACTCTACAATTCAACCACATTGATCAGATTGGAGGTGGAGCCAAGATAGTAGAGAAAAGGCATTAAACACTCATAGCTCCTGACATAATTACTCAAAAAACCCCAAACACAGCAATAAGACAACACCTGGAGCAGCAGAACCCACAAAAGATGGGCTGAGATTGTTTTCCAGCCAAAGACAACTTAGAAGTTCAGCAGGAGGAACAGCTAGGTGGTGCAGTGGATAAAGAACTGGCCTTGGATTCAGGAGGACCTGAGTTCAAATCCAGCCTCAGACACTTGACACTTACCTAGCTGTGTGACCGGGGCAAGTCACTTAACCCTCATTGCCCTGAAAAAAAAAGTTCAGCAGGAGGAGACTGCCATACAAGGGTGGGAGTGTAGCCCAACCCCAAGGTAGCTCTGACACAGATCCAACCCCGGGCAGGCTGCACAAGAGAAACTTACCCCTAGCCTCTGAATCAGCTGCAGTACCAGCATCTTCTGGAACTAAGCTCATGGTCTGGTGAGAGGGCTGAATGGCTGGCCGGTCGTGTGGGGGTTGAATAGAGGGGTGTCTGCAGGAGTTGAGGAGGAATTCAGCTGTCCCATCCCAGCGGGGAACCAGGAAGAAATCTTGAGCATTCAGAGGCCCAGTTGGGGGAGGGACATATGCTCATCAGAGCTAACAACCACAGCAAACAAAATGTTGTTGCCTCATTAATTAGCAAGTTGGCCTGGGGTTATCTACAGACCACAGAACAGGTCAGGTGAATAAAAAACCTACCCCTCCTTGAGTTGTATAACCTGTAACCCCCTGAAGCTTGGGACAGTATAGCATGGAAGCAGGGTCCCAGGTTGGGAAGGAGTTGGAAGTCAAGTAAAAAATGGGCAGGATGAGAAAGCAGAGAAAATTGCAAACCACAGAAAGTTTCTTTGGCTATGGGGAGGATGGCAACATCAGGGCTCCTACATACAAGGCTTCCAAGAAAAATATGAATTGGTGCCAGGCCATAGAGGCACTCAAAAAGGACTTTGAGGATAAAGTAAGAGAAGTAGAGGAAAAAATGAAAAGAGAAATGAGAGTGATGCAGGAAGTCATGAGAAAAAAAAAAGTCAACAGCTTGAAAAGCCAAATGGAAAACAAGATACAAAAGTTCTCTGAAGAAAATAATTGCCTAAGAATTAAGATTGAATGATTATTCTGGGGCAGAGCCAAGATGGTGGAGGAGAGGCTGATCAGGCTGAACAGCCAGCCAGGGACAGTGCTTCCAGTGCATGTCAGAGTCCTCAGCACCAACAGCTTCTGAGGCTCTGATCACGGACTGGTGAGGCTGTTTGGTAGGCTAGAGTGAAGTGGAGGCAGCATCTACTGGAGTTGGGGCAAAGCACCCTTGGTCTGAACCAGTGGGCTGAATCAAGTGGTGGTGGCCCAGTGGGGGAGGGGAAAAAGCATGCCAAGCTTCCAAACATAGAGCGTTCAATCAGACTTCTGTTTCCAGGTCAAAGAGAAAGTGGTCGTAATTACTCACAAGCCAGGCAGACTGAGAAGAAGAAGCCCAATCACCCCCGGGGCCATGCTGTAGCACAAACAGTGTGTCCTGGAAGCAGTGCTACACTTTAAGAAGGGGTAAAAAGTCAAAAAATAGTAAGCAAGGATGAGTAGGCAGAGAAAGCAGAAGACCATCAAAAACTTCTTTGGGGGTAAGGTAGACCACAATACAACCTCAGAAGAAGAATATAATAACAGGGTCAAAGCTCGAACATCCAAAGCTTCCAAGAAAAATATAAACTGGTCTCAGGCCATGGAAGCTTTCAAAAGGGACTTTGAAGAGAAAGTAGGAGGAATAGAATGAAGATGAAGAGAAAGGGAGAAAAGAATGGAAAGAGAAATGAGAGCGATGCAGGAGAGTCATGAGAAAAAAGTCAACAATCTGAAAAGCCAAATGGAAAAGGAGTTTTAAAAAACTGATGAAAATAATTGCTTAAGAATTAGGATTGAACAAATGGAAGCTAGTGACCTTATGAGAAACCAAGACACAGTAAAGCATATCCAACTGAATGAAAAAATAGAGGGCAATGTGTCTCCTTGGAAAAACAGCTAACCTGGAAAATAAATCTAGGAGAGAGAATTTGAAAATCATTAGACTCCCTGAAAACCATGACCAAAACATGATCTTAGACACCGTCCTCCAAGAGATTGTGAGGGAAAATTTCCAAGCAAAAGCTAAAATAGAAATCAAAAGAATCCACTGATCACCTCCTGAAAGAGATCCCAAAAGGAAAACTTCCAGGAATATTACAGCCAAATTCCAGAACTCACAGGTCAAGGAGAAAATATTGCAAGCAGCTAGAAAAAAGGAATTCAAATACTGTGGAGCTCCAATAAGGATAAAGCAAGATCTAGCAGCTTCTACATTAAAGGACCGGAGGGCATGGAATATGATATTCCAAAGGGCAAAGGAAATGGGATTACAACCAAAAATTATGTACCCAGCAAAACTAAGCATCATCTTTCAGAGGAAAACATGGAATTTTAATGAGAAAGAAGATTTTCAGGCATTTGTTATAAAAAGACCTGAACTGAATAGAAAATTTGACTTTCAAATACAAGACCCTAGAGAAGCATAAAAAGGTACACAGGAAAAAGAATCAAGAGAGATGTTAAAAGGTTAAACTGTTTACATTCCTACATGGGAAGATGATATGTCTAAATCATAAGAGTTTTCTGAGTATTTGGGCAGATATAGGAATAAATTTAGACACAGGGCACATATGGAGATTATAAAGGGATGATATCTGTAAAGCATTTATTTTTCATTAATCTTTTTTGAGGGGGAGAGAGTGGTTGAGGTTAGTGATCGTCTTGTGTCTGAGGCCAGATTTGGGATTGGGTCCTCTTGGGTTCAGGGCCGGTGCTTTGACCACTGTGTCACCTAGCTGCCCCATGATGACTTCTTTAGGGGAAAGGTGAGGGGAGATAGGAATGCACTGGGGGAAGGAGAAAGGGGAGAGGTAGAATGGGGTGAAATCTCACATGAAAAAAGCAGTAAAGGGCTCATAGAGTGGGGAGAGAGATGGGGAACGAGCATGTATGTGAATGAACCTTATAGTCATCAGAATTAACTTAAAGACCTTAATCTCAACAGAGTTGACTCAAGGAGGAAATAACATACACACTCGGTTGGGTAGAGTAATCTATCTAACCCTGTAGGAAAGTAGGAAGGGAAGGGTATAAGGAGGGAAGGGTGAAAGAAGGGAGGGCAGAGCAGGGGAGGGGGCAGTCAGAAACAAAACACTTTTGAGTAGGGATAGTGTAAAAGAAGATAGAAAATAGAGTGAATATCATGGGAAGGGAATAGGATGGAGGGAAACAGTTAACAATAGTAATTGTGAAAAAAATTGAAGCAGAGGCAAAAGTAACGTAAGATGATGATTGATGATGATGATGGATTGATTGATGGACTGATGATGATTGGAGGAAGATTAGGATTGATTGATGAGAAGAACTGATTGACAATGATGGGGATTGACTGATGATTCATTGATGATTTATTTATGGTGATGATGGCAAAACATATGGTGCTTACTTTGCTGGGCTATTGTGAAGAAAATCCTTTGTCAAGTTTAAGGTACTATATAAAAGGTATCTATTACTGTTGCAATAATCAACCTCCTGTTTTCATTATAAGGAAATCTCTCTTTGAAGTACTATATAATTGTAGTTTACTATTTTTAAAAAATGATGAGCAGGATGTTATCAGAAAAACCTGGAAAGACCTACATGAACTGGTGTAGAGTGAAATATACTGTATACAAAATAACAGCAATAGTGTAAGGTGATCTGCAGTGAATGTCTTGATTATTTTCAGCAATGCAATGATCCAAGATAACTCTGACTTATGAAAATTGCAATCCATCTACAGAGAAAGAACTGATGGTATCTGAAAGCAGATTGAAGTATAATTTTTTGATAGTTCCTTATTTTGAAGTTTTGTTTCTGTCTGTTTTCTTTCACAACCTGGCTAGTGTGGCGATGTTTTGCATGACTACTCATGTATGACTTATATTGAATTGCTTGAGTTCTTGGAGATGAGGGTGGGGAGGCAGAGAGGAAAAGAAGTTGGAATACAAAGTTTTAAAAAACTGATGTCAAAATTTGTTTTTACATGTAATTTGGAAAAATAAAATTCTAAATAGAAAAAAATTGATCAGATTG
The DNA here is from genome assembly GCF_019393635.1 of Dromiciops gliroides. Classification (NCBI taxonomy): domain Eukaryota; kingdom Metazoa; phylum Chordata; class Mammalia; order Microbiotheria; family Microbiotheriidae; genus Dromiciops; species Dromiciops gliroides. The sequence goes on along the minus strand of NC_057864.1, from coordinate 324,896,545 downwards.
CTTTTCCTATACACACTCTCATATCCCTTATCCCTGGGTCTTTGCATATACTGTCCTTCATGCCTATAATGTAGGCAACTCCACCTCATAAAAATCCCAACTTCCTTCTAAACTGATTTGAAGTACAACCTCCTACAAGAAGCTTGTCCTGATCTTGCCACACTATCCCAATTTCTAGGGCTCTCTCCCACCCCCAGAAACTCCTTTGCATATGTTTTCTATTGAATCTTTTACATCCATTTTGTGTCTGAAAAACAGAATATGAGCTCTTTGAGGACAGTACATAAGCTGTCTTCCATATCCCTGGTACCTAACACAGTGCCTGGCACATAGGCAATAGATACTAGGTGAATTTAATTGAATCCATCACAAATGCTCAGAAGACCAGTACCTCACAGAAGTGTTCTTTCCCATCCTAGCATTATGGGAATTTGCTTTTGTTATTACGTAGGAGTAATTTAAACCTAAAACTAGAGAACTTCTTGCAAGAAATACCGGAGCCACCAGTCATCAACGAGGAAAATGAATATCTTGTGGTAAGCATGAAATGTCTGGCATTAGAAGAATCGAAAGGACAAGATTGGCCTTATATGAATTCTCAACATCCTCTCTTAGCATTTGACATTTTCTAATTTTTTTCCTTGTCAGTCACAGGGGCATAGGAGCCTAGAGCTTAATTTGTACCTTTTAGAAAATTATTATGCAATTTTAACTACATTAAATTAAAAACTGCCCTAGGTTCCTTAGGCTAATTATCCATATCCCCCCTCCCCCTCCAGGCTTCAAAAATTACACACCCAAATTTAAGTATCACTCTTCTATCCATATTTGTATCATTTTCATATCTTTAATGGCAGTGTACAGATGAACTTGTACTCATGGAACCCAAGTTCATTATTCAGCTCTGTCACTCGATAATCTATATGACGTTGGACAATTCAGCATCTCTGGGACTCTGCTTTTCACATCTGTAAAATAAAGAAGTTGGCCTAGATTATATCTAAGATCCTTTGAAACTCGAGATCCATCGCCCTTTATCATTCCAAATCAACCCAAGGCTGGTAGTTAATTCTTTATATATAATAACTGCAAGGTGTCATACAAGTACAGGGTGTTGTGACTGCTGGTGTTATATCAATGTTTTTCTTCTCTACAAGAAATCCAGTCTTCTTTTGTGAGTTGAAAATTACTGCATAAAAATGGTCAACAAGAGAGCAAACTCTGTGTTCCCCACAGGGCGTAGTGCAATACTACATTCATAGAAGATACTCGGCAGCTTGACTGGTTACAAACCATCCAATTTGTGTCCTTGACTGAACCCTGAGAATTCCAGAGGGAATGGTGCCATTTAGTAAGGATGAATCAACACAGATTTTACAAGCTCTTCCTAGGAAAACTACATGGAATGAAGAAATGACAGCAACAACCACAACAAAAAATCAATGGCATATTACCTCTTGAAAAGAAGTATGATACTCTGGGAAAGTACACTGGATTTGGAAGCAAAAGGCCTACGCTCAAATCCTACTTGTTATATACTCTACTTGTATGACCCTAGACAAGTCCCTTCACCAAGAAAAGGATTTTAAATGCTTCCTGGCAGGTGCAGTTTAATACAAGCTAAAATACTAATGCAGATTTTTTTTTAAATAAGTTTTTTTTTTTCTCAGCAGACCTATAATTTCTCTGGCATTAGGAATTCTCAGGGAGAAAACCCCCTCTACCCAAGAAGATTAGCAACTTCTCTGTAATAAGTTTTAGAGATCCACTTGGGGCAATAAAAGGTTACATGGATCACAGACCAGGATGATACAGACAGAAGTTGTCAGAAGTGGCATTGAAATCCAAGTATTCCTGATTTCGAAGTGGGTTCCTTCTCCACCATCATGCATTACAGTCTTGAAGAATAAATAATAAAATCAGTACTGTAAGAAACAGTTTCAGAGAGACTTGGGAAGACTTATATGAACTGATGGAAAGAATGTGTGAGCAGAGCAAGGGAATAATTTATACTACAACATCAGTTTTGCAAAAAATGAGAAATGAGAAATTAGTTCAACTAAATGATCAGCCATAAATCCAGAGGGCTGATAAAGAAGAATTTTGCTCACTTCATCAAAAAATGTTGGACTAATATGCAGAATGAAAAGCATGGAATTTGTTTTGCTTGACAATGTACATATAAAATAGGATCTCCCTCCCTTTCTTTTCATTGTATTGGGGGAGCTGGGAGAAAAGCAAACAACTGCTAAGTAAATTTTTTTTGGTGAGGCAATTGGGTTTAAGTGACTTGCCCAGGGTCACACAACTAGTAAATGTCAAGGGTCTGAGGCCGGATTTGCACTCAGGTCCTCCTGAATCCAGGGCCAGTGCTCTATCCACTGTGCCACCTAGTTTCCCCTGCTAAGTAAGTTTTAAAAATAAAATTTTATTTTAAAACAATCAATGCAGTTGTTCATGAGTTTGCTTTAGAATTCAAACACTACTGATGTGACAAAAGCTGTACCCTGAAATGTAAGGTGTGATTTGAGTCTTAAACCATAGTCCCTCTGATAGCCACTGAGAGTTTATTTTGACACCAGTCCTAATAGTGCTATATTTTTCACTACTGACCATTTCTGAGGATATAATTTGATACAGTACTTCATTTAGTCTTTTTGTCTTTTTCAAACTCACAAAGTATTCTTAGCAGTTGACTATTAACAGATAGCTAAAAATCTGTGTTGCCAATTGATGTTATAAAGAGAAACAAAAAATCAAAGCAATTTTAGGAGAGCTATGTTCTACTATTCTAACTCATGTGAGAAAGCCTGAAGCCACCCAAATTCCATCTCATTGTAATTTTGCAAACAAAATTTGAATTAGACCATTTTCATTCAAATCTTTCCCCAACCCAACCCATCTGGTTTTCCCTTTTTGTTTGTTTGTTTGTTTATTTCAACCCTTTCTTTTAGCTTCTTTTGTCTGGAAAACACTCTCATTCCTTTTTCTCTAAGCCTCACTCCAGACTTCTCCCTTCCTTCCACAGTGCCCCAATTACTTTTTCACTCTGGATTCAGCTTCCTCATCCTGGAAGACACCTCCTTCCTTGGACTCTTGTTTGTTGTTGTTGTTGTTGTCTTGCCTCTAAACCTCTTAAAGAAGGGAAATCTGGGGATCAATTTTTTTTTTTACAAAAATCATAGTTTAGTTGATTTAATGTCAACACTGGAAAAAATATGGGAACAAATAATTTTTTAAAAATTAATCTGAAAGCTCCCAAAAGATCCCAGGACACTAGGGGAAAACTCTTATAGCATTATGAAGAAGAAATAATGTCACACAAATCAAATTTCCTCTATTACAGAAATATGGACATGGTATATGGTATATAGGAGGGAAGTAATAGATGCACCATATCTTGACTTCAATAAGCTTTTCTTCTCTTTTACACATCAATTTCTCTTTTACTTGTAGATTTATCAACATTTCTCATACACTGCTTAAGTAACCAATATTTCAAACACTAATATTCAAATTATCAATAGCGCAATCTCATTCTGAATTCATGAATCTATGATGTACTTTTTAACATTTGATAAATTCATGAATTAGAAGAGAAGAAGATAATACCACCAAATAGAGTAGTTATTTAAAAAATATGAATAATCCAAACCATCTTGACAAAACTGATGCAAAGTAAATATAAACACCGGTGTGGAAAATGAAGTTTAATAGATAGAATACAATGGCAGAAAGGATTCAGTTCTCAGTTCTGCTACCAACTATATGACTTCAGGAAAATCAGTTCCCTTCTCAGACCTAGTTTCATCTAGCAAATGCAGCAGATCTTAACCTGGAGTTTATGAACAGTTGCTGGTGGTGTTGCTACATTTTGATAACTGTATTTCAAGATTTTAATGGTTTCCATTATAATCCTATGTATTTCATTTTTTTAATTTAAAAACATTATTCTGCAGATGCCATAGACTGCCCTAGACTGACAAACGGGTCCATGACACATGATAAATTAAGAACCCTAGCCTAGATGACCCCTATGGTATGTCTGGGTGCTGTCACTCTATAATTCTATATTTTTATGTGAAAACCTGATCCTTTGAAGATATTCTATATGCAATGGCCAAATAGCCCCGTCCAATTCAGAGAACCAATTTAAGCTGTTGAAAAACAGCCTAAATATTAACATATTTTGAAAAGGGCTATTAGTAATGAAAATAATCATTTATCTCTGATTTGTGGTCTTGACCAATAAAGAAATCAATGAATCACTTAGAAAATGGCTGTGAAATGTTTTGTCCTAGATAATTTTACTTTGATAGGCCTTACTAGCACTGGAATTTCTCCATGAGTAAGGACTTATTCATTCAACTTAGTTCAAGTCAGAACTTAAAATTATGCTAGTCCTACATAGTTCTTTCATTGAGATAAAACCAATGGCCAATGGAAAATAGGCATCTGCATAGCTATATAGGTAGATTTTTTAACATGGATTATAATATGTATTTCTTATATTTTATGTGGAGAGAAAGGGGTTGTGACCATGTTTGATTGGCGTGAAAATGGGAACAAAAAGATTCAGCGATAGAATGGACCAATCTGAGGCTGCATCAGTTGGGATAACCACTACTAGAATATGGGCACAAAAGAACAGTGTCCAAAAATAGCCAGATCCTTGTATTCCAGAATAATTTATAAGTCAATTTTTATATATCTGGTCATGTGCCCTATTTTAGGTTGAAAAGATGACACATGCTTTCTAATTACTCTTTGACCCCAGAGCTTTTCTTTCTTTTTTAAGTCAATACAAAAGCATTAACCTGCGCAAAAAAAAAAAAAAAATTAAGTAGGAGCTTTTTTTGTTGTTGTTATATGGGTGACATTGTTGCATGTGTTACTGACCATTACTTTTTATATATTAAAACATCATTATCTGCTCCTTGAAGGTTTTTGTGGTTTCAGAGCTTAGCTTTTAATTCTTAATACCCTAAAGACAACAGGCCTGAAAGGATAGAGCATAAAAGAAAGTACTTTACTGAAATAAAGGGCAGCTCTAATCCGCCTTTGGATGGGGCTCAAAATATATACCCTTTTTAGCCTATTTAGAATTCTAGTTTCAATCACAGACCTAGCATAAGAATGTGGTGGTCTGAAGGCCCATTCTTACTCTCTGAGACCTAAGCAAGTGTTTATCTCCTGTTGGGATGAAGGGAGCCTACTGAATGCTGAGCATCAGCTAGGAAATGTTTCACAGCTGTGCTTTCTTCATTTTATGCTTCTGAATCCCAATCTTAAGGCTTTTGCCTCTGTTACCACTTCGAAAAGCCTTAGTCTCTCCCAACTGTTGTATATGACCAGCAATTAGGCACTGCTTGCATGACAGATCCTACTACCCACTGAATACTTAGTCCTTGTTTCCCAATGTTAGTGGGGCAAAATGGTATAATTTTGTACATGGATCAACCACCTAGGAATCAATTTGGTTTGGGGTTTGGGTTTTGGTTTGGTTTGGGGTTTTTTGTACTTTTTAAAAAATAAAATCAACTTTTTAAAAATCAATTTCTGGCTAAAAAAAAAAGCTGGGTCTGATCAGGGAAAAAAAGGGGAGGGAGTGGGACAAAGACAGGTAAAATCCCTCTGTTACTATTAACACCTAAAAATATGATCCCAAAACAAAAGCTTTGCTCCTCTGTCCAATTTGATGTCTTTTTCATGCTGCCTCAGTGATGGCCGAATAATTGGTTGTTCACTTGTGTCCTTGTCTCCCCCGACAGTTCCACAGATGCCCTGAACAATACTCCAAAGACTGCTTTCAGTAGGGGCAAATCCTCATTAATCATTCCTAGCTGACAGCACAAGGGAACACCTGCATCTGGTGCAGGAACCCAGCACTGGCTTCTGGGAGCATGTATTAAAGACTATCCAATCCAAGTTGTGGGAGTCCACTTTTAATAGCCATGTGAAAAATCCTTCTTCTCTGGCTTTCCCTTTTATTAAACATTTCAAATTAGAGGCTGGGGCTCATGTCACTGTTCAAGCCACAATGTATCCTAAACTAGTAGAGGAGGAAATTAACACAACTGTGTGCTATGATAAATAGCTACTAAATTCTTTATGTCCACATCAAGAAATGTTAGCATTAAATACTAAAGAAATGTCACATGATTTTTACTTAGGAATGACTTTACTTTTAGCTTCCATAGGATAATATGGATCCATAAATATTTTCCCTACTCTATTCCATAGGCAGAATGTAGCAAATGTAAAATAATCATCTTTGTGGTTTAACATGTTGCCTCTTTCTTATGCGATAAAATTTTCTTTTGCAAACTTAATCAATGTGTCTGTTTTTCAATAGGGTATGTGATAGATCTTTATCAGAGAACAGCAGATAACAAAGGTAATCAAGTCTATAATTATGTGCAATTTAAGTTCTCAGAACTCACTTCTTCAACAATGTATTTTAAAAATCGACATATTACAAGTTTTTTCCTTCCCATTTTGCTCCAACTGTCAGAAATCAGAGACGGCACCAGATTATTTAAATTCTAATTCTGACTTCCTAGTTATCTTTTATAAGGTACCAAGAAAGTATATAGTTTGAATTTGCAGCATACAAGTCTACAAGTGGAACAGAACTGGGCAACCAAGAAAGCACCTGGCTGAGTCATAGCAAATAATAACTACATACAATCAAGAAAATTTTCAAAAAGATTAGAAAAAATAAAGACCAATAAAGAACCAATAAAAGTGGAATCTTGAAACAAGACTGCCAAGATATTTTAATGACCAGCAAGATTGGTGGTTATGATTATCATTTATTGAAAACAAATGACAATTCTGCCTGTCAATCACTCACAATTACTTGAGAAATTTTTCTTCATAATCATATGAAAAATGACAAAGATGAAGGAAACTATTCAATTAAAATGAATCCATTAAGTTAATAACGCTAGATAAGATGTCAGTTTTCATCTGAAAGAAAAGCTAGATTTGACTTTTTTAGGTTAAAAATTGATGAGTACCAAGATGGGCACACTTTAGGTAGAGACTCAAAGTTCAGGAACTTGGAAAGTTATTTTTTTTTATTTTTATATTCATTCTTGAGTAATATGTACCTTTTGCTAGAAATGTTAATTTACCAAGCAAGCAAGCATTGATTAATATACTATTATAGGCAAAAAACATGCCTGGGTCTACTTCCTGATACTATTCTTTTAGGCATATATTTTACTGAATTTATTCTATTTTTACTGCTTCATTTGTTACAGCAATAGGTTATCCTAAATGTCTTTTTAAAAACTTTAATTTTTTCAAAGCAAAATATGTGCAAAAAATGTGACTATCATGATTTAATATTTCTCCTACCAATTTCCAATGTGGACATTTAATTTCAATATTGATAATTCATGTTTCAATTAATACTTCTGTTGATGCAGATCAAAAGTTTCTCTAGTATTTACAGTTTATAAAAATTGTCTGGGATATTGATAAAATAAATGACCTGGTATTGACACAGTCAATCAATGTCAAAAACAAGGTTTGTACCCAGATCTCCCGACTCCACAGCCAAAATCTGCATTACTGTGGCACACTGCCTCTTATAAGTCCTGACCAAAGATGATTTACAGTATCTGCCTCTACAGGCAATTCATGTCATTTAGCTTTTCTGGAGCATGTCATATGGTAGGCATCCTTTACATGGGCAAGAGTAACATGGACCAACTAGGTGATCCCACTTTCAGTGGTGGCAATATAGCAGCTATATAGTTATTTTTCCTGTTCAAATTTTTCAGTCTACTGATGTAACAGCAAGCATAGCCTAAAGCCAACGTGATATCTTACTAGGCAATGGTCACCACTTCATGAAGTGGTCCTACTTCTCTTAATAGATACCCAATCCTATCCCATCTGCCATCCAGGCTATACTAGAAGGAATCTCTATTACCTGGGAAGCACATTCACACAGTAGGATGGTGAGGCGTAAATAGCACTAAACTAAGAAACAAAAAATATAGACTCTTTTCCCAATTCTGTCATTAGCCTAGCTGTATCACCTTGGACAAGTCAAGTCATTCCAGCTCATTAAGCCTCATTTTCTCATATGAAAAATGGTTAGATTAGATGACCTCTCTAGTCCCTGCAGGCTCTAGTTTTCTATAGTCTATGGCTTCTGTAGCACCCCAATGAGCCTAGCATTGAGGCACTCTACCTTGAACATTTTGAAGCACAAGGGGATCAGACCTGTGATTTATTAGGACACAGAGCTCCAGATGTGGAAATTCCCTCCACCAGTGCAGATTAGCACTTTTTTTGCAATTTATAGTCCTAGAGAGTTGAATGGGGTAATGAGAAATTAAGGGGCATGCTGAGGTTAGCACAGCCTAGACAGATTAAAGGCAAGACATGAACCCAGTTTTTCTTAACTGCAGGGCCAACTTCCATTATGCCAGGCAAGCTCTCTTGAATATAGTGAGTGTTAAATAAATCTCTGTGAATGAATAAGGAGTGGGGATGCTCCTTATGGTACCATTCCTCTGGGCGCCTAGTTGTTAATCATCAACATCTGCTTTCTCTGCTCCTACCAGACCACCTAGCTGCTACAGAAAGTCACAAAACTATGCTGACTAGATCCACCCAAAATGTCATCCTACACAACCCCTCCACTGGGTAGCAATCCTTTTATTCATCTCTTATATAGTCATGATCACACTTCCCATGTTGTTCTAATCTTTCTCTCTATTCTCTTCAAGCCCTGAAGTCCAATCCTCATAGGAAATGGCCTCAAGAATCAATTTGGTTTTTCTGTTATCTTTCAGAATCTCTTTCCAACACCAGACACATGATCATAACTTCATTTTTAATATTTTTTCTCCTTTGGATTCAAATTCATGGAAATCTTGTATTTCTCTTACTTTTCTGATTCCTTTGTCTCTTTCCTTTTTAAGAGGTGATGTTGTATACTGGATAGTGTCCTGAAATAAGAATCAGAAAGGTTTGGTTTTGCATACTGACTCCAAACCTTACAAGCTGTGTGACCATTGTCATGTCATGAAATATCTCTGTCTCAGTTTCTTCATCTGCAAAATGAGGTCAATAATACCTGAAGTATTGTCCTCAGAGACTTGTTTTGAGGCTCCAGTGGTGTAATGTAGGCAAAGTGCTATATAAATGTCAGCCATTATTTCCTTTTTTCCTGTAGGTTCTAGCACAGTACTTTGCTCCCAGGAAGCAGTAAATAAATATTGTTGAATTTAAATTTCTAAGCTATTAAACAAGACAGTTTATTTTATATTTTCTCAGGACTCAAAGCACTGTATAAAAAGAAAATTCAAATTAAAAAAAAAACAAGAAAATTCAGCCTTGACATTCATCCCTAGACTAGGAATGATTAAGTACAGATTTAAAACTCAACTGTGAGCTATAATTCTGAACCTTACACAAATAGAACCGTTACTTTTCTTGAAAAGCCCAAAATAACTATTGTTTAAAATATATTCTTGGAAGATTTTGAAAAATATTTTAAACAACACTTGCAATAGTCTGATAATCAGTGTTCCTATCTCCAGTCTCCCTTCTCCAATATATTCTCTACATAGATGCCAAATTGATATTCCTTAAGTACTGTTCTGACTGTCAATTCCCTGCATCAGAAGTTTCAATGGCTCATTATTGACTCTAGGGCAAAATACCAACTTCATATTTCATTTAAAAACATTCACAAACTAATTCAAATCTATTTTTAGATTGATTTCACATTAGATCTCCCTCTGCCCATCTATCTATCTTCCAACGAAGCTGGTCTACTAGCTTGTTCTCTGTATAAGATGTTTCATCTTAGAGTACCAAGCTTTTATTACATCTCTCACCTCCTTGCATTTGCAAAAGATACTTGGGGCAACTAGGTGACACAGTGGATAAAGCACCATCCCTAGATTCAGGAGGACCTGAGTCCAAATCCAGCCTCAGACACTTGACACTTACTAGCTGTAGGACCCTGGGCAAGTCACTTAACCTTTATTGACCCCCCCAAAAAAAAGATATTCCTATTCCTGGAATGTTTTCTTTTTACTTTCATCTTTTGTGTTCCACAGCTACCATTTAAAGAATGCCACCTCCTACAGGAAGCCTTTCCTCATCACCTGAATTGTTTGTGCTCTCTCCAAACACTATCATCACCCCTAAGAAAAATTTAAATTTATTTGGCATATATTTTATATTTTCTTATCTGTAAACCCATTATTTCCTCTAAGTGAAATATGAGCTCTATGAGTCCAGGGACAATATCATCTTTATTTTTGTATCTCCATGACTTAGCAGTGTTTCGCATGTAGCAGATATTTAATAAATGCTTACTGGATTGAACTGAATTTTGTTTTAGCCAATCAGAAACAGTGTTCCATTTTCTGATGATTAAGAAAAACTTTACTTTAATGTTATTAATTATTGTATGGACATAAGTCCCATCATGTCTCCTAAAACAAACTAAAACATGTTGTATCTAAGATTAGCCTACTTGGCAATTGTTAGTCATGCAGTCTAAAATCAACATGATAATGGGGTTAACACAAGTTATTTCTCCACATAAAGACCATTTACAGAAATATTCAAAATAAAAATTTTAGAGTCTAAAGTCACCTTAGCTATCATCTTTTCACTACCCATATTATACAGATGGAGAAACTGAGACTAATAGGAGTTACTACCCCAAAGTCCCACAATAAATGGCAGAAGAGGGGCAGCTAGGTGGCACAGTGGATAGAGCACCGGCCCTGGAGTCAGGAGTACCTGAGTTCAAATCTGGCTTCAGACACTTAACACTTACTAGCTGTGTGACCCTGGGCAAGTCACTTAACTCCAATTGCCTCACCCTCAAAATAATAATAATTTAAAAAAATAAATGGCAGGAGCAGAATTAGAACACAGTTCTCATTCCTAATCATCCTCCCACCAAGTCAAGGTACTTCACATTTGGCCTAGTGATCAATCAAAATGATACATTTTTAATTTATTCTTTTTTATGGTTCCTATGAATACATTAAGAAATAAGGAGTCTAACTATTTCTTGATAAAAATCTACTCTTTAAATGCACAGAGGACAAATGTCCCCTTCATGCAAACTAAAGACCAGAGGTAACTTCAAGATCCACAATTGTGGTCCAAAAAGTAGTTAATAAATATTTATATCAGCTGATATCTCCATGTAATCATATTTAACAAGGAACTAGAAACTGGGGACTAGAGCTGAAGTTTCATTGGTATAAGAAACTCTTAGGAGAAGGGAATCCCTCTATCAATGCTGGTCAGCACCTTCTCTGAAACAAATAATTAATATTGGCAATTATTAACAATAATTAATGGAATACAATGTACTTTAATAGATCCTCAGAAATACTTATGGATAAATTTTAAGATATGATCCCTCCTCTTACTGAGCTTTCAATCTAAGAGAAGGAATGGCAAGTGCATGCAGATGAAGATAATGCCAATGATGTACAGGAATACAAAGTACAATGAGATGAGAAAAGGGAGAAATCATCTGTGTCTGGAAGGATTAGGCAAGAGTTCATTAATCTTAGATCTGTGAAGTGGGAAGGGAAAAGGACATGAAATTCTAGACTTAGGAAATAAAATAAGTAAAGGGAAAGCAGTGGGAAAGTGCAGGACATGTTTAGGGAAACTGAACCTCAATTTTGAGGTGTGGATGGATAGTCTTGTTTTTGGTTTTTGGGGTGTTTTTTGCTGGGTAATTAGGGTTAAGTGACTTGCTCAAGGTCACACAGCTAGTACTCATCAAGTATCTGAGGTCGGATTTGAACTCAGGTCCTCCTGAATCCAGGGCTGATGCTTTTTCCACTGTGCCACCTAGCTACCCTGGATACATAGTCTTAATTTAAATATTCTTCCAGTTCTGATATTCTGTAATTCTAAAACTTGAGATGTGTCATTACTGCTAGATGTCATTTAAATGCTGTTTCATTTTTATTCAATCTCAATCAGCAAATTAATAAATGAGAGTTCTATATCATGATGCAGTTTCCTGAATTCTAATGCCTGTTCTATTTTATAAAATTAGAGTTTTTAATGGGTCATATTCTATGGTATTTTGCTCAAGATTAGTTCTCTTTACTCTTTTCAACACAGAGTTTTAAAGAAAACTAATGTGTTTATCTTTTAGAATAATTGCTTGATATTGTCTCCTTTTTCATCATCAGATCATAATTCACTAACTACAGGGTAATATTTGTATCTTAATCCTTGAATACCCACACAAACTATTCAGATTATTGATTATGTATGCAGATGTTTATATTCTATGTAATGTTCCATTTAAATACAATAATTTTTATTAAGCACTTATTATGAGCACAACATTAAATTCCTCATGAAAGGTGATAAAAGACAAGACATGACATTTGACCTCAAGAATCCTGCAGTTTTGTAGGCAGTTTTGACATATTCACACACATAAATACACGCATGAGCGCATGCACACAGACACACATACATGCATGCATGCAAAAAACAATAAAAAGGAAATAATTAGATTAGAAATATATAAGCAGGGCAGCTAGGTGGCACAGTGGATAAAGCATTGGCCCTGGATTCAGGAGGACCTGAGTTCAAATCTGACCTCAGACACCTGACACTTACTAGCAGTGTGACCCTGGGCAAGTCACTTAACCTTCATTGACCCACTCAAAAAAAAAAGAAAGAAAGAAAGAAATATATAAGCAAAATGGTATTTGATCTTTGGGAGGAAAAATATTATTAGAAGGAGATAGTCAACAAGTATTAATAAGCACCTATTATATCTGCGGCCCTGATGAAAGAAAGAAAAGGAGGAAAGGAAAGGAGAGGAGAGGAGAGGAGAGGAGAGGAGAGGAGAGGAGAGGAGAGGAGAGGAGAGGAGAGGAGAGGAGAGGAGAGGAGAGGAGAGGAGAGGAGAGGAGAGGAGAGGAGAGGAGAGGAGAGGAGAGGAGAGGAGAGGAAAGGAAAGGAAGAAGGGAGAGAGCCTGATCTCCAGGAGTTCACAGTCTAAGGAGGGAGATAGCTTGCAAGGAACTATGTACAAGAACTCTACAGGATAAATTAAAGGTAAATCTCAGCAAAAATGCATTACTATAAAGAAGGTCTAGGGAAGGCTTCTTAAAGAAGGTGTAACTTTAGCTGATACTTGAAATAAGCCAGGGAATCCAGGAGGCAGAGAAGAGAGGGGGGCCGTTAGTGAACATATTCAAAGTAGGAAGCTGAAGTGTTTTGTTTGAGGAACTGTAAGGAGGTCATTGTCACTGGATCAGAGAGTCCATAAGAGTGAATAAAGTGTAAGAAGCCTGGAAAGGTAGGAAGTGCTGTCCAGTAAAAAGTACTAGAATTGCAGTGAGTAGCACATGGATTCAAGTCCTCATTCTGACTCTTTCCACCTTGATATTCTTAAGTAAAATGCCTTAACCCCTTTAACCCTCAGTCATTTTACCTATACAATACAACTAATATGCTAACTCACAAAATTGCCATAAGCACTTTGTAAAACTGAAACATGATATGAATACTTTAATATTTTGATGTGTCTGTGTTCTTAATCCCACTGCCATAGAGATCAGCACTCAGATATAGAGCCTTTCTCTTCCTCAGCAACTGTATGAAAATGATGCTTAAAGGTGAGTTATTATTACCACCTAGTAGGGCTAGGAAAGGATTCATGGAGGATATAGAATGTGATTTGAACTTTCAGGTATGGATAGTATTTCAACAGTTAGAAAGGTGAGGTTATTCTAGGTATTTGGGATAACATGAGACCTAGGAAAGAGTCCAGTTTGGTTGAGACCTAGAGCATGTGGAGGTGAATAGGATAATATAAAGGATAGATAGATAATGGAAAGGATAGATGCCCCAACACTGCAAAGGTTTTGAATGCTAGGTCTTTGGCACTTGATCCTTGTGCAACTTTGGGCAACTCACTTAACTTTTGTGAAGCTCAGTTTACTCATCTATAAAATAAGAGGGCTAAACTATGTGACCTCTTAGATCCCATTCAGCTCTATATGATCCTATGGGTTTGAATTTTATAATCCATTTAGAAACACTCATGGGATTTGAACAGAAGAATGAAATGGCTTAACATGTGAATGAAGAGAGAAGAAAAGGACATTAGGTCTATACAGTACCTACTATGTGCTAAGAATCTTTTATAAGTATCTCATTTGATCATCACAACAACCATGTACAGTAGGTGCTATTATTGCTTGTACTTTTAGAGTTGAGGAAACAGCTTAAGTGATTTGCCCATGGTTACACAGCTAGTAAGTGTCTGAGTCTATGTTTGAACTCAGATCTTTCTGACTACAAGGTTAGTGCACTATCCAATGAATGAGTTCGGCAGCAGTGAATCAAGTTAGGGAGAGTGAATTTATGTCTTTTGAGGAATTCTTACAATAGTCCAAGAATATAGTAATGAGATACATTACTGGCCTAGTGTCAGCAAGGACAAAAACGAGTTACATTGTAAAGAGAGAAACATCAAGTCTTAATAACTGATTATGTATGAGAAAAAAAGGAAGAGAGAATAGTTAATAATAATAATAATAATCCCAAAGTTTCAAATATGGGAGCTTGAGTAACTGGAATCATCATTCACCTCCCACCTCCATCTTCCCTGAACTCAACTAAACAGCTGGAGGATTTTAGTTTCCATTTTTTTCTTATTTTTTCTTTCCTTTTTTGTTTCTTTTTGAAAATAGTGATTCCAGGAGAGAGAAATGATAATAGCTCAAAGGAGACAGACATCTCATCAGCATCTCAAACCCAGCATTTTTTTTTAGTGAGGCAATTGGGGTTAAGTGACTTGCCCAGGGTCACACAGCTAGTAAGTGTTAAGTGTCTGAGGTCAGATTTGAACTCAGGTACTCCTGACTCCAGGGTCAGTGCTCTATCCACTTCGCCACCTAGCTGCCCCTAAGGGAAACTTTTAAAGGCAGCCTTAAGATAAACTTAAAAGACCAAAAAATTCATTTGACTCACTTGATTACAATATTTACTTGATTGCAGTGGTCTAAAACCAAACCTATATAATCTCCAACGTATGCCTCTATTTGGCAGATGGAAAAACTGAGGCTTGAGATCAAAGGAATTCACCTCAAATCACACATCAAAAAAACAGCAGAGCAAGAACTTAGATCCAAGTCCCTTAACTCCAAGTTCAATTCTCTTTCTCCTTTATCACACTTCCCACAGTAATTTAGGCTTCTGATACAGTGAGAATCCTAGGCTCCTGGTCCTAAGTGCTATACATTTTGCCCTTATAGAGTATAGGAAAGGAATTTCAAAGAATAAAACTCCCCCAGAAAGTTGTTATCTTTTCAATAGAATTTTCTCCCAGAAAAATAAAACTATCATTATTATTATTACCATTATTAATTAACAATAGCAATAATAGTTGAAGCTTATATAATGATCTGAAATTTGAAAAGTGTTTTAAATACATTATCTCACTTGATCCTTATACCAATCATGAAGAGGATACTATTTATTTTCATTTATTTTTTTACAAATGACAAACTGAGCCTCAAAGCTGACTTTCCCAGGTTCATACATCCAGCATATGCTAGAGATAGTATTTGAACCTTGATCTTCTTGTTTCAAGGTCCAGAACTCTCTTCATCAAAACAAAAACACAAAAAACAATGTCAAAGATGGCTGGATCAGCAAGCAAACAGGAAGAAATATTACTTAGATATCAATGACCACCAATCAATCTTTCTAAAAAGGTAAATTATACATATGTATATATATGTAAATATATACATACATGTGGGGGGTGCACTGTCATAAAAAATAAAAGGAATGTTTTAAAATACATTGAACCAGAGAAACCTTAAATGTGACAATATAGGAAATTGCCTACAAGTTGCTTCTTAAAATCAAGAGATAAAAAAGGTAATTAAGACTTTGGTCACACATGGTTTTTTGGAGTGAGTGAGTGTGTGTGTGTGTGTGTGTGTGTGTGTGTGTGTGTGTTTCCTAACCTAGGTTAAATAATATTAGAGCAATTAGCATGTCAGAGAAGTTTTCAGGTTTTTTTTATATTTCTTTCTTATATTCCCTAAAGTAAAAGGAATAATTAACTGAAATCCAATTAGTGTAGACTTAGAACACCTGTTTCTGAAATCCTTTGAATAACTTTTTCATATTATTATTTTTTTCCTGGTCTTTGTTTTAAGATGAAATGCATATCCCCATCCAGTTGCTCTTCGGAGCTGAGAGATTTGCATATTATATAGAAGAAAAGTACCTGTTTGTTAAAGAAACATGAAAATTAAAAAAGACCAGAGAGTTGGTGGATATATTAAAGCAGTGAGAGCTTCTTAACCCTCTTTTGACCAGGCACAAGTTTATCACCTCTCTTGATGATAACAAAGCAGCAAAAAAAAAATGTTTCTTTAAGCAAAACTGAAATAAAAACCAATGCTAATGATGTGTAACTTGGACTTGTTTCAAAGAGGGAAGATGGCCAGAAGTACGCTTTTCAGAAAGGAGGTGAAGGAGTCTTATTTCCCAGTCACAGTCTAATGTATAAGTATATTAAGTTTAATTAAATTAAATAAGAACCCATAATGCCACTGATTCCGAGTTATCTAGGGTTGATTATCCAGTCCAGGGCCTTTGCTCCTCTACCTTGTATCCCTACCTGCCTATAGTCTTTTGGCCATTCCATCGTTCATTCATCCTCCATCAGAGGGGAATGAGAAAATAAAAGACAACTTGCTGACAAGTCTGGAAAAAATATTTGATGGGCAAGAGGGAATTGACTTCAAACAGCTAAAATGAACTTTGAGATCATCTGGGTTTCTTTTCTCCATGGCAAACCTGTGTCCCATATGGCCATAAGAAAGGACAAAGGATAAAGGAAATACAACACTCTTTGTATTATGCTATGACCCAGAAACCATTTTCAGATGGTTTCCTCCCCATCCTTTTTTTTAATGAGAAACTGGTTGAGTGTAGTGATATTTACTTTAACAAGAAGAAAAGAACAATATTGCCTTCTACTGATTTATTTAAAAGACTTTTCTTTTTTATTGTTTATGCTACCAGGTTCTTTTGAGATTTATGTTCTTAAAAAAAAAACCTATGGTATCAGAAAATAATACCTGATATCAGCTTCTTGTGCAGTACCAAAAAACTGAAAACGCTTTATAGAAATCAGAATATTAGTGATGACTTGACTTTTGTTTTCCTTTTTTAAAATTCTGAACTTAAACACCAAACCAAATGAACAATTTCTAATATAACATAATATAACATAACAGAATATAATATAATATAATATAATATAATATAATATAGGAGAAGATTGAACATGAAACCGATCTCGTGCAGAACTTAATTGTCTTTTAAAGCATGTAATAAATTCAACCTGTAAATTTCAAAGTTATCTTGATTTTCTATGATTCCCCTCTCTCATTCCTTCTGTTGGTTTTTTTTGAGAGGGGGGTTGAAGGAAGAGGGGAGTATCTTTAGCTTCCCTACCCCTCCTTTTCACCCCAATGAAAAAGCAAAATCTAAACCCTTTTAGCAGAAAAGTATAGTCAAGCAAAACAAATTCTGACATTGGTCATGCCCAAAAATGTAGGCTTCAGTCTGCAATCTTGAGGCCATTACCTTTATCTTAAAGACTTTTGCTAAGGACACTAGACAATAATCAATTAAAAAGAAAATTCTCATGACTTAAAACTGAAAATTTCTTAAGTACTTCCAGACCAGCTTCACACCATGCTGCCTTCACTACAGTCATTATCCTCATTTCTGCCTCGCTGGAACCTCAGTCAGGTAAACTTTTCTCTTTATCATGTCTGGAACCATGGCTCCATTCTCTTCCTGTTCATCTCAGCATCATGTACCTTACATACAAACCAAACCTCTTTCCTAGATCCCCTGTACAGGTTGTCTTTCTTCATTAGAATGTAAGCTCTTTGGGGCAGAAACTACCCTACTTGCACTTAGCACTATACTTGGTAAATAGTAAAATTAATTATTGCTTTATATACCATATCTAAGTACAATACAATATGATATAATACAAATGACATTACCTAAAACATAAACTGAAACTTACAGAAACTTTTTAAAGCCTTCTCATATTTACCCTTGTCTTAACCATGGACCTTGCTTCCTATTTTGCTGAGAAAATTTAAGCCATTTGACATGAGCTCCTTCTTCTAGCCTTCTCTGTATCTCAAGACCCCCTGACATCATCTTCCTACTTTCTCCTTGCCATTGCACATGTTGCCCTTGGTCCCATATCCTTCTGTGTTCTCTGGTAGATTGAACCCTTAATCCCACTCCCACTCTCCTCCCTCTCCTTCTCCCTCTCCCTTTCTTCTCCTCCATGCTGTACCCACTTTACCTATCTTTCTCTTCTCCCTACCCATTCTCTTCTCACTCCTTCTCTCCCCCCATACTGAGTCCTTCTCTATTACCTTCAAATAAAGCCAAGTGCATCCCATGCTTATAAAACCTTTACTATAACCAACCATTTCCTCAAGCTATTCTCCTATATCTCACCTTGATTTCTTAGCCTAATTAAGTCATGGGGTGAATAAGTGTCTACATTCACTGCCTACACTTCCTCTTCTCTCACTCACTCCTCAACCCTCTGCACTCTGACTTCTGACCTCATCACTCAACTGAAACTGCTCTCTACAATGTTACCAAGCATCTCTTAATGAACAAATCTTTTTTTGGTACTCATTCTTCTCTACCTCTCTGCCCCACAAGACTCTGTTAACTGCCCTCCACATTCTCTCCTATTTCAAAACTTTGTCCTGATAACTCCTCCTAACTTTCCTACCACTCCTCCATCCCCTTTGCTAGTTCAATATCTAAATCACATCCCATAACTGGTTGTTTCCCAGTTCTGACCTAAGATTCCTAGGCTTTTCCTCTACACTCTTTCAGTGACCTCATCAGCTTACAAAGGATTCATTGTTGTCTCTAAATCAATGACTACCAGGATTAAATATCCAGCCCTATTTCTCCCCTGACTTTCAATCCTACATTCCCAATTGCCTTTAGGATATTTTCAAATAAGATGGACCAAAGTGACTTCAAATTCAACATGTACAAGAGTTCAACATATTCTACCCCTTCTAACCCTCTTCTAAAACTCCCTATTGTTGTTAAAGAGACCATGATTCTCCCAGTTGCCCTACTGACTTTATTGTAAACTATTTTCTCCTCATCTCCTGCATGCCCCATCAGTTGACAAATTATCTAATTTTCTAACATCATAGCACCTCCTAAATATGATCCATTTTCACTGCTCACACAGCCCCTCCCTTAGTTCTGGCCTCATTTCCTCATCAAAGCACATGTATTTCATTAGTATGGATACTACCTAGATGCAGCACAGAGTTCCAAGTAAGGAAAACTTGGGTTCAAATCTCATTTGACAATGACTATGTGATAATTGTCAAGTAACTTAACCTCTCTATGCTTGTCTCCTCATTGTTAAATGAGAAGGTTGTACTATATGATTTCTAAAACACTTTTTTACCTTCTAAATCTATGGCTGTATCAGCAATGAGTTGCCATAGCCTCCCCCCCCCCGCCCCCAAAAAAGAGAAAAATATTTTCCAGCTCTTTGTTTAATGAGTATACATTTTCTTTCCTTTTTGGGGGGGGGCAATGGGGGTTAAGTGACTTGCCCAGGGTCACACAGCTAGTAAGTGTCAAGTGTCTAAGGCTGGATTTGAACTCAGGTCCTCCTAAATCCAGGGCCAGTGCTTTATCCACTGCACCACCTAGCTGCCCCTATGAGCATACATTTTCATCCTTGAATGATAGGCACACAGTCCAGCACCAGATCCATAATCCAAACCTATCCAGTTTGGTAGAATCTACCACAGCTTGGACTCCATTGAGAAGCCTTCAAATCCCCACACAGTTATATCCACACCATAATGAGGCACCATAGAAAATCTTCAATGGAAA
This sequence comes from Dromiciops gliroides, assembly GCF_019393635.1. Classification (NCBI taxonomy): domain Eukaryota; kingdom Metazoa; phylum Chordata; class Mammalia; order Microbiotheria; family Microbiotheriidae; genus Dromiciops; species Dromiciops gliroides. The sequence continues at coordinate 324,876,556 of NC_057864.1, read as the reverse complement.
ATGGTGTTTCTTTATTGGTGTGAGCACTGAATTTTTATAAGCTCCTATCCAGTAAGTCAATGATACAGGCTTGCAAAGAACTACTTGGGACATGTGTCTTCCTGATAGCGAGAGATGAGACCAACGTACAGAACCCTAACTAGGAGATGAGAAGAGGAGCAGGAGAAGTAATGGTCTCACACTCTAAAGCAATGTATTCAAAATATTCAAAGGAAAGAATTATTTCAGAAGGTTTTGGATGTTCACAGTAATCTATCTCGAGTGCCATGAAACTGATGTTTTCTCTTCCAACATAACCATACCACAGACCTGTTTCTGTCCTTATCAGCCCCATGTTTTGCTATTCTAACCAGGCTAATCATCAAGTAAAGGACACAAGGTACAAGGATACACCAAGTTAAGGGATAAAAACAATTAACAAAATATATATATATATATATTTGGGCTAAACCTTGGGCTAAACCTTCCAACAACACAGATTGCATTCCCTCTGTCTCAGTAGATAGACTTCCTTAATTCTCATAGCTCAAAAATTTATCAGGCTGAGATCAAACAGATGATGACTGTGTGTGGATTCATGCAATATGTCATTGGGCCCATAGTGAAGCCTTTCCATCTATTTCGGCAGGTCCTTCCAGAACTTGAACTCTAGACATAGGCTTCAAGAAATCCAAGTCCACTGTACAACATAACTCAGGATTTGGGTAAAATGTTATTAGAGGTATAGAAATATTTGAATATAGTGATAAACATCAAACCAATTAGTTTACAATTTTATGGTTGTTATTCATAAATGGCCTCTTAAGTGACATCAGCAAAGAAGTCCTACTTCTAATCATAATATGTACAAGAAGTTTGTATCAATGGAATTCCAGAAATATCTATGCATGGGCCACATAAAAATGTTAATCACAAGAAAGAACAAAAAGAGATTTCACCTGCAGCCAATGGGATCCCAAATGAGATGAGGATACCCAATGTCCCAGCATAGCCACAGATCTCCTAATTAATAATTTTTTCAGAGTTTTTGTTATTTTTATATGTATTTAGACTGTAATGAACCAATGATAAGAATTACTATATGAGGGGCACCTAGGTGGCGCAGTGGATAGAGCACTGGCCCTGGATTCAGGAGGACCTGAGTTCAAATCCGGCCTCAGACACTTAACACTTAGTAGCTGTGTGACCTTGGGCAAATCACTTAACCCCAATTGCCACCAAAAAAAAAGAATTACTATATGAAGGAGAAATAGAATAAAGGATGCCAGCCTTCAAGGAAATATCTGCATGAAAGAGAAAATGGTATGGTTCTATAGCAAGAGAGGAACAATGAATGGACAGCTCATGTGCTCCAAAGGTAGCTTGTACAATGTCAAGAGAAAGCAAGAAAGCTCCCCAAGTGAACTGAGGGGACACTTTGAATCCAAACTTACAAGATATGCATGAGACATTAGTCAATTAGCATTTTAAGTACCTGCTATGTGCCAGGCTCTTAAGCACAGGAGGTACATAGAAAGGCAAAAAAACAGTCCTTGTCTTCAAGTCCTTGTGCTCACAGTCTAATGGGGTGAATAATATATAAAAAATGTTCAAACTAGATAGATAGACATACACATGCATATATATTCGTATATACACATATGCATACACATATAATATGTATTTTTCTATATGATACATTAGAAATACTCTAAAGTAAAGCACTAAGATTAAAGACAACTGGGAAAAGATTCTTGCAGGAGGTGGAACTATAGCTGAGGCATTAAAGTAGCCAGCACATTTAGAAGGTAGGGAAAGGGGAGGGGAATAAGTATTTTTAAGCACCTACTATGTGCCAGGCACTGTATTAAGCGCTTTACAAATATTATCCTATTTGATCAACCCAACACCATTTTTAGGTGGGTGTTGTTATTATCCACATCTTAGAGTTGAGGAAACTGAAGTAAATAGAGGTTAAGTGATTTACCCAGGGTCACACAGCCAATAAGTGTGCAAGATGTGATTTGAACTCTGGTCTTTCTGACTCCAAGCCCAGTACTTTATCCATTTCACCATCTAGCTGCCCAGGTAGAAATGCGGAGGGAGAGTGTTTCAGAAATATGGAATGACTAGTGAAAATGTTCAGTCATGTTTGAGGAACAACAAGATTTCCAGTGATTACAGAATACATGGGGGGAATAAGGTACAAGGAGACTCTAAGTGTAGGAAGGGGGCAGACTATAAAGAGTTTTGAAAGCCAAACAGGGGATTTTATATGTGATCCCAGAGATAACTGGGAACATCTAGAGTTTAATGAATGTAGAAGATATGATCAGACCTGATTCTAGGAAGATTAGATGAGAGTTGAATGGAGAATTGGGTTGAAGTGGGAAGAGACATAAGGCAGGGAAACCAAAGAGCAGGATGTTGAAATACTCTGTGTGTGAGGTGATGGGGGCCTGTACCAGGGTGGCATCATTTTCAGAAGAGAAAAATGGGCATATATAAGACCTGTTAGGAAGGTAGAAACAATAAGAATTGACAAGTATTTGTATATGAGGAGTGAGAGTGAGGAGTCAATGATGACACCTAGGTTGTGAGCCTGGGTAATTGAGAGGAAAGTGGTACCTTCGGTAGTAATAAGGGAAATGAAGAAGAGGTTAGGGTTTGGAGAGGAGAAGAAGGATCTCTTTGAGCATGCTGAGATTAAAATGTCTGCAGGGCAGACAGTTTGAGATGGCCAATAGACAATTTTGGCAGACAAGTTGGCTGCAATCTGCATCAATGAAGAGAACAACCTCATCAGTGAAATTTCAGACATACAAGAATATTTGAGTTGGGTTCTATTCAACAGGTTCTCCTCCAGGTATATTGATTTGGAGTAAAAGTTTCTCCCACATTTGTCTCTTGAACAATGCTAATTAGATTTTTCCAGGTCTACTCAATGCAACTATTCTAACTGTAAAGAAAATAAACACCCAACATCATGGGCTCCCTTTCTTGAAGATCTCATAGCCTTATTTAAACTCTACTTCCATTGAGCCTATTTATCTGCCATCTCTACTTTCTCTCAGCCTTACTACTAACTATGCACCAGACCTGATGTTTGTATTATCCATGGTCAGAATTCAATATCTGGAAGCTAATAATCTCCCTCAGAAGTCATTATTATTCTCTGCATTGATAACACCAAAATCTGGTAAAGTGCTTTTTGCTCTCTTTTCTGCTCAAATATTTGTAATTCTTCTCTGATGTAATTACAAATCCAGATCCCCTGAACATTCTAAAACCTGAATAAATTACAGGGGAAAGGGATGGTGCTAAAAAAAAAAAAAACTGAAACAAGAGAAATCTCATTCTAACTCCATGTAGTACTGTTAGCTATGACTTACACAATGACCTTCACATAGAACTGTACACAAATTACACAAAGGTAATATTTTTTTACTTCCTTGGTTCCATATTAAGCACAGGTAGCCATACTGAAAATATTTGAAGAGGACGATTCAATTCATTAAACACTTATGTGTTAAGCACTATGCTAAACACTGGGAAAAACAAAGACAAGAAATGAAATATTCCTTGTCCTCAAAGATCTTACATTCTACTGAGCACGGCATATTAGGGCATATTCATGTCTACTCCTATATACAAAAGGAAGCAAAACCCATGGCAACTGAAATATCATAAGAAATATTATACTGGTAATAATTCATTTTCTTTTAGTGCTGGGACCCACTAAAATAAACTTCCTAAGAAGAAAATCACTTCAATGCACTAAAAACAGCATATTTTACTACGTTAATATATGAGGAATAAAAATATTCATTAAAAGAGTAATATGCATATACTTTTGCTCACTAAAGGGCAAATAGAAATGGAAATAAATATTAGCTAATTACATGCATTTTCATATTTTTCTCCAATATGTGCTGTCCTTGTGAATTAAAAAAATATTTATTTAAAAAAATGAAGATATGAGAGTAGTATATGAGAAATAATCTTAAAAGAATATATTATTTATTGAAACTTCATGAAGAAGAAATAAAACACTAATAAAATCATCTCAAATGAAGGGAAGCACAAATTACAAGTAAAGAAGAAAAGAATGAGAGAACAGTGGGCATGCAAGGAAAAGTAAGGGTGTGTGGTTGTTAGAAGGGTCAGACAGCCAGAGAGGGGGGAAGGCAATCTGAGGGTAAAAAGCCAATTAGTGGATTAAAGGGTAAGAATCCAAGTTCTGAAACAGAGGGGTGATAATATAGGCAGCTTGGGAGAGGATTAGAATAAAGAAGTGATAACAGTATTCAGTTGAGAGGGAAGGCTGTCAAAACCTAAATAGGAAAAGAAGGAAAGACAATGAAAACAAAAACCTGACATTTAATCAAGGGTTATGGTAGCAGAAGCTCAGACAGGAAAAAAAAATGTGATGGTTTTAGCTCTAAGTGTTCTGAAATTATTATCAGGGAGCAGGGGCAGATGGAAAATTTGGTCCCAATTATATGAAACCAAATGGGCTACTCAGAGTTTGGGAAAATTATCCATTTCATTTCCTTGTTGGTATTCTCAGAATACATCCCTGCCAGGCAATCATAGCCTAACATCATAACTAGGTGTTGTTTTTACAAAAGATATTGTGAATATATTTAAAAGACACCATAAAAATAAATCTAACATTTGAGAAACCTCAGATGGTTAAAGTAAGGTCTCAAAACACCCCGTCCCGAGCTAAAGGCAGCTTCCAAATCCCGTTTACAAAGTATCTTTTTTTTTAATGTCTAGAATCTAAGCTATCTCCATTATGGCTCACTACTTAGCCTAGCTCATTTTCCAGAGAGTAGAAAAAATAAAACAGCACATACTGAAACACCCCCCTCTCTCCCACAGTTGAATTCTGCTCTCCTATCAAAATGGATTACCAAACATTCCCTGAACTTGATACTCCATCTCTGGACTCCGAGTTCACATTTCTTTTGATTGGTATTCAATGTCTCCTCATCTCCCCCTCTCTAGCCCAAATCAAGGGGTTCTATCTTCATTAAGTTTTCTCTGATCCCTCCAGGTATAAATGTTCTGTCACCCAAATTGTCCTTATACTCTACTTGTGTACAATAGAGAGTAAACTCCATGAGGGTGGGTGACTTTCATTTTTGACCTTGTAGTTTAACATCTAGAATGAAATCCAACACATAGTAGCTGCTTAATAAATGCTTGCTACATTAGTTGGATTTTGAATTTCTGTCAAGTTATTAGGTTGTCTTTATTCCCTCTATTTGTTATTAGATACTTTAGTTCTCCTTGTAGTGCAATCTCTTGTTTTTGTTTGCTGTTTGTTTGTTTTAAAGCAATAGAGTAAAGCATTAACTAGCATTTTGGATTCTGACAATGCCACTGTGGGCCACACTTTGAAGACAAATAACATGATCTGATTCCATTTTTATCCTCCAACAATTGCAATTACAGTCAATTCTCATGTACCTACAGAAGTGAAGCATTGGACTTTTTTTTTTTAGCCAAAATCTATACTTTATTAACTAACTCTACAGGAACACATGCTTATACAAAAAATAACAGGTATATAATCAACTTGACCTAGGGAACTGATCATTTCAGCTACAAGGTAGCCTTTATAACCTAACTTCCTGTGGTATTTATGGTTTGGGGTTTTGTTTCTTTTAATTTTAAACTCACTAAAATTCTTATTATTGTTGCTTTCTGTTGGGGGTTTTTTTATACCCTTTTTTGGTATTCTCAGCACTTAGCACAGTGCTTAACATTAAAAAGATACTTAATAAATTCTAGTTGACTGACTCATCCATTTATATTACACTTCAGAGTATACTTTTTTCCCAGGTGGAGAAATCCTAAATCCAAATGGCCTAATAATAAGAAGGGTAGGAAACAAGAATGAGAGTAAGAAGTAAACAGTACATGATATTTTTCTCAATATAATCGGGTATGACCCAGATTCTTCAGAGTTTAAAAAAAAAACCTCATTTGCTGAAGATGTTTTTAATTTACTTGGTGGTTCCATTCATTGAAATGTCTATTTTCCCCTCCCTTTAAATAGTAATTATAATAATATAAAGTACAAAACTTTTCTATAGTGCAAAAATGGTACTCTTTCCCAATGCTAATTGATGATGGTACTTTATCCAATTGATATTCCAACCCCAAAGGCTTATAATTCAATACAATGCAATTACATTTCCAATTTTTATGTCCCTTGAAAAATGAAATAAATATCTGCAATCTATTACAATGAATACATATTTACTCTAAAGAAATAAAAGTGCCATTGCCCAATGATCGATATTTTAAGGTCACATCTACACAATGAAGCCAGGATAACAAAAAACATCACCTAGATTTCTGTCAGATTATTTTCCAAATAATGGTGAATATTTACACAGAAAATCATAACTAGGCTAAGGCTGTAGTGTTTTACCTTAGGGCACTGAATTTCAAAGTCACTCAATATATCTGCAATACATCTACAGTTCCTAGAGGTACTACATACAGTAGTTGGCAAGAATTATATCTACATCATAGCCCCATTCCCTAGTAGTCAAATATTAGAATGAAGCCCACCCTTGCACACCTTGGCACAAATAATATAAAGGGGAAGATAAACCAAAAGTTTCCAACATTTGGCTCTCTACCGCAAAAGGTAATTTTCCATTAGAAACTTGGGGGAGGGGGGGTTATAGGGACCTGATATTTTACACCTAATCACAGAGAATGTTACATCTGATACAGGAAAAGTAACTGGAATACTGGTTTTGAAATAGTTCCAGAAATGCTACATGGATAATGACTTTAAACATACACACACACACACACACACACACACACACACACACACACACACCTTGTGATAAGATTATAAAATGAAAGAAAGCATTAGCAAATTCATTCATTAGGGTCATAATTACATTACCACTATCAACTGAAAAGATTAGTAGATTTTTTTGTTTGTTAATGCTGAAATATTTTTAGGTCATTACAGTCATTATTACTGTAAAAGAAGCTGCCAAAAATTTCACAGGTATGTACTTAGCAATGCCCTACAATGCTTTTTCCCCCCTTAATGACCATCTTAGAGGCAAACTTATTTAAGCAAATTAGTGACTACCATTCACAGTAAAACTACAAACAGAAGTAAATGTGCTAATAAGTGGTCCTTAAATAGCCCAAGTTTGGCCTTTTGTCATGACACTGAGACCAGTAAGCAAACATTTTAAAACACAGTTACTTTTGGTTTTTGTAAACAGACCTTATTAGTCACTAGCTCTTGTATTTAAGGCAGCATGCTTTTACCCAACTAACTTCTCAGTGAAGTTTATTCATCATCCATTTATTCATTGATTTAAAAGCATTAATTAGGCTACTACTATGTGGAAGGTACTTTGTGAGGCACTATAAGAATACAGATATACATAAAAGTTGGTCCAAACAAGACATAATCTAGTAGAGGGGATAAGCATGCAATTAACTGGTGCCATAAGAAAGTGCTATGAAGATTCAAAGGACAGAAAAAGCATATCTAATAGGAGGGGGAAAGGGAATCAGCAAAATGTGAGGGAAATATTTGAGTTAAACTCTAATGGAGAGGTAGGCTAGCTCTAATGGATATTCACACAGTAAGAATTTAATAAATGTTTATTAAGTTGAATTGAGGTATCAATGTCAAATTGAAAGGAAGTCTATAGTGGATTACCCACTATAAAAACGTTTACCATTTTTATCAATGATTTGTATGAAAGCATTGGCAGCATTCTTATCAAATTTTCAGATAATACAAAGCTGGGAAAGATAGCTAACTGAATGATGGGATCCAAATCCCAAAAAGGCTCAAATGGGATTAGAATGATCATCCAAATACAGGAGGAGATATGTTGTAGATTAGAGGATGTTCAGGTAAGGGTTAGATGGTAAATAGCTTCTGAGGGCCCTGTGCGGTATGAGATTCTGTGATTCTCTAGAGAACTTTCTGGGCAGAAAGACAACAGTGAATAAATATGTGGAGGTCAAAAAGCCCAGGGTATGTTAAGCAGGCAGTGAGCAGTACACTTTGACTAGAACACAAATTACATGCAGGGTAGAGTAGATAGGTAATAAGAGAACATAGCTTGAGGCCTGGTTTTGGAGGGACTCGATTTTCAGACTTAAGATATTTAGTAGATATTTGGTAGGAAATAAGAAGTCACTGAAAATTGTTGGACTTTGATAAAGTAACATAATTTAAGGAATATAATTTGAGTTATTTTCAAATTTTTGAAAGTTTGAAATAAACACCTAATTTGGTTTTATTTTAGAGTTAGCTGTGTAGAATAGGTCTTTTTAGGCACTAACTATATCCTCATCATAGTTAGAATATGGCATCCCCTAATTTCCCGCCACCACCAGGAAGTTTTTTTTTTTCATCCTCTGAGCTACCTTAGCATTTTCTTTCTTCCCCTCAGAACACTTACTGACATTGCAGACTGTCCTGTACTAACTAGTCCTGTACTAGTCACCACACTGTTAGATTAAAAGTTTCTTGAAGACGAGGGCTATGATTTACTAATCTTTTCTCCCCACACCCAATTGTGCTTAGTACAATGTCTTATATATGGTGGTTCCAGAGAGAAAAAAATTGCTCCATGAATGAATTAATGAAATCAGTCAGGTCCAAAACCTTTAGTGGCACTTCACTGTGAAGATAAAATACAAATACCTTAGCCTGGCCTTTAAAGTTTTCAAACTTGGCTCCATTCTCTATTTTACTTAATCTCTTACTACTCCTCTACAAAACCCTACATTTCAGCTAAAATAGCCTCTCTCCACTGCCTTATAAATAGCCCTGTAGCCTTGGTCCTTCCATCTCTGGAAGCTACTTTCCTTTCTTCCCTCCCTTCCTTCCCACATATTTAAATTCTATCCATCCTTTATGATTCAGTTTACATCCCATATATTCTAGAAAATATTTCCTAACTATTCTAACCCAAAGGGATAAATCTGTACTTTGAATTCATGGTACTCTTTCCCCCACCATGCCTCTCATTGGGTACTTAATTCTATATTACTTTGATAAATTGTATGTATTGTCTTATGTTGTCATTTAGCTTTTTTATTGTTTCCTACTTCTGTGTTTATTCCATTTCCCAAAATAGACTAGAAATTTCTTACAGACAAGGATTATGCCTTATACCTCTCTTCACTTCCCCAAAGGCCTAGTGAAAGGTTTTCAACAAAGAGGGATAGAGAATAATTTTAGTGACTGACTAATTGGTCCATCCCAGTGTCCAAGAAAGGAAGACCAGTTGAGGAAACATTTTGCATGCCAGTTGCTAAACTCAGGGAAGCCATTCTTTTCTTTTCTGCCCCAGAATAACTCTTATTATTTCTAATTTTAAATTTTATACAAATTTGCATTTGCCCATTTTCCAGTGAGAATGAAGTATATGATTAATCGTATGAAAATGAAATTGTTCTGACCTGAAATGTAAAATATTTACATCAAGAGGCATATTTACTATCCACTTACATCTTCATCATATTTTGAATTTGAATTTTTATTAGATCATCTGACTAGAGTTCCTGAGATTATAATCTGGTTTTTACTTATCTAATGAAATATCTGGTATTCACTTATTTATGTATATATTGTATCCCTTTGGGTGAATGTAAGCTCCTTGAGGACAGGGACTCTTTATTTTGTTTTTGTAATCCAAACAACTAGTATAGTGTCTGGTACACAGTAGGTGCATAATAAATGTTTGGCTCAACATTCAAAAATTTGTATAGGTATCTCCTCCTATCCTATATTTTAGGCTAGATTATAATACCTTTAAATTCAACTAATTCATCAGGGAAAGAAATGTAAATTTATTTATTTCATTGTGTGTTTGGTTGGTTTTCTTTTACGTGTTTTTTTAATTGTTTATTGATAATCAAACTAAGGCACTTCAATTTTTCACTTACCATTCCTCAAATTCAGCAATATCAGAGACAGACTGGGTGAAAGCTTCCACTCTCATTTTAAGTATTCTTTTTCATTAAGCATCACTTATGAAGCCCTTCCTGTATATCCAAAGATGTCTCTTACAATACTGTTTAGATACAATTTGTTTCTTATGGTCTTAGAGATTTTAAATTAGAATATTCTAATTTTGTTAATTGATATGTCCATGTCTAAAACATTGTTCAACCCCTATTCCTTAAAATGTTAACCTCTCCTTCCCACTTAATCTTTTTTTTTAATCCTATGTTAATGGACTAACATCCTTCTGTCATACAAAGAAGTAGATGGGGGAGGGGAGAAAGGTTGGCAGAGAGAACCTTTGTTTCTTATCATTATGAAAAATCAACACCCTGCTCCATTTCACCAAATGTCAAGACCCAGCAGGATCCCAAGCTATGGTAGGATGGAAATCAAGTTGAGGTAGTATCACGTAGCCTTGACTTATTTCAAAAACAATTTAAAAAATAAAATAAAATAAAATAAAAAAATGAGATGAATGGGGAGGGAGAGCAAAAGAGATTCTTCTCTTGACCAGGGTGAAAAGAAAAACAAACATTACGGTTGCAAAAACATATATTCCATAACCAGTCCTTAAGACTCCCAGGTGCAACATCAGCAGAGCTACAGCCTCGATTTTTATTGTAATCTTGTGGCTTTTTATTTGTAACTTATATGAAAAGAATCATATTGATTGGGGCAGATTTAACTCAGTAAAACCTATTCTACTGAGATTGTCTGTGCTAGGTGATTTTATCAAGTTCTCTTTTGGTTTCATTTTATTCCTCATCCCTATTCCCAGGGGAGGCTGCAGCCCAGCTCCTGAGCAAATTGCCCTAAATTGAGTTCTTTCTCTGGCATATACAGGGCTGCCTTTGGCTCCTCGGCTAGAAAACTTTATGCATTCTTTTTTCCTCCTTCCTTAACAACCCCCTTCCCTTTTTCCAATTAAAATGGAGAAGTTTGCACCGGTACCTGCTCCCAATTAAATGAATACTGCATTACCAGCTCCCACTCTCCAGATCTCCTTTACCCTCCCTTCATTAGCCTTATTCCTCCGAGGCTTCCTGGCCGGCTGCCAGCGACTTATGGCAAGAATTCAAAATCTTGCACACTTTATCCCCTCCAAATCATTCTTGAATTTAAGCAGCCTGCTCCTTAGGCCCAGCATGCGAAATCCAAGGATGTATTCAAGAAAAAAAAAAAAAGGAGGGTTATGGGCAGGGGGTTGAGGGGGGTGGGAAGGAAGGGAGTTGAAGGAGAGAAAAGAAACATGATTTGTTAAAAAAAAAAAATTTAAGGCTAAAGGCCTGTGTAAAGAAAGAGAAGCAAAGAGAAGTTAAGCTTCCCAGTTAATTGACCTCAGTTTCTTTAAAAAAGAAGAAGTGTAGGGAGAACAACAAATGCTAGTCAGATGCCAGGGCTTTATTTTGGAGAGCATTCGTGCCTACAGGAAGCACATCATCATCTTCACACCTCAGGCATGCTGACTCCTGAACACTGAAATTATGCACTACGATTAAAAAATCCAACTGGCTGGAAGCTGAAGCAACTGTTTTTTTAAAGATCAACATCAAATTTCCCAACAAATGTGGCACGCCAGAATGCCAGACCATCAGCCATTCTCATCTGACACCGGGAATAAGGAACACTGTGTCAAGCTGTCATGAATGATCGCCCGATTGTCAGGCCTCAGCAACAGAGGGAAGATCCGGGTCCTATTACTGTTGTTTAAAACTGAGTAAACCTTCTATATAGATCACCTGAGCCATTCCTATTTATCAAGTAAAAAGTGCACCCTGAAAGCTGTATAAAGTCTCAGAACCTGACCCAGAGGATGAAAAGGGCTGTAGGTGATGTGGAAGAAAAAAAAATCTTAGGAAAATGAATGCTCAAAAATAATCCCTTGGCGTAGATCCTCCTGTGTAGTCATATCACTCTCAAAAAAACCCATTCTATGTTGTTCAGGCCCTCATTGCTTCTCTCCTGGATTATTGCAACACTTTCCTAATTGATCTCCCTTTCACATGTCTCTCCTCTCTCCAAGTTATCGTCCATACGAGACCTGGTCACTCCTTTTTCAAACTTCATTGGTTCCTTATTGCTTCTAGGATGAAACAGAATATCCTTCAATTGTCATATAAAAACTTTCACAAACTGGAACCAACCCACTTTCGGAGTTTTAGTCTAAGTTATTTCTCCTCAAACATCCTAAGATCTTATATTTCCTCATACATGACACTCAGGTTATCTCCGAGGCATGGATTGCACACCATTCTCAACTCCCTAATCTCTTTCAAAAGGCAAGTATCATCTTCTTCGTGAAGCCTTTCTTTTTTTTTTTCTTTTTTTTTTCAGGGCAAATGAAGGTTAAGTGACTTGCCCATGGTCACACAGTGAAATCTTTCTTAAGCCCCTTAGCTGTCAGTTCCTTTCCCCTCAAAATTACATTGTAGGGGGACAGCTAGGTGGAGCAGTGGATAAAACACCAGCCCTGGATTCGGGAGGACCTAAGTTCAAATCCGGCCTCAGACACTTGACTCTTACTCACTGTGTGACCTTGGGAAAGTCACTTAACCCACACTGACCTTACCCCCCCCAAAAAAAAGATATGTTGTAGGGGAAGTTAGCTGGCCCAGTACATAGAGCACTGGCCCTAAAGTCAGGAGGACCTGAGTTCAAATTCAGCCACAGACATTTACTTTCTGTGGGCCCCTGTTTGCCTCAGTGTAAAAACAATTACCTTGTATGTTTCTTTTGTATTTGTATGTATAGTGTAAATATACAAATTTATGTATATATGTGTATACATACATAAATTATTTCCACAGATAAAATGTAAGCTCTTTAATAACAGAGATTACATTTCACTTTTTTTTCTTAGTAGCCCAAGTATCTATTGCAATGTTTTTTTCTTAATTGTTGTTATTCAGTTGTTACAGTTAAATCCAATTCTTTGTCTCCCCATTTTGATTTTCTTGGCAACCATACTGTAATGGTTTGTCATTTCTTTCTCATTTTATAGATGAGGAAACTGAAGCAAATGGAGTTAAATAACTTTCCCAGGGTCACACAGCTAGTAAATGTCTGAGGCTAGATTTGAACTCCAGGCTTCCTAACTTCAGTTTTAGCACTTTACCTAGTTTGTTGCCTTGTAGGTGTTTAATAAATGCATGTTTTTTAATTTAACTAATTAGGACTAAAAAACCCTATGTATAAAGATTAAAGTAGGAGAAAAACTACTGTCTTTTGAATAATAAATACCTAGCAAGGCACCACCACTGATTAGTTATGTTATCTTGGGCTAGTCATTTACCCACTTCGAATCCCAAGTTTTTCATCTAAAAACATAAATAATATAAATATCGTCCACACCACAGGGTTCAAGTGAGACTCCTATAGGGCAATGGATATGAATCACTAAATAACAAAGATATGATATGCAAATGTAAAATATTACTATTATGTAATGAGTTAAAGATTAACTTCCATGATCAAACATTTGTTCCTCAGGTAAGGATAGCACAAAAAGGCTAAAGGGAAAAAAACAACAACAACAGAGTAAACAGTTCCAGTGGTGATTTAATTATTGTGGATTGTTATTTTATTGTTAAATCTGGGTACTTTTTGAGCCAGCTTATGGTGAAGTAGACAGAATAAGGAAAACAATACACAGTCAGGGGCAGCTAGGTGGTGCAGTGGATAAAGCACTGGACCTGGATTTAGGAGGACCTGAGTTCAAATCCAGCCTCAAACATTTGACATTTACTAGCTGTGTGACCCTGAGAAAGTCACTTAACCCTCATTGCCCCAACAAAAAAACACAAACAAAAACAAAACAAAACAAAAATACACAGTCAATGCATAAACAATTCAATACATAAGTAGTCAGTTTTTGTTTGAAAACCCCCTACTTTTTTTATACAGGACATTCCCATTTTAGATAGCCCAATTTTTCTTTTTTGCAACTTTCATTTTTTGATCTGTTATACCCCATGAAACCAAGCGGAATTCATTTAATCTCTTTTGCATACGACAGACCTCTAAATTCTTGATTACAATTACCATGTTTCCTTATAAGTCTTCAACTCTCCAGGTTAAACATCACCAGTTCCTTTAAGAAATCCTCATGTTGCATGATCTCAAGGAATTTCACTATCCTGGTCACACTCTGTGAAACACTTACCATATTATCAATCGAAATTTCTGAAATGTGACATCACAACATAATGTGATACTCTAGATGTAGTCTGACCTAAATTGAATACAACTGGACCACCAACTTCTAGTTCCTAGAACCTGTAGCTGTCTTAGAGACCTTTTTAACTTTCTTGGCTACAGTATTATGCTGTTGGCTCTTATTGGCCACAACCAAATTGCTAAATATTTCTTGGATGAACTGGTGGTCTAATTACACCTTCCACCTTCACTGAGGCTGTTTGAACCCAAATATTAGATTTCACATTTTTTCTACTGAATTTCATTTTATTAAATTTGGCTCAAGGTTCAAGACTATGTTCTTTCTTAATCTTCATTCATCTAGTTTTTGGTTTTTTGGGTTTTTTTTTCAGGGCAATGGGGGTTAAGTGACTTGCCCAGGGTCACACAACTAGTAAGTGTTAAGTGTCTGAGGCTGGCTTTGAACTCAGGTCCTCCTGAATCTAGGGCCAGTGCTTTATCCACTGCACCACCTAGCTGCCCCCCATCTAGTTTTTAGTTTTGTTTCTTAGCTTTGTGTCACCTGGAAATTTAATAAACATGCTACCTGACTTTGTCCAGATGACTGATTTAAAAAAAAAAAGTTCAACAGCACAGATCCAAGCACAGATTCCTGGAGCATACTATTAAAGACACTGCCTTCCAAATTAACTCCCTTTTGGGTTTGGTCATTCAAGAAGTTCCAAATGTACCTAACCACTCTATCAGTTAGTCGATATTTCTTCATTTGTTCCAAAAGAATAACAGCAGACTTGGTCAAATATTCTGCTAAAACCTATATAAATTCCATCTTCAGGTTTCCTTTTGCCTTTTTTGTTGTTCACTTGTTTCACTCATGGCTGATTTTTCATGACACTATTTGGGGTTTTCTTGACAAAGTTGAGGAAACTGAGGCAAAGAGGGTTAAGAGACTTGCCCAGGGTCACACAGCTAATAAGTGTCTAAGGCCAGATTTGAACTTAGGAAGATGAGTCTTCCTGAATTCAGGTTTGCCACCTAACTGCCTGTTGAAAAAATGAAATACAGTTAATCTAGTATGTCCTCCTTTTGAGGAAACCACAGTGGTACTTTGTCATTACCATTTTTTTCTTTCCTTCCTTCCTTCCTTCCTTCCTTCCTTCCTTCCTTCCTTCCTTCCTTCCTTCCTTCCTTCCTTCCTTCCTTCCTTCCTTCCTTCCTTCCTTCCTCCCCCCTTCCCTTCCTTCCTTTCCTTCTTTTTTAGGTATTTATTAGTTCAACCTTTGATATATTTTAGAATTTTGTCAAGAATCAAATTCAAGCTCAATGGCCAGTAGCTTCCATTTTCTTTCTCTTTTTGGAAATCAGAACATTTTACTTTTTTATCTTGTGGAATCTCTCCTACTTTTAATGATCTTTATAAGATTACTGACAATAACTCTGCAACTATGTCTGCCAGATTATTTTTTCTTTGCTGTGGGATATGAATCATGGAGTTCTGACAATTTGAACTCTCCAAGGACAGCTATGTGCTCTATTATTTCCTTAACTAACTTTGGTTGTCAACACCCTCATAGACATTTTTGTTCACACCTGGTTTATTACAATAGCCTGCTATTAGGCCATCCTGCCTCAAGTCTTTCCCCACTTCAATCCATCCTCCAATTACTACAGTGATTTTCCTAAAGTACAGATCTGATCACTGCCCCTCCACTCAGTAAACATTCAGTGGTTCCCTATGGCATCCAGGATCAAATACAAAATGCCCTGTTTATCATTCCAAATCCTTCATAAACTAGCCCTCTCTTACCTTTCCATTATTTTTTCACTTTGCTCCCTGGCACATATTTTTAGATACAGTTACACTGTCCTCCTGCCTGTTCCAAAAACAAGACACTTCATTTCCCAGCTCTAGGCATTTTCTCTAGCTTTTCCCCCAGGCCTGGAATGCTCTTCCTCCTCATCTCACACTCCTTGCTTCCCAGGCTACCTTCAAGTCCCACCCAAAGTATCCTCTCTAAAGCCTCTTAATCCCAGTATCTTGGCTCAGTTTTCTATTTCCTGTTTATCCTGAATATAGTTTGCTTTGTATATATTTCTTTACATGTTATCTCCCCCTTGAGGGCAAGTACTTTCTTTTGCCCCTTTTTGCATCTTCAGAGTTTAGCACAGTGTCTGGAACATAATAGAGGCTTAATAAATGTTGACGGATTGATTGATTATTTTCTAGTCTGAAACATAGAAAAGAGAAGTAAAATGAAAATAAACAACCCTTCCTTCTCTCTGCTATTAATTATCATTGCCCCATGAATTCTCTTAAGGAATCTTTTTTATTGACCATATTTTTTTCTTCCAGCCTTAGCTCAGAATGAGCATTCCAGACACTATTCCTAGAAGACTGTTCTGTGCTTCACTATCTGTGTTCTGTTATCTGACCAGTGGTAGACAACTTTTAAAAATCTGTTATTTGCTGAGTTTCCTGTGTATCCACATCACTGTTTAAGGCCCCCTCCCCTACGTTTTTTCCTACAGTGATTTCATTCTCTATCTCTGGAAATTTATTCTAGAGTTAACTTCTGAACTAACTTCCCGTATTGACTTTTAGTCTATAGGAGCTTACCTGCAATGGAAGTAAGGATGGCCCTTAGCAAAGTAAAGTGATAGGGCAAATTCTTGTCAAACTTTTAGGATCATGTAATACAATTCTTGCTTCTTCGTTCTCAAAAAAATGAAGATCAATTCTTGGTTTAGGAAAATAATTAGTATATGATAGTTCTCTACTAGGAAATTTGGGTTTTTCTTCTGCTGTGCAGCCAATAGAGACAATATTAGATATTGGTGGAGGAGAGGGAGAAGAGGTAAGTGAGGGATAGCATAGGACTGAGTTTTAAAATTTTCAAGACAAATGATACTCCATGGGTTCAGATTGGAAAACTTTTTTTTAAAAGCTGAATAATGCCTAGCTTCATAAAACTGGCATAGTGACATAAATCCACAGTTCAAAACATTACAATGTGGCCAAATCCTAAAAGCTGGAGAAGAGCTCAATGGCAAGAAATCCAAACCTCTCATTTTCTATATTGGCCCGGGAAATGAGGTCCAAAGAAGCTAAGTGATTTGCCCAATGTCACCCAGAGCAGGGCTTATTAAACTTTTTCCACTTGTGACCCCTTTGCACCAGAAAAATTTTTACTAGACCCCAGATATATAGGTACATAAAATGGGGTTACATAACCTTTTAATGCTGCCAACTTTTTGCAACCCCTACATTCAGTTATATATGACATCATGTAAGGTGGTGATGCACAGTTTAAGAAGCTAGGACCTAGATAAGTATCCTAGGTGCTTTATGAATTGAGACCCTCTGATCAGAGTTCTTTCTTCTATATCAGACACTCATCTAGTCTAATCTATAACTGAACAAAAATCTTTTCTATATTCTTCCCAGAAAATCATCACAAAGTCAACAGCTATAAACTGCCAATAAAGAAAGAACCTACTACTTCTTCAGGTGGCACCTTCTACTTTTAGATACTTCCAACTCTTATGAAACTTTCCTTATTGTAAGCCCAAATTTTGCATTATAACATCTACTTGTTGCTACTAAATTTGCCATCTGGGGATCAAGCAGAACAAGTTTAATATCTTCCACATGGACAGTCTTTCACATACATTAAGATGGTTATCAACAGTTTCGCTTCATCTGTAATGTTAAATCACTCTGATGGTTTATAATGTCAGGAGAAAAAAGGCCAAGACTATTACTAATTTTTCACAGAAGGTTTTAAACTGAAGGGAACCCAATTAAGATATAATCAATAACTTGCAAGTACATGATTTGTATTAGTGTACCTAAAATATATAGAGTACCAATACAGAACCTGAAAAATGTTATGCTACATAAAAATACTAAGCTAAAGAATTGCATAATAATAATTTCCTGGATTTGAATTTTGCAAAATCAAGGAGTGCAGGTTTGTGTGTGTGTGATTTTTTACAGCCATTTAAATATTCAGATGCCTATTTCAATTTTAGAAAAACAATTATAAGAAATATTTAAGAACTGATCATATCCCTATACTGCTACCATCCATAATTTCAAATTAGTTCAACTGAAACATTTTTTATGTTACTTGTCATTACCTGGTTAAAGAAAGGAAACAAAAAAAAATAGATCTAGTATAAAAAAGTGGAAAAGCTTGTTAATTCAGTGGCTACAATTCTACCTTTTTAAATTAACTTAATTTCAATATATTTGATAAGAAAAAAAGACAATATGTTAACCCTGACTATTCTTATAACAGTCTTAAACCCTGCCATTTCTTAGAAAAATTTAACTGCTGCAAGACAGTTGCCATAATGAGGAGCCAAGATGGTGGAGGAAAGACATTCAATACACAGAGCTCCAGCCACAATTACCCCCAAAACAGCCACAAAACAACCCCTGGAGCAGCAAAACCCACAAAACTGAGATTATTTTCCAGCAAAAGACAGTTTAGAGGGGGCAATGCTGGGCTGCAGGAAGAGTCAAACCCTGAGATAGTGAAGACACAGTGCCCAGTCAGACTTCTCCAGAGAAACTTAGCACCTAGTCCCCAAATCAGTTGCAGCACCAGCATCTTCTGGAACTAGGCTTACAGTCAGCTGAGAGGACTGAATGGCTGGCCAGGGGTGATGGTGGTGGAAAATACAGGGGTTTCTGTGGGACCTAAGGAGGAATTCGGCAATCCCACCCCAGCAGGGAACAAGGTAGAAATCTTGAGAGCTGGAGGCCCAGGTGAGGAGGGCTGCAGGCTCCTCAGAGCTAAGAAACACAGCACAGAAATTTTTGCTAGTAAGTTGGCTTGAGGTTATCTTTGGACCAGAGAACAGGCCAAGCAAGAGAAAAACCCGCCCTTCCTCAAACCAAAACACCTGGAACTTCTGAAGCTTGGGACATTGTAGCTTGGAAGTAGGGCCCCACTATAAGAGGGAGTTAGAAGTCAAGTAAAGGACAGCAAGATGAGCAAGCAAAGAAAGTTGAGAACTATAGAAAGTTTAGCAACAAGGAAGAGGATAACAACCTCAGGGCACCTTCATCCAAAGCTTCCAAGAAAAATATGAATTGGTCTCAGGCCATGAAAGCACTCAAAAGGGACTATGAAGAGAAAGTAGGAGAGATAAGAAGGAAGATTTAGAGAGGTAGAGGGAAGAATGGAATGGGAAATGGGAGCATGAAATGAGAGTCATGAGAAAAACTTCAACAGCTTGAAAAGCCAAATGGGAAAGGAGATACAAAAGCTCTCTGAAGAAAATAATTGCCTAAGAATTAGGATTGAACAAATGGAAGCTAGTGACTATATGAGAAATCAAGACACAGTAAAGAAAATCCAAATGAATAAAAAAATAGAGGGCAATTTGAAATATCTCCTTGTAAAAACAGATGGCCTGGAAAATAGATCCAGGAAAGATCATTTGAAAATCATTGGACTACCTGAAAACCATGACCAAAATAAGCGTATAGCGAGCATCTTCCATGAAATTGTCAGGGAAAATCTCCCTGATATTCTAGAAGCAGAAGGTAAAATCAAAATGGAAAGAATCCACTGATCACCTCCTGAAAGAAATCCTAAAAGGAAAACTTCCAGGAATATTATAAACAAATTCCAGAGCACGCAGGTCAAGGAGAAAATATTGCAAGCAGCTAGAAAAAGAAATTCAAATACTGTGGAGCTACAGTGAGGATAAAACAAGATCTAGCAGCATCTACATTTAAAAAGCAGAGGGCATGGAATATAATATTCCAGAAGGCAAAGGAACTGGGACTACAGCCAAAAATCACCTACCCAGCAAAACTGATAATAATCTTTCAGAGAAAAAATAGGAATTCAATGAACAAGGTGACTTTCAGGCATTTGTGATGAAAAGACCTGAATTGAATAGAAAATTTGACTTTCAAATACAAAACCTAGAGAAGCATAAAAAAGTAAACAGTAAAAAGAAATCATGAAGGATATTAAAATATTAAATTGTTTACATTCCTATATGGGAATATAATACTTCTAACTCATAAGAACTTTCTCAGTATTCAGGCAGCTGAAAGAAATACACTTAGATAGAGGACACAGGTCTGAACTGAATATGAAGGGATGATATCTGTACAGCATTTTTTTTGTTTATCCTTGTTTTTTGTGGAGCAGGCAGGGTGGGGTGGCTTATATCTGGCCCTGGATTTGGACTCAGTGCCTCATGGGTACAGGCCTGGTTCTTTATCTACTGTGCCACCTAGCCAGCCCATGATGACATCTTTAAAATAAAGTTAAGGTGAAAGAGGAATGCACTGGAAGAAAGGGAAAAGGAGAGGTAGACTGGGGAAAAGTAGATCACATAAAAGAAATAAGAAAAAGCTTATGGAAGGGAAGAGGGGAGAGGAGTGGAGAAGTGAGTAAACCTTACTATCATCAGAATTGACTCAAAGAGGGAATAATATATATACTCAATTGGGGGTAGTAATATATTTTGCCCTGAGGGAAATTGGGAGGGGAAGGAGATAAGGGGGGCAAGGAAGAGGGGAAATTAGAAAGGGCAGATTGGGAGAGGGAGTAGTAAAAAGCAAAACACTTTCACAGAGGGTGAAGATGTTCTGCATAACTATACATGTATTTTGAATTGCTTGATTTCATAGGGAGGGTTGAGGAGGGAGGGAGGAAGAAAATTTAGAACACAGAAATAGTCAAAGACCTTAATCTCATCAGAGTGGGCTCAAGGATGAATAACATACACACCCAATTGGGGGGAGTAATCTATCTAACTCTGCAGGAAAATAAGAGAAGAGGATAAGGAGGGAAGAGTGAAAGAAGAGAGAGCAGAGCAGGGGAGAGGGCAGTCAGAAACAAAACACTTTTGAGGAAGAATAGGGTAAAAAAAGATATAAAATAGAGTGACTATCATGGGAAGGGAATAGGATGGAGGGAAACAGTTATAATGATTTATTATAATGGCAAAATATATGGTACCTATTTTGCTGGGCTATTGTGAAGAAAATTCTTTTTCAAGTTTAAGGTACTATATAAAAGTTATTATGAACAGGATGCTATCAGAAAAACCTGGAAGGACCTACATGAACTGAAGCAGAGTGAAATGTACTGTATACAAATAACAGCAATAGTGTAAGATGATCTGCTGGGAAGGATGTGGTTATTTTCAGCAATGCAATGATCCAATATAACACTGAAGGACTTATGAAAATTGTAATCCATCTACAGAAAAAGAACTGATCGTATCTGAAAACAGATTGAAGCATAACTTTTTGATAGTTCCTTAATCTGAAGTTTTGCTTTTATCTGTTTTCTCTCACAACCTAGCTAATGTGGAGATGTTTTCCATGACTACTCATGTATAACTGTAAGGGCCAAATTTAGTATGGGAAGAGTTAAATCGGCGGCTCGCCTTATTATTGGGGTAAGAAAAGAAATTAACAGCCTCTTTCAAAAACATAAAACAGGTTTTATTAATGGGAACAAATTCAAAACACAAGTGAGGTTAATAGAGCTAGGAATAATGTATAAATCTCTGGGGTAAAAAGGCCCCAGGCACCCTGAACCTGCCTCCAGCCCAGCTAGCTCCAAAGAGCTAGCTTTGCCTCAAAAACACAAACTCCCACCACCCAAAATCTGTAGCTCTAAGGAGAATTAACTTTGTAGTCTCTTTTGTTTTTGTCCAAAGTCAAACACCAGCAGCTCCTCTAACTGTTCCCTTTCTCTTTCTTCCCTGTTTCTCTCAGAACAACTCTCCTCTGACCAACTCCCTTCTCCCTCTTCCTCTAACTGCCTCTGTCTCTAGCTATCTCTCTCACAGGAAGGGGGGTGGTTCTTAGTCATGCTGAGTCTCCAAGTGTCCCAAAGTACATACCCATCTTCTCTTAGGCTTCTCAAGCTTACATTTTTTTTTTCAGTCTGACCATAATGAAGCAAAATTCGGGTTATGAAAATCCCAAATCACAACTAATTCCTTATATAACTTATACTAAATTGCTTGAGTTCTTGGGAGTGGGGGTGGGAAGGGAGGGAGGAAGAGAAATTGGAACACAAAGTTTTTTAAAAATTGATGTCAAAATTTGTTTTTATGTGTATTTTGGAAAATAAAATTCTAAGCATAAATAAATAGATAGATAGATAAAAACATAATGAGGAGGCTGAAATGTCACAGAAACTTTCTCTGCCAATAAATAAAATCTCCTTCCTAAGGAGGAAAATGATAGAAGTTCAATAATCAAAGTTCTGCGTTTGGAATCAGAATACTTGAATTCAAAATCTCCTACTTATTACCTATGTAATAAGAGCAAATCACTTAACCCATCTTGGCTCAGTTACATCATCCATAAAATTAACAGGTTCATCTAGATCAGGGTTTTTCCACCCATGACCCCCCATGACCCCTCCTCATCCAAGAAATTTTTTCCTGATCCTATGTATATAGGTATATAAAATGGGTATATATGATCTTTTACTTTTACCGTTGCCAACTTTTTCACAAACCCCTCTTTCAATTATGGGGCCCCTTCTGGGGTTGTGACCCACAGTTTAAAAAGCTTTGATCTAGATGGTCTCTAAGGTCCTCTAGATCCCTAAATCTATGGTCTTATCCTGAAACCTGAGGATCATACTAGTTAAGAAGACAAACTCATTTACAAAACAGTATAGATGACTAAAAATAGTATGTTTTACCAAAAAGTCAAAAAAGTCAGAAATTTGAGAGCTGTCAGATCTAGCTAAAAAACATCATAGTAAGAAGAGTTTTAATTTAAAGTGGAAAGAAGGCAATAAAAAACTAAAAATGGAGTATATCTGCCCCCCCCAAAAAAAAAATCCAGTGTCAGGCACATAGTAAGTATTTATCTGTTGGTCTACCTATTTCCAGTCAAGTGCCACAATTTTTTTTTAAAAGCATTTTAATGTTAAAGACACTTTGGTATAATCATTATTGTAATTAGACAATCATCTTACAAAATGTAGCTATCTCAAGTAACACACTAAATCATGAATTATTTTATCACCTCATTGTGGGGAGACAGAAGCTGGATCTAGGGAAAGCAATGGAAGAGAAGAGAAGGAATCCAGAAGCTAAATGTAGCAAAATGAATTGGGAGTAGGGGGTGGGGAAGGAATTAACTGTTGAGTTAGAGAATCTGGGTTCCCATCTAAGGTATTCTATTTACTACTTATTACCAGAAACCCTGGAATAATATGAAATAGGTAAGAATCTATCCCATTGGTACTTAAACCCAAGCTATGGGCAAATCACACAAAAAAAGTGTGATTAACTTGCTTACCAAAACCTGGCCCTATTTTATTTTTGTCCAGACTTCTGACTTTGGCAGTGTCTAGAATTCTTGGTGTGGAATTTCCTTCCATTGAGGCAGATCAACAACTAATCTGTACCTTGTAGTCTTAGACTGTTGCCTTAGTTTCTCAAAGATTAAGGGATAAATCCGACACTTATGCTTTATCAGAGAAAGGAATTAAATCTGACCTTGCTGACTCAAAGGCTGGTTTTCTTTTTACCATGCCATGCTTTCCCGTTGATTAAGCAATAGAATCTCCTGAGATCTAACAACTCTTGTAACATCACCCCGATTCTGACAAGTGCTAAGCTAGAGTCTTCTAGAAGAGAGGGCTCCAGTCCATAAAGGTTTGGAAATAAGAAAGAATACTGAATCTAAAGTCAAACTTTGGGATGAATCCTAGCTTTGCCATTTAAAGCCTTGTCTCAGATTCCTCATTTGTAAAATGATGGTGTTGGAATAAATACCCATTGTCCCTTTCAGTCTACATTTATGAACATATGAAACTATATATTTTACTTCAAAAATATTCTCATTCCCCTTCATGTAGATATTGTAGACTATTAATATGTGTTGATTGAGAAAATACATGATGATCAAAAGTTACTATATTTTTGTTAAGGGGTTGGGAGGGAAGGATTGACTTACTCAATCCCATCTCAGTTAAAGTAAGTGATAAGATGTCCAATCTTACAGGCTTTATACTATGGAGAAAGTCCTTCTAAATGCAATGACGCTGCATCATATCAATCATGTTTGAATCCCAGGGGTCATCTAAATGTTTAGAATTGCATTTATTGGAAAATTTTGAATAAGTATGGTTTTCCAGCACATCTCCTTAAGGAGTAAAGGTAGAAGTGATCTTCCTTAGATCCTTAGGAGAAAGCTATGGAAGAAAGTCATTAGGTCTGTGGGTTTCTCAGAACAGAAACCCCAAGAAAAGGCTGGCTGTTTTGCAACAGCCCCTCCTTCTACCTATCTATCTATAGATACCATAATTTAATGTGCTGATCCATAATTCAAGCATTTCCAGTAAACTGAACTTTGTTTAAAACACAAAGAGGCCAGGGATAACTACAAATAGATACAAACATAAAGATAGGTAGAAATCTAACCTCTGCCTAAATGTTAAGAATTTTCCTAACTGGGGCTCAGAGTGATTATGATTGAACTCATAATTTTTCATCTAAAATAAACCCCCTAAATCCAAAGAGGAAAGAACTCTGTAGACCTTAGAGGGTATTATATTGCCTCTAGGCTTAAAACAAGCTAATTATTATAACAGTGTATTACACTTTTAAATGAATTTTCTTTTTTTATATCTCAGCAGCATCTAGTCAAGATTTTTGTACACCTTAAGTGAGATAAATCATGAATTATTGTTATTATATACCTTTGAAAAACTTTGATGCATACATATCAAAAACTTTTTTTCATTCTATAGAAGGTATATTTGTTTATTTCTTTTACTGTTAACTTTACAGTCTGTTGAAGTCAAGTAATAATCAGAATGATAATGCTTTTGTGAGTATATAGACTTGCAGACTCCTTTAAATATTTGCTTTCTATATGCTGAGAACTCTTGATCTAGAAATACAATTGAGATTTCTCTTGGGGGGGGGGAAGATTATTCTTTACTTTTTTGCCAAGATAAGCCCTTTGCATCTAATTCAGAGACACAGATACTCAGCCCTTCATAATAGCAGGACACAGAACTGCAGAAGAGAAGTATCAACGGGTGAGCTTTTTTATAACTACACCAAAGCACCCTCCTCTTTTCACTAGCTGGAGTGTATACCTTTGTGGAATCAGGTTCATTTGTTATAAATAACAGAAGGGGTCTTGTAAACTCATTGAATGGTTTTTCTGATGGCAACAGAGTCTTGAGACTTTTTATTGGCTTCTTTCAGGTTTAGCTTTTGAAGTTTTGTTTTGATTTTTAGGACTCTCATTTGAAAAGAGGTAGATAAAACAGTATACTAAATTCATGTGTCTAGATCTTTCTATAGATTTACAGATTTAACAGGATTGGAAAGGACTTCAGAGGTCATTTGTCCAATCCACACATGGATCAAAATAGCTTCTTCACTATCCCCTACACATGGTTGTCCAATATTTGCCTGAAGCTCTCTAGTGGGTAAAAAGACACTAACTCCCAAGGCAATAAATTCCACTCATGGACAGCTCCAGTTATTAGGAAATTTTCCCTTATACAAAGCTTGATCCTGATTCTGCAACTTAAGACACATTTCTCTTACATCAGCCTTTTGTCACCAAATTATATAATTCTAATCCCTTTTCTCTGAAGTGTCTTTCAGATTCTTACAGATTGCTATCACCTAGTTTCCACTCCCACCCCCACCACAACCACAATCAGTTCTTCTCTCATCCATGCTAAACAATGCCAATTCCTTCAATGGACATGGTCTTATCGCTGGCCACCATCAAGACCTACTCCAATTTGCCAATTCCCTCCCTAAAATGTATGACTCAGAGCTAAACAAAGCAATTCAGATGTGGTTTGACTAGGTTAGGGTACAATGGAACTTTTATTTTTCTCATTTTGGAAACTCTGCCTTTCAATGAAGCCTAAAATGGTATTGGGGTTTTTAGATGTCATAGCATACTATCATATTGAGCTTAGATTCTATTAAAACCTCTAGATCTTTTTTTTAGGCAATACATTATCTAGTCATACCTTCTTTATCTTATGGTTATGAAGATGATGCTTTGAAACCAATTGTACACTTATATCTATTGAATTTAATTTTCCTCATTTCAAACCAGTACTCTAGGCTGTTAAAATTGGGGGGGGGGATCCAAAATATTGTTTGCCCAAATTGTTCAAGATGTGATATGTGTAAATGTTTTGATCCTTCTATCTCCATCTTTATCCAAGTTATCCCATAATTGGCATTATTAACATTATTATTAGTAAGACTCTCCAATGGATCTGTGATACCATTAATAGAGGCACTCTCTCCAATGATGATACAGTCCACAATCCATCCATGTAAAACTCCCCATATTGTTGTTCAGTCATTTTTCAGTTGTGTCTGACTCCATGACTTCATTTGGGGTTTGCTTGGCAAAGATACTGAAGTGGTTTGCCATTTCCTTCTTCAGCTCATGAGTTCAAATCCAGCCTCAGATCCTCAGTAGCTGTGTGACTGTCCCTAAGCAAGTCACTTAATGTTTAACTCAGTTTCCTCAACTATAAACATTAAGTGACTTGCTCAGGGTCAGTCACACAGCTAGTGAGGGTCTAAGACTGGAATTAAACTCAGAAAGATGAGTCTTCCTGACTCAAGGCCTGGCACTCTATCAGCCACTTACCTGCCAAAACTCCCTATAGTTTTCCATAAATTTTTCATAAGACTGTGACTCTTGACAAGTCACTTAACCTCTGTTTGCATCCCTTTTCTCATCTACAAAATAGGGATAATAATAGTACTTCCTTCCCAAGGTGGTTATGAAGATAACAATATAGTAAGATATCACAGTGGCTACAGCACTCACTGGACTTTAAGTCAAGACATGAGTTCAAATCCTGTTTCAGCCCCTTACTAGGAACTTCGTTGTCTATTATCAGGGATAATTCTATCCTATTATCATTATTACCAACACAGGGATAATAATAATAATAATAAAAACAAAAATACCTATCTAATAGGCTTATTGTAAGAATCAAATGAGATAACATATGTAAGGCACTTTGGAAGCAAACTGGCAAATAATTTACATCAAGTTACTTTTATAAAGGCCTAATTTCGAGGCAGCTAGGTGGTGCAGTGGATAGAGCACCGGCCCTGGATTTAGGAGGACCTGAGTTCAAATCCGGCCTCAGACACTTGACACGTTCTAGCTGTGTGACCCTGGGCAAGTCACTTAACCCTCATTACCTCACCAAGAAAAAAAAATAAAGGCCTAATTTCTTAAATATATAGGGAATTGAGGCAAATTTAAATATAAAAGAGCCATTTCCAAATTGACAAATGGTCAAAGAAAAAAACAGGCAATTTTCAAATGAAATCAAAGTCATCTATAGTAACATAAAAAATGTTCTAAATTATTATTAATTAGAGAAATACAAATTAAAACATGCTGAGATACCATCTCATACATATCAGATTGGCAAACATGATAGAAAAGGAAAATGACAAATGCTGGAGGGAATGTAGAAAAATTGGAATGCTAGTGCACTATTGGTGAAGTTGTAAACTGGTCCAATCATTCTGGAGAACAATTTGAAACTATGTCTAAAGGACTATAAAACTGTGTATACCCTTTGACCATGAAATACCTCTGTTGTTGTTATTTGTCCTTCTTTCTCAAAGGGGACCATGACATCTGGAGGCGATGTCATGACTAGCAGTGAAATGGATTTAAGTGAGGGAGGGTTGTACAAAGTCACCAGCCTCACTCCTCTAGAGCTATCTAGGTTCAGTGGCAACATAGACAACAGGATGCCTGAAGATGGCACTGGATGTTTGAGACAATCAGGGTTAAGTGGCTTGCACAAGATATGAAGCCAGATTTGAACTCTGATCTTCCTGACTCTAAAGCCAGCACTCTACTCACTGCACCACCTAGCTTCCCCTCCCTACTAAGTCTATACCCCAAAGAGATCAGAGCAAAGGGGGAAGTACTTATTTTTACAAAAATATTGATAACAGCTCTTTTCTTGGTGGCAAAGAATTGAAAATTGAGGGAATGTTCATCAATCCTTGTGTGTGTGTGTGTGTGTGTGTGTGTGTGTGTGTGTGCAGGTGTGAATTTTGTATCATGCCTAGTATGGAAACATGTTTTGCATGACTTAACATGTATAATGGACATCATTATTGCTTGACTTTTCAATGGGTGGGAGAGGGTGGGAAATAAGGAGAGAATTAGGGACTCGAAACATTTTAAATGAATTTTAGAAAAAAATTAATGTAATTGGGAAATATTTAACAAAATAAATAAGAACACATAAAAAAGAAAAGTGAGTCAAATGAAATAACATGTGTATAGCACTTTGTAAAATATGAATCATTATTATAAATGGCATTACTACTATTATTACTAAGAATAATCCAATGGATCTGAGATTTCATTAATAGGAGCCCTCTCTCCAAAGACACAGTGCACAATCTATTCATGTCCACCTATCCTGTACAACTAGCTATCCATGGCTTTCCATACATTTGTCATAGAGGATCCACTCAATATACTGGAAACCTTCCTTATAGTCTCTTAAAGCTGGGTCAATTTAGGTAGAGTCGTATATTCTCTTAGAGCTGGGTCAATTTCATAGATATACCCACTGCAACCCAAATCATTTGGGGGAGGGTGAACTTTAAATAACCTAAGGGCAAGAAAAGTCTCTAGTATATTCCATTAAAGACATTTTCCCCTGTTTCTATTGATCCTATTAAAGATAGTGGACAATTTGACAAATTCACAATTCACACAATTATACTATTATCTAGTTCACATCATTCACCTTGTCATGGACCACCTAAGAATCTTTGCCAAAAACTGTGTCGCTTTCTAGTTAAACTAAAGGTATAGCATTCCCCTGGTCTACTTTTCTAGTAATCCTAGAAGAAAAAAAATTAAATAAGGCTATTCAGGAAGTTTGGTAACAGGATGAATAGAGTGCTGGACCTGGAGTAATGAAGACCTGAATTCAAATTTGACCTCACAAGTTGTATGACCTAGAAAAAGTCACTTAAACTCTCTTTGCCTTAGTTCCTTCATATATAAAATGGGAACAGTAACAGCACCTCCTTTCTAAGGTTGTTATGAAGATAGAATTGGGTAACAAGCATTTTTCAAATCTTAAAGTATTGTATAAGTGCCATATGGTAATGATAAGGATGATGATGCCATAGCCTATTCTTGATTACCACTTCCTTTCCTGGATGTTCTCTAAACCATCCCTTTAATAATATATCTTAGATCGATTACTACCTCAGGGAAGGGACAGGGGAGGGAGGGAAAAAAGGGAAAAAATTTGGAAGTCAAAACTTTAAATAAATAATCATTTTAATAATAAATAATATATCCTAGATGTTGACTAGAAAAAAGTCAAGCTCATCATCACATAGTTTGTAGACTCCACTCTATTACCTCTTTTTAAAAATTGGCATTTCTATTTTCCATGGTCTTTCAATGGTTCATGTGACTCATCAATAAAATCCACTAGTTCTTTCAGTACCCAGGGATCTAGTCCTTCCAGTACTGATGACTTATATTGATCAGGGATAACTAGGTAAGGTCTTATTTGCTCCATTGTATAGGGTTTTAACACCTCAACCATTTTATTCAATCCTTTCTAGTCCAAATATTAATTCACTTACCACAAAAAAAGAGAAGCAAAATAAGAATCAGATAGTTCTGCTTGCTGCCACCTATTATCATTTTTCCTTTCATAGTAAACAGTCCTATCCCTACTTCAATTCCCTTCCTTTCCTTAATATAGTTAAAAAATACCAACACCCAAGCCTAAGTTGTTTATTGTCTTTAACCCTCACCACCAGCCTTAACTCATTCTGCAAAGTCTATACAAAGAATGCAAGGAAACTCAAACGTAGGAAGGTAAGATTTCTGGACATCAAAAACCCACTCATGGTTGGTGAGCACAAACAAAAAAAGTTTATTTAATCTATGGGTAATGTTTGTTGCCTATATTCAAAAATGAAGAAGCACAAGGTTTCATTTAGAAGTTAGTGAAATGAAAGATTTGTTTTTTCTCATACAAGTTCACAGAGCCCCTGAAATCTATTTTTGGACCTCTGATTTTAGTCTAACTCCTTCATTTTCCAGATAAGGAATCAAGGTTCAAATAGAGAAAGGGACTTCTCAAAGGTTTCACTGGTGATAAATTGCACAGCCAAGATTCAACCCCATGTTTTCCAACTCCAAATCTGAAACTCTTTCTTCTGCATTATGTTCCATTTGATTTCTAAGAGATATTCCATACCCAAAATAGGATGTGATAAGTTTGTATATGTATCTGTATTGTCCTGAGTGAATGGGAAAGAAAGAGGGGTAAAATTATGAAATGATATTGCCACTACAGTGCTTTCATGACCAAGAACACTTCCAGCCCGGCACCTGGCTCACTGTATGGTTCACAGCCCTAACAGTCCCCTGACTATTAAGGATTTCAAAGTTAATGGGTGCTAAGATACTAGGATTATAAAAGAAAAATGTGGTCTTTAAGAAAGGAAAGAAACAAGCATTTATTAAGCTCCTTCAATGGGTCAGGTGTTGTGATAAGCAGCTTACAATTATTATCTCATTTGATCGTTACAATAGTACTAGGAACTAGGTGCTATTCCTATCCATCTTTTGCGAGCAAGAAAACTGCAAAATAGGAAAGGTTAAATGACTGAAGTGTCTGTGGCCCTTTTTGGACTCAGGTCTTCCTGACATAAGACCCAGAGTTCTATTCCCCTGTACCACTTAGCTGACTCTCATTAATGTTTTAACTCTTACTGCCCTCTCAATAAATGAATTTGCACTTTTATCAGAGATAACTAAGATCCATCTTTCTTTAATAATACTCCCTTCTTGGAACTGTGCTCCAACTGCACTGGACTGTATTTTATTTTAATTTTTTCTTTAATGGGGCAATGAGTGTTAAGTGACTTGCCCAGGGTCACACAGCTAGGAAGTGTCAAGTATCTGAGTTTGGATTTGAACTCAGGTCCTCCTGAATCCAGGACTGGTGCTTTATCCACTGTGCCACCTAGCTGCCCCTGACTGTTCTTTCTTAATCTCATCTTATCCTCTCCCACCTCCCTGCATTCATGGTAACTCCGAGCCTCCCAAGTCATCAATGTGCTCCTTTCTCATCTCTGAATATTGAAATCCTTGTTTTTCTTTACAAGCACTTCCTATGATATCTCTTCGATGAAGTAATAATCTCTGTTTACTTAAATCTCTACCCTCAAGAAACTTATGTTCTATTGGGAGATACAAGCACACAGAGAAGTAAGTGTTAACCAGACAAGTTCAGGGGACCCCTTAATATAAATAAAATACTATTTTGAACAAGTAGGGGACATTAACAACTGAGAAAATCAAGAAAGGCTTCATTTAGGAGGGGGTCCCTAACATGAACATTGAAGGAAACCAGGAATTCTGGGAGGTAGAAATGAGGAAAGAACATATTCCAGAGACAGTAAAGAGCCTGTAGAAAGGCAAGGAGCCAGAAAATGAAATGTTGAGTTTGGGGAAGTGTTGGTAGGCTAGTCTGGCTGACTCATAGTTTGTGAAGAGGATTAATATTAAACAAGTCTATAAAGGTAGGTGGAAGCCAGATGGTACAAAGAATTTAAACACGAGGTTGAGATGTTTGCTTGTTTTCTTGGTTTTTACCCTAGAGGCAATATGCCAAGGAAGTGACATAGTCTGACCTGAATTTTAAGAATATTAATTTGGTATATGTGTATGAAGGATGGATTAGAGAAGGGGATTATAACACGAGATGCACCAAGAAGATTGTTACAAAAATACAGGTAAGAGGTTGTGATTGTGTGGGGGAAGAGAAGGGGAAAAGATGGGTCCAATATATAGAACCAACAAGACCTATCAACTGATTGGAAATGGAAGAAAGTAAGCATTGAAGATGATACTAAGGTTAAGAATGGGGGGGGGGGCAGCTAGGTGGCTCAAGCACTGGCCCTGGATTCAGGAGGACCTGAGTTCAAATCTGGCCTCAGACCCTTGCCACTTACTAGCTGTGTGACCCTGAGCAAGTCACTTAACCCTCATTGCCCCACAAAAAAACAGGGGAGACTGATAAGCTAATTGTGCCTTTAAAAGAAATAAGGACACACATAGGTTTAAGGAAAAGGTAAATTTCATGTTGGAAATGTTAGATTAGTGATGCCCATAGTACATCCATCATCATCATCATCATCGTATTGTCATCATCATTATCAATAAGCATTTGTTAAATACTTAATATATTTATTCCAAGCACTGTGCTAAACATCAAGAATTCAAAGAAACACAAAAAGCACAGTCCCTGCCCTCAAAGAGCTCAC
The DNA here is from genome assembly GCF_019393635.1 of Dromiciops gliroides. NCBI lineage: Eukaryota > Metazoa > Chordata > Mammalia > Microbiotheria > Microbiotheriidae > Dromiciops > Dromiciops gliroides. The sequence goes on along the minus strand of NC_057864.1, from coordinate 324,844,035 downwards.
ATTTTAAGGGAGAAGACAATATGCAAAAATATATGTATTTATAAGATACATACAATTTAAATTGGAGGTAATCTCACAGGAAAGGCACTAACAGTGGGGACAGGAGGAAGGTGTCTTCTACAAGGTAGTATTTAAGTCTTGAAAGAAGCCAAGGAATCCACGAGGTAGATGTAAGAAGGGAAAGAATTCCAGGGATAGGGGGCAACCATTTAAAACAAGGAACCAGAAAATAGAGTACTTTGTGTGAGGAACAGTAAGAAAACCCACATCACTAGAATGTAGAGGATATAAAAGAAAATGGATTGTTAGATTACTGGGGAGGGGTGTAGGAAGGACAAATTTGTGAAGGGCTTTAAAATCCAAAGAACTTCATATTTGATCCTGGAGGTAATACAGAGCTACCAGATCTTATCGGGGTGACATGATCAGGCCTGTGTTTAGGAAGATAACTTGGCAACTGAGAAGATAGGTTATGGTACGGAGGGATGAGGCAAAGAGATAAAAAACAGGTTATTGTAACTTTCCAGGCATGAGGGGATGAGGGTTTATACCAGGACAGTAGCAATGTCGAAGTAGAAAAGGGGACATATAGGATAAATGTTACAATGGCAAAATTCACAGGACTTGGCAACAAATTGGATCGGTGGTGGAGGAAAGAGAAAGTAAAGATTTTAGGATTACATGTAGGTTGTGATCATGGGCAACTGTGAGGATAGTGATACAATAACAGTAATAGGGAAGTTAGAAAGAGGGAAGAGTTGTGTGGTGGGGGAAGATAACAACTTCTGGACATGTTGAGTTTAAGATGTCTAAGGAATACCCATTTCAAGTTATTTAAGAGGCAAGTGGTACTATGAGGCTGAAGGACAGTAGAGTCATTAAAGCTGGATAAATAGATCTGAGAATCATCTTCAGACAAATGACAATTCAATCAGTGGGAGCTGATGAGATCACCAAGCAAGATAGTATAGAAGGAGAAGAGAAGATGGCCCATGACAGATCGTTGAGGTCATCCGTAGTTAGTGGCCATGACCTGGATGAAGATTCAGGAAATCCAGGTGAATATATCTGACAAGCAATTGGCAATAAAGAACTGGCGCTCAGGAGATAACTGATGAAACAGTGTCCCTTACTACTCACTGCTTTGAAAATTATTTCTCATTATTGCAAGATCCTTGTCAGACAGAAATTTTACTTACTCCCTTATCAACTCTCAATCCCAGAAATAAGAACCCTCTGGATAATATAAATGGATAAACATTTGCAGAATTCAACATATAATATCAAAAGTCCTACAATCAAGTTTAACCAGCAGTATAATTGATTTTAGGGGCTGTTGACAAAAGCAATGTCATTGGGAGATGTGTAGTTCCTTCTCAAAATCAGGGGCAAGGGGCAAGCCAGGTGGTGCAGTGGATAAAGCACTGGCCCTGGATTGAGGAGGACATGAGGTCAAATCCAGCCTCAAACACTTTGACACTTACTAGCTGCGTGACCCTGGGTAAGTCACTTAACCCTCGTTGCCCTGCAAGAAAAACCAAAAAACAAACAAACAAAAAAAATCAGGGGCCAGGGGTAGAATGTATGTATTTGGATGTATTAGAGATTTTTGAACCATGCAAATCACAGCACACCAATGATTTCCAATATTATCCATTTTCTTATGTTAATATTTCTTAGAAAATATGGACCGTGATACATTACAATAATACGTTGTTTTATTGTGCTTCATTTTATTGCACTTCATAGGTATTGCATTTTTTTTAATTGAAAGTTTGTAGCAACCCTGCCTTGAGCAAGTCTATTGGTGCCATTTTTCTAATAGTAGGTGCTTACATCATGCTTCTGTATCCCATATTGGCATTTCTCACAACAATTCGAACTTTTTCATTGTTATTATATCTGTTACGGTGATCTGTGATTAATGATATTCAATGTTACTATTGTAATCAATTTGGGACACCAAGAACCATGTCCACAAAAATCCAGCAAACTTAATTGATAAATGTGTGTGTTCTCTCTGTTCCACTAACTAGCCATTCCTCCCTCCTTCCTTCCCCCCTTTCTCTCTATCTCTCTGTCTCTGTCTGTCTGTCTCTCTCTACTTAGATCTCCCTTTTCCCTGAGACACAATACTGAAGAATATTACATAAAGTTAGTTGATAAAGCAGTAGCACAATTTGAGAGGACTGACTTCAATTTTGACAGAAGTTCTGTGTTGGGTAAAATGCACATGCTATAGAGAAATCTTTCTGAAAGGAAGAGTCAATCAATGTGCCTAAGTTCTTGTCTTATTTTAAGAAATTGCCACAGCTGCCACAGCTTTCAGCAAACACCACCCTGATCAGTCACCAGCCTTCACCATCAAGGCAATATCCTCCACCAGCAAAAAGATTACAACTCTCTGATGGCTCAGGTGAGTTAGCAATTTTTAGCAATAAAGTATTTTTAATTAAGGAGTGTACAGTTTTAGACATAATACTATTGCACACTTTATATATTATAGTACAGTGTAACCATAACTTTTATATGCAGAAGGAAGCAAAAAAAAAATCACATGGCTCTCTTTATTGTGATAATCACTTTATTGTGGTGGTCTGGAGCTGAATTTGCAATATCTCTGAGGTATGGCTATATAGGCTTTCCTCTGATTATTTCAAAACTCCATTGATACTAATGCAGCTTTTGGTCTCTCATGTTACCCCTCAATCATACTATAACTAGTTCATCTTCTTTTCTGGTCACAGGGAGCCACTGGAGTTTTTTTGGTTATCTGATCATATATTTCTTTTTTGATTACTTTTATATCTCTTGCAATCAAGTGATAGTAATAATCAGGGGTCTACTTATACCAATCATGAATTTTTCCATTAATTTATCCTTTGAAGCTATTTCCATGTATAAGAGAAGAGTGATTGCCTATCTATGGCATGGTACCCTAGATGATTCTGTTGAAAAATAACATTGGGGGCAGCTAGGTGGCACAGTGGATAGAGCACCAGCCCTGGATTCAGGAGGACCTGAGTTCAAATCCAGCCTCAGACACTTGACACTTACTGGCTGTGTGACCCTGGGCAAGTCACTTAACCCCAATTGTCTCACCAAAAAAAAAGAAAGAAAGAAAGAAAGAAAGAAAGAAAGAAAGAAAGAAAGAAAGAAAGAAAGAAAGAAAGAAAGAAAGAAAGAAAGAAAGAAAGAAAGAAAGAGAAAGAAAGAAAGATAACATTGTTTCTGATTGTATTAAATCCTACATTAATTTAGGGCTTTTTCAGAGGGATCTAAAAGAGATTGGCCTAGCTATTCATAAGGAAAAACAAAGTAGATAAAAAGACACCCTATTCACCCTATGACATAGGTGTTTTAGCAGTCAATTGATTTTGTCTATCAACACACATATGTATATGTGTATACATGTGTGTATGTATGTGTGTATATCTATATTACACATATACTCAAACTTGGACAATTAGCTAGTTCCAGAATTCAATGGGAAGAAAAAGGAGGATAACAAGATGATCTGAATATGAAAAACTTGATAGTTCTTTAAATAATCTTAAACTATTCCCTGACCCCTCCTAAAAAAAACCCACACATTTTTAAAAATACTATCATTCCACCAATAATACTATATATATATTAGGTATCTGCAGGTCCCAAAATATTATAAATAAGGAATTAAAAAATTGAGGGAGGGAAACATGCCATCAAAGAAATGAGCAAAAATGATCGGAAAGTCACATGTGTAAATGACATAATTATTGGACAGCCCATGTGTTCTGTTGTTATATTTGCACAGTCAAAAGATATTATGGAAGACTGCTAGCACATTGAGTGCATCCCCTATGGTGCATCTATGATATAACATGGTCAATATTCACATAGAACATGTAGGCATGAATAGATTGTGACCTTCCTCATTGAATGAAATACCCACATCTCTAAGATCACAGATTGATAAAATTATATAAGATGCTATATGACAGAAAATACTGGAACATTGAAATCTAGTGGTTAAATATGTGAATGAATATAATATGTTATTTATGTTATTAGATCATTCCTCAAGGAAATAATCTGTACTTTTCCTTTTGTTAAAAAAAAACAAAAACAAAAACTCCCTGGATCTTAAAAAGAATCATGTTCATCTGAAGCCTATGCCTTCTTTGTGACAGCACATAAGGCTACAGAAGGGAGACAGATATGATAGAGTTGTTTTATAATCATAACAAAGCATTCCCTTCTCTTCATTAGCCTGGAGCTATAGTCTGGGCTCATTCCAACACAAAAGCCATTATAAAGCAGTTTTCAGAAGACCCTTGCCAACAGAAGAATTTTCTTCATTAGTTTTGTGTACTCACATATTAAGTATATAGACCCAGGAATTTAAGGGGTTAAAATCATTTCTGATAGCCTCCTGGCAGAATTGAGATGAGCCAGATTCCACAGGGGTGTACACTCCAAGGATATCTAGAAGCCATTTGACAAAAAATTACCATCTCCAGCCTCTGTCTATTCAGGCACACAAGCAATACTGAGATTTTTTTTAAACCTCTGACTCTATTGTCAAGAGAATCAAGTCTATTAAGTACAGCTTTGTTCTGTTTCAAGATTTCATCAAAGATAGCATCATACCCTGAAACTGGGTTTTCTATATCAGAAACTCTAACTCTTCTGTAATTTGTTTGTGTTAGCCTCAGTTTTCATTTCAAGTGGGACAAACGATTCTGACAAGGTGTTGACTTTTTATGAAGCTTTTATTCAAACCTCATATAATTGCCAAGTTCAAAACCAGTGCTTTAAACCAGCCAAATAAAAAATCCCATTTTAAATCCCACTCCTCCAAATGCACTACCCCACTGCCAAGTGGCCCCTCCTCTGTCTTTTCCTGAGGTAGTGACCCCTGCTTGATGTGACAGAAGTGATCACTGACCATCCCCCCATAGCTAGAAGGAGAGGGATGGAAAGGAAGTTTCAATAGTAACATAAGGAGAGCCTCCAATGTGGTCAATATGAAGTGAGCAGAAACCATAGAAAATATCAGAGGCCGCATGGTACGATGGAAAGAGTCGTGTTTCTGGAGTCAGAGGACCTGAGTTAAATTTCTACCTCTCCTATTTAGTATTGATGTGACCTTGGGCAAATGACCTCTGTAGGTCTCAGGATCCTCATCTGTAAAATGAGTATAGAACTCGATGGCTTCTGATATTCCTTCTGCATCCAAGTCTTTGATAGTCTGACCTAATGTCTTTTTTCCCATTTTTTTTTTGTTTCTAGAAATAGAGAAAACAAAGTCAATTATTCTAGATGTATTGAGTGGCTTCTATATAACAGCCCTGCTTCTGAGCTGCTCTTCAGTCATTCAATGATATCCTACTCTTTGTAATCCTGTGGACCATATTGCCCATGGGGTTTTCTTGGCAAAGATACTGGAGTGGATTGTTATTTCCTTTTCTATGGATTAGGGCAAACAGATGTTAAGTGCCCAGGGTCACACAGTTAGTAAGTATTTAAACTCAGGTCATCCTGACTCAAGGCTCAGTGCTCTATCCACTAGACCATCTAGCTGAAATTCTCCCTCCATCATGCTGTGTTCACAGCTCTTCCAGCTTATGAAAGTCAAATTCCCTAGTCCCCTGGAAGCTAGCAGATATCATAAAGGTAGGTATTTTAAGCCACAATGTCAATCAGTATGGATACATATTCATAATAATACAAAATATTATGCTAATATTATCCTTAAACATGACTTCTATAGGCTGACTCTCATGCATGGAATGGATTCCCTCATACTTCTACCTCAAAGAATACCTAGTTTCCTTCAAAGCTCAGTTCAAACACTACCTTTTACATGAAACCTTCTCGAGTTCTCAAAAACTGCTGGTGCTTCCTCCACTCCCCACTACACACAAAAAACGTTGTCATTTTTCAGTTGTGTATGACTCATCATGACCCCATTTGGGATTTTCTTGGCAGAGATGCTAGAGTGGTTTGCCATTTCCTTCTCCAGCTCATTTAACAGATGAGGAACTAAGACAAACAAGGTTAATTGACTTGCCCAGGGTCACATAAGAAGTAAGTGTCTGAGGCCAGATTTGAACTCAGAAAGATGAGTCTTCCTGACTCTAGGTCTGGCACTCTATCCACTGTCCCACCTAGCTACCCTGAGCAAAAAAAAAATTGCCTTATAATTATTATGTGATATACTTGTATGTATGTACATTGTCTCCTATGATAGAATGTAAGCTCTTTGATAGCAAGAACTGCTTCATTTTTATGTTTGCATTTCCAGTGCCTAGCACAGAGTAGGGGCTTAAAAAATGGCCAATAGTCGACTGACGGACTGAGGGAGGAAAGAAAAGAAAGAGATAAAAAAGCAAAGATCAGTCCCACAATTTTTTTCAGTAGCTGGTCACTGGGTCCTCACAACCACCCTGAAAGGTCAAGAAGCACAGTGTTTGGTTGGGTTTTTTGTTTTGTTTTTTAGGGCTCCCTAATCTCACCCAGACTGGAAGTAAAGCAGTCACTCATAGGCTCAATACCCATACCTGATTGATATGGAAAGTTTAACCTCCTCCATTTTTCTCTACTAGCCCATTTCAACCCTTATCACGTAGACTGCTGGCCTTCCACCTGAGTGGGCTCACCATATTCATCCCAGACTTAGTGCATGTACCCAATTGTCTGTCACCATACTGCTACTCAGAACTCCTAAACCCAAGCAATCCACTAGCTCTAGTATCCACCAGTAGCAGAGATTACAAGCATGAGACCCAATGCTTGTGAGGCACAATGCTCTTTCTAACATATTGCCTCTAGCTTTATTTAGAAAACCATATAACAGAAAGCCTAAAGGGCAGTGTGCTCTGGCGAACTCTTCATTCTGCTTTCCTTAACCAGGCCAGTAAATTATATCTGCTTACTACAAAGCAGAAACCTATTTGTGCCCATACTCTGCTCCCACAAGGGATAGATACTACATTACTCCATTTACCAAGATGGGTCATACTGGAGAAGTGGGCACTTTTATTTTATATGTAAGGTGTGTTTCTTTAAATTTTATCTTGGGTTTATTACATTTAGATTCCACAATATACAAAAATAAACACAAAATTAATGCCAAAAATAAGCATGCACACAGGCATAAAACAACTCATACCTACCTTTTCTGATTATACTCCCTTCCATGTCAATCAGGGAAAATAGATAATAAAATTATTTCCAAATATAGGTTCCACTAGATAATATCTGTAAAAAGCACATCACAGTGTCTGGCACATAGTAGGAACTATATAAATGCTTATTCCCTGTACTTCCTCCCTTTATTTCAAAACCTAGTAATGTTAAAGCATGTTCTATTCCTTTGCTATTACAAGAGAGACAGAAATATGCTCCACATACTCCTTCAGTGTAGTTACAAAAGGCAATTAAATTGTGACTAATAATTTTATAGTTTTGTTTGTATCCTCAAGAGGAACAAGGAAGCATGTGTAACCCCTTTTTATAGGATCCTTCTGAGATCAGAAAGGAATAATTATTCATTGATTAAAGCACTGTAAATCTCTTGCACCCTAAGTGTAATTTATTGAGCTATGAAACCATGGTACAATCAGGTTTCTGTTCCTGCTTCTTTACACACAGAGAGAAAATTAGAGATGCACACTCGGAAACCCAGACTCAGTCAGTATCTAGGAATACTTTATATTTATTTTGGATTATGTATAGCCTAAAATAAATTCAACATATGGCATTTTGATTCCCTTTTGTACTTAATTTTTGTTTGGGCTCCCCCTGAAATATGAAGGGGGGGTGTGGGCAGATGGAAGAAAGGAAGAAAGTCTGAGCATGCTTACTAAAGGCAGATTCACCAAGAGCAAAGTGGTATGATTTACTGGGAAATAGGAAAAGATGGAGAGACATGGTGGACAAAGGATTGTACACATATAGATGGGCTCAATGCTGATTTAGGGAAACTATAATATTTATCAAAGATCTACATTGTGTGGGTGTAATATGTCTTTGATTTTTAAAAATACATCAGTAAAGTTGACTAGAGGTCTTAGGGGGAAGCAAAGGTGGGCTTCCTCCATATATTTTTTTAACTTCTTGTTTAGAGACCATTAGGAACCTACAGTAAATTTCCTGGGTTTTTTTTCTATGCCTCCTATATTTGTTTCAAGAGAAGTGTGAAGGAAATTGAAAGAAAGGATTATTTAGTTTTTTACTGTGAGATGCAAATTGTTGCAATAGAAAGATCCTTAAGTTTGAATCCAAAGACCTGGGTTCAAATTCCTAGATTTGCTCTTAAGCAGGTGGACCACCCTAAGCAAGTCACTTCAGCTTTTAGGTCTCAGTTTCCTCATTTAAAAATGTAATCCAGGATCCTTCGAAGATACATTGTTTATATGTAACAGCTCATCTGCTGTGGTTGACCCTCAAAGGAGTTAGACCTATAGTTAGACCTATAGTTAGAGGATGTGACCTAGAGGAGGAAACAGAGAAGGAATCATCTAATAAGTAGGAGGAAAACCAGGAGAGACTGGTGATCTGAAAACCTAGAAAGAAGAGAACATCATGGAGGAGAGAGTGATCAAAATTGTCAAAGGCTACAAAGAGGTCAAGGATGATTGAAAAAAAGGCCACTGAAGGCCACTGAATTTGGCAACTAAGAGAAGATGAGTAACTTTGGAGAGAGCAGTTCCTAGTCTAACAATAAGGTCAGAAACTAGATTATAAAGAGTTAAGAAGACAGTGAGAAGGGGCAGCTAGGTGGCGCAGTGGATAGAGCACTGGCCCTGGATTCAGGAGGACCCGAGTTCAAATCCAGCCTCAGACACTTAACACTTACTAGCTGTGTGACCCTGGGCAAGTCACTTAACCCCAATTGCCCCGCAAAAAAAAAAAAAGAGAGAGAGAGAGTAAGAAGAGAAAAAGTAGAAGCACCTATAGTGGATGGCCTTTTCAAGGAGTTTAGCTACAAGAGACCCAACCAACCTATGCAATCATTCACTACTGCAATCATACTCCCTGTATGAACCTCCTATATCAGCCATATTTTATTATCTCTCCAAACACATCTTTGGGATTCTACCTTGCTATCTGTGTACACTCCATTCTTCTCATCTGAAATGCTTTCCTCCTGTACATCTTTCTAAATTTTACCTATATGTCAAAGCCCAATTAAATGATTACATCCTATGTGAATTCTTGAAACTTGCTATATTGAATGATATATGATGGTTTTTTTGTTGTTTTTTTTCTGGGGATAGGGTTTATTAAGAACATGAGAGAATGTAGAAGGTATCAGAGTAGTCTCAAAAGTCATCAAAATAGGATCATCATTGAGGAGTAGTGCTATCTTTTACCCAGTTAAGGTATGGGAGGTTCCCCTGTTGCACGGGCAATGCAATGACTTCAACCACTTCATATGGATGAACAGAACGAATAAATTCTGTCAAGGATGGTGCCAAGGCAGTTTGAGTCTTTATCATCATCATCACCTCATTGTCTTCCTCAATCTTTCCTTTCCATTCATAGACAGATGTGATCTGAGGTACAAGATTGACACAGGCGGCCAGTCGCTTCTCCACCATGGACCTGGCAATAGTCTTGGCGATCTTGTCATTGGGGCAGGTGACAAAGACGACTGAGACGGAGCCAGAGATGTAATCCGAGCCAGTGGGGGCCGGGGCTTCGGGCGGCCGTGTGGCCATGGAGAAGGCTCGAGGGAGCAGCCGTAGGTAGGGATAGGTGGAGAGCAAAGAGTGCATCCACAGGAAGCCCAGGAACAAAGCAGCCTGTATGGCGACCACGTGATAAGAAGGCCGATATATGATGTTAATATTAGTAATAATGATAATAACAACAACAAAATTTTACTAAGATCCAAGAGTGAACTCAAAAGGCCCTCCATGAGTAACATTGACATAAACTTAATGACGACAAAAAGTATTGAAGAAGGGACAGAGTCATGCAAATGTCTTCATGATGGTGAAACAGGACAAGGTCATCACAACAAATTATTTTTTAAAATATCCAGAAGGAGCCCAGACTTCATGATCAATGTACATTATTCAAGGAAAAGGTAGAAACCATATAATATTTCACTGAAGGCCACACAAAATTAGCACCATTGAATACCTAACAAGATCTAAAACTTGGTAACTAGAATCATACATCAGAAGCTGACCACCTCCCATAGAAAGATGAAAATTCCCCATGTAACAAATGCAGTAGTCAAAATATTTTTGAAAATTTTACTAGCAAACCATACAGGAACTGTATCATTATGAAAGATCCAACTGTTGCCAATAATCATCCAAACACTGATCCATAAAAACTCCTAATACATTTTGTCACAACATACACTTATAATCTCCTTGCTAAATGAAACGAAAAGTTCTTACAATAGAAAACCTAGCAAGAAATAAAAATCACATAGAAACAGGATGAATTTATACTTCACTTCTACCATCCTGTCTACTACTCAAGTTATATTGAGAATATTTTCAAAGAATCTACATGGAGAAGAGTTTTCCTTCTAAAATTTTCATTCATCTACCAAAATGCAGTTATTTTATTCATTTATGCAATAGTCTTTAGGACTCTAAATTTAAAAAATGGTCGGATATCAACTTATCTTAGCACTATTTCTATCTGAATGTCATAAAAAAGATGAGGAAGAGATGATCATCATCATGATGCTGCTTAAGATGGTGATGATAAATAACTAATACAGATATCATTATTCTCATTTTATAGATTAGGACATTAAGGCTTAACTAAGACATCAAGATTTATCCATACCGTTACAGCTAGTAAGTTCCAGAGCTAGTAATTTATATACTGTTTCTTAATTTGTGAAGTATTTTTCTTACAAGAACCCTATGAAATAGGCAGTGGAAACATTATTATATTCATTTTAAAGATGAGGTTTGGGCAGTTAGGTGGTACAGTGGATAGTATGCTGGTCCTGGAGACAGGAAGACTCATCTTCCTAATGAGGTTAAATCTGACCTCAAAGTTCAGTTTGCCTCAATTTCCTCATCTGTAAAATGAGCTCAAGAAGGAAATGGCAAATCACTCCAGTATCTTTGCCAAGAAAACTCCAAATGGGGTCACAAAGAGCAGGACACAACTGAACAACAACAACAAATTGAGGTTCAGAGACTTTAAATTACATGCCCACAGTCACATGACTAATAAGTGTTACAGGCTATAGTCAAAGCATTCTTTGGACTCTAAGCCAAAAAGCCTTTCTACTTCCATCCCTTTATTTGTATGTCTCTAATTAGATCATCAAGCACTTAACTTCCCTGAGCTTCAGTTGTCTTGTACTTACTTGTATCTCCTACTTGGAATAAGCCTAAGGTTGGTGCCACTTATTTGTATCTCTGTCAGGACTCTCACTTGTATTTGTTATCTCTGACAGAAAAATATTTGTTGATTGGCTAAATGGGATGGGGGAGGGGCAGTTGGTTAGCATTCTCCCTTGTTTCTAATTTAAACACTGTCTAGAGTCACTCCTCAATGTTTCCTCTACCCAATGAATGCATGGCAGAATAATAACTGCCATTTTGCTTGTCCAAGGTCACTAGCAGAGAGAGGTTTTTGTTTTTTTTTTTTTTGTTATGCCTAGCCTCCTACAGAAATAGCTTAATAAAAATTAACTCATACTGATAACATAAGTAAGCTTTTTTGTTTTGTTACCCTGACAGAAATAGCCCACTTGGTCCTCGTTCCTCTCCCTGAACACTGGGCTTGAAAGTCTAGATTTAATTTGAATGCCAAGACATTGCCAAACAGAGATTAGTAAGACTCATTATTCATAAACAAAACTTCAACGGAGACTTCCCTTGTTAAAGGAAGTGAGCCAGATTCGTCACAGATGATTAGAGTTACAAATGGAAATGCTTTTGGCATCAAGTTAAACCCTGCTGAGCAAAGTCAGTGAGAGGAGCACTAAGGAATTAACAACTACAAAACAACAACAAAAAAAGACAACGCCTCTTAAAGTTTGGTTTGAAAAATAAGAAGACTTTATCTTCAATGATAAATGTTGTTAATTATATGTCATAAAATTAAATTAAAATATATCCCTGAATTTTAGCTTTTGAAGGTCTCCTGGACCTCACCCAGATGGATTGGCAGCTGACACTGACATTTATCAGCTGTGTTCCTTAACCTTTCTGCATCAGTTTCTTCATCTGTAAAATGTGGAAGTAGAACTAGAAGACCTCTAAGGTCACTCCCAGTTCTAAATTTTTGAACCAAAGTGTTTAGTCACAGAGGTACAGAATCTTAGATTAGATGAACTCTCAGAGATCATCCATCCAACATTCAAATAGCCTATTCACAAATACCCTCATAGATAGTCCTTGGGAATTTGAGAATAGTCTAACCAACTCTTTACTTAGACCCTAAAGTGAAACAACAGCATTAGACTCTGAGGCAGAGTGCTTATCCTGGCCCTATAATTTCTCACATTACTTTGAACTACTCACTTCTAAACTACTAATTACCTCTCCCTTCCTCCTAAATATGTTGTTCCTTGCATCTTTATGATCCTTCTCTCCCGGTTCTCGCCCTTTCTCAGTTTCCTTTGCAGGATCATCAACCATGTTCTGCCCAATACTTGTGGGTATATTTCAGTGTTCTGCACTCTTCCTTCTCTTTTTCTCTATATGCTTTCTCTCTCAGTGAACGCTTGAGTTCACACTAGTTGAACCATTATTTTTATGCAACAGGCTCATATATTACATATCCAGCCTTCATTTCCTTCATCCATCATTAGCTGACATCTTTTTTATTTTATTTTATTTTACTGTGCGGCAATGAGGGTTAAGTGACTTGCCCAGGGTCACACAGCTAGTTAGTGTCAAGTATCTGAGGCTGGATTTGAACGTAGGTCCTCCTGAATCCAGGATGGGTGCTTTATCCACTGTACCACCTAGCTGCCCCATTAGCTGACATCTTTACTTAGGTGGCCCATAGACATTTAGAACTCAAAACATCCAAAGTGGAACAAATTATCTTTATATCTAAACATCCCTCTCCTCCAAACTTCTATATTTCTATCAAGAGCTCCACTAACCTATGGTCACCCACATTTGAAACTTAGGAGTCATCCTTGAATCTTCATTTTCCCTGATCCCCAACATCCAATTATTTCCCAAGTTTTATTAATTTCTCTCTCCCTCCACAGCATATTTCCAATAAGAATCCTTTTTCTATACTCACATAGCCATCACCTCATTTTAGATCATCATCACCATTGACTTAGACTATTATAACAACCTCTTTGTTGGACTCCAATCTTTTAGTCTCTTTCCTTTTCAATCTAACCTCCACACAACTACCAAAATCATCTACCCAAAGCACAAATTTGACTTTGCCACTAACCTACTCAAGAAACTTTCCTGAGACCCTACATGTAACATCCTTCTTAATTTCAGACTACTTTCTCAGGCTTACATATTCAATGTCCTCTTCTTCAGGTAGGTATCTAGAAAGTTATGGAGAACCATATGAAAAGTTGCCCAACCTGATAACTATTTTCCAACTCTGTCACTCATGCAGGCCAAAAAAACAATTCCAAAAATTATTCTTCAGGATTGGAAAGATTTAGGAAAAATCTGAAGAATTAAAGAGCACAAGTGGTATTTTCTTTGCCTCAAAATTATTTTGCATTTGCATTGTATATAATTTATATTTACTCATCTTTATATGAAAGGTAGCTTGGTATAGCGAACAAGGAGCCAGCCTCAGAGCCAGGAATCCCCGATTTCAAATCTAGTCTCTGAAACATATCGGTTGATCCTAGGCTGGTCACATACACTCTCAGCTTACCAGGCAACTCTTTAAGATTCCAAATTGTACAACAAGTGCCAAAGCACACAACAGTTGTCCAGCAGGTGTCAAATTTTCCTCACCAGGAGGAACTGGTTCTCCTTACCCTCAACTTTAGCCCACCACCACCCTTGACTTTATATGTATCCATATTCTTTTTTTTTCTTTTTGGCCCAGGCAATGAGGGTCAAATGACTTGCCCAGGGTCATACAGCTAGGAAGTGGCAAGTGTCTGAGGCAGGATTTGAACTCAGGTCCTCCTGAATCCAGGGCTGGTGCTTTATCCACTGTGCCACATAGCTGCCCCTGTATCCATATTCTTTTGTACCAGGAGTTTGTGGGTTCCTTGAATACAGGAGTTATGCTGGTTTTGTATTCCCAATACCTTGAACACAGTAGGTGTTTAATAAATGCTTGATAAATTGATGACATGTCTGAAGGGCTGCTTACTAGAAGAGGAATCATATATTTTCTTGCAGAACCTAGTAGAAATGGAAATAAGTCAAACAGAGAAAACATTAGGTTTGATGTAATGAAATCATGGTACAATAGAAAGACTGCAATCCAAAGACATAGGTTCAGATCCCACTGCAATGTTTACTATCTGTGTGACCTTAGACAAGTAACTTAACCTCATGGACCTCCATTTCCTAAACTATAATATGAGGGGCTGAATGAGACAGCCCCACAGGTCCCTCCCAGCTCTAGATGTATGATACTATCCTCCTAGGAGTAATTGCAGCAATCAGGAGATTATGTTTTCCCCTTGCTAAAGGTTGGTTGATCCCTTTTTAGATTTGTTGCAGAGTTATTCCTGTTCAGTTACAAGTTCATCTAGAGAGTTTATTATATCTCTTCCAATTTTGACTTCTGGAAAAGAACTATTTTATCCCATCTTTTTCCCCCAGAGCAAACTCTCTATTCCAATCAATTGGGTCTCCTTTTTTAGAGGGCAATTGGAGAATCTTGCAACACTAAATTTGAATCCCTTTTGAGGCTACTATCATGGAAAGAAAGAATGAAAGAAAACCAATTTTGGGACTATAGTATATTATATTTGATGGGAAGAGGGAATAGTGAGGGAAAGAAAACTGCAATAGAATAGTAAATGCTTTTTATCCCAAATAATAACAATGAAAAGGGTCTAAAGCTTTAAAACAAAATGGTGTCATTGTTTTCTTTCAATGTATTATGGGCAAATGATCCCCTAAGCCATTTGAGGAAAAAATACCATTGACTTTGAGAACCAATACAATTAAATTACTGAAAGATGAGCATGTATATCATATGACTAATAAGGTATACTTATTAGGAACAACATTAAGAGGTTAGTTCCAGAAATCATCAATGTTAAAATTTTCCAATGTGAAGAATATTCATTTTTTCACAATGGCTGCCTATAACCCTGCATTGAAAGTAATGTAAAATATTTGACTAAGTACATTACATATTGCTCCATTTAAAATGCTTGCCTTTTAATACTTGAATTCAATTTCAGTACTTGTGAAGGTGAAATTTAAGAGAATCTACTAGGTATAATAGTAAACAATTACATCTTTGTTCAGGAAAGGTATCCCCTCAAACCCAGCAATTCTCTCAACTTTAAATCCTAAACATTTTAATTTACTGGGAGCAGAGAGTCCAGACTCATTACTTTAACAGTACAAAAACTCCCTCTACTGATGCAGATCAGCAGATCTTCTGTAATCTTAGATCATAGGATTATATATTTAAAACTAGAACTGATATATTTTTTAAAAAACCCATCTAGTCCAAATGCCTCATTTTACAGATGAGGAAGATAAAGTCCAAGGAGCTTAAATCATTTGCCTATTATCACATAGTTAGTAAGCTTCAGAAGAGGAATTTGAACCCAGGTCTTCTGACTACAAAGTCAGTATCCTTTCTACTGTATCACATATTCACTACATCATGCCTAATTTTTCCTCTTTCAATACCCTTTACTTTATACCACATTTCCAAGACTTAAAGTGTTAGAAAGTTGTCTGGGACACTGACAAGTTGCAAATTGAGGACGTTTATACTTTCAAAATGTGTCAGAGATAGGACTTGAACCCACGTCTCCATGACTCCAAGCCCTCTATCCATTATGCCACACTGACCCTCAATAACAAAGATTTTGAATATAATAATTTAACTTAACTTTAATTCCTATTTTCTCTGTAACATATAAAGTACTTCTTTCTCATAGAAGACATTAACACATGGCAAAATCAATCACATAGTATCAGAAATCCAACATCTCACTTTATAGAGTAATCACAGAATTTCAGAGATAGAATATACTTTAGGCACCATCTATTCTAAATTGTAACTGAAAAAGAGTTCCCTCTCACAAAAGACCCAAAAAATTGTCCCCATTTTTGGAAGGCACTCCCTCCTCAACTTTCTCTTACCTTCTGCATGAAGCCTTTTCTAATCCTACAGTTACTAGTGCTTTCACTTTCCTCACAATTAACTATTTTGTATTTAATCTGTATTTCTTTACGTTGTATATCGTCTTCCATGATAGCACACAATCTCTTTCAGGAAACAGGTTATTTCTTTTCTTTTTTCTTTTTTTTTTTTTTTTTGTCTTTGTAACCCCAGGGCTTAACACAGTTCCTGGCCTTTTGGTGCTTAATGATAATTGTACTGTATGCTTGATTGTATACTTAATGAATGATTGTATAACTGGTAATCCAGACATTGACGGAGGACTCCAATAAGGGGACACCCATAACGATTTGTGGCAGTCTCTTCCTCTTTTGGATATCTGATTGTATTTTTGCCCCTCATGTGAAATCTAAAGTTTCTTTGCACTTCTACAATTACTACTAATTCTGCCACCTAAGACCAAACCCAAGTCTTAGCCTTCTCCCACATGACAACTCTTGAACTACTTGAGTGTCCCGGCAGAAAAGACAATATTGTCTTGGTGAGCAGATCCAACATCATTCATTTTCGGTTACTTTTCCAGAGGTGCACCTGAAAAGAGATCAGTGGTGGTCTGGAAGCCCCTGCAACTCTTATTAGAACCCAGGTTTATAGGAAATTGCTTTGTGGGGCTAATTCATCCCTATCCCTCACCTGTCCTTAGATCATCTTTTCATGATACTTTTAAACATTTTTTTCAAAAGGCAGAAATTAAGGTCTTTATTTAAAAATCTGATTATAGTTGACACTTTTATCGAGTGT
Organism: Dromiciops gliroides; assembly: GCF_019393635.1. Lineage (NCBI taxonomy): Eukaryota > Metazoa > Chordata > Mammalia > Microbiotheria > Microbiotheriidae > Dromiciops > Dromiciops gliroides. The sequence goes on along the minus strand of NC_057864.1, from coordinate 324,826,992 downwards.
CAATGGCCACTTGCCACACCTGCACCAAGTTGTCTGTGTATCCAGCAAATAGAGTCTAACCATCAGCAGACCAGGCTAAGGAAGTACACTGGTCAGCTTTGCTGCTGGTACTGACCACTTCTTCCTTAAGCTCAGCTACAATGATTTTACCCTCTAGGTCCCAGATCTTGATGCTGGGCCTAGTGACAGCACAGAGCCAGTAGCCACAGGGGCTGAAGCAAAGGGCATTGATTATATCACCACCATCCAAAGTATAGAGGTGTTTACCATAATTGAGGTCCCACAGCATGGCCTGACCATCCTTGCCTCCAGAGGTACAGAGAAAGTAATCAGGAGAAACTGTAACTGTGTTTAGGTAGGCTGTGTGGCCAATGTGGTTTGTCTTCAGTTTGCAGTTGGCCAAGTTCCAGACCTTGACCAGCTTGTCCCAGCCACAGGAGACAATGATAGGGTTGCTGCTATTGGGTGAAAAAACGAACACTCTGAGTGGTTCTCATCCTGTACAGTGTATCTACAGATACCCAGGGTATTCCACAGCTTGATAGTCTTATCCCAGGAACCAGAGACAATCTGGCAGTTGTCTGAAGAGAAGGCTACACTCATTACATCCTTGGTGTGACCAACAAAGCGCCCGGTGTTAGTGCCAGTTGTAAAATCCCACAGTCTTAGTGTGCCATCCCAGGAGCCTGAGAGTACAAACTATCCATCAGAGGAAACGACCACATCACTACCAAAATGTGAGTGACCCCTGAGGGCACGTTGAGGGATCCCATAGTTTGTTTCATCTCTGGTAAACTTCCACATGATAATGGTCTCATCTTGGGAGGCTGACAGGATCATGTCTGGGAACTGGGGAGTCGTAGCGATCTGGGTCACTCAGCCATTGTGGCCATTAAGGGTACCCCGAAGGGTCATCTGTTCAGTCATGATGATGAGACTTCGGGGGATTGCTCCAGGAGGAAGGATGGATCCAGATTGCACAGAGAGAGCCCAGCCAGCACTCCTACATGCTAGGAGCCTAGCAAGAAAAAGTACTTTTAAACATTTTTTTAAAGAAACAATTCCCAGTTCCCTATCTCTGCCAACAAACTGGTAAGGTTTTTGCCACTTAAGGAATAGGGAGGATGTTTTATTTCTTTTTATGTCTGGAAATATCATTTTTAGTCAGTGTACTTGGAAAATTGGGGTCTTGAGTCAATTAGAGTGTACTCCACTACTCTCATAAATCACGATGCAATCATCAGGTTAGCTAAATATTTGTGGTTATAAATTGATGATTCTTTGATGTCCAAAAGCCTAATCAAGATATAATTTTTTTTAAAGTGGGCTCCCTGTTCATTATACAGGATAATCTATATTAAATAGGTCACAGTAGAAAGATTCACACCTGTTCTAAGAAAAAAGTTAAAAATAATAAACTATATAAACTAATGTTTATATAGTGCTTACTATATTCCAAGCACTGTGCTAAATGCTTTATTAGCTCACCTGATCCTCATAACAGCTCTAGGATGTAGGAAATTGAATCATTAAGTGACTTGTTAAGAGCAACACAACTAGGAAATGTCTGAGACCAGTTTTGAATTTGGGTCTGACTCAAGGCCAGGGGCTCTCTCCACTGCACCCTCTAGCTGCCCAAGAAGAGTATTTCTATCTCTGCCTGTAGCCCCAGACTCCCCTTTAGTAATTGTCATCAGATTCCACTGGTATCACTTTCCAACCAAATACAACACAGAAAAAAATATTCAGAAATTCTCCTAAAAAAGGTTATTATGGTAGAACTGGATGTTGTATTATTTTAAAAGGCAATATCAAATCTCTTCCAGCCAAGGTCTCCTCCTCCATAGAAGGGTAGGAAAGAAACCATAGCCATGTTATCAGAGAATAAGGTCTGGTATTCTTGACCCAGTGGGATAGCTTTTAAGTACTGGGCCACTGGAGCATCATAATAACAGTAGTAGTAGTAGTAGTGGTGGTGGTGGTATAGTCACAGTGGAAGTAGTGTATTGTAGTAGTAGTTGTTGTAATAGTAATAGTGTTATAGTAGTAGTAGTTGTAGTAGTAGTGTTATAGTAGTAGTATAGAAGAATAAAAATAATAATATTTCTATAAAGTGCTTTAAATTTGTGAAGTATTTTACAAATATCTCATTTTTATTTCCCCAACTACTACAGGATGCTAGTGTTATGCCTGTTTTTTGAGATAAGCTAGCCTAAATCTCTAAGTATGGACAACTACGATGTGATAAAGCTTGGGCTTTATTAGCTACAAGCAGTGCTGGAGGAAGAAGAACAAATGCTGATACAATTACAGACCTTTCAGGTATTGAAGGGGAGGGAAGGAGTACAAACCCTACACATTCTCCCCACTCTGAGTATGGTATAAAAATATTATTAAATTAGTGTCATCAGTGGAGAAGCAATGTGACATAGTGGATAGAGAGCCAGCCTGAAAGCCAAGAAGACTTAAGTTCAAGATACTACTGATACATACTGTCTGTATGGCCCTCTGCAAGTCACTTAAATCTCAATGATTTAGGCAATTCTCTTAGAGAGGGTTTCTTAACCGGGAGTCCAATGACATATGAATAGACTTCAAGGAGTCTGTGAACTTAGATGAGAAAAAAATATGTTTATGCCTCAATATAATTGGTTTGCATTGTGATTTTGTACATATGTTACTTCATGGGTTTACAAACATTATTCTTAAAAAGGGTTGCTAGGCTTCACAAGACTGTCAGAAGGGTACATTATTATCAAAGGTTAAGATACCCTGTTCTATATTTACAAGTTGCATAGAAGGTACTAACCTACATAGTATACCCTCCTTACCATGAAGTTCCCTATACTAGTGAAATCATAGTTTCTATAGTCCCTGTGTCACAGGATCATCAGCAAAAATCTATAGAGAATCTATTAGGACTATATTAATGTAAGTAATTACATAATATTATATTTCAATCACTGGCATTATAACCATGTGACATAAGAATATTAATTGATACCTTTCATTACTATTACAAATGAAATGGTGCACTTTTTTCAGATAAACAAAATAGTAAGTAAACTGAGTTTTAGGATTAATACCGTCATTGATTGGCAGGGTCACCTTAATCCAGTCATTTAATTCTGTTTCTTCATTTATAAGATGTCATAGCTAACCACATGATAGTTTTTAACTCATAGGACTAATCTTGCCTCTGCTTTGCTTAAAAATTTTCAGTAGTTCCCCATGTGGAATGAAAAAAAAGAAAAAAAATGAAAGAAAAGGAAGGGAAATAAAAAATTTTAAAAAAGAATACAAGGGAAGAAAACAGAAGGGAAGAGTAGAGAAGGGAATGGAAGGAACGAGAACTAGACTTAGAGTCAAAATACCTATATGTGAGTTCCAGCTTGAACAATGATTAGCTGTTTGACCTTGTAAAAATAACCTCACCTTCCTCAACCTCAGTTTCTTCATCTATAAAATAAGCTTGGACTGAATGATCTCCAAGCTTCCATCCAGAGTGCATGTATGTGTACATTTATATGCATATATGTGTACACATATATTTGCACATAACTATGTGTATATATACATATATATCTGTGTGTGTGTGTGTATATATGTATATATATAAAGAATATACAATTGTATATATTGTTCTGGACACCATTTCATGAAAGACAATGATAAACTGGAGAGTGCCCAGGGGAGGGTGAGCAGGATGATGGAACCCTGATCATGCCAGTTACGGATTAGTTGACAGACAATATTTAGACTGGAGAAGAAAAGGCTTATGAGGAGACATAACAGATGTTTTCAAGTATCTGAAGCTTTGTCATATGGAAAAAGACTAGGGGGCAGCTAGGTGGCACAGCGGATAAAGTACCAGCCCTGGATTCAGGAGGACCTGAGTTCAAATCCAGCCTCAGACACTTAACACTTACTAGCTGTGTGGCCCTAGGCAAGTCACTTAATCCTCACCTCCCTACCAAAAAAAAAAAAAAAAAGACTAGCGCTGCTTGACCCCAAAAGGTAGAACTAGGAACAATGGGTAGAATTGCAAAAAGGCATTTTTCCAATGATTCAGGCCATTCAAATAGAAAGAAGCCACACTGGAAAGTCATGGGTTTCTCTCCTAGGTGTACTGGAGTCAGTTCAAATCAGCTTAAGATAACTGTTTGTCCAATTTTCAGTGTGAACAGTTATACCTCAGGAATCAGAAGATGCTACAAATCAAGGAATTTATTGTCTAGACTTAAGAAAATTATGGAGAAAATGTTAATAATGCATATTAAATTTAAATTTATTCAGATACTTTTTTGTCTTAGAGAGCCAGTCATTAAATGCTTACCAACACACTCCTGCTTCTCTTTCCTTGGAGATCTTGCAGAAAAATCTGAATGACCTGATAGAGAGTATTCTTATTAAGGTATACATTGAGCTAGATTGCCTCTGAAATGTCTTCCAATTCTGAGATTCTGTGATTTTATGGCTATATAATCTCCAAAATCTGTCCCAGGTTTAAAATACAATGACTTTGTGACGGAGAAGTAAGGAGCCAGTCCATGTTATTGAGCACAGGACTAACTGTGGCACAAGACCTATCTTTGGGTACTAGCTATGACACTGAGTAACTATGTGATTATGAGCGATTCCCTTAAATGTATTGAGCATCAATTTCCTCATCTAGAAAACAGGAGTAACAATTGTATTAACTGGCACTCTGGGTTACTGGGAAGAAATCCAAGGTACTATTATGAAATAAAATTATGAATACCCCCCCAAAAAGAATATGAAGTCCTTAAGAAGAAAGGATTTACAATTGGTTGTGGTGACATAGCATGTATATGAAACAGAGCAATATATCAAGATGTGTAAATTGATGCAGCACGCATTAAGTATACAAAATCTGAGGGGATGAAAGATGGGAAATGAAGATAATTAGGTGAATGAAGGTATGAACAAATGAATGGAAAAGTATTTATTAAATAGTTGCTCTGTGTCAGACACTATGATAAGTGCTAGAGATACTTTTTTTTTTCAGGGCAATGAGGGTTAAGTGACTTGCCCAGAGTCACACAGCTAGTAAGTGTCAAGTGTCTGAGGCTGAAATTGAACTCAGGGCTGTGCTTTATCCACTGCACCACCTAGCTGCCCTGCAAGATAAAAATTTGAAGAAAGAGTATTTACCCTCCAGGAGCAGATAAGATAGCAAATAGGGGAATGATGACCTGGAACAAGAGCTTTCTTCAGGGGAGGTGGAAACACTGAGGGTATGACCAGATGGGGTGTGAAGCTATAAAGTGGTCTGAAGTCTAGGGTCTAGCAGTAGCTATGTTGGCCTAAGTAAGCTAGTTGACATACAATTACAAACCAACCCATTTACACTATTGAGTAGGAGCTTTAAAGATGAGGGGACTAACTTCTCCAGGAATAAGGGCATAGATATCAGTTAAGGCCACAGGAAAGATTATAACCTCTAGAATCAGAGAAACTAGATATGATCTTGAGCAAATCGCTTAACATTCCATTATCCTGATACACAAAATGAATCTGAGCTCTTTTCTAGCTCTAGATGTATGATTAATGATCATACAGCAGCAGGAAAAAATAATTAGAAAATTCAGTAATTTTTTATCTTATTATTTTTAGTGTTCAAGAAAACTAAATTAAGTAGTCTATTTTTTAGAGCCATTAAACTGATACCTGAAGCACAGAATTTGAATTTCTCAAGAAGGTTGTTTAAATTTACCACCACTAGCTGCTACCTCAACTCAGGCATTTTCATCTACTGTCTGTCATGCATGGAATTCTCCCTCCTCATCTCTACTTCCTGCCTTCCCTGGCTTTCTTAAAGTCTGGAATAAAAACCTATCTTCTACAGGAAACATTTCCAGATCCTTTTTTTTTTTTTTTTTTTTTTTTTTTTTTTTTTTGCAGGCAATGGGGGTTAAGTGACTTGCCCACGGTCACACAGCTAGTAAGTGTCAAGTGTCTGAGGCCGGATTTGAACTCAGGTACTCCTGAATCCAGGGCCAGTGCTTTAACCACTGCGCCATCTAGCTGCCCCCCTCCAGATCCTTTTTAATTCTAGTGCCTTCCTTTTATTTCTAAACCATCCTATCTATAGCTTATTTATACATAGTTATGTGAATGTTGTCTCCCCTATCAGAGTGATCTCAAAGGCAAAAACTGACTTTTTTGTGGGAAGGGGTATCTCTAGTGGTAAGCACAGGACTTGGTATATAGCAAATCTTTAATAAATGGATATTTACTAATTCTATCCCAGCCATATACAAATATTTTAAATATCTGGACCTAAAAGGGAAATACTCAATCTCAAGAAAATAATTTGAACTTTTGGCAGAAAATATGGATAATTAATGAGACTACTTTTTTCTTTCAATTGAATGATTCTCTTATGAAAAACCAAAGCTTATTTACTGACTTTTACATTCAAATGACCTACTAACTGCCAAACAGTCAAAAAGGTTTTGATTATTTTCATTTTTCTAAGCTACTCATATCCAACAGCATTTTCCATGGGACTTTTTATTTTAGTACAACATATAACTACTTTAGTTGCTAGATTGCACACCCTGAGCAACCTCAACATTCTAGTCCTTGACTATTAGGATATATGGTTTGCTACACAAGCTTTGTTGTGGTGATTGTCATTTTTCAGTCACATCTGACTCTTCATGACCCTATTTGGGGTTTTCTTGGCAAAGATGCTGGAGAAGTTTGCCATTTCCTTCTCTAGCTCATTTTACAGATGAAGAAACTGAGGCACATAGGGTTAAGTGACTTTCCCGGGGTCACACAGCTAGTTAGTGTCTGAGGCCAGATTTGAACTCAGGAAGATGAGTCTTCATAACTCGGGACCCAGTGCTCTATCTACTGTGGCACCTACCTGCCCCCGATACACAAGCTGGCTTGATTTTATTAGCATGAAATTTTCTACAGTCTTGAAAATGTGTTTACTTACATATATATGTCCCCAGTTTATTATATATCTTCTTTTGGGGGGGAGGAGGGGAGACAATTGAGGTTAAGTGACTTACCCATGACTTACCGGTACTTTATCCACTGCACCACCTAGTTGCCCTGTTATATATCTCCTTAGCTCTCCCCACCCCCAAAACATAATGATAGTAGGTGGAGGTATATATTTTCTCAACTGAAAAATAAGGAATCGGGACTAGATAACCTCTGAGGTTCCTTCCCAGGTCTTGCCATTGGCCCTGGCATTACTGATAATGGATAAGTGGTCATAGATCCACTAGGCCTTGCCAACCACCCTGCAATACAATCCTCCTATTTGTTTTGTTTTTCCCTATTAGAATTAAAACTCAAAGAGAGCTGGGACTGCTTCATTTGTTTGTCTGTTTGTTTGTTTTGCTTTGCTTTTAAATTTGTGTCCCCAGGGTTAGCACAGTACTTGGCATATGGTAAGCATTTAATAAATGCTTTTACTTTTATTCATTCAAGCTCTAGATCTATTATCATATGAGATTGGATTAAATATCCTCAAATGTCCCTTCAGACCTCAAGTCTATGTTCTTATGATTTCTCTGGTCACATTTCCTTATTTTAAAATTGTATTCCATCACAGACAGATGATAGATAGATAGATAGATAGATAGATAGATAGATAGATAGATAGATAGATAGATAGATAGATAGATATTATAACCTCATTTATTTTTATTGTGTAGACTTAAGAGGTTGTGCTACATAGAGTTTATCCTCAGAATGCTACATATAGTAGATATAGTAGGGCATATGAGTATATTACTACACTTTTGTTGAAGTTCTCACAAACACCCTCAACCCTAGGACCAAGCCCCCATTCATTGTTAAGTAGGGATCTGAGCTTTTATTAGCTTGTTTTGGGAATGATGGAGCAATAGGGGATATTTTGCAGTCTCATGCTTATTAGCTTGTTGAATGGTGAGGGATGAGGGAAGGAAATGAAAGGTGCAAAAAAAAAAGACTTGTGCAGTACCTGCTATGGCTTCTGTGTCCCATAACACCGGCTGCCTGAGGTGTCAAACAGCACCAGGCCAGCCAACATTGGTATAATACTTTATGAAAACTGTCATTGATTAGCCTAATACGTTAACAATTCAGTGAGCTAATGACATTGGTGAAAGGAAGGAACAGTAATGATGTTTTCCTCTCCATTTTGATACATCTTAGGTCTATTTCTGGGACTCCAATAGTATAAAATCCCTGAATATAGTCCTGGTTATACTGTATTTTTGCACATTTTAAAAATGTCATTCCTATATTAATATACAGACACTAGTCTGTACTCAGGAGAATGTTAAAGTATGGATTTTGGCAAAAAGACAACCAGCAAAATTTCTGGGTTCACTTTACATATTCATAGGAAAGGTAATAATAGGAAACATATGGTTTATAATAATAATAGTAGAAAACTGTTTACTCTAACACTATATTTAAAAAACATCTAGTAAGAACATTCTAGGCCTAATTTTGTCTCTGAGAATGAAAAAGGACAGCATATGGCTAACGTTATGCAAGTCTACAGATTGCTTATGGAGAACATTATTTGTTTTTTGGTTGTTTTTTTTTTTAAAGAGTCTCTTCCAACATTATTTTTTCATCATATATTGTAGATACACTTGCTGCAAAAATCTTTTTAGTTGTTGTTCTGGGGTGATATCTGCTAAGATAAATCATTCTTCCCACAATCACTGATGCATGTTCTTGTTAAAATGTGACTTGGAATATGTGGGTGAAAACATGAATCCAAACAAAGAAAGATCATACGGATAGGAATGATATGAGAGAGAGTTCATTGTAGTACAGGAGGAAGCTTGCTTTGGTATGGAACAAGATGACCATGTGCCCTGAGTTATGTACACAGAAGTAGAAAAGAAAGGATCTATCTTTACGCATGGTCGGAGAACATACAAAACTCACAGAGCAATGTCACACTTACTACTTACACTAGAGCTAAGATCAGGCAACAACTTAATGGCAAATGGAACAAGCTCACCTTCAGGCAAATCTTATCCACGTATAAATAACTTAATAATTCAACACCAGTTCATACCCCAATAGACTCCAATATTTCAAGAATCCATGACTTCATAAATGCAAATGCCCCTTACATTGATACAAATTATAACACTTTGACACTGCAGGGGATGGTTTAATGAAATGCTATAGCTAAAAAGGAGCCCAGCCTAGTGATAAACTCCCTTTAGTTAACTAGACCAGACTGTGTTCAGATCATGTTCATGCAATCGTCATCAAGCCCATGCTTATAGCTCTTCTAGGTCAGTTGAACCCATCCCTGCTCACAACCTATTGACAAGCCCTTTGAGAATTCAGGGTCACTTCTACACCTCAATAAATCATAAAAAAGGAATAGAACCTTAATGAGTATATGTACCTAACTTTGGCCATTAAAAAACCTCTCCTTTTCCTAAAAAAGGTCATTATTTCTCTTTGCCTTACAGTCGCTGAAATAGTTCTATAACAGATCTACATTGCCTGAACTTTTCCCCTGGACTATAGGCAGTAGTTAGAGTGCTGTGTCTGGAGTCAGAAAGACTCTTCTTCTTGAATTAAAATCTGGTCTCAGATGCTTACTAGCTGTGTGATCCTGGGCAAGTCACTTAACTCTGTTTGCCTCAGTTTCCTCATCTGTAAAATGTCCTGGAGAAGGAAATGGCAAACCACTCCAGTATCTTTGGCAAGAGAACCCCACTTTCTGTGATAAACATTACTTTAAAAACAGAATAACAAACATAAAACCCCCTGGACTACCTCTCCTGGAAGGCTTTGGAGCTTACTGAGCTTTTTAGTCTGATGTATATACTTCCATAAAGTATAGTTTAATGTGCTGACATAGAATAAGAGTCTTTAGAACATTGCATCCATATGATTTCTGTGTTTTCTAACAGTGTTACCATTTTCTTGAACTAATAGGAAAAAATTAAAGTCTAGAAACTTTTAATTTACACATCACAAGTATCAGGTCAGCAGGATCAGGGAAACCTTTTAAATACCCAAAATATTATGAAGAGAGAGAGAGAGAGAGAGAGAGAGAGAGAGAGAGAGAGAGAGATCACAAACTCAGGAAAGGCCAATTTTGAAATTTTAAATTTAAGTTCTGAAAAATGTTGCTCTATACAATTATCCAAGAAAAAGGAGAGAAGTAACCAACAGTTTGTGCACACCTACTATTAGTTGGAAAATTATGTTTATCCTACAGTCACTTCCAGAACAGGAAGGATTTCTAACACTGAGGAGTCCTGTGGGAGCTCTTTCAATGAGCAACCAAAAACAACAGATGGTGCCCAATAGAGATAGTGGGGAAAACTGACTGAAAATAACATACAAAAGAAACATATAGACACTAGAGAATAAAAATGGGTCCAAGTGCATGTTATTTTACAGAGAACAAAGATACCCAATAGAACTTTCTGACATGGTGGAATAAAACCCTGGCAATAATCAAAGAGGACGTGGGAATATAGGAAAGAATAATCTTTGCCTTTAGATTAGAGGAATTAAATTATTAGGCACCATTTCTTTTCTCCTTGTACCTTTACTACAAAATAGCTAGAAAAGATCTCAGGTGTAGATCATACAACATAAATTTCAAAGAAAATCAGCAATCACAAGATCATTGATTAGAGCTAGAGGAGACCAGACTTGTTCTCATCCACAACTCCTACATTTTACAGATGAAGAAACTGAGGCTCAAAATGAGTTTCGGAAAAGTCAAGTGACTTGCCCAAAGTCACACAGATGGTACGGGGTAGAACTGGGATTTGAATCCAGATGTTCTCATGCCAAATCCAGCACTATTTCCACTATACCATGCTGCCTCAGATATTTGTGATCTTAGAATCACAGGGAGGGAGGGAGGGACAGAGGAAGGAAGGAAGAGAGGGAGAGAGGGAGAGAGGAAGGAAGGAAGGAAGGAAGGAAGGAAGGAAGGAAGGAAGGAAGGAAGGAAGGAAGGAAGGAAGGAAGGAAGGAAGGAAGGAAGGAAGGAAGGAAGGAAGGAAGGGAGGGAGGGAGGGAGGGAGGGAGGGAGGGAGGAAGGGATGGAAGAAGGGAGGGAGAGATAAAGGGAGGAAGAAAGAGAGAAAGAAGAAAGATTAAAAGAAAGAGAGAAGAACAAACAAACAAAGAGAGAAACAAAGACAGACTATTGTGATGCCACAGGAAGGGCCTGGGACTGAACTATAGCCATTGGTTCTTATCCTGTTCCTGTCTCTTATTGTTATAGTCACCTAAACCCTCTGGGGCCTTGAGTAACCTCATCTGTAAAATAAAGAGCCTAAATTAGATGTCTACTAAGGTTTCTTCTGGATCCAAAACCTAGGACTTTTGAAGGGATGGTATATAAAAAACAAAAATAAAATCTTCATCTTTTCATCCTAAAATTAATTACAGTCAAGCACAGCATAGACCGTATGGAGTCAAAAAATTAAATAGAAGGAAATAAAGAGATAGATAAGTAGATAGAAAACTGACAATTTCTTTTTCTAGAAAAGAATAGGTTACACATTTAAAAGAACTGAGATTTTTTAGTTTCAGACACTTTAAGTGCTATAATTTCACCACAAAAGATACTAAAGCACAGTTTTTGTTTTTGTTTTTGTTTTGTTGGTGAGATTATCCCTATCTTGCCAGACAGAAAGTACAGGAGCCACTCAGGCCAGATTGACACAAATACTTTGACCTGCTCCATTTCCGACCTAACCTACTTTGTTCCTCCTTAGCCAACCTGATGGTGCTACTGCCTACCCCCTACTCCTAGAGGGCTCACCATATTGTTGCCCAACCTAGTGTGGATACCAAATTTTAGTCAATAGCAGCTCAAAACTCCTGAGCTCAAAAAAACATCAGCCACACTTAGTCTTCCCTAATAATAACAGGGATTCACGGGTGTACACCACCGTACCAAGTCTCTTACCATTTATATGTGCGTGTGTACACATATGTACATGTATATATGTGCGTACATATATACAAACTACATTATATACCCATTTACATTATATATAATGTACATGTTATATGTATATGTTACATATAATATATATTTGTTACATATATCATATACAAATAATATTTATTTATATGAATAAATATCACCTTTGCATTACCTACAAAGTCTTAAAAATCTATATGAATAAGTATCGCCTGTTGCAACAAGAGATATTTATTCAGAATGCCAAAGGTCATGTTAATAGCAACAAATGCCATGAGAAAAAGTTAGCAAAAATTCAGCGGAAGCTTTTATTCTATATCACCCGATGTCACTTTAAGGTTATCTTATGTACAAAAAGATTGTGCTTATTACATGAATCTTAATTTTTTTCAGGAATGGAGATTGATTGTCTTAAGCCAGTGGCAACAAACTCAAATAAAAATAAGTCTGTACAGGCCAAATATTGACTTAGAAAAACACAAATTAACATCATCTATGTTTTGTTGTATTTTTAATTATTTTTTTAAACATTACCCAACTACCATTTAACCTGGTTCAGTGACAAGAGTTTCTACATGGGACAAATGGAACCCCAGGATTGGAAAGTGGGGCAAACAAACCAGTGCAGACCTAGATCAAATTTGAGCTTCACCTCATCGGTACTTGGCCCCTAACTAACTTAGCTAAACAAAAACAGAAATGAAAACATGAGTCATTTACAGAGGGCTCTAGAAGTCCAGAATTAAACTGAACTTCTGTACTCCCACTGAGTGATTTTATCATCTGCCAGTGATAGGTTCCAGACCTACTGTCCAAGAACCAGGTTGTGTTTATTGTAAGTAGAAGAACTAGAATTTGAACCCAGGTTGTCTCACTCCAAATCTTTCTCTCATTCTACAATCCCAAATTATCCAAATTATGAACATTAGAGCTCCCTGAAGGAAATATTGAAGTGTTAAGGAGAAAATCACTTATTTTTTTATTGTTTAAAAACAAAAAGTTTCCAAGATGGCAGATATTGGACTTTCAACTCACTCCACTTAGTTTCACTTCGAATCTGACCTCCATACCACTAACTTAAACTGTGATTGATGCCGCAACCCTCAGCATTTTCCTCCCTCTGGTTGGAGGACTGGAGGGTGGAGGAAAATACCTCTCATTGCCTTCCCTTATAGAGGGAAAAAATATTACTCTGGTGACCTCAACCCCAATCCTCATTTCTACTTTCCTGCCTCCTTCAATGTGTTGTCTCTTCCCATTAGACTGTAACCTCCTTAAGGGCAGGTACTGTCTTTTTATTAATTGTATCCCCAGCTCTTAGCAGATTACCTACCACACAGCAGAAGCTTAAATGTTTTTATTGGATTCTAGTAGATTCACTATTTTTGTCTTCTTTATTGAAAGCTCCATTTTGCTGCAAAAAAAACTGCTTTAGAATTCTTTTTTCCTTCTAGGTATCAGATGGACACTCCTGATCACTTAAAGCATAAGGGTGTGTTAACAAGTTAGAGAAGGATTTTAAAAGATTTTTTTTCCTAATAATGTAATGAAATTTAGAGAAAGTTGCCTTAAAAAAATCAATATAATGGGGGCGGATTGGTGGCGCAGTGGATAAAACATCTGCCGTGGATTCAGGAGGACCTGAGTTCAAATGTGGCTTCAGACACTTGACACATACTAGCTGGGTGACCCTGCACAAATCATTTAACCCTCAGTGCCCCACCCCCCAAAAATCAATATAATTTTCAAGAGTAGATTCAAAGTAAAATGAACACCTCTATGCAGTGCCTCTATTTTTTTTAACCGACAATCATACCTATGTGCAAATCAATCATGTAGGTAAGAAAAAGATGCATTAAAAAGTTAAGAACACACACACACACACACACACACACACAAAGTTAAGAACAGCCACAACTCCATGCCAAGACAAGTTAGCAAACTTCAATTTGCCTTTACTTTTTCTATCTTTAAAGAGAACAAAGGAGAGGAAGATAAAAGGAAGAAAAGACAATTCCCTACACATTTTGGAATTCTAATTGTATATAGATATTAAGAAAAACAGGAAGAGATAGAGTTTGGGTTTGCTGTGGTCATTGGGGGGATGATTTTTTTGTTGTTATTTTCTGTGTGTGTAACCAAATCCAGAATTTGGTGATAGAATGTGTAAGTTTGGTTCATGAACAAACATTATGCAGGTTCAGCAGCAACAAATTAGGTGTATAGTAAATCAAGATAAAATAAGAAAGTTAACAAAAACCCTAACAGCATGCTCCCCACCTTCATCTTCACATATTGTACAAAGTGGATAACTCAACTCAGTCAGAAACACAATAGTTATTATCTGTTTGGAAGGAAGAAGTCTAACAAAACATTGTAGTATAGAACTTATGTTCTTGCTCACTCATAGAATATTTCCCTGCATTGCATAATTAAAAGAGTAAATGAAAGGCTTATTCACTCTGAAAAATCTTCTCATAAAGTACTTGGAATAATTCACCTAAATCTTTCTTGCACAACAATGTGCCTTCAAGAGTGTTTTTTCTCTGAGATCCAAACAGGGAGACTTCAAGGCCACAACATAGCAATTCCTTCAGTCATTCAGTTTCAAGACACCAAATAGTCCAGATTGGGAAACAGAATAGGTGAGAACAGGTGTTGTATCTTACCAAGATTTTCTTATTTGTGATCTTTGAATCCCAAGGGACAACAATCCGCTGACCAGGAGGCCAGAACTTGATGGGATGAGTCATTGGTTTGGTGGTTTGGTCAAAGATGAATAAAGCAAAGCTGGTATCGACAAATGTGGTATTCAGTGGGCCTTCATCCCGTTTGCCTAAAACAATACAGATTTAGGTATGAATATGTGAATAATCAAAGGCCTATTTTTCAAAAGGGAAGATTGCTAGATGGCAATCAAATCAAGATGTAGAAAGAAACCTAAATTCATGAAAACAAGCATTATGGGGATAAGCTTTTAAATATATATAAAATTCCAGAGAATAGAGATTGGTCAAGGCATCTCTGTACCCTAGGCAAGGTTTAGAATTATGGTCTTCTCATTACCAACATTTGAAAGTTTTGTCACCTATGTATTACTTATGATCTACTGAATGTTGTGAGCCTTCCCTGTTACATATGCTACATATAGCATAATAAAAACCTTTATACCTTAGAGGAATTAGGGACATTAAAATCTGTATTTATTAAAATTAATATTAAGAACTGTCACATGTGCTCTCCGACATATTAAAAAGGGAAACAAATGTTTGCCACAAGTATTATATAATTTCAAATAGGACATCTAGTATAAAGTTGTAACAAAAAAGATCATCCCTATTGATTTTTTTTAATATGCTCCCATTTGCTAATGACTGCACTGGTATTATTTTGCCCCTGAACACCTGCAAAATCTTATGAGTGAAATTCATAATAATGCAAAAAAGATCAATCTGACCATCCACATTGAAAAAACAAAGTAGATAACGAAACATGGATTTGCTCAGAAACCAGGATGCTGCTGCATAAACAATGTATACAAATAATCCATCAATATTTGTATCTTAGAAATGAGCTAGAGAAAGAGAATGAGTCTGGCACATAACTGATTAAGAGGAATTATGTGGGGGCAGCTAGGTGGCGCAATGGATAGAGCACCGGCCCTGGAGTCAGGAGTACCTGAGTTCAAATCCGGCCTTAGACATTTAACACTTATTAGCTATGTGACCCTGGGCAAGTCACTTAACCCCAATTGCCACACTAAAAAGAAAAAAAAAAAGAGAGAGGAATTATTCTACCATGCTCTCAAAGAACCCCAAATACTTGCTTCTGCAAAAACATTTCTTTAGCACCAATTTTCTCCAAATAATGTTATATGCCTGAAAATGGAATGTACTATATAAAAATAACAGTTACTCAAAGGTTAATGGGAAGGTACATGCTGAGAATAACCAGACCATAATATAATACCAGTGAAAACTTATACACAAGTACATCAAAAGACATTAGGGAGGATATTTGAACATTTAAAAAGAGATTGCGGGGCAGCTAAGTGGCAAAGTGGATATAGCACCGGCCCTGGATTTAGGAGGACCTGAATTCAAATCTGGCCTCAGACACTTGACACTAGCTGTGTGACCCTGGGCAAGTCACTTAACCCAAATTGCATCACAAAAAAAAGAGGTTGCCCAGTAAAATAGTGAGTATGACAGAAAACAGTATTAGTGATACATTGGTATCCCCAAGATGTACCCCCCCAAAAAAAGTTCTCTAATATGGAACACGCATGAAAGACTTATGGGAAACCATATGGAGAGGTCACAATTTTTACTAGCTGAGGGATAAAATATCTAAAACAATGAAAATATGAATCCATAAGAAGGAGGATGATCCAAGAGGGTGACAGAGGGTCTTTTTGTTCCCCCTGACCCCACTTTTTGGGTTCTTTTTTTTCCTAGTAACAGAGAAGTTTCATAGTCTTGTAGAGGGAGAAGGTAAAAGATGAGAGACAACTTTATTCCTAGTACCTCAGCAGGATTATCTCATTACATTTCACTTCTTGGGATTTCCACTAGCATCCCTACATTTACTCATATTTATGTTTTGTCATTTGAGTAGGTATTAGATTTTGCTAATCACTAATTACTTTTACATAGAGAATGACAATAATACTGCCCTGAATTATTCATAATTGTGAATATCTTGTAATTAGATCAACAAGCCACATTTATTGAGGACCATTAGCCAGAGCTTAGAAATTATTTTGGGTGTAATATGTTATTGCTGGTAACTGGAATCCATCAGTTATTAGAAAATCACAAATAAGAAATAGGATCTGGTACTTGCTAAAGCTGGGATCAACCATCCTCAGAAGGTATAAAGAATTATGTTTGGTTGGTATGCATTAAGAGCATAACTAATAACAAAATGATAACATATTTATGAGGGGCAAGAGGCATTATTGTAGATAAAAAAGCCAGCCTCATGTTCCTTTCCCAATTTTGCCTAATTCTCTTGCCTTCCTTCTGTTATTTCCTATTTATCCTGTAAATAACATTTCTTTTTCTGTACATAGTTATTTGCATGTTGTCTCTCCACTAGATTCTGAGCTCCTTGATGCCAGGGATTATCTTTTTACCTTTCTTTGTATCTGCCACATTTAGCACAGTGCCTAGAACAAAGGAAGAGCCTGATAAATGTGTATTGGGTGACTCAATCTGCTTCTGACATATACCTTGGAAAATGACTTAACCTCTTGGGGTTCCAGGCAATACAAAAATGACCAAAAAGTTGCAAATCTCCTTTGGTAAAGGGTGTTTTCTCCACCAGAGTTCATTGCACCAGTGAAATTACAAGCCTTGCAATCTCCCACCCTCCATGCACACTGAAAGGTGGATAAATAAGATTTTTCAAGAAGTCAACTCTTAAACTTTTAATTGTTTTCAAAGGAAATTGTATTTCATTGGTGTAAGAAAATCCTGATGAGGAAGTGCTCTCTATCCATTAGCACTTGAATTGAGTTGCCTACGCCACAGAGAAGTTAAATGATTTACCAGGGATTTCATAGCCACATGGTGTCAGAGATTTCAACAGTGTTTCCTGACCCAGAAGAGTCTTTCTACACATCACATTGCCTCACCAACCAAAGCTTAAAACTTTCATATGTTTCACAGTTTTAAAAGAATTTTACTTTGAATTATTAGTCTGAATTCACTCAAAGTTAAGACCAAGGAGTAATAATGATATTATGGTTAAAGAGCCAGATTTTAACTATATTCAAGTCTTGTTTCCAAAACAAACTCTCTGTGTGAACCTAAATAAGTCACTTATTGTCTAACTACCCCCAAGCAACATTTTAATACTCTAAGTTATTTATTATATTACAATTTATAACACAGTAAACTGAAAAGCAGGTCCCAACCTGCGTTAAAAGAGGGAGCTTCTTCACCATTAGTCAAATCAAAGGTTTGGTCTCCAAATATATACATACACACATGTCAAATACATACATACACACATGTACACATACATGCAAGCACACAGGCACAAATGTGCACAAACATTCCTCCAAACCACCCCCCCCCAAAAGGAAAGGGAAACAGAAGGAGAGGAGAGGAGAGGGAGAAAACAAAACAAAAGCAACAAAAGAAAGATTATGGATATTTTAATCAAGCGAACCATATTGTTTAAAACCTTTAACTCAATTCAACATGCAATTTATTAAGTGCTAGCTATAGTTTAAACACTAGAAAGGGATGAGAAATAATTTTCTGTACTGAAAGGTGATATCCATAACAGAAAGGTAACACAAAGAATGGGATAGGTCTGGATAGACAATCCAGACAAGGGCAATTCACTTGACTCAGGGAAACAAGAATAGAAAACAGCTTTTTTTTGACCAAGTGGACTTTGACTGTCAAGCAATTTCCTGTCCTAAACAGACAATATTGCCTGTGCCTCGGAGTCATCAGTGCAAAATCTAAGAGGCACTTTACCACAGCATCAAATAAGATTTGGAATGAAAATTTCATTTCAAAGCAAGAAAAATTTGCAATAATTTTCTATAATGCAAGAAGACTTTTTTTAAGCACTGCTATTGTAGAAGCAATTCTAAATAACAGAGCTTGTCTTATAATAGCATTTCTATAATAATGGTGTTTTATAACAGAAGTGCTATTATTACAGAAATGGCATTATAATAGTGGCATTATTATTGTTGAATCTCTCCTATAACAGAAGTGCTAAATAAGCCCATTTATATTACAGAAATTTCAAATTCCTCCCTCCTCGAAACAGAACTGCTTTGGCCATTCTATTTTACATGATTCCATTACAAGAAAACCTGTAAGAGTTGACCAAAAATTGGAAGATGTGTCCAGGATATAGACACATACGCATCCATGGAGTATCATGGGAAGAGAATCAGACTGGCACTAAGAAGGTTCAAGTTTTATTATGGAGTCATTGGGCAAGTTCTTTAACCATCTCAGGCTTTAGTTAGAATGTAATCTCCTTGAGAAGAGAGATTATTTCATTCTTTCTATTCATACCCTTGCCCAGTAATTCCTATGTAGCTCAATAAATGCTTGCTCTTTCGTTGCTTATTTGGTTTTTTGGTTTTTTGGTTTGTTGTTGTTTTTTTTTAAGAGGTGGTTGGATTAGATCAGTTCTAAAGACCCTTATAGGCCTGAATATTTTTTTCCAATTCCAAATGTTCTGTTTATCATGTGGACAAGATTTCTTCCAAACTAGCAAAACAAAACAAAACAAAACCTCTTCCATGAAGTGGAAAGTTTGGCTGGGTCATTATAACAATGTCTTTATTTTTCTATTTTTACAACATGTTGTACTTACTGGTACGGTGGGGTTTTAATTAGGCTCATATCTTTTCATGAACATATAACTTATCAACTCACCAAACTGCTACAAGGGAAGGACTATGACTTTTGTTCTTTTCGTTTTCCCTATACAATACCCAGTTCAGTGCTCTTCACATAGCTGATACAAGTGTATTATAGAAAATCCAATATTCAAAAATGCTACAAACCCTACCAGAATCAGAAAGTAACATCTTCCATTCTAAAGTTAGTAGAATACTTTTCAGGGGCTTGTTATATTTTCCATGTTGGAATAAGGCAATAAAGTATTGGATAAGGTTTGAAGTGATAAAAATGTAATATTCAATAATAGTTACAGCACAAAAATGCATGGACAGAAATCTTATAACCATGTCAAGTATATTAATATAAATTTCACTCCTCATTCAATAAAGTATATATTGCTTTGCCATATATTTAGTAAGTATTCATCAAAAGAATGTAATAATATATATGTATATCTATATAATATAGATGAAAGAGTAAATTTAGGTTTATAAAATTCTACTTTTTATTCAAGTTACCTTGCTATTCTTTGATGTTGAGCTTCTAGTGCAGCAAGGAAGACAGGGAAGAATTTAACTTCTAAAGCTACTGACCTTTTTAACATTATAATAAAATCCTATATACTTCTAAGTTGATACAATTAGATTATACCATCTGGTTAGGATATAGGCTATGAAACAGTGAAGTCAGGAAATTCAATAAACTCATATCCTCCAAAGGAATTTTTTTACATTTTTTAGGCTGTCATGAAAGCTTTTGGCATGTGTTTGTATGAAATGAACTTATTTTATTATTGATTTCAGGCAGAGGAAGGTTTTACTAGATTTTTTTCCCTCCTCCAGCATTGCCTCAGAAAATAATTCTCTTTAGGGCAATAGTCCCACTATAGTTAATAATGACAATTTTAGCTATCAAGAGCAATCATAAAAAAACTAAGTACTAACACTATTTTTCCATGCAAAGAAAGAAACGATGTAATAATCATTCTTTTTAAAAATATCAAATAGAGAAAGAAGAAAAGATGATTATTTTCAATAAATTCCTAATAACGAGATTCTAGTCACATCCACTTTGCATTTCATTATATACATATGCTGTAGCCAGTAAGCTTATCTGGTTAGGACACAAGACTAATGAGGCCCAGAGTGAGAGCCATTGAGTTTGGCTCCATTCCATGGCTACAGAATTGACCCCTGACCCTGACCAGCCATCCTTCAAGTGCATGCTGTTCACAGGGACCCATGGGGAGGGATGGGGTGGGGGAGGAAAAGGAAGCTATAAAACACCACGAACTCATCACCATTTTTAAAAATCATGAACAGTTTAAGCCTAGTTGATGACGGTCTAGTCAGTATCATCATTCTCATACATCTAAGAGAATACATTACTATAAGGTGCTCTCTTGATTGGTGCATGAAACTAATGAGTGAGGCCAAAGTTTTAGGTTCAATCCTTGCATGGACCAATTAGCCCATAAGAGAAAACACATGAACTTCATGGTCTGTGCCACACAATTCATTTCTCCTTTCTTCCATCATCTCTCAAGGGTATACTATTGTTCCCAAGGGCAGTTAAATAAATAAAAATAGACAACTACTTACATATCAATCATGCCTCATGAAGGGAAAAAAAATTCAAAAGCAAGTCTTAAAGGCGAGTGTCACCTTTTTATACAAAAGGTCAATACTTAGTTACTTCCAACCCAAAATATCGCATCAATAATTTTTCTGGCCAGCTCAATGATTTCATTAAAAAAGAGTTCTCTCAATGAGGAAACTCCCTCTATCAGTGCAGATTTGCACCCACTCTGAAATTTTATATTCTTGGGACACTGAAAGGTTAATTACTCAGGATCACACCACCAGTACATAAGATGCAGTACATGAATGCAGGTTTTCCTGGTTCCTTGGCCAACTCTCTATCTTTAATACCATAGTTGTCTCTTAGACAAATTAGAAGCAACAGACTGGAAGGGCAGACAAAGAACATTATTACAAAAAAGAATACTGAGGTCTCTGAGCAGGTTCATCCAGGTAGGGCAGAACCTTGTTCAAGTGAATTTGTGCTTGAGTTTTCCAATCATCCAGGTAACCGAGAAGAGCTGTATGAGGACAGGCTATATCAAATAAGACACAGTGAGTGGCTTGACATACCAACAGTCCTTTGCAGTGACCAAGAGTAAACCCAGCTGGAAGATGATACCAACTTTGAAGCAGACCCTGAGCCATTTAGCGGTTTGTGGATCTTCAAGAGACATGATGTTTTCAAAGAGTCTCCTGACTACAGATTATGGGATTCTTGGACACATCCTGTTTTTGGAGACAACCTTATCTCCAGAGATCCTCTAACTTTAGTTATGGGGCTCTCCAAATATCCTGTTTTGGGAGACATCTTAATTGAAGAAAGGTTTTTATTAAGTAGGGAAGAAAAAAACCATGCACATGGGTACTGTCCAGCCTATGCTGAACAGGATGTCAGGTAGGTGATACATGGGAAGAGTTTATATCCTATTTAAAAAAAGAAAGGCAAGGAATTTGGAAGGAAAGGTGGGCTTAGAAAGGAATGGGAGGCAGCTAGGTGGCGCAGTGGATAGAGCACTGGCCCTGGAGTCAGGAGGACCTGAGTTCAAATCTGTCCTCAGACACTTAACACTTACTAGCTGTGTGACCTTGGGCAAGTCACTTAACCCCAATTGCCTCACTAAAAAAAGAAAAAAGAAAGAAAGGAATGAAGGGGAAACTAGGTGGCACAGTGGATAGAGCACCAGCCCTGGAGTCAGGAGTACCTGAGTACAAATCCAGCCTCAGACACTTGACATTTACTAGCTGTGTGACCCTGGGCAAGTCACTTAACCCCAATTGCCTCACCAAAAAACAAAAAAGGAATGAGTCAGTGAACCCAATCCCCAAAAGGAGGGGATAGTGAGGAATTACAGGTTTCAGAGCTGTGGCTGGACAGTACCAATATGCACGTGTGTTTTTTCTTCCCTGCTTAATAAAAACCTTTCTTTAATTTACAGGCATCATCTTCCTTTGGTTTTCTTCCCTTTAGGGAAAAGGGGGATTTAAATCTTGAGAACTGGAATTTGCATTCTCAGAGCAGCTTCCCTTTTAAGAGAAAGAGAGATATAAATTATCTAAAGAGAGTGTCTGCCTCAGTTTAAAGCCTGGAGACAGAAAGACTCATGTTACTGAGTTCAAATCTGGCCTCAGACACTTTCTAGCTGTGTGACCCTGGATATATCATTTATGCCTGGGTACCTCAGTTTCCTCATCTGGAAAATGAACAAGAAAAGCAAATGGCAAAACAATCCAGTATCTTTGCCAAGAAAACCCTAAATGGGGTCACAGAGAGTCAGACAAGATTGAAACAGCTGAACAACAATCTCCCAGGGTCCATGTGAGGATCAAATGAGATAATAACTGTAAAGCACTTAGCACAGTGACTGACATATAATAAATGTTATTATTATGATCATTACACCTAGAAGTTGATAATGAGAAAGACAGTAGACAATTTTTCTCATGTACAAGCCTTCATAAAACATAATATCCGCGGGTCATTTAGTACAAGATTATTGAAAGTAGGGGCAGCTGGGTGGCACAGTGGATAGAGCACTGGCCCTGGAGTCAGGAGTACCCGAGTTCAAATCCGGCCTCAGACACTTGACACTTACTAGCTGTGTGACCCTGGGCAAGTCACTTAACCCCAATTGCCTCACCAAAAAAAAAAAAAAAAGATTATTGAGAGTAAGTACCTTGTCCAAAGTCATGCATCAAGGCTAAACTTGAAGTCTGGTCTTCTTAACTCCAAGGCCAACTCTCTATCCACTAGGCTAAGCTTCCATTAATATGGCTGTTTCTTCATAATAAGACACCATGTTTATACAGTACTCCAAGTTCAGAGGTTAACAAAACACTGTGCTCACAAGAATACTGAGAAGTAAATTGTATAAGTCTAATTCTCCTTCACTGTATGCATGGGAAGTCTGAAGCTCTGAGATGTTGTATCAAAGGTTGGGGCTTCTAATTAAAAGACCACTTTTTTTCCACTACAAAGAGCTGCCTCTCCTTTGTTGTTACCAACCCAGATTTTCTAACTGTTTAATAACTGGGAATAAGAAAGTTCTAGAGATTCATTTCTTTTTAATGTGTAGTTAAAGATAGATTTCTAACCCCACCCCCACCCCTTACCCCCGCAATAGTACTTTCTTTTTCAAACCTCCTGCACCCAAGAAATCTCAAGGGATTATGGTTCAGTGTCCTTCTCTGAAAACTTACTTTATGCATTTGGCAACAAGATAAGAGCTCTCCTGGGACCAATGCTTAGAAGAAACTTGAATTTCTCTTGGGGTTAGAAGTTCTGTTGAATAGCCCACTGCAGCTCAATATATACAAAAAAAATGGAAACAGGAGGAAATGGAAGTGGGAAATGGGAATGTGAAAATTGGGGATTAGTTGATTAAAAAAAATCATCAGACAGCATGCAGAGGAGGCAAGAAGGGGTTGAGGGTAATAAAGCCAATTAGTGGATCAAAGGATAAGAAGCAACATTTTGAAATAAAAGAGTGATAATTTTAAGCAGCAAGAGAGAGAGATTAGAATACAGAAGTGATAATACTATGCAGTTGAGTCAGGAGATGTTAAAAAAACTGAATAGCAAAAACAAAAAGGAAAATGAAAAAAAAATCACCCCAGATTAAACATCTGCTTAAATGAATCACCTCTTTATTTTGGATCTGAGCTACTAACATTTGGAACCTCTGATCAGACGAGCTTTCTGTTCTCATTTGCTCTTCCTGTCTGCAATCTGACTCCTGGACCATTCAATTCTTCTCTATCATTTCTACTCAATTCCTCATGCTTTTGTTTTTCATAATAAACTGAACCCCAAGATTCTCTTCCTACTAACTAATCCTCTTCTTTTTTATTTTCCCATAGATTTACAAACACTTCAAAGACAAATGTGATTTTTTTAAAATAGTGTTTTCAACCTCTGATGTATGTTATAATTATTTTCTCTATTGTGAGCTTTCTGGTTTCTCTACCAACTGTCTGCCTCCAGTTTTTCTACACTTTGCTAGTGAGCAAAAGTAGAGAAAAAAGAAACATTACAGTGCAAATTCTTAAAACACATTTGTATCTTAATTTGACTATTGAAAACCACATTTTCCAGAATTATAGCATGTGACTGTGTCAGGGAACAGGGTGCCACCAGAGTTGCAACTGGTATTTTATGGGAATTTCAGACATAGGGCCAGCAAAGTCCTTGGTTTTAAATATATGTACGCTAAGTGACAATGGGCACATTCTTACCCTCACAGTAGTCTCAATTTCCATCTCTAAAGCAAAGAGCTAGACCAGATTCATCAGAATCACAAATGACTCAGTAAAACATTTTTTAAAAATACCTGACATCCTCTAAAATCCTGCCCTTTTTCTGCCTTTTGGTGTGGAACCCTGGATTCTCAAAACCCATACCAGTGTAATATAAGCCTTCAAAAATCGTACAGTCTAGTTTCTATAAAATACAAAACATCTTTGCCTTTTCACAAGAACAAATATTCACTTTAAATACCTCTGACACTACCTTCTGACAGTGGGCAAGTTAAACTTCCTTGGGCTTTAGTTTCCTTAATAACAAAATTAGGGTTATAATGGAAATCCATATGATCCTCTGAAATGCCCAAACACATTAAAAAGTTGGGCATTGCAAAAGAAATCTAATGCAATCCAAGTCTAGCATCCGTAGCCATTGAGGTTAACCAGAGTGTCTTAGGTTTTTGTAGGTGCAGTTGCTGTGTTTTGAAGAACATGACATAGCCCCACTAAAACTGTGGGCTGTGTCATAATGAAAAGTGACTACATTAATAAGCATACCAATATGAAATCAGTATTCAAGGAAGAATTCCTCATCTGTGCAATTTTGATTTCTCATTTTGATTCAGGATATATCCCAAAATTCTTTTTTTTTCTTTTCAGTTCTAGGTGCTTAAGGAAGTTTATGGATCATTTTTGGGGAAGGAAAGGGTTGGTTGGTTTTGATCTAGTTATAATTCTTGGATGTAGAGAATTACATGAGAGGTTAAGTGATTTGCCCAAGGTCCTATAGCTAGTAAGTATGTGAGGTATGATTTGAACCCACACATTTCATAGCTCTTTGTCTACTAAGGTGTGATGCCTCTTGTGAGTCAAAATAATATTCACATTTGTTTGGAAATTCACGGTAGAGATCTGAAAGGGATCTTAGAATGCATCAAGTCCAATGTCCCTCCCCTCCCCATTTTAGAGATGAAGAAGCAAGGCTCAAAGAATGACTTGACCAGGGTCACACAGCTAGTACGTGTCAAGTGTCTGAGGCTGGATTTGAACTCAGGTCCTCCTAAATCCAGGGCCTGT
Organism: Dromiciops gliroides; assembly: GCF_019393635.1. NCBI lineage: Eukaryota > Metazoa > Chordata > Mammalia > Microbiotheria > Microbiotheriidae > Dromiciops > Dromiciops gliroides. The sequence continues at coordinate 324,801,241 of NC_057864.1, read as the reverse complement.
GCTTTATCTATGGTGCCACCTAGATGCCCCCTATGAGATAATAATTGTAAAGCACTTCATACAGTTCCTGGAACATAGCTTTATAAATTGATGTTGTTGCCATTGTTATTATTAGGACAACTAGGTACTCAGTGGGTAAAGTGCCAGGCCTGGAGTCATGAAAACTCATCTTCTTGGGTTCAAATCTGGCCTCGGACAGTCACTACCTGTGTGACCCTGGGTGAGTCACTTAACCCTCTTTGCCTCAGTTTCCCCATCTGTAAAATGAACTGAAGAAGGAAATGGCAAACCACTCCACGGTCTGCCAAGAAAATCTCAAATGAAGTCACGAAGAGTCAGACACGACTGAACCATTGTTATTATTATACTAGTGGTAACAACTCTCTATGCACCTCCTCAGCATATTCCTCCTTATACCATAGCCCACTGTGGAAGCTCACTAAAATCCTTCTTCCCCCTTCCATTGGGATTTCCTGGAATGGGAAAAAGTCAAATTATGAAGATATGATACTAGGCTACAATAACTAGTCTTTCCTTTGAAATTAAATTACCTAGGGGGCAGCTAGATAGCGCAGTGGATAAAGCACCGACCCTGGATTCAGGAGTACCTGAATTCAAATCTGGCCTCGGACACTTGACACTTACTGGCTGTGTGACCCTGGGCGAGTCACTTAACCCCCATTGCCCCACAAAAAAAAGAAGAAATTAAATTACCTACTTTTAGAATATCATCATTTCTGAAGAAACCAAAGCTATCTATTCCCATATGAAAAAATGCTCTAAATCTCTAATGATTAGAGAGATGCAAATTAAAACAACTCTGAGGTACTACCTGACACCTATCAGATTGGCTAAAATGACAAAAAAGGAAGATAATAAATGTTGGAGAGGCTGTGGGAAAATTGGAACACTAATGCATTGTTGGTGGAGCTGTGAGCTGATCCAACCATTCTGGAGAGCAATTTGGAATTATGCCCAAAGGGCGATAAAGCTGTGCATACCCTTTGACCCAGCAATCCCACTTTTAGGTCTTTTGCCCAAAGAAATCATGGAAGGGGGAAAGGGACCCACATGTACAAAAATATTTATAGCTGCTCTTTACGTGGTAGCAAGGAATTGGAAGTTGAGGGGGTGCCCATCAATTGGGGAATGGCTGGACAAGTTGTGGTATATGAATACAATGGAATACTATTGTACTGTAAGAAATGATGAGCAGGAAGAGTTCAGAGAAACCTGGAGGGTCTTACGTGAGCTGATGATGAGTGAGATGAGCAGAACCAGAAGAACATTGTACACAGTATCATCAACATTGAGTGTTGATGTACTGTGATGGACTATATTCTTCTCACCAATGCAATGGTACAGAAGAGTTCCAGGGAACTCATGATAGAAGAGGATCTCCAAATCCAAGAAAAAAAAAGAAAGAAAGAACTGTGGAGTATAGATGCTGATTGAACCATATTATTTCTTTTGTTTTGGGTGCTGTTGTTTTTTTTTTCTGTTTTGAGGTTTTGCATCACTTCTCTGATTCTTTCTCTTGTAACAGGATTAATGCAGAAATAGGATTAATGTTATTATGTGTATATATATGTGTGTATATATATATGTATATGTATAGAGATATATAGATATAACCTATATCAGATTACCTGCTGTCTAGGGGAGGGGGGAGGGAGGGGAGGGAGGGGGAAAAATCTGAAATTGTAAAGCATGTATAAACAAAAGTTGAGAACTATCTTTACATGTAACGGAAAAAATAAAATATCTCATTAGAATATCATCATTTCAAAAGAGCTTCACAACCAATGATCCACAGTAAACTAGGTAGGAACCTGGGTATAACATCAAGGATGTTTGTTGGCTTGAGAATCAACTGAATCCCAGCTCTGACACTTATTACCTGGGGGGCATTAAGTGTGTCACCCTCTCTGCCTCAGGGCCTCTGTTTCCTTATCTGTCAAATCCGGAGTGTCTAACTAGACAAGCTGCAATTTCCCTTCCTACTCCAGATCATGTGATAACATAAGTGAGGATTTAGCCCAGTTCCTTTTTGTATGTAAAGGACATGCCAACAACTGAAAGGCATTAAGATTGAAGCACTCTGTAAAATTCTTCATTAATTCCCATAAAAAACAGTTCTGGGTAAGTCAACTTGATGAGCAGATATAAAAATTTTTAAAAGATGCAAATATTAGATTTTTTTATTCTTTCATTTATGTCTCATAGTCACCAAACATAAGACAACTAAAGCACAAACATGACATTTTTATCATGAAACAATCTACAATGAAGAAATCACTGGCTTTGGAGTCAGAACACTTAGGCAGGATTCAAATTTCACTTCTTAAACTACCTGTGTGAACTTGGACTAGTCATTTAAATTGCCTGGACTTCAAGTTACTTACCTAGGGTCTTGGAGGACATGACCTCAGGGGTCCTTTACCTCTCAAAATCCAAGACCTTATGACTTTCTTATTAAGCAATAGGGTGTAGTGGATTGAATGATGGACTTAGAGTCTAGAAATTCTAGCTAAAATCTGGCCTCTTATGCTTATTAACTGAGTAACTCCAGGCAAATAAACCTCTCTGGGCCTCAAGCAACTCTCTTAAAACTATTATTTATAGGACATATTCTAATCTGCTTTTTTTTTCCTTTTGCAGGCAACAAGGGTTAAGTGACTTGCTCAGGGTCACACAGCTAGTAAGTGTCAAGTGTCTGAGGCTGGATTTGAACTCAGGCCCTTCTGACTCTAGGGCCAGTGCTTTATCTACTGCTCCACCTAGCTGCCCCCTCTAATCTGCTTTGGTATAGGAAGTCCCCACTGATGTTCCTTGGTATGGCTAGTCACATTAACAGCTTATATAACACGCAATAAATTTTCTGTTTGTTGAATTGACTTAATTTCCCTTAAAACTCTCATGTTGATGAGAGCCCAGTTTGTCCAGAATCTAATCCAAATCTAAACCTGTAAAATCAGCTCTCTGAACCCACAAAAAGAGATTTCCTCAGACATAGTCATATGAAGGCTGAGAACAGAGGAAAGAAATGAAGGGAAATAAGATCTCTGGAGAAACTTCAGGGGCTGACCTAGAGGCTGATGTTTAAAAGTATAGCTATCATTCAATAACTGAATAGCAATACAACAGAGAGTCTCAAAGTCATTCCTATCTGGGAATTTTCTTTGGTCCTCAACTTTGCCACTAAACTTAGCATACTAGCCTATGAGGCTAACAGGTAGCTATAGCACATACTGTATGTATTTAGGACCATAACTTGCATTACAAGAGAATTAAAAAGAAATGAGGCTGTAAATGAAAAGTCTGTTATGGATGGATCTCTTCTAAGTGATATATGTGATACAAATGATTAGCATTAACTGATCTTCTTGAAGAATGTACTAGTATAATTCATTATAATGGCTTCGAAGTGCAATTAGTGAACTATACTGTAAATGACACTGCTGTTCATAGACCTACCCATAAGAGTAATTATATTTTGAAAACTACTTAGTGAAAAATTGATTGAATGAGTCCTATGGGCATAGATAATTGAGATAAAAATATGTAAACAAAATGCCTATTAATAGACTTTATGGCACATTTATGTATTTACTTGGTTAGCTAATGTAAGGTTTTATAATAAGGAATAATTTTTAACATTACCCATTTTTAAAAGCATATTTTAATTCCCTAAGATAAGAAAAAAGTGTCTGGTCTCTAGAACAAAATAGAATTAATATTTCATGTGTGGTGGTTCAATTAGGTTTTCTGGACAGGGGCATAAGAAAACAATTGGATTTTAGTGACTTATAACAACAGTAATAATACCAGCAATAGACATTATAGAGGACTTTCAAATTATAAAATATTTTGGATACATTCCTTCCTTTGAGCCTCACATTATGTCCTGTAAGGTAGGTATTGCAATTATTCATCCCTATTTTGCAGATGAGAAAACTGAGTTCAGAACATTAAGACTTGCCAAAGGTCAGGCAATATAGACCAGAGGAAAGAGTGAAGAATGAACTTGGAGCCCTTGGAAATCATAAGATCTGAGTTCAATTTGTTACTGCCACTTAGTACTTGTGTGACCTGGGGCCAATCACCTCACCTTTCTGGCATTTCATTTCCTCATCTAAGAGTGACTTCTAAGGTCACTATATCTATTATTGTCTAACATAGCTACTGAATATCAGATCCTGGACTTTTTAAACCCTTCCTCCTGCTAGCACAAAAATAACCTTAGGGGGCAGCTAGGTGGTGCCGTGGATAGAGCACTGGCCCTGGAATCAGGAGGACCTGAGTTCAAATCTGACCTCAGACACACTTACTAGCTGTGTGACCCTGGGCAAGTCACTTAACCCCAACTGCCTCACAAAAAAACAAACAAAAACCTTAACACAGTTCTCATGTAAGTGAAGTTTGTTTTGCTTTCCAACTACTAGGCATAAAGGCTCTTTTGTTCCACTGTCCTTTTTCAGATCCCCCCCCCATTCCTACTTCATCTCCCACAACCTCCAAGCACCCCGCACACTCACAATGCTCCCTGCTTGTCCAGGACTTTCTCTACAACACCATGATGATATCAAAAGGAGAGGATAAAAAGATTTCTAAAATATTGTAGAATTAGCAGAAACCCCAACCTGAAATCTGGATTAAAATATGAAACATAATGCTTATCATTTCAATGCCATCATCTTCTATTTGTGGTCATATTAAAACTATAATAGTCAAACAGCAAAAAAAAGTTGCAGAAAATACAACAAAATTTAGAAGCTGTATTGTTATTAGATTATTGAATAAGATGAAAAATTGTTAAATGCATATGTTGGTCAGTTTACACTGATAAAACATGAAAGACATGTGTAACTGTGAAATTTAAGGATATACATATACATGCATGTGTATGTATGTGTATATGTATATGTATATATAAATACATGGTCGATCCTAAGTAAAATTCTGAAGATGAGCTTTATCTTTTTCGCTTTCCCATCACCTGTGCAGGCCTTCTTCCTTCCCACTACCTCTCATCCTTACTTTCTAATGATCTCACCACTTCTAAAAGTTCAGTACATGCCTGCTGCTACCTGTCTTTCCACTATCTTCCTACTGCTTTACTCCTCCTCTCAGGGGACTTGGGGGGTAACCCTAAGTGCTTGTAGCTTCTAATATTATCAAACATGAGCCCCCATCCAGTGCGAGTGTGCCACTTTCTCCAATATCTCTCCACTATTGATGAACTAGGTGATAGCAATTGGCTTTTATTAAGAAATATTTACTTAAAAGCTTTAGCAAGAACAGAAATACACAAAGATGCATATACTCACACACACACACACACATACACCAACTAGTGTTATAATCTCCCCTGAGGAGTGGGGACTCGAGTTTAAAGAGGTTGGTATAAAATACCAGAAGCACATCTTTGTGCTGAATCCACTGAATGTTCCTGGGGAGAGTGGGCTCCCAAAATTTGCCTCACAAATTTGCCCCACAAAAGAATCCATGTAGAGAACTTATGTGGCATAGGATCACTTCCTAATCCTCAGAGTCCTTTTATCTTTGAGAGATATGCTCACCAAGTTCATTTCTGAGTGTGGTTCTTGGCTTCAATGGGTCTTTGAAGAATTTATCAACTTGGTTAATCAGGGCCAGATCCAACAGGTTAGCCCTTAAGGCTGGCTCCTATCCAGACTCAGCTACCGTTGTTACAAGCTCCTGTTCACCCTGTATCTACCTTTTTCTCTAAGGGACGTCTGATGGCTTTTCTGACTTTTCAAAGCTCACATTCTTGCAACTTCATCCATCCATCTCTGGAAAAATATAAGGAAAAAAACTAAAAATGAAAGAAACACACACCATGTGTTTAGGGACACATGGCAACCATATGGGTTGATGATACAACTATCTCTGCTGCCCTTCCCCCACCTCAGAGACTCATAGTAATTCTTTCTCCTTTGAAAAAATATGAACAGAGAAGGGCAAGACAAGCTGAGGTAGAGAAATATTGATTCTTTCATATGTAAGTTCAGTTCTAGCTCAATCACCAGTTCTTTTGGCATTGAAGGTAACCAGAAACTCATAAAAAAGTCATCACCTTAGTCACATGAGGCTAAAAGCATGCTCACCTAGCTTCCACATGCTACAATAAAAACCATGCTAGGGATATCATGTATGCTGTAAGGAATAAAACCCTTATTGGTCAACCCGATAATGGCAATAATAAATAGAGATAGATGATGATGATAAAGAAGAAGATAGGTAGATAGATGATAGATAGATAGATAGATAGATAGATAGATAGATAGATAGATAGATAGATAGATAGATAGATAGATAGATAGATAGATGATAGATAATGAAGGGACAAGAAGGCAGGGATGAAATATATCTAACTATTGAAAGTTAGATATACAGACAGATATAAATAAGCATGGGCAGACAGATATGTATGTATGTATGTATACATATATACATATACACACAGAGTTCTCATTTTATATATATATAGATAGTTTTGCAGACCTTTATGCAAACAATTTTTACACAATGCAAATTTACCCATACCATCCATTTTACTTAGTCTATATAAAAAGGTATACACAAAACAATACCTTTACAGAAGTCATAAAATGCAATAAAATGTAGACATATTAAGCACGGTACCATGATAATGAACAGAAGCATGAAATGAAAGGTAAAGTTAATGATAAAGTATGCATAGTACTGTTTAGTAAAGTTAACATAGATATGTGGATTTCTTTCAGAAGTCTTTGCATAATGTCAAATTTGGATAATGCAAATTTATGTAAAAAGAACTGCATATACATACATATGTAACCATAAACAAAAATATATGAATATGTGTATATATGTCTGTCTCCATCTAGATATCTATATCTCCTAAATAGATATCATGTGTATGTATATACATTCACACATACACATATGTATACATATATAAACATAGATGTGTCTATCTATAGATTTTTAGCTATTTATAGAAATGTATATGCATATGTACATAGATATAGATATCTATCCAGATAAAGCTATGTACATACATTTCCATTTTATACATCTACAGAAATTATATAAAATATATAAATTTATGTAGAATTATATAATGAGATCTAGGTAAAGAGTGTCAATGAACTAAAATATCAGAATCAAAAGGTATAATGGATAAATCAGTAGGAGAATAGGTAGAATAAGTAAATTAATATTTCAGAGGGAAAAAACTCTCACTAGGAAATCAATATTGTAAGTGATATAATATTATGGAGAAGTTAATTTTAGATCAAGAGTGAAGATGGGACAAAACAAAGAATAATGAGGGAAAAGGCAAAGAATGTTATCAAGATAGGTGCACTAAGGTTATAGCATACTTCCTACTGCTACCAACACCTAGAATAGAAAAAGAATATGAATATAGAATTAAGAAAATACTCCTTGGAAACAAACATGAAATAATAATGACACTAAAAAGAAAAATGGATGTGGACAGGGGTATTTAGGCACTGTGTTTATCAGAAATGAGAAAAGGAAAGATTTTTTTTTTAAGTATTAGGGGATAACAATAAAAGTAAACTCAAGAAATTTAAAATTGGCAGTGTAGAAGAAGAAAAAAACCAAAGACAAGATTTTGTAGAGAATATGAGATGATAGTAAAGAGGTGAAAATATATTCCTGTATATGAACAGGTAGGTAGTGACAGTTATGCTTGTATTTTATCCATTAAATCTATTATAGGTAAACATACATAAACATATAATACATGCATACATATATAGAGATATTTACATAATATGTACCTATTATCTACAGCATGTACTATGTGTATCTACACATATAAGTTTGGGTTATTTTTGATATATAGATTTAATAAAAGAAAATATAAACTTAGTAATATCCTTAAAGTAAGTGGATTTAATTTACCAAAAAAAGGAAAATAAAGAAATTTTTGTTAATTTCAACAATTTTCACATTTAGAAACACATGTAAAATATGAAGACATAAATTTATTTTAGCTTATCTTAGAACAAAAACACTTCCAATCATGATCTCAGAAAAGTTGATAAGGTAAAGAGGGACAAATAAGCTATACTAGACTTAAAGGCAAAATAGATTTTAAAAAAAAAGTTAAATATACATAACTACATAGCATAGAGGCCAAGAAGCTCTTTTTAATTTTTTTCTTTACAAAGTCATTTTACTTTACTGAAAAGATAAGTAAAATGCACTGTAAAAGGAAATTGATACTAACACAATAATGTAGGGAAAATTAATATTCTTTGCTTAGAGCTGGATAAATCCAACAAAAAAGCAAACAAGAAGGGAACTAGATTTGACTGACCTGTATCAATTTCAGATTATGAGTATTAAAACATGTACTTTGTATTCAACATCCTGCAAGCGTTTACCAAAAAAAAAGTATCATGGACTAGGACATTAAGAAATCATAAACAAATGCAAAGAAGTTACAAACATATCTTTTATATAACATAGTATAATAAAATACAGTGAATTAATAAAATATGAGCAAAAGAAATAGATCTAAATAAAGACTAAGTAATGACAACCTGAATAATGAATAGGTCAAACAAACAATAATTATGATAAAGATAATGATAATAATGTTACATATAAAACTTATGAGGCATAACTAAAGCAGTTTGAAGAGGAAAAATTATCTCTGGAAACACATTAACAAATTAGGAGAAGGAATAGGAGAATCAATGAACTGAGCATTCAAGTTAAAAGACTAGTAAATAAATTAGCAGCCCTAAAAGAAGCACAACATGGGGGTAGCTTGGTGGCATAGTGGATAAAGCACTGGCCCTGGATTCAGGAGGACCTGAGTTCAAGTCTGGCCTCAGATACTTGACACTAGCTGTGTGACCCTGGGCAAGTCACTTAACCCTCATTGCCCCACAAAAAATTTAAAAAATAAGAAGCACAATAGGAAGACTAGCAAATGTCAGAGAAATAGGAAGTTTTAAAATAAAGAGGACAAAACTGATAAAACTAAAAAGAATGGCAAAATAAATAGTTATGCTGATCAAGAAAAGAAAATCAAATTATCAAAATAAAAATATACAAGGTGAATTGGATTTTAAAAAAACAAAAATGTTTCTCAGAAGTGGTTATATAAACATATAAGCCAGGAAAACTGAGAATACAGAGAGCTAATGAATATCTTACAAAACCCAAAGTATCTAAATAAACAAAATGAGAGAGACTTCTTAAAGGTCCCCGTCTAAAAAAATATATTTGCACACATATACATATGTGTGTATTTATTACATGCATAATTCACACACACACACACACACACACACACACATATATATCTGACCTATGCAAACTGTCAAAGGGGAAAAAGTCATTGGGCCAGTTGAAAGGCAATGTATCACAGTAGATAGTATTTTGTACTTAGTCAGGAAGACTTTAAATTCCATTTATTATACTTGTTCTGTTTACATCTCTGTGTCTCAGTTTCCTTATCAAAAGAGAAAGGGAAAGGAAATAGTCATTTATTAAGCACCAAATATAAGCCAGGCACTATGTTAAGTGTTTTACAAAGATTATCTCATTTGATCCTCAAAACAACCCTGTGAGGTAGGTACTATTATGATTCCCATTCTTAGCTGAGGCTGAGATTAACTGACAGGCTTAACTAGAAATTTGAACTCAAGTCTTTCTGACTCCTGATACTATAACTATATATAAACTTTGCCAGACGCATCAGAGATATTTGCCAGAATCCTGTCAATTAACAAGCATTTATTAAGCGTCTACTATGAGGCAGGCTGTGTGCTTAGCACTGAGGACATAAAGAAAGGGAAAATACAGTCCCTGCCCTTGAGAATTTCAAAGTCTCCCGGAAGAGATAAAACATAATTATATTTAAAATTATATCTATAGAATAAATTGGGTATATCTCAGAGGGAAGGTACTAAAATTAAGAAGAACTGGAAAAGGCTTCTTGTAAGGCTAGACTTTAGCTAAGACTTGAAGGAAGCCAGAAAGACTAGGAGACAGATATGAGAAGGGAGAACATTTCCAGCTAGTGAAAATGCTCAGAGTTGAAAGATGAGTCCCATATGCAAGGAACAGTAAGGAAATCAGTGTTACTAGATTTGCAGAGCACTTGGAAGGAAGTAAGGGGTAAGAAGACTAGAAACGGAGGAAGGCACCAGATAATGGACATCTCTTCTGTAAAATTACAGATGAGAAGATGAACCAGGTAAACCTTTGAACTTTTCAGAATACCTACAGAAAGCTACACCATTTCAGTGGATACCTTTTCTATGTTTTTTCTCCTTCTATACTGTTAGTGAAGTCCAGATTTTCTAAGAGGAAATTATGAGAAATTTTAACACTTAAACAGATGTTCAATGTGTGTTTTTCTCCCCACATTAGACATAATATGTATATGTATATACGTATATATTTACATTTCACACAAAACTGTACATCTTAAAAGGTGTCACTGTCTCCATGATGTCAGCTACTATTCCCTATTTTGTGACTTTTTTTAGCATAACTGATTGTCACCTGCCTGCTTTTAGGAAATAGGATGACAGAACTTACTGCCAGAAGGAGCTCACAGTCTCCTTTTCTTTGCAGAATAACACAGCTTTCCTAGGTTGTTAAAACAGACTTGTAGCAGTTGTTCCAAGAATTAAGCTGTTTGTTCTCAGCAACGAGGAGCACATAGGATGAAAAGTCATTGGCTCATTCACAGAGCAGCATGCTATGAAATTTGGTAGTACGGTATTCAGGATTTCTTCTCTTTGTGCCTCCCAACTAGCTACCATCCTTGTCTCTCTTAGAAACAAAGTACTATCACCATAGTCAGAACTGTAAAACAGGGGAGCTCATAGCTAATTCATTATGAGATTGCCCACAAAGATTCTTTATGTTTAGCAAAATGTGAAATATTTTTGGTTGCATGTCATATTAACAGCCTTCCTCTCCTGTCAGCCCCTAATTTTGTCTCCTGCAAAGACAAAAACAAATGAAAACAAAAACACAATTATATTACCATTATCTTATAAATTGTAAACCAGACATAAGAGTTTGAGTGGATGGAACATTCTGCATAGCTTAAGTCTATGGTGAAAATAGTTTTCCTCCAACTTTTGCTGAATACCTCGTATATGTGTACATATAGAAATGTGTATGTATATATGTGTGTGTATAAACATATGCGTATACATATATCAGTTCATTTTCCTGTCTCAAAGAGTAAAAATATTTTGAACATACCTTCTTTTTTTTTGTTTTGTTTTGTTTTTGTTTTTTAGTGAGGCAATTGGGGTTAAGTGACTTGCCCAGGGTCACACAGCTGGTAAGTGTCAAGTGTCTGAGGCCGGATTTGAATTCAGGTAATCCTGACTCCAGGGCCGGTACCCTATCCACTGCGCCACCTAGCTGCCCCTTGAACATACCTTCTTTGACAGAGACAGCTTGAGATAGTAAAAAGAATGCTGGTTTGACAACTTGATTTTGACTTCTCATTCTGCCACTGTGGGACCTTGAATCACTGTGTGATTCTTTACTGTGTGGTCTTCTGTAATTCACTTCACCTCTCTGGGCCTCAGTTTCCTCATCTGCAAAATGAAAAAGTCTAAGCACCTTAAAAGTAGTTGCACTGCTAGATTTCATATGTTAGATCTAAATGATCAGTTTAAAATCTATAACCTTTTGATTGGGGGGTCTCATATTCCTACAGAGACAATTTAAAACATCAGATAAAAATTTCTTCCATAAGAGCAAAAGCCTTATATTCACTAAACTTTATATCACTTCCAGTGCATCACAGTCATAGGATCATAAATTTACAGCTAGAAGAGACCTTAAAAATCTCATGGTCAACCTCTTCATTTTTTTTTTTTAGTGAGGCAATTGGAGTTAAGTGACTTGCCCAGGGTCTCACAGCTAGTGTCAAATGTCTGAGGCCGGATTTGAACTCAGGTCCTTCTGAATCCAGGGCCGGTGCTTTATCCACTGTGCCACCTAGCTGCCCCCCAACCTCTTAATTTTAAAAAATAAGAAACTAAGGCCCAGAGATGTTAAATAATTTTCCTAGGGACAGACAGCTTGTACTTAAGTATTAAACCCACTTCTTCCTGACTCTAAATCCAGGTAGACGCTATCCATTATAGAAAAAGTGTCAAATTCTGCTGTACAAAACTCCTGAGTGCAGAGGAAACCCTACTAAAATGTAATTAGGAAATGCTTAAAAATAAATAAAAATATAATACAACATTGATACTATTAATTTATGGTTTTCTAAAAAGTCAACATACTGCCTATTTCCATTTCAATTTCTCACCATAGCACTACTGCCTTAAAATCTTAATAAATTCACTTGATAAATTTTGTCATTTAATAAATATTTGTTTGAATGAATGAATAAACAAATGAATTTTGTAGTACTACGGATGTAGTATAGTACTATGGATATAGAAAGTGCAAGGAATGTGTAATGTCCAAGCCATGACATGATACAAGCTCCTTTTATGATCTTTTGCCTCCTCCTAAAAGTCAAATACAAAATAAGTAAATGAATAAATGGTGAATTCAGTGTTCTGGTCACACAGAGTCAAGATAATCAAGGTTTTATTGCCTATACACTCAACTTCACCCTGACACAATTATAAGTAAAAGAATTCTATGTTGAATTTCTTAATCTTTAAATCCATGCTCATTTAGGGAGAAGATATATGGATCACTGCTGATAGTCTGAGCTGTTTTAAGAAAATTCAAATGTACTTATTTCATTAAATGATGCATTCCATGGTCCATATGATACTGGAACAATTAAGCCATATCACTTTTGGAGTATATTCACTATAGATTATAGACTTAATCCAACATAAATTTTCTTTGTAATTTTTGATATCTTGTTAACAATTTAAAATTTTGAATGTAACATCTTCAAATTTCATTCTTTTTACAAAATCGTCACCTCTAAGCAGAGGGGACCTCCAACCCACCATATTAAACCCCTCCTTATGATAAGAAACAAGTGAAAACATTCTATATGGTGACTGTATGTGATGTTGCATTCATTCCCAGTAGTCCCTTAACTCTCTGCAATGATGAGGAAGTAGCAGAGGATCATAGACTTGAAGAGAACCCAGAGGGGATTGTAGAGGTCATTTCCTCATTTCAGAGATGGGGAAAGTCAGGTACAGAGTTAAATTATTTTTTATTATGTGATCTCCATGATCTTTTTTGATTTATTTGCTCAAAGGTCAACTGTATTTTTTTAATATTTTCATTTACATTATTGTAATCATTTTATTTTGGTTGTGGTTATTTCATTCTGCATCAGTTCATATAAATCTTTCCAGATTTTCTTAATGTCACATATTGAAAATTATTATTGCTCAAGACTCTATTAAATTAATGTACCAGAGTCTTTTTTAAGCAATTCTCTAACCAATGGGCACTCACTTTGTTTCCTTTTCTTTTCTACCACAAAGAATGTAACTATGACTGTTGTTTCTATTGTTCCATTGTTCCTTAGGATATATACCCAGTAGTGGAATTACTGAGTCAAAGGGTATGGAAAATGTATTCATTTTTCTTGTATGATTATAAATTGATATCCAGAACAGTTGTACCAATTCACAGTCTTACCAACAGTTTATGAATGTATCTGTCTCTTTACAGACTCTCCAACATTAAGTGTTATTCTTGTCATCTTTGTGAATTTGCTTCATGTGAGAAGAATCATCACAATTATTTTAACTTGCAGGTTTCTTATGATTATTAACTAATACTTGGACATGTTTTCATATGACCAATTAGTTTTCAATTCTTTGAAAGCTATTCACTGCATTAAAGGCTCATCTATTTGAGAATGGCTCTGTGTATTATGTTTACGAAAGTTCACTTAATATCTCATATCAAATTTTTAAATGTTATTTGATGCAAACATTTCTAGAATTTCTCCACTACCTTCATTGATTTTTTTGGTATTCAAAATTATCTATTTTTCATTTGTATCTTATCTTTGTCTAGTGAAGAAATATCTTCCTTAAAAATAGATATAAAAGGTACTTGATCTTATTCTCTTTTATATTCCATTTTTAAGGACATAACAAATTTTTATTCAGGTCTTGCATGCATTTTGATTTTCCTGTGATATGTGGTGTAAAGTATTGATCTAAACCTGATTTCTGCCAAATTCTTTTCCAGTTTTCCTAGTAGTTCTTGTCAAAAAGAGAGTCTTTTCCCTAGTAATGTATATATTTTGGTGCTGTCAAACAGAAGTCTGCTGTTTTGATTACTTTTTAATTGCTTCTTGATTTGATCTGTTTTATAAATCTATTTTTTTCATCAGCAGTGAACAGTGTTGATGATCACAGTGTTTAGTAATGCTGTGATCCTTCCATTTGTATCTTTTCTCAGGCTTTTCTATAAGATTCCAGACCTTTTGATCTTTCCAATGAATTTTGTTATGGTTCTGTCTAGATATATAAAATATTCTCTCTCATCTCAATAATTTTATTGGTATGACAATAATTCTATAAATTATTTCAGAAAGTATTGTCATTTTTATTATATTGGCACAATCTAATCATACAGAGATAATTTCTCTCCAATTATTTATCTCCCTTTATTTCAGTAAAAAGTGGTTTGCAGTTGCATTTATATAACTTGCATATTTATTGGTGGGTTAACTTCCCAATATTTTATACTTTTTATAGCTATTTTGAATGGTATTTCTCATCTTCTATAACTAGTTTTTGTTACTACTGTGAAAAAAGATAATTATTTTTATGGATTCATTTTATATCTTGCTACTTAATTGAAGCTGTTAATCATTTTACAGAAAAGGACACCAATGGGTGAGGAATTAAGGGGCTTGCCCAATACTATACATGTAGAAAGTGTCAGAGTAAGGATCCAAACTCACACCACATAATTCCAAATTCAAGTCTCCTTCCACTGGACCATCTCATCTATCGGAAGGGCCACCTCTTCATCATACATTGATGTATGGAAAGAGAAAATGGGGAAGGGGCCATATATGTCCAGATGAATTGTAGAAAAAGAGAAAAGAGATGACTCACTTTGTATAGATTCTATATTTTCAAATTCTGTGCTAAAGTCCTCATCGAGGATGTGTTTATATAAATATATATATGCATATATACATATGTGTATGTGTGTGTACCTGCTCAAATTTCCAATAATTTATAAGCTCCTGAGCAGCAGGGACTGGTTCATATTTGTCTTTATATCCTTAGCAATTAGCAGGCACTTAATAAATCATGGTGGATGCAATAGAACTAATAGAACTTATGAACTTTCCATTAGTTATCCCTCAGTCTTGCCACATGATCACCCCATTTACTATTGTCATTAAATATTTTTATGACATTCTTTACCTAGTTCTTTGTAATTTATTATTTGTTACTTTATAGATTGCTCATACTTCCCATGTGTCTCTGCATTGCCCTCTGACCAATACTTCTTTTAAAAGGAGTATAACAGCACCGGCCCTGGAGTCAGGAGTACCTGAGTTCAGATCCGGTCTCAGACACTTAATACTTAACTAGCTGTGTGACCCTGGGCAAGTCACTTAACCCCAATTGCCTCACTAAAAAAAAATGGAATATAACAGAAAGTATGTGAAGGTGAGCAATATAAAATAATACTGGAAAGATAGGTGAGAGTTAGAATTTTGAGGACTCTACATGTCAGGCTGAGAAATATTTCACTTTATCCTAGGATTTTTTCAGAGTGATATATATGAACAGACCTGATTTTAGGAAGATTAGTGGATGGATTGGAGAAGAGACAGATTGGCAAGAGGAAGTTCGTTAATTCTACAGGTTGGCTCAAAAAAGCTAACAAAGCATTTCTATCAAGTCCTCAGGGGTCTAATCTTACTCAGTATTCCTGCATAATCTGACACAACCCTTTTCTCCCCCTCAATATCAATTTCTCTATAAGAAAAATAAAAAAAGAAATAATGATTACAATGTAAATATAAACCATTACCTTTGTATTATATAGTAATTTTAAACTATGTATGCTAAAGTGGGACTAACTTGAACTTATCAGCAGTAGGAAAAAACAGCAATTTTTTTGTCTAATACAAGAATATATATTATTATCAATGAATGACAATAATATACTGAGAATTGGAAAACACACTGCTGCATTAGACATATGGTATTCCTCATCTAAGCAATCAGTTTTCTTAATAAGGAAAGATGCTTTAATGCATTATGAAGCTTGTGAACTTATAATTTTGTACTGTAATTAGATGAGACCAGTCTCTCCCATCATCCTTCAATTTCATTATTTAGGTGCTACTATCTACGATAAAATATTAAATCATACACGCATGCTTAATGGAATAAGTATGTTTAAGATTGTCTAAGGTTTATGCAAAAAATAAGAGCAATTCCCAGAACCATTTTAAAGGCTTCCTGTGACAAATTACTTTTGCAATTTTCACTTCATCCTTAACTGCAAAGTTAAGGCATCTTTGATTTTGGGCGTGACATGTTTGTGGGGGGAGATTGTTAAATTATCCTCTCTGTTGTGTTCTCCCAGTGCAGTAGCCCACTATTCTTTTCCTTTTCTTTTGGCCAATGTAATCTTTCTTCTCTGAATAAAAATAAGATGATTTATTTTAAAGGGTTTTGTTTCCTTTTTAGTTGCAAGGAAAGTGTCACCCCATTATCAAATTGAAAACCAGATAACGTATTTCATTGTTACAACTAAGTTTTATCAATGAGTAGGGCTTTTATGTTCTAGTTTTCCAGAACCAGAAAATTCTGTTGCTTCTTTAAACTTGTATGAGTCTTTTAGTTAATTCTGAAAACACACTAGACATGTGGAAAAGACAGGTGATTGATCAAGACAAAAATTAAAGTTGGGTACTGGTGGCAACATCTTTCAGTTTCCAGCCCACAGGAGTCCTGGTACAAATTAATTGTTTCTGTGATTCTTAGACCTTCAATCAATCAGATGTAAATTACACCATGCATGATTGGCTGCCTTTCCATTCTAGAGTTCCCCATAGAGAGCCGTTGGCTGCCAACTGCTACAGAGGCACAACTAAATAGCAGCCTGGCCGCTGCCGCACTGGGAACCTGACCACAAAACCAGAAGAGACAGATCTGACTTCCAACCACAACAGCATGCCTTAGGAATTCATTGAAAACAAAGGCAGCCAGCACCCTCTCAGGGCAATTCCCAGCGCAGAGCACAAGAGACATTCTTCAAACCACATACAATGCCAGCCAAGTACAATAATAACATACCACTACAGGGTCAAAGTCTCTTAAAACATGGTCTTTTACATGAATCTAAAATAGCATGCTAAAGCACATGACTCCTTCCACCTATCAGTAAAACAATAATACACTTTTTGCACCTAGGACCATTAGCACAGAATCTCCCCAGTCTCCACATGATGAGAAAAAAAAGTACTACTGGGGAGCTAAGGTTGGGAAAAGGAGCTCACATTTGTTAACTTCTCATTTTAACTAAATCTTACAACTTGGTGCTCAGGATGTTGCTGTTTTATATCTATTGAAAGAATAAAAAGTAACTTTTTGTTCAGTCATTTCCAACTCTTCATGACCCCCATTTGGGGTTTTCTTGGCAAAGATGCTAGAGGGTTTGCCATTTCCTTTTCCAACTCATTTTACAAAGGATGAATTGAGGCGGTTAAGTGGCTTGCCCAGGGTCACACAGCTAGTAAGTGTCTGAGGTCAGATTTGAACTCGGGAACATGAGTCTTCCTGACTTCAGGCTCAGCACTCTATTCACTGAGCCTCCCCAAAAGTACAATTAGGTCCTTCAAAATTTAATGGACTGGAACAAAGTCCTAGTTATATCATACCTTACTTGTAGTCCTTCCTGATAGAGGCTATGAACTATTTTAAATACTGATAGTAAAAAACAAATAGTTTACAAAAATAAATCACTGTATGTGCTTTTATACATAACAGCTAAAATTCTTATTTTTTACATTACTCATATTACTCTCTCAGCTCTTCTCCTGACTCCGTTATAGCTTTATCATTATACCTCAGCTGCCTCCTCTCCCTGAAATATCCCTCCAACCTGTGTTTCCATTCTGTCATTTATGAGTTCCCTCCCCTTGGATCCACTCTTTTGAGAAAGGACCCAGTGGCCAGCCACTCTTCATTTCTCTTTCACTACTAGTCCTGACTCTCCAGACTTTGCCACCATACACCGTCTAGGTATTTTGCTCCTCCTGGCCCCTTCAGCTCTCTTTTATGTGATATCTTCACCTATTAGAATGTAAGCTCCAGGGGCGGCTAGGTGGTGCAGTGGATAAAGCACTGGCCCTGGATTCAGGAGTTCCTGAGTTCAAATCTGGCCTCAGACACTTGACACTTACTAGCTGTGTGACCTTGGGCAAGTCACTTAACCCCCATTGCCCTGCAAAACAAAACAAAACAAAAAAAAACAGAATGTAAGCTCCTTGAGGACACACTTTATATAGTGCTTTGAGGTTTACAAAGCCCTTTGTATATGTAATCTCATTTGATCTTCATAACAACTCTGAGAAGTAGGTTGCTATTATTATTCCTCACTTACAGGTCAGGAAAGGTGAGGTGAGAAAAGTTGTGATCAGTACAAAATCACAAAGCTAGCAAGTATATGGTGTATGATTCAAACTCAGGGTTTCCTGTCTCCAAGTCTGGTGTTCTATCTACTATGCCACCTTAATCCCTGATGTAATATAACATATACAAAAGGCATAATTTCTGCCCTCTAGAGTACTATTTCTTAACTAGGCATCAACAAACCCAATATATGTCACCATATATTTCTAAGAGATCGTGATGATGATAACCCTCTATGAAATCTCATCTAAAAGTTGGGGTTTTTTAAACTTTATTTGAATATAATGTGTTAAGTTATTGGGGTGAAATATCAAAGTTCAGAAAATTCCTCCGGCTAATGACAAAGAAATAGTGTTTATATTCTATAACAGTTGTAAGGGTGATAGGAGGGGATGATAGAACTTTTTGGAATGAGAAGGTTGTAAACTAAGATACCTCAGAGGTCATCTAGTCGAACCCATACCAGGAAAAGTATCTCCTTGATACCATACCTACGAGGTGTTCATCTACCCTTAACTTGATGATTTCCAATAAAGAGGGACACAGTACACTCTGAAGTTCTATGCACATTGGGATAGTACCAATCATTAGGAATTTTTTTTCCTTTGATCAAGCAAATTTGACTCTACTATTTCCACAAATCACTACTACTTTTACTTTCTAGGACCGAGCAAATTAAGACTAATTGTTCTTCCATGTTACAGCCCTTCGAATACTTGAAGAAATGTATATTATATCCATACCTAAATCACCTCTTCTCCAAGCTAAATAGTTCTTTCAATCAAATTCCTGGCATAAATTCAAAACCCTTCCTTACCTTACTTAGCCTCTCCCTCTGTCAATGCTCCAACTCATCTGTGCCCATTTACAGAATCTAGGATATTATTAAAAGGACCAAAATTCCATTACTTTTCCCAGGATATGCAATCAAAGGTGAGTAACACTGTGGCTACATTGGGATGAGCTTAAAACAGGACCATGGTCTAATAATTCCAACAAAATTTAGTGCAATTTTAAAAATTGAACTCATTATAGCTCATGTACAACAATTCTATTGAATGTGTACCAATGGTTTTTCCAAATGATCTGATAACCTATTTGAGCTGTTAATGAATGGTCTAGAATGGTCTTTGTAGTTAAAACAGATATAAAATGACATATTATACTTGTAATCAATGGAAGATAAGAGATATTTTCACTCTCCACTATCACTAGCTATAATACTAAACTTGCTTGAATTTCTCCAGCAATAATTTTCTCCACTAACTTTAGCAAATAATGAATATGTACTGTCACTTTTTCTTCTACTATATTTTTATAATATCCTCTTCAGATCATGTATACTATACAAGTCAATTTTAAGTGCATTCATTTCAATCGGAGATAGTTGTTTGCCCCTCACTAGAAAACATCCCTCATATCAGATGGTTATTTGTATACCAGTTGAACTTTTAAGTTTTATCTAGTTCTGAGATTCTATAAATTAATAACCACATATTAGACAGCTACTATATACAAAGAACTAAGTTCACTTAGGGCTGCTTTCTTACAGGATTTTTACAATCATTTACTGAATGGAGGGTGGGGGTTGGTATGGGGGAGAATGTGTTTCAATGTGAATATTTGATCACAGATTTAAAAAACAATCTTTCCCTACTGTAGCCATTAAAATCCTAGAAGAAACTTCTTATCAGATAAGAGGTATCAGAATCTTTCTGTTATCAATTAGTCATTAGAGTCAGCAAATATTGATTGATAAATGAGCAGATAGAGATTGTGAATTTCAATTTAAGGCATGTTTAGTGGTTAGGAAACCATATTATTTAAATACATCTACTAGCTAGAACATTTTGATAAATACATGCAGTAATCATGTAACCAGTTGTGCTGTTTAAATGTAAAAATCACATGAAGACAATAAGAAGTCCCAGTGAAATGGAAATAAGCTATATAATAGTGGATTTTTTTGGTACCATAGTCTAGCACAATGCCTTGAACATCATGGTTTCTCAATAAATATTTCTAAAATAAAAAGTACATTTACATGTGTGTATGAACATGTTTTTTACATTAGTGCACATCATCATTTAGTGTGATTATCTAATTGACTAGCTTGATTCAAGAGAAATATTGTAGAATTTAATATACATAGTCAAGTGTGGCATTATCGTTGAAGGATATGTCTGTTTTTTAGAATGATTTCCATTATATGTAAGAGCTAAACATCTTCCTGAAGGGCAATCTTCCCATCAATATTAGTAGAAGCCAATGGAAAAAGAATTTCATATCACAAATGTGATTTCTTTTTTTTTTCTTGCAGGGCAATGAGGGTTAAGTGACTTGCCCAGGGTCACACAGCTAGTAAGTGTGAAGTGTCTGAGGCTGGATTTGAACTAAGGTCCTCCTGAATCTAGGGCCAGTGCTCTATCCACTGTGCCACCTAGCTGCCCCCACAAATGTGATTTCTAATCCAAGATGAATATCCAACTAAAGTATAAGATCATTGTATTTTGAAATACAATGGCCCCATTAAATTATCTTGTCAATATAATCCTACACACTTATAAACTGCACAAGTGCTATTCACAATGATGAGCTTTTTATTAGTCCTTTCAATTAGTGCTGCTTTTTTTCTCTTTAGACAGGATATCTAGAACAATTCAAAATCCTGAATCGCTTTTAATCACTGTCTTTAAATGAAGAGGAATGGACTTCTTATGCTAGCCTCTTGCTATTCAGAGTAAAAAGATCAAGAAGTTTGAATATGATTTAAATATACAACCTGGAATGAAATAAAACTCTTATTTTCACTAAAGGTGAAAATCTACTATAAACTCTTTAACTATTAGCTATTAAAATGCAGCAGGATCTTCTAACACATTCTTGATTGATGGTTTTGTTATTCTAGCCATGAAGAGATGAAAACAATTGCAGTCCTGGGTAGTCACTGAGCAAAAATATCCAATCTCTATATTTTGTTTTGTCAGCTGCCCTAGAAATCATATATAGCCAGTTTTTATCCACCCAAAGACCCTAGAAAATTGGATTTTTTATAAACTCATAATACAATTCTCTGTTTACCATAATTATCTTCTCTACCTTACATGGAAACCCCTTATTACCTACTTGTTAGGAACTAGGCAGGGCTTGGTCATACGGGCTGGGTAGGGCAGCTGCTGACAAGAGATGTCAGATTGTAGAGAATGGGTAGGATTTCCAATAGGAAACAAGAGAAAAGCCTGAGGCTAAGGACCTTGGAGAACTCACTAGAAAATTTTTCAATAGCAGTTTAGGTCCCTGGCATTATCTATTGCTATCTCTGCCTTTCTTGGGGAAGGGACATGGCACAAAGAACTTTAACACATAAAAGGGACTTAGAAGTCATCTAGCTGAAAAATCACCATGTTTAGATAAGAAAACTGAGGGCCAAAGAGGTTGGCCTGAGATTACTAAGTCAGTCATTGGTAAAATTGGAAAAACCATTTTCACGAAGGGAGCATTGTACTGGATCTGGAGGCACAGTAATGGATTTAAATGCCAGCTCTGCCCATTAGTATCTATGTATTCTCAAACAAATCACTCATCTTTTTCATAGCTCAATTTCTTTATCCATAAAATGGGAGGGTTGCGCAAGATGATCTCTGAGCTCCCTCATAACCCTAGATCCTATGAGCCCAGTTCTCCTGAAGGTCTGGTATTCTTTCCATTTCTCTGTGCTTCCTCTGGGAGGGATACACTTCGAAATGGTTCAAGTGTCTATTGTATCCTTATCGAATATTAAGGCTATGTCCTTAGGTTGTGGTAAGCTATTGTGGTGTGGGTAGGCGATGGATATTATAAACCTGGCGTTTCTACAAGTGAAGTCCAGAAGAAAGAAGGGGATATGGATCATAGGCTAGCCAAAGATGGTGTCTTCTTCCTCCTCTGCAGAGTTCTCTTCCTTCAGTCTGTCTCTGAAGAAATACTGGGGCCTGAATGTGATCTGGGATTCATTCCTAAGGCCATATCAGCCGATAACTTGAATGGTTTATACCCTGGCATCACCTTATTAATTTAGAGTTTTAATAAGGAAAATTATATGTTATCTCTTTGGGAACTCTTTCACATTATCACATACAAAAAAGCACTAACTCATTCTTTTTTCAACAAAGTAAAATCTATCCATGTAATTCTCAGACTTTTATAACCAAGAATCCCACCCCAAAAATTAATCATTTTTCTTCCATGATTCTTTAAGGGTCCATATCATCCTTGGATGAATTAGGTCAACAAAATGCTACAATTGTCAAAGAAAAGAAGCACTTCTCTGATCTTCATTACCTACATGAAAAGTTTTGCACTTAAACACTTTTAAAAGGTGACTGATAAAGTATAATACAAATTATATAATTTATGGTTCACCAGATTCAGCAATTCTATATTATATAGAAATTTAATCAATCTTGCAGGGCTTGCAGACATATCACAGTAGGAGGTTCTTTTGACATTTCATGGAGAAGTAAGCAAGATGAGATAGTGAACTGCATATTTCAGTGGGCTTGTCAGATTTCTTAAAATTGTCTTCCTCAGAATTACCGGCCAAATTGGAGACCTTCAGTTCAGTAGTTCATGCAGTTTTGCATATGATGAGTGAAGTCCACAGTTTTCCCATTTGTATTGAATTTTTACTCTCATCTCCTGCCTGCCCTACTTCTTCCAATATGTAGGAAACGTAAGGAAGGACATTAAAAATAACTTGAACATATCAGGATTCAGTAGGCTTCACTTATCCTGGTTCCTGTCTCTAGATCAGGGTTTCTCCAACTGTGCTTCTAGGCTCCCTGAAATACTCCTAGTATGTCTGGTTGGGGGTTTGCTTTACCACAAAGTCTATTATTCATTTATTTATTTGCAGGGCAATGAGGATTAAGTGACCTGACCGGGGTCGCACAGCTAGTAAGTGTCAAGTGTTTGAGGTTGGATTTGAACTCAGGTCCTCCTGAATCCAGAGCCAGTGCTTTATCCACTGCACCACCTAGCTGCCCCTTGGTGGTTTGCTTTAAAAAAAAAAACTTATGTTGTTTGTAAATAGGCATTTTGTTTTGTTTTGTTTTTTTCTTGCAGGGCAATGGGGGTTAAGTGACTTGCCCAGGGTCACACAGCTAGTAAGTGTCAAGTGTCTGAGGTCGGATTTGAACTCAGGTACTCCTGAATCTAGGGCCGGTGCTTTATCCACTGTGCCACCTAGCTGCCCCCGTAATTAGGCATTAAAATAATAATTTCAGAGGATCTGTCAAAGCTTTTGTTTAAACTTAAAGGCGCAATCACTTGGGAAATTTTGAGAACCACTGTTCTAGAGAAAGAAAACCTGAGGGATGAGAACTCAAAGAAAGAAAAGGAGTTCAAAAGAGGGAACATAATAAAAACATCTCTTTAGCTGGAAGTGAGATATTCTACAAGTTAGGAGTATCACACTTGCCCCCACAAAACTCCCAAATGCCACCCAACCATACCAAAATGTAAATGCAAAAGGTTTAACAAAAAATAAAATACAATAAAACATATAATGTGAATTTGTGCTTTTCTAAGTCAATATACCACCAGCAGGGATCATTTCTATTTGAGACTGACATTACTGCCTATGTGGTCCAACACAATCCCCTGCATTCCAGCATCCTACAACCTCAGAACTCTGACAATCAGGCACATAAGAACAATAGGCTTCTCTAGTGTTACAGAGTATTTCAGTGTTCCTGTAGGTTGAAAAGGAGAAAGGGATAAAAGACAAAGAAAAAGAAAGGGACAGAGAGACAGACAGGAAGTCAGAGACAGAGAGAGAGAGACAGGGATTGAGAGATACAGACAGAGAGAAAGGGAGAGGAGGAGGCATACAGACCACACAACAATTTCGAAAAGCATTATGAAACCTTTAGAAGAAGCAGTCTCGACCAACTTGCATTCAAATCTCAGTTTAATTCTTTAATTATTTTATTCTAATTATTTTAAAACATTAGAACTTTGTCCTTTGAATGAGCTTTTTTTTTCTTTTAAAACAATTTCAAGTCCCTAATATAAGTTATCCTTCTGCTAAGGAGGATTCAAACAGTAGGTCCAAGTCTTGATTAACGAGGTCAGGAGGCAAAAGTTACAGCCTCACTGCTTCCAAATCGTGTTGTGTTTGATAATTTCAACATTTCATTTAAGTTAAATATTGTTAGTTTATTAATACCCCAAATATTGGTTTTTATGTTCTTTTTAAATTTCTCCCATAGACCTCTATTAGTACATTATTAATTGATGAAGAAATTTTGAAACTATGATTTTGTTGCTGTAGGGATCCCTCAATATAGAAAGTCCCTTTTGCATATCAGCAATTAATACATATCTGAGGGTCTGATAAAGTAGCCTGAGATTGAGAGGTTAAGTAATTGTTCAGTATTACACTGCTAGTATTTGTCAGAAACAGGATCCCAAACCTTCCCAGCTTCAAGGCTGGCCCTCAAACTCCTCTCACCACAAGCCTCTCTCTCTTAAAGTAGTCACAGCAAAAAGTTATGTTAACTATGACCTCTATACTGGTGATCACAATTTTGGGATCTATTTGTGCTTTGCCTATTGAAGGTTGGAAAAACTCAGAAGACCAGATGGTGTTATCTAATTTCAGGCTCTGTTCTCAAGAACAGACCTGCAGACCCTAAAAACACTTTCCTTGCTTCTTGGCAGAAGTTAGGGTCCACAGATGTGGAACATTGCATATAACATCAGATTTTCTCCAAGTGTTTATTGGTTTTGCTGATTTTTCTTTTTAGAAATTCTTTACTATATGAAGGATGGCTCTCTGGTGGCGGGGAGGAGAAATATGAAGGGTGGGAAATGTACATGAAGTGAAAACAAAAAGTATCCATGAGAATCTATCTAAAAATTTTTCACAGGCAAAAATATGCACCCATAAATATTAATATACACTTTTCAGTGTATATTAATAGTCAAATGAGGAAAATAGTCCATTCACAAATAACCAGATCATAAATTTGGAGCTGCAATGGACCTCAAAAGTCAACTAATTTAATTCCTTCATTTTATAGATGAAAGAAAGCCTAGAGAAGTTCAGTGATTTGCCCCAAGTCACATAAACGTATTATTCTAATTATAATACTCAAAAGAATCTGTGATCTCACCAATCTGCCAGTTTTCTTCAACCATGAATATCACAATGTTATGGACACCTATCTGTGACTCTAATGCATGTTATTACAAAAGTTCACTACAAGGTATCCACCCAGAATCCTATAAACCATCCTTACTTTCTCCCAACCTCATAAGTATACCAGTAGAACATTCTGTCCATTCACTTATCATCCCTTGATCTGACGACACAGATAGATTATGTTTCCTTTCATTCAATTCTTTGATAACAACCTTACTCCGGTTCTCCTTCAGAGATACTAGTTAAATGTTACAGCTTTATGTTACTAGCTGGTCACATATACATTGTATATTTCCATTGCCCTCTGTGAAATGCTCATCTTAAGTTCTATTTTTAAAATTTTATTTATGTGATATAAGAAATTATGAACATCTTAAATTCTTTGTTGACAATGCTATTCCACATCTCATTGCCAACATACCCTTATAAAAACATCTCATACAACAACCCTTATAAAAATTCTTATATTGAAAGATGAACCTTTCCTGTTAGGAAAATCTTAGGGTCAGCAAAAGTATTTTGCCATTTCCTGAAAACAATTCAATCTACCCTCATCTTCCTTTTTCAATTTTGGGTACAAATTATTATATCCATTCTATGCCCCATCTCCTCACCAGCAAGACAGACCAGACGGTATCAGGTTTCCAGCTTAAATTGGTGACAAGCAGTACCTCACTTCGACTTTGTCTTCCCCAGGCCATCTAACAATTAGATATATACAGGGGTACATTTTAAGAACACCTGGACCTAAGGATTCTTAGGACCACTGGGCCTTTCCATTCATATGCATTGTTCTATATATATTTTCTTCCATTTTCTAAGTTGTATCCCCATCATGTAGCATAGTTCTTGGAATATTGCAAGTGTTAATAAATTCATTCATTCATTCATTCACTTATTTTGTCCAAATAAATATAATTGCTTTTGAATAAATTCTATAGCATGTCCATTCAAATGAATGTTGGAATCTGGGAAATGGACATGTTTTTTCTTGGTTGGATGTATAGGTAAACTGCCTTTGAGTGAAAGCAAACCTCTTCTAGGAGTCCCTCAATGTTTTGGTATTTGATGTAAACAACATGATGTTATCCAGAAACAGGAGCTCATAATCATTGGGAATCCTTCTCTTGGATACTATGGTGGATCTTATTCATCAGAATGTTGAATAGTTTTGGTATCATTATACTCATTTTATATGTAAGAAGATTAATACTTCAAGAGGTTAAATGATTTACTGTGGTCATATAAATACTAAATAATAAATAGCAGAGCCAGAAATATTAACCCAGATCGTCTATCTCCAAATCCAGCATTCTTTCTATTGCACCAGTTGAACCATCAGACAAAAGCTGTCCTAGTGGCTCAGTGGATAGATCACAGAGTCTGGAGTCAGGAAGACCTGAGTTCAAATCTGACCTCAGACACTTAATAGCTCTGTGAAACCAAGGAAGTCACAACCCTTTTTGTCTTAGTTTGCTCATCTGTAAAATGAGCTGGAGAAGGAAATGGCAAACCAGTCCAGTATCTGTGCCAACAAAACTCAAATAGGGTTGCGAAGAATAGGACATGCCTTAAACAACTAAGCAACAATGAACAATTTTTTTTAGAAAATCTTAATTTGAGAGAGTTCAAAATAACTATGTTAATATAAATATGTTAATAATTATGTTAATATAATAGTTTCATTTTTTAAAACTATTTAAATGGAGGTTCTGTTATTCTAACTCAATAAATATGATCTCAGTAAAGGTGGTCATTTTAACAAATACATTTCTTTTTAATGTAACATTTTGAACTAAATATAGGCAATGTTTATATTAAGGCAGATTCTGCTATTAATCTATATCTCATTTGCTCTTTTTAGAACATTTAATAAGCTGAACAAAGGAGATTAGCCACATTTATTTTTTGACCAAAACAAAACAAATATAACTTTTGAAAACTTGGAAAAAATGCTTCCTGAGTATGTAGCTTCTTGATCCACTTCCCTTTACCAGTTACTATTGTCAATCTGAGAGAACTGCAGTTTGAGTTTACGTTTCAGTGCTCATCAAAATAGTGCCAAAGTATTCAGGGAAATAGAGCATGAAATCATTTTCTCATTCTGTTTCTGGGTCTACTCCCTAACAAGAGCAAAACTTTCAACATGTGCATTACCATCCCCTCAACTAAAGAAGTGCTAAAATTGGCTGTTGTGTTATTTGCTCAATTTAAAACAAAACTAAAGAAATTTATTTCTAGCAGTTGACAATTTAAAAAAAACACAATACTGGACTTGAGAATTTTTTAATATAACTTTATTTGTTCTCAACTTTGTACATGCACCAGACACTTGCAAAATCCTAACATCTAAAGATAAGCTTTTTTAGGATTCTTCCTTGATAAGGCAACAGAATTGAGCATGTAACATAACAAACTAAGAATGAAGAACATCACATCTCAGCTTTCTCAAACATTGACCATGTGATACCTTGTACAAGTCACTACTTCTTGTTCCTGTACCAGTAAATCAAAGAAAATCCTCCTGTCTGACTGGAGGATAAAAAAGTTGATTCATTCCAAAGCCTTCCTTTACAGAGGGCTTGCAATTTTACAGACAACTCTTCATTTCTGTCAATGACCAGTCTTTTTTTTCTTTCCATGGAAGAACATGGACCGGTGACAGGTACCTCTTTCTGGCACCTCCTCTGCTACCTCCAGTTTTTCAGTTTCCTCTGTGTGTGTGTGTGTGTGTGTGTGTGTGTGTGTGTGTTGTCATACTCTATTAGATCTAAAGGTCCTTGAAGGCAGGTACTATCTTTTCATTTCTTGTTTGTATCCCCAGTGCTTAGCACAAAGCTTGGCACATAGTACATGCTTTATCAGAATCATTAGAGTTTTAGGAGTCATTGGAGAATTTTGTATTTTGACACTAGTTAAGCCAGAAGAGCCAAGTCCATTTTTCTAATGCTGGATACATGATCTAACATGTAGTAAACACTGAAGTATTAAGTGGTAATTATTTAGTAGACCAAGCTTCTAGATTAGAATATCTAATACTGCTACATTTATCAATCTGACACCCCTAGCTTTCACTAAGGCATCTAAGTGATGCAGTAAATAGAGTTTGGGACTTAGAATCAAGAAGACCTGAGTTCAGATCCTACCTCAGATACTTACTATGTAATCCTAGGCGAGTCACTTCAACTCTGTCTGCCTCAGTTTCCTCACTTGTATCATGGGAACAATAATAGCACCTACCTCCCAGAGTTGTTATGAGGGTGAAATGAAATAGTATTTGTAAAGTGAATTTGTTAGTACAGAGTACTTACATAAAGAGATCTCTTCTAAAATTGAAGATTTGAATCTGATTTGCAACTTATAGTTTTAGTAAATAGAAATTATATGAATAACTTGCATTTATATACCATTTTTAAGGTTTGCAAAGCACTTTTGGAGCAAATTGGCAATTTCTACAGACACTGTGCTATCATGGAACAAGAGCTGGATTTGGAATTGGGGAACTGGTTTTCAAATCCTGACTCTATTGTGTGACCTTAAACAAAACATTTCACCTCTCTGGTCCCAAGATTCCTCATTTGTAAAAAAAAAAAAAAAGAGAGAGAGAGAGAGAGAGACTGCGTGATCATTAATCCCTTCCAGCCCTAAAACTGTTATCTTCTTAATTGTTTTATCTGACTTACCACAAGGAACCACACATTAAAGAAACATAAGCTTTAACAAAGAGGATATCACAGTTCCTATAGGTATGAAAAAATCAAGAAGAATCTCTTCAAACTCACAGGTTTCCTATTCAACACTATATAAGATGAGATATTGTTAAAATCGTTGTCTTTTTCTTCTCATCTCACTTGATGGAGTACAAATAAAAATCATCCAGGAACAAGCCTGAATATTTATTTATATGTATATATGTATGTATGTGTATGTGTATATACATACAGATATATGTATGAATTAAATGTTTAGTGTTCTGCAGGCTATTTGCATAGGTGCCTAAAATTACTGCTTCTTTGTAACTCAATATTAGTATTGGGATCTAAACTCATCACAACTCCAAAAAAACAGACAGAAAAGTGGCAATATTCTTCATCTTGTTTCAAAATTGTTTTGATTTCTTCCCCGAGATCAGTGTATCTCAAAAGCTTTGCATTCCACATGGTTTAAAGATTATGCGTATTCATTTCACAATATGTATTAAAATTGTTCTCAAAATTTTTATAGGTCGATATTATAAACACCTGAGATGACTTTAACCAAAGACTCTGTGTAAACAGTATTGTCTGAAATCAAACATTTGTCATTTGATGGTTATAAAGGATAGAGCCCTACTGGCATATAATTCTTGTTACAAAAAGCATCTTTCTAGGTGTTTAGTAGGTTGTAAATTTTTGCAACTTGTAGTAATATACAGCACAGTTTGTAACATTTCGTAATGTTATCAGGAACAATCAATAAATTCAGGCTCTTTAAGAATAACCCTCTAGGGGCAGCTAGGTGGCGCAGCGGATAGAGCACCGGCCCTGGAGTCAGGAGTACCTGAGTTCAAATCTGGCCTCAGACACTTAATACTTACTAGCTGTGTGACCCTGGGCAAGTCACTTAACCCCAATTGCCTCACTAAAAAAAAAAAAAGAAGAACCCTCTAAAATTTCTGCTATTAGTGACCTTGTTTTGTATCATGGTCATAAAACCACCTGTTTATATTTTTTTAAAGAAAAACATGACCTAATCATACATTCAATGCTTCTTTGTTGGTATGCTGATGGTTGAGTTCATGTGTAAGCCACTTATGGAGGGACTTCCTACTACCACTACTACCAACACCAACACCAACACTACCACTAATAGAATAGTATACAATAAAAAGCACCAGCTTTGGAGTCAGAGGACTGAGGTTCAAATCCTGCCTCTGATGCTTATAAGCCGTATGACCTTGAGCAAGTCAATTAATCTCTTTGAACCTCAGTTTCTTCATCTGCAAAATGAAGGAATTGAACTAAATAGTTTGGGGTTATTTTTGTCTTTTGCAGCTCCACATTTATGATCCTATGATGTATTGGTTTTGCCTCCTCACTTTTTGTTATATACAGAATTAGTCTATACTGAAATCCAAAAGAATATATGTCATGCAATGCCCTGAAGATCCATAGAGCAAACTGTATTTTTGCATTTTTCCAAAGTATAAATTAGACAGTCAACTACAGCTGTGAATGGTACCCTTGAAACCAACAACTGTTGAGAAACTTGGCCTTATGGGAATTTGTCCAACCTTATTTGTGAGGATCACCATACCTTGTTGAAAAGCAAAGGAAGGGAAGAAGAGAGAAGGTATTTGCTCAACTATAGTTATCTATCTCAGATATGGTTCTTTCAATCAATTAATCATTAGTTTATTCAACATTTATTAAGCACTTAATCTGTGTACAGAACACTATGTTGACCATTGAGAGAGACAAGAATAAGTAAGGCATTCTCCCTGACCTTAAAGAGCTTACACTCTCTTAACATGCTTTTAAACTATGCTTCTCTACTATTTAAAAGACATAGGCTGTTCTTCTGAAGAAATTCATTATTAATTCCCAAATAATTAGTCAAGACACCACAGCACAGAGTGCTGAAACCAGATTTATGAGTTCCCAAACAGCTTAACTATGTCAAGAGCCTACGACTATGAGTGATGGAGGAAAAAATCACTTCTTAGTAGCATCTGGTACACTTCCCAGTGAGGAAATACAAAGATTAACTAACAAAATCACTAATAAGGCAAAAATAAACCCAAATTACCTCTCAGCTAGAAGAGGTCCATTCTTCTGTTAAAAAAATAACTTTTTTCAATACAAATGGCTTTTTTGTGAAATCTACTTGGGCAAAATTTACAATGTTGTACCAGAATGTGTATACAGTGGCAATAAGAAAAAAAAATAAAGTATGGCCCACAGTTGCCTTCATTTCCCAGAGGAATAAAAGAAAAATGCTCTCTCAAGTTTAGAAACAGTAGTACATTTTAAAATAAATATTGGCAGGCTTTAATCTATTTATTTGACACTTTCATGGCTGCAATTAAAGGAGCTCAATAAAATATATAATGGAAACAGGAAAAGATTAAAGGTGACATCCTGCCCATGAGATCTCTCTTAGGCAGTAGCAAACATGATAAAGGTTAGCGCTGACTTTCTCTGCTAGCTCTATCATGAGCACTGTGAGCACAGGAGTAATATTAACAATAACACTTGTTTTGAGCATGCCCTGGAGCTCAAAAATAACCCCCAAAACACACACATACACACACACATACCCCTACAGTAGAGGCGAAGAAGAGACATCTGAAGTGGTATAACGCAAGTTACATTTTTAAATTCTGCCCTGTTTTATGTCCCCAGCGTGTTCTGGACCTTTACCTCAAAAGAATTTTAGAGGTAGATAGGAACTCAAAGATCAGAGCAATGGTTCTGCTTTTGCAGATAAAGGAATTGAATTCCAAAAAAGTTGAGTGACTTCTCCAATTTAATTCACCAAGTTAATGGCAGAATAATGACTAGAACACGCATCACTATTGGTCCTATTCATTTACAGCTCCACCACACTGTCTCCCATTTTTTTTTCTTTTTCTTTCTTTTTTTTTTAGGGCAATGAGGGTTAAGTGACTTGCCCAGAGTCACACAGCTAGTAAGTGTCAAGGGTCTGAGGCCGGATTTGAACTCAGGTCCTCCTGAATCCAGAGCCAGTGCTTTATCCACTGTGCTACCTAGATGCCCCCTCCAGTTTAACATTCTAAACACCTACTGTCACAGACCTTGTAAAAGATGTAAAGCTCTAGAGTGAGTACCACTGAAGTAAGTTAAATCATGCTTTGTTTGAGTCCAAGTATGTGGTGACACCTTTTAAGAAGCAGAAGGAGAGGCATGAGTAGCACATGCCAATTATATATAAATGGAAATACTGCCAAAGCCAGCTTCAAGTCACATTGTCCTTTTATCTTTCTGTCTGTCTCCTGCCCACTTTATTTGCTTTACCCTTGACTTCTCTGCTTGCCCTAATGATTCCTGGATTTGCTATCTGTTCTTGACTCTCATGCCCATGTGCTGATGAGACTTGGCCTCTCAAGGCTCCAGCTCCTTTTCCTTCTATTATGAACATGACCTCTTAATCCTCTTGTTTATTTATATTCCACATCATAGCCTGACAACAGTCCTGTCTCTGCTGTTATTTGCTTCTGATTTCCACGTCTCTCTCTCTCTCATCCCCTCATGCAGACTAAACTGGGGAATCACTTTTGTATCCCAGCAAACAAGGGGTTAACTCACCCCCTATACAATGGAGGCTGCTTAGGCACAGCATTGCTCCTGATTTAATCCATTTGTTGGTACTTAAATCTAGAAATAACCAATCTATTGTTTCACATACCAGATAATACAATTTAAGTTGAATAGCATGGAACAAGGGGAATAAATGCTGGCTTTGGAGTCAGTGGACCAAGGTTCATAACCTTAACTGTCATTTATCTGTGTGACTCTAGGCAAATCACTTAGCCTCTCTGGGCTTCGGTTTCTGACTAGATGACCTTAAAGACAGTCCCTTCCACTTCTCAATTTTGATTCTCATAATCTACCTATATTCATTTGATATTTGCCCATGATTCTAAACCTTAGGATCCAGATTTCTTTTTCTTGTAGATGCCTTCTCCAGAATCTCCTGGCAGCACTGGTTATATTTATTTAAAACATGAATTTGATTCCAGATATGATCAGTAATTTCCAAACATGCTGAAAAAAATCATTATAAAAATTTTTAAAGCTGCAAATATTCACCTTATCACTGAAGTGGATATACACACTGCTAAGAAAAACATAAACTCAAGAGACCAAACTGTGTGAAAATTTTGGTGTATGATATCCCAGTTTGGAAGACTGGTTCAGTGCTAGCTAGACCTTGTTTAATTTGTCCAGGCGAGGGGCAGCTAGATGGCACAGTGGATAGAGCACCGGCCCTGGAGTCAGGAGTACCTGAGTTCAAATTCAGCCTCAGACACTTAACACTTATTAGCTGTGTGACCCTGGGCAAGTCACTTAACCCCAATTGCCTCACTAAAAAAAAATAATAATTTGTCCAGGCGAACTATCAAAATTCTTTTGCTGCAGAAACATACTCATTCTCTGGGTCTTTTGCATTAAAATTACACCAGCTATCCATACAGGCTGTCACTGTGATCCATAGGGAGCTGTTTGACCCTGGGCAAATCACTTAACCTTTCATTGCTCTAGGCAAATGCCTAAGACTATAGTTTGCAGAGAAAGTTTGGACCTGCCCTAGTGGGTTTTTTCTTATTTAGGAGTTCCTTATACCAAAAAAAAAAAAAAATCAGAGATCTATTCTCTACACCTATAGATATACCTACATGCATACAAACACATAACATATCTGAGTATTTAAGTATTTTTTATATCTACTGTGTTATATGTTTTCATTGCTGACGCCAAAATTAAATCCTAGGATCTTTACTCTCTTTGATTAAGTGCAGCTAATGCAGCTCTCTTATAACTGGGTAGTAGAAATAATTCCTGTCAATATGGCGAATTCATCGTGCAACTGAGAACCAATCTATATTCTGCATACCACCACCTGTAAACACAAGCAATATGTTTCTTTTTTAAGGGCCTGGAATGTGCCTAACAAGGTATCCCTAGAGGATGAACACTTTTGAACTAATTAATCACTTGATGCCACTGCTTGACTCCACAGAATGTGAAAGAGCAATGATTGGGCAATGAAAAAAAGTCTCTTGGAAAGAATGACCTCACTGGAGGACACATGCAAACTTGCTTCCATGTTAGTGATTTAAACAAAATCCACATTGAAGCTGTGGAAGAAGAAAGATCCCTACTAATTTTCCAAATTTGCAAGTTTTCACACAGAAAATAGTTTAACCTTTTTCTGTTTTTTTTTTAAGTTGACAGTTAATTTAATGCTTTGGAAGGAAAATGTGAACATTATTGTCTCATCAGCATGCTCAGAAAAGTTGAATAGACAGGAGAAATAGCCCTGGAGTATGGGGCTTAGAGTCAGAAGAACTAAATTCTTCTAGTCATGGCTCTGCCATTGTGTGACCTTGGACAAGTCTTTTATCCTATTGGGGGTCATATCTGTAGGATGATTAAGTGATATTTAATATCCCTTTCTAGCTCTAAATTGCTAAGAAACATGAAAAGTTTTAGAATTCTTTTGCCCTTTCAGATGTGTGCAGCTTTGCTGGTATACATAGGCCACTTTGTAAGACTTATGCTTTGTGTTTAGCATTTCCAATCGATATATGAATCTTCATAATTACTTAGCTAAGCTATTTCTGCATTCTGACCCTGTTTATTTCCTTACAAATTCTTAATAACCTCAGGCGATGTGTATGAGACCTGGCAGGGCACTGAATGGTGTGACTAGTGGTACCAATTAGAGGAAAACTGCTAGAGCTATTTTGGATACAGAATAGCATCCTTCTGAGGAGCTCAAAGCATATCTTACATTATTTTTTCCATCACATAATCTACTCATATAGTCTCTCACTTATCCTCATAGCACTGATGTGGCATGAATTTAACTAATGGTGAGAGAGTGCATGCACTTTGAGCATCTCAAAGTCTTGTAAATGTATCTCAGAATTGCAGCAAAGGTAAAAGAGCCATGTGGTCCCCAGAGAGACCTTCCTTTGTGGTGTTTTGCTTTCGAGGAAAATCCAAAATGGATTTTCCAAAAGAACATGAATACATAAAGAGTCCATCAACTCCACCCTCATATATACCTGCTCCAACCTCAGTTACTCTCTTTATGATCAATAAACATTAGCCAAATGTAAACTACTATAGGAAGAAGGTTGTATGTTTGTGTGTGCATCTCTGTGTGTGAATACATACAAAGGATTCGATAGAAGCTACACCCATTTTCAGTGTTTTCATCATTAGCTACTGTTGCATAAACTGAACACACAATGGGCTGAGACACTGGATAAATCATTTGTTTCCACTCGTTATTGATGACATTTCATAACTCGTTTGTGGCTCTGCTTTGCTCCGTCACTTGTGAGTTATGAGGTCATCAATCATGACTGGGAATAAATGATTTATGTAAGTCACCCCATTGTATATTTTAGGTACTGTATACAATAAAACACACACTATTGATTTCTAATATTGTTACATTATGTTTATCATGTGTGAGTATGTGCCTGTGCCTTTTTTTGTGTTCATGTGTATGTGTGAAAAAGAGAGAGAGAAATGTCAGAACAGGTGCAAAAAATAAGCCTGAGAATTCCTGTTTCTACTTGAGGTCTCTGAAAAAAATTCTAAAGCGCCTCTCAAAGTATAAGCACATCCTTTCAAAATAAGACCCATTGTTGGTAAATGACTGACTGGGTCAGGTTGCAGGGTCATCATTAAGAAACACAAACAGAAACTTGTCCCCAAATGACCTAATGTGAGAGTAAGGAAACAGTTTCCAAATTAGGCCATGCTAGATTTTATGCAATGATCTTGTAGCTAAATCCATAGGTAACTAAGCAGGTCTTTCTGCAAGCATTCTCAACTGATGGAATCCCAGAGATAGGTATGGTGGACATAGAAATATAAGTACCCAGGGAAGAGGGAGACTTCCAGCTGAGTCTCAGACATCCTCCAATAAGAGGATACTCCCAAATACCCCAGAGCAAATATAGACCTGTAATTATGGTAAAATATGAATGAACTCTTGTCACTATTGAAGATCATTCTCTAGAACTTTCTGTCAAATGATCTAGTCATAGTTAATAATTTTATATAAATCATCAGATGATATATTCTCTGATAATTTGTCCCATGAAATGAAACAACTTCATATCTAGAGAATAGGATCATAGATTTAGACAGAGACTTTAAAGGTCATCCAGTCTAACCATCTCATTTCCCAGAGATGTGAAATGACTTGCAGAAGTTCATACAGGCAGGAAATGATAGATGCCAAACTCTAATTCAGGTCTTTTGATGTCAAAATCAGTCACTTTTCACTTATGAATATGAATAAAAATGAGTGGGAAAATGATTGATTATTACATGCCAAACACTGGGCTAAGCACAGGGGATGTATGTTTAAAAAAAAGTCATTCAGTCCCTGCCCTCAGAGACTTCACAATCTAGTTTGAAAACACAACACATATAAAATAATTCAGCTACAGGATAAATGGAATCTCCTACAAGACTTGAGTACAGTTGTAGCATGGGTGTCAGGAAGAGGAAAAACACCCAAGGCCTAAGAATTAGGTTATCCCTAGGGGCAGCTAGATGGCGCAGTGAATAGAGCACCGGCCCTGGAGTCAGGAGTACCTGAGTTCAAATCTGGCCTCAGACACTTAACACTTACTAGCTGTGTGATCCTAGGCAAGTCACTTAATCCCAATTGCCTCACTAAAAAAAAAAAAAAAAAGAATTAGGTTATCCCTAGAAGCTTGAGGTTCTGGGGAAGGTAGATGCAGGGAAAATGGTAACAATGAGAGGACCCTAAAACTCATTAGCAGGACAGATGATAAAACCTGCTTATCAGTAACTCCATCTCCCCAAAAGGAATCAAGTCAAGGTGGGTTGTGAACTAATTATCATACAGCTTCATAGGGAAAAATGATATCTGAAGATTTAAAAACTGAGATTCTGCAAAGGCCTCTGGTTTGGATGGCCTTCTTAAGAAAAAGAAGTCATTCCATAACAAGGAAATGTTAGAGCAATTCATTGGCTTCCTTTCCACCATATCCCATCAACTCCCTTGTACCTTTTTTGATGAGCTTAAAACTATACTCATGTTAAAAAATAAAATTAAGAAAAACTATCAGAAAATGTACAGAACTTTAAAAGAGGCAATCAAAAACATATTGAAAATCAAACCTAAAATAAGAGCATCAAAAATTCAGGAACTTTCGCAATTACAAGAGTAATTGCTATTTTAGCATGTTTTGCTTGTTCCAAAGAAACTCTGGGTCGTAAGCTGAAATTCAAGGAGTTTTAAATCACAGTGAAATATTCTAGCAGCTGATCAAGACTAAATATACAATCAAAACAACCTATTATCTACATATTTTAGTTGATTTTTTTAAAGTACCTCTTTGAGCAAAGATTACACAGAAAACAGTGACCAGTTCTTTTTTAATATCCACTAAGTTTTTTTTTAAAAAAGTACTCCAAAGCATAAATGATTTAGGTTCAATATAATGCATTTTGAAAGACAACATGGAAGATAGAGAGCTGGCAAAGGAACCAAGATCCCTGGTTCAAGTTCCCATCTCTGGCAAATACTAGTTGTGTTTCCCAGGGCAAGTCAATTTCTCTTGATTTTCTGGGTAATTCATGAAAATGATAAGTAGCAGAGTAAATGCTACACTGATAAAGGGGATTCTTCATTTCAGTGTCCTGTATACCATTGAAATTGCAGATCCAGTCCTTATCCTTATTCCTATAAAGAATTTTCTTTTGTTGTTCAGTTTTTTTAGTTGGGTCCAATTCTTTATGATCCCATTTGGGGTTTTCTTGGCAAATATACTGAAATAGTTTGCCATTTCCTTCTCCAGCTTATTTTACAGATGAGGAAACTGAAGCAAAGAGGGTTAAGTGACTTGCCCTGAGTCCCACATCTGGCAAGTGTCTGAGGCTGGATTTGAACTCAGATCTTCTTGACTCCAGGCTGGGAGCTCTATCCATTGCCCCACCTAGCTGCCCAAAGAATTTTGTAAAAGTTAGTAAATACCAAAATGAGCTACCAAAAGAAATTGTGCGATATTTTTTTCTGGAAGTTCTGAAGAATTAGATTCTTAACTAGTTCTGGCATAGATTAGCTTAGATATGATCCTTCCAAAAGCAGGAAATTGCATTAAATGGTCTCTCAAGATCCCTTCCAGTCCTAAAATTTTTATGATGCCCGCTTCAAAGATCTGTAATTTTGTTGGTGGGTAGTATTCCTTCCACTGTTGGAGAACCCAATCCTTTTGTGCCATTGCCTTAGCAGGCCCCGTAACAGTATGGGCTCCCCCTGCTCTGCCCATACTGCCTCCACACTGACTGTGAAATCACAGTTCTTGTTGTTTGTCCTTTGCTTGAAGAGGAGCAATGACATCATGGAATGATGTCTTGACTGCATTAGATTTAAGTGAGGCAGGGTTGTACAAAGTTGACAGCCTTACTCTCCCTTCCAGTTATTGAAGTCCAGTGAGAAGACAAAAGTCCAAAAGACTGTCAATGGGCAGGGATGCCACAGATGACCTAGGGGACTTCAATGTCTCCTAAGTATTCCATAGCACCGGCTTCAGTTGCCTTCACAATCATTGGAACACATTGTTTCCATCCACCCATTCTGCCAGACTAAGTCTTCTCATGCTTGGGGTAGACATCCCCCCAACTCACCAATGGAGTAGAGGTCTGTCACCCTTTGACACCCCCCCCCAAAGATTACCCTAGAGCCTGTCATTCTCAATTACATCTGTTCATCTTGGCATACCATATATACAGGGGCAGCTGGGTAGTACAGTGGATAGAACATTGGCCCTGGAATCTGGAGGAGCCAAGTTCAAATTAGGCTTCACACAGTTGACACCACGAGCTGTGTGCTCCTGGGCAAGTAACAACCCTGATTGCCTCAAAAATCTCCAGTAATTCCGATATGTGTGTGTATATATGTATATATATATACATATATGCATATACATACATATACATACATATACACACACACACACACACACACACACACACACACACACACACACACACACATATATATATATATTGCCAGGAGAGAATGAGGCTGCTCGTGACCTTGCACAGCCCTCCCTCACTTAAATCCAATTTACTGCAAGTCATGACATCACCTCCAGGTATCAACAACTATATATATACATGAAGCCCACTCTAAATTTTATAGGGCCTGCATTATTTTTCTCTCCTGCCTCTGATTCCTTTTTGCAAACTCACCATTCCTGCGCCCTTCCATTACCAGGTAGAGAAAAGGAAGAAGTAACACCCAAGAATCATTTGTGTTCCATTTTAAGTAACCTTAATGAAAGGTTTGGTGAATAGAATGAAACTAGAGACAAAAATATTGTTGCATTATCTGCAGATGTCAATTAATCATAGTCTCACTCTCCTCGAATATAATCAAAGAGTTACTTGACTTGAGTGACAGTTTCCATATGGAGTCACTGAACAGACATTTAAAAAATAGTATTCCTTTCTAAAAATGAGGGTAAACCCTTTAAACATTTTTTTTAATATATTTTAATCCTGCTCAAGAAAATGCAATGAATTGAGAAAAGACTATAATCTAATACAACCCCCCAAAAAATGCAGCATTTAAAAGGTAATATAATTAGTACATATTCCTTGTACATCTGCACAATAACTAATGCAGGATCAATCCAAGGTCTTTATTTTTTTAATGGGTGTAAACCTAGTTTCATCAGTCTGAAAGTGTTTTAATGAGCTCTTTCCCCTAGAATTAGAAATGTTGGTAGAACACTAGCAGATATATTTGTTAGAGCACTAGTTTAGGAATCAAGGGACTAGGGGATTTAACCCTAGCTCTGCTCTTGACTCATTGAGTGACCTTGAGTCAGTTAACCCATCTGTTGTTTTGCAGGAGGTGACGACTCGGTGACTGGCTGGCAATCACTGTGCATTAATAGGGTGACAGTCATAGGAAGGTGGCCTGGGGCAGGAGAGCTTCAGTAGGAGAAAAGCAGCCTTTGCTTCTGTTCCCCATAATGCTGGAAACACTGCGGATTCGGGAAGAGAGAGGAGGAGGGGGATAGGGGTGTAACTGCTGTTGTGGCTGCTACTCGGTGGGGGACCCCTGCTGCCATCGTCACAGCAGGGGGTCACCTATAACAGACAACCTCATTTTCTAATTTCCAGACCACTAAATCAAATGAAACAGCACAAGGGCATTTTTCCCCAGGTTCTGAAAGAGATTCATGGAAGAGATGCTTTCCTTTGGAAGGAAGGATAGAGTCAGGGCCCAGCTTCCTAATGATTAGAAAGGTCACGGGGAGATTTCCTGGGATTTAGAATGATTTAGGCTTTAAATTCTGCTTTGGTCTACAGATTCTTCTGTATTCTAATCCAGCCCATTTCACACTCGCAAGTGAAAAATCAGCTTTGGCAACGAAGATCATATAACATGGCACAAGAAAGATTTGGGGACACAGATCCACATTTGTGTTGCAGATTTAGCCTAAAGGCACTTCTGTTTTTGCAGTTTCACATACCACTGTGTTCTTACTTGGAGAACAGTATCTTCTTTTACATGAATTCCAAAATCATCAAAAATCTTTCACATGGGATAGCTTCAACAAAGAAACTGAATATCTCCCTTTGCCCTGCAGATCCTTCCTTTCAATCTGGCAAGAATGCTTTTCCTTTGAGACAGGCAATGGAAAGAGCACTGGCCCAAAGACAGTCAGAGTTCAACTTTGAACATGCCAGGTTGAAGGTATTGGCGGGGCATGTAGGTGATGGTATCTAGAAAGCAGTTGGTACTACGAACCTAGGGCTCCAGCAAGAAGCAAAGGGGTGAGATATAGGATTCATCTGCATCGAAGTGATAACCAAAGTCAGAGGGTTCTAAGGCAGTCCAGGGTTCAAAACCTGCTTCTTATATTTATTACTCATATGACCTTAGGCAAGTCACCTGACTTCCCTGTATCTTAGTTTCTTCATCTATCTCATCATGACATTAGACTAGACAGCCTCTGCAGTGCTTTTGTTTTGGTTTGGTTTGGTTTTTTTGCAGGGCAATGAGGGTTAAGTGACTTGCCCAGGGTCACACAGCTAGTAAGTGTCAAGTGTCTGAGGCCGGATTTGAACTCAGGTCCTCCTGAATCCAGGGCCAGTGCTCTATCCACTGAGCCACCTAGCTGCCCCTCTGCAGTGCTTTTGAGCATTATGATCTAGGAGACTATAAGCAGACTGTGAGAGGTCGAGATTATCAGTGGAGAGAACATCATAGTTTTAGAACTAGTAGAGATCTTGGAGGTCTTATAATACAGACCCTTTATTTCATAGATGCAGAAACTCAAGCCCAGAGGGATTAAGAGAGAAGAGGGTTTGGGGTGGAACATTAGGGAATGCCCACATTCATGGAGAAGAGCCCAGAAAATGAGACAGAGAAGGAAAACCTGAGTTTTTCTTGTTATCATCGACATCATCATTATGATCCAAGCTACTTCTTCACCTAAGATATCACACTCATCTAAATATCACAAAGTAATATAAAAGCTGCACGCCATCCACATTGCACCAAGCTGCTGTTTGGATCTGACTGGCTTGACTTGCAATATGGACTTTAGGTATGGGATATATGTATGTGGGCCACAGGGGACAGGAGGGGGAAATAAGGAGATAATAAAAAGGGGCACTACCTTCTCACTTTCTTATGGCCTTAGAGTGAGAGTTTTTTACTTGGAGTCTATAAGCTGCTTTTTAAAAATGTTTATAATGATCCCAATATAATTGGTTTTCTTTGTAATTCTGATTTATTTGGTGAATTTTAACATCATTATCCAAAGAAGGGATCCATAGGCTTCACCAGTCTGCCAAAGGGGTCCATGATTTTAAAAAAAAGTTAAGAAGTCCAGCCCTAGAGGCTGCAAAGCAGTAAGCCTAGCTCCACAGGAATTTCCAAAAAGCTATGACAATCTCTGTATATGTGAGAGAGGCTAGTGCCAGCTGAAACGTCATCTAGTCTAAACATAATCATCAGGCTGGCTATCCCACAAGAAATACAAGGCTCATCAGCTATCCCCGCCTGGAATTCCTCACCATAATGTGGCCCAGCCACTTCCCAAAGCTGCCATGTATGTGTAATGCTCCATCAATATACTTTGAAAGGCACAATGCTATTCTCCAGGTAGTGCTCACTACATGAACACGAACATAAATCAAAAACCCTGACGTGAGTTCCCTGTAGTCACTGGCGCTTAATCCTCTACTCGAACCCTTCCCACCTTCACACAGGGTCATCTCTCCATGTAACCGACATATTCCCCTTTCAAAAAAATCTTTTCTTTCATGAAGCTTTATAAATGCCTTATTGATTTTCCACGCAAGGCAGTCAACTTCAGGCTCCACCAGAAGAGCTGAATAAAGTGACCGATTCGTCTACTATTCCTCTACCCACTAAGCAAAAGCACTGCTACCCAGTTAATTTGAGCCCCACTCACTGACCTGGTCACAGAATGCCCATCATCAGAGGCAAGGCATCCCCAAAAGCATCCAACCCTGATCCGTCTCTGACTGACTGGGGAGTTGCAAGGCTGGTCACTGCATGGCTGATTCTTGCTTCGAGTTCCAGCCTGATTCTTGCACCCTTAGAGATCAGTCCTTAACTCAGCTTTTGAACAGTCTTCTTAAAAGACCCAACCCTGGGTATCTTTCCGATAGCTCAATCAGCTCCTGAATCTACTACTGCTCTTTTATTGGGTTAGAAGGGCTGTCAGGATTGGGGGTTGGGGGGAGTAGTATTAAAGATAGAATTACAATTGAATTACAGTAACAAGTTTTTAAAATATTGTCCTGGGTCTTTCTGGGCTTAGTAAGTGTACGGATTTTTGCCTAAATCTCTCAAAATGGTTATTCGGGAATTTCATTCTTTATTCTTTCCTACTGCTCTTCTTGGTGTCTCTTTCTTTGTCACAGGTATCACAATGGGTTCCAGTACTGCCTCTAACACTTGATGGTGAGCCTGGTGTGATCCTAGACAAATCACTTAACATCTTTTGATGCTCTAAGTAGTTCTCTAAGACCAAAGATGACTAAGAAAGTGTCAACCCACATTAGTAGGAGGAATTTCCTTATCTGGAGTTAAGGAATTCCCTAAGCTAGATTTTGTATAGGAGTTCCTTATACAAAGGAAATCAAAGTTTCAGCTCCTATTCCTATATTAAAATATTTAATATTTATACTGCACCTTAAAGTTTGCAAAAACATTTTTCATATATTACCTCATTTGATCTTCACAGCAACCTGAGGAATTAGATGCCATTATTATCTCCATTTTAAAGATTTTGAACTTGAGGCTCAGAGGTTAAGTGACTTGCCCAAGGTCACACAGCTAATGTGCATGTGAGACAAAATTTGAACTCAGCCTTTCATGAGTCCAAGTCTAGCACTCCAGTTTCTGATTATCTGACGATAGCTCTAGATCAATACAAGTATCAGATACTCTTTGTAATAATACTTGACTGCCCCTTGGGCCTTTCCCCAAAGTAATTCACTTCAATAAGTTTCTCTCATCACCTGTATTTTATGCACTTCATTGACCTTCCCAGCCTTTCCTCACCAGAGTTATTTTTCCACACCTTCCAGCTTCTAGCCTAAAGAGATTCTCCTCTTTTCCCAACAACTAAAAACACTTGTGTTATGGTACAAATAACCCAGCAATCTAGCCAATAGTCACATGCACAGTCTGACTAATAATTGTGAGGCAAATCATAAAGA
This sequence comes from Dromiciops gliroides, assembly GCF_019393635.1. Classification (NCBI taxonomy): domain Eukaryota; kingdom Metazoa; phylum Chordata; class Mammalia; order Microbiotheria; family Microbiotheriidae; genus Dromiciops; species Dromiciops gliroides. The sequence goes on along the minus strand of NC_057864.1, from coordinate 324,756,917 downwards.
ATGCTTATTTTATTTGGCTGTCCATGTAATGCTTAGTAAAGGTTGGAAAGTGGGCTTGTATAAAACAGGGTGGACTAATAAAACTGCGGGGAGCATTTACAAGACTTTCGTATAGAGCTGAGTCACTCCTCAGTTCACTACTGATATTCCGATCACCTGTTCAGCTTCTTCACCTTTACAGAAAAGAAAAGGTGAAGGGGAAGATTGGAGTAAGGAGAGAGAGAGGGGTACAGTTTATAAGCTGAAGTTCAAATAGAGAAGTTATAGTGTCGAAAACAAGCTATATTATAAAGCAATCTATAAAATGACTGCTACTAGATGGCAAAGTAGATGGAGTGTTGGATTTGGGGTAAAGAAGCATCAAGTTTGAACCCTGCCTCAGACACTTACTGGCTGTGTGACCTTGGGCAAGTCACTTGACCTCTCTGCCTCAGTTTTCTCATCTGTGAAATGGAGACAATAACAGTAACTCCCTCCCAGGATAGCTGTGAAGACCAAATGAAGCAATATAAAATTGCCAGCCATTATGATTAAAATGAATACAGAGGAGAGGCAGAGCCAGTATAAGAAGAAGTGCACTAAGTTGGATTTAAGGACATTGGGTTCTTGTCCAAGCTCTGTTAATTAACTAGTTTCTGACTACAGGGGAACTTTTCTAGGAAGCAATCTTCTTATCTCTAAAATGAGAGGAATTTACAAGATTTCTTAGGTCCCTTCTGTGCTCTCAGAGTTCAGTCTATGAATGAGTATATGTATACAAATAAGATATATAAAAATAAATACAAAATTTTTATGGTGTTTTTTTTGAGAGTGTGTGTGGTGTGTGTGTGTGTGTGTGTGTGTGTGTGTGTGTGTGAGTGTGTAGTAGCAAGGGTTTGGGGATGGGGGAGGGTAGTGTGGATGAAACATTTCCTCATATAGAAAGTGACCCTTCAAATGAATTTCTCATGATCATGCCACTATTCTGCGCCAGTGGTAGGAATTGAACTCAGATCAATCTTCCACCATGTAACACTGCAACTTTGGTGGAAGGATTAAGGAATAAAGAAATACATTTGTTTTAACTGAAGAACAAAGATGATTGGAAAACAAAAATACTCAAAATTACACAGGCATGGGTAGTCCTCAGAATTTGGTTCACTGTGTAAAAAAAAAAAATGACCTTCATACATTTGCCAAAAGTGAACAACTCATTAAATAAGATTAATGTCCCAATAGTAAAAAGTCCTATTGCTTAGCAACACAAGAAAATAAATTCTTAGAAATGAGAGGGACTTTCCTTGTGAAGACTGGTAGGAAATGGAGTTTTATCACCTCTATCTGGCATTCCAGTTATTTTTCTGTCCTCAGCTAACCCCACTCCTCCCAAGCTATAACATGTGTGCCCACAGCTTTTCTGGCCAACAAAGTGAAGAGGTGGACATGTGAGAATCTCTACTAAACACTGTGCCTTTCCCAAGGGATGCGGCAGAGGACACTGTATAGTAATTGCTACCAAATTGCCACCTACTGGCAGCCAACCAGAACACACACGTGTATAACTGCATGCATATATGTGTGTATGTGTATGTGTATAAACAGAGAAAATATATACACATGCATTTATGTCTTACATGTATGTGTGTACATGTATTACTATGTACATATATAGGTATGCATACTTGTGATATACACACATGCATATACATATACCATTTGCTCCTGCCAAATTTTCTGCAAATAAAAATCTGGACAAAATATGCAGGAGTAGAAGATATATGTGATTATATAGTTTTCCATTTTGTAGTACTCTCACCTCTCAAATCTGCTTCTGATGTGCAACATTTGGGAGACTCATAAGGTGATAGCAGGCATTTATCTAGAAAAGGAAGAAGATTCCTGGCTTCCTTCCAAGTACATAGGCAAGACTGGAGACTTTCAACACCAATATTAGTTACAGATTACTACTTTTCTCTGCCTTATAAAAAGAAATCCTTCTATGACCCCGACATCAAGATTAGAAAGTCACCTATACCTGAAATTCAAGTATCTTCCTAACAGTATGGACAACGCTTTCTAAAAGACTTCCTTGGGTTGGTATTTTCATTCTTGAATGCTACACATCTGCAACTGCTGCCTATGTGGTTTATCAATTTTATCATGATGACTAGGTTTGTTAACCTGTGATATCATTAGTAATCCAATAGGTGGCAGCTACTTCTTAATGGGAATAATAGGACTTTTGTTAGGAAATCTTATTTTGAATTAAATATGATACTCCATTTTAAAGGCCACATATCTTACTGACATACAATCTTAGAATCATTGATCTAAAGCCATAAGGGTACTTTGAAGTCATCAAGTCAACCCCCTCATTTTACTGAGGAAGAAACTGAGACTTACAGTTTAAGCGACATACCAAGGTCACAGAGCTAGTTAAGTGCCCGAGACAGAATTAAAACATAGGCCATCCTCAGTCTAAGTCAAGAACTATATCCTTTAGGCCATGTTGCCCCTTTTATAATTAGAGCATCAGGTTCATATTTCAATTATGTTGAAATGTGCATCCAGTTAGAAATCTATCTTCTCTAAAATACAGCCCTAGATCAGTAGAAATTTAGCATTCAGTTGTCAGAGAGTTTCTTTTCTATGCCTGCTTATTCTACTTTTCTTCCCTTTTCCTTTTTTTTCCCATAGATTTCTATCCTGGTATTCCTTCTTTCCTGGATGTTGTTGTTGTTTGTCCTTCGTTCCCAAAAAGGACCATGACATCGTGTCATGACTTGCACTGATTTAAGTGAGGGAGGGCTGTTCAAGGTCACCAACCTCTCTCTCCTCCAGAGCCATTTGGGTCCAGTGACAAGATATATATCTAGATGGCTGGAAATAGCCCTGGATATTTAAGGCATTTGTGGTAAAGTGATTTGCCCAGGGTCACACAGCTAGTAAGTGTCTGAGGTGAGATTTGAACTCAGAACCTTCCAACTTCAGGGTCAGTGCTCTATCTACTGTACCACCCAGCTGCCCCATCTTTCCTGAATATGTCTTGTCCCTACTTCAATGTTCTGTACTAGTAACCCTTAAGTTATTTTCACTTTAATGATCTTCTGTTCATGCCAATTACAAAGTAACAACTATAGAGGAAGTAAAGGGACCAAACCATCTCATGGCATGCATATGTTCTATATGGTCACATCAAGTAAGTAGACACTGAAGAAATTTGGCACCCTTAAAGAACTTTGTTTCATCCTACTGGGTTACAAGTTGCAAACAGGTTTAAACCAAAATCCCCCAAGGTCCACTGAGAGTAGTAGAATTCCATATTTCAAGTTGGACAAATGTTCACCCTAACTAGCTTCCTTTACTCTCCCATGTAGAAATGAGCAGAGAGGACATCTTCAGTCCCATAGTGACAGATCTCTTCAACCATTTCTAATGCTAAGCATCAGGTAGCTGGGAAATACTCGAATATCACATGCAATAGTCTTATGTAAGCTAAGAAAACAGAGCCTCATGAAGAATTTAAAGGCGCCACATGCAATAGATGATCTGTTAGGCGACAGCAGTGGGAACTTCAGGTGTTTGCTTAATATTCAGCATGCATCTCTCTATGTAGTCTGAGCACGTTTCTAAAATTTTCCAGCACACCTCTGCACTGTTATGCTGTTTCCAGGCCCCATGAGAGGTAAGCATTCAGTAATATCCACTAACTAGAAGGGCCTAGGGAAAATATATCTTTTCTTTGTTTCTCAAGGGTTAAGGTAGAGACATCTGAGTTGACTCTCCCAGCATTATTCTGTAAAATAGTAAACAAAGCATGTTAATATTTCTGTGGTTTATGTTTCTTTGAGGGGAGGGCTTTTTTATTGTTGTTGTTCACAGTATTTTAATGCCACTAAAACCAAAACAAAAATACACAGAACATATTCAGAAAAGCCTCAGTACAGATCTCTTTCTAGGAACATACTGAAGGTAATGAGATTTATGGATTAACAAGAAGAGAGATGAAAATGCTGCCAATCTCACTTCCTGAATCGGCACCAACACACACTCTCTAAGAATAGGGGCAGCTCCTTATTCCTCCCACATGACACAGGGTAGCAATGACTTCTTTTGTCCCCAAGTAGATCTCTCCTTCTCCTTCCAAACCTAGGCAGCAGTTAAAAAATGCTTTATACCTTCCTTTTGACCCAAGAACTGAAGAAGAGTAAAGCCAAATGAAAAATTAACACAGACTGTAGGGAACTTTGAGAGCAGAAAGGAGAAGGGAAGAACAAACTGGCTGCTAACCAGAGTGATGTACTCATGAATCAGACTACTATGTAGTAGCACCTCCTTCCCTTTTCAGAAGGAGGAAGACCCCCTCTGTGGCCAATGTGAACAAACAGAAGCCAAATAGCTACTACTGTCCCCTCTACTGATTTATAGGGTCCATGCACCCCCAAAATGGTTTCCAGTGACTAGTGGTTTCCTCTGGCTTACTAAGAAGCCAGAATTAGTTTGGTAGTTGTTTTCTTTTATCATTTCTACCATACTTCTGGTTTCATTATCCTTTTACTAGATATCTTTCCCTCCCCCCTACTGTTTTCACAAACCATTCCAAAAGAAGAACAAACAAATTATATTAAGAGAACCAATTATGCATCTGGAACAAGGATTAAAAGATTGAACAAACAATTAAGGATATGCTTGCAGTCTCACAGAACTAAATCTATGTATAGATATCTATGTATATCTACACAGAGAGAGAGAAAGAGAAAGGATGGGGCAACTCGTTTAAATGTGTATATGCATATATTTTTTTTCTTCCCTGAAAATACGATGTTAACAAATTTCAAAAGTAAAACTGTGGTGAACATTTTAACAGATTCAAAAATAGGAACACAACAGGAGAATATACAATATAAACATATCCTTAATAAAAAAAAATGAACAGTTTTTTTTCAGAATTACAAAACCCAATTATCCAAATTGACATCCACATTTTCCTGGAAAATGCTTATGCTGAATAAAGAGTTCATTTTCTGAAACTTGAAAAAAAATAGCTAACAGTTCTTAGGAGAATTTATTTTAAAATCCTAAAGACAGTGGTAAAATACTAAGGAAGCTCTCACACACCAAGTATTTCTTCCTTCTTGCTTCATATGGAGAAATGTCCAACCAAAAATATTTGAAACTGTTCCAAGATGCCCAGATCTGCTTGTTTCTGAATTCCTAAATTCTTGTGAGGCAGAGCCTTAGATACCTCGGTCCCATAATCGCTCTTTTTTTTCCCCTGTGTTAGAAAGGATTAACTTTACTGAGGAGGGAAAAAACGTACACAAAATATAAAGACTTCAGAAATGTGCTGCTGATTTTAAGAGGCCACAGGGATACCTTATGAAGAAAAGACACTATTTCTAAAGCACATTGGATGGTTTTAGTTTTATGTATTGCACAAGGCAATTGCAGATTGTCAACCTTTTTTTTTTTTATTATGTTATGTCCATTATGTTAATGCTGCGCAGTTTAAAATAAAACAAACTAGCATTGCAGAGACCAGAGGAAGTCTAGATTCAGTCATGTTAGGAATAAGCAACATTGATAGGATTGTAAAATATATGGAAAATATTTGCACCTAGTGGATAAAATGACCTTTCTAACTCTCTTGAATTACATTTTCAGGTACAGTATTCCTCCCTCCCTCTCTCTCTCTCCCTCTCTCTCCCTCTCTTTCCCTCTCTCTCCCTCTCTTCTCTCTCCTCTCCGTATAACCCCCTCCCTCTCCTCTCCTCTCCTCCCCTTTCCTTCCTCCCTGAAAGAAGGGGGAGAGAATTATCAATTTTTCATGAGAGGTGGAGCCTCAGGAGACAGAGAGAAAGACCATTGCAGTACAAGAGCAAATAACTACAAATTCTTAGGAACCATACCCTTAAGTTCAATAGTTCATTCAGAGATGCAGAAGCTGACAAAATTATGAGGGCACTTAATTTGAATATAGTATCTCTCCATGTTCAGCAGTAGCCCTAAAATCTAGACACACATAGATGTTTGACTCCCAGAAATAATCATTTGCAAAAGGAAAATAGACCAGCATTCACAGGGGTACGTACACACACACACACACACACACACACACACACTGCCATGCCACCAGCAAAGGCGGCTCTGCTACTAAGTCTTATACCCAACTCGGTGCAGATTCAGGTGGGGAACTACAGTAAGTCTATTTCAGTGTTCCCGTTTAAATTCTGTAAGCCTTTATAAATGCAGTTATCATTACCATTGTTGTCTTATCACTCTCCGTGATTGCTCTCTTTCAGTCAAGTACAAAGGCAGGCTGAATATAAATGTTTTGTCATAAAACTGCTATTCAAACAATAAAAAAGGGTTATAATAGTACTAAAAAAAAATCACCCCAAGGGCTGCAGCGCAGACTGGCAGCAAGCGGATTGAGGCAGTACAAAGCACATCCAGCCACACACTCAGTACCCTCAGGATTCTTCTGCTGTATCTCTCCCTAATAAATGCATGGTTTTAATGGCAATTTAGGCACTACCATATAGTAGGGTTACCTGAACCCTTTTCAGAGTGGGAAACAACTGCCAACAGTTATTTTGAGCACCATTAGCATCGCCTGCCCTGAAGAAATCCTGGACAAAATTAACTATGGAGCTGATTTGTTCCATTCTCAGAGAGAAAGTTACTTGAAGGTTTCTTGGTTAATATCTGCATGGGTTTAATAGCAATTCGGCTAGTATCCTATGGTAGGGTTATCACGAATCCTTTTTAGCATTGAGGTACAATGGCAACGGTTACTTTTAGCACATCAACATCACTGTATATCAGAAATCCTTGTCAAAAAATAGCTAAGAGGCTGATTTGATCCATTCTGATATAAAGTAACTTGAAGCTTTTTTGGTCGATGTGGTATTATTATTAATATTAATAATTATTATTATCATATTACACAGTAAAACAGTAATATACATTATTGTTTTACATATACATATATGTTGTTATTGATGTTGTTATTATTATTTTAGCAGTATATTTTCCACATCTCTAAACTGAAAAAAAAGCTTTTGTTGGTAACAGCTCTGGCTGTGCAGTGCCACCCAGGGTCTGCCTACAACACAGTCTCACAGCGCCATCTTGCCAAGAGGTACTCGAAGGCATAACCAAATGTATCCCAGTCAGGCCTTCTCAGCAACCCTCCCTCCACATGCCTAGTGCAGGCTCTCTGGAGCTTTGGTGTCATTTCCCATAGTATCCATATAGGCAGTAGCAAAGAGAAAGGAAAGAAGGAAGGAAGGAATGGAAGAAGGAAAGAATGCCAAATGAGCCAAGGACCACCTAGAAGGAAACAAACAAATGATGCTGACAAGCCAGACAGCCTTGTTATCTCCACCTGAAAGAAGGCATAAGAAAAAAAGGGGGAAGGAGGAGGTTTATCAAACCTTCATGCCCATTGCCCTGGGTAAATATGCCTCTTTGTAACAATAAAGACAAATAAAGTAAAAAAAAAAAAAAAAGGATAAAGCCGAAGATTACAGAGCTAGCTGTGGTTTGATAAATGGCATTCTACTTCACTCTCCTTATTGTGTACTTCATACCTCACTCCTGAATATGGAAGAGAATTTTATTAAAGATTTAGCCACGGTGGTGGTGGTGACTGGCTCACAGTAATTTTCCTACAAAGTAGTTTAATCTATCACAGGGCAGACAGTGCACCTTCTTACCATGTATCATATCTGTCTATTGAGTAAGTGCTATCCAAATCCAATTTCTTTTCATTTTTGGAACCTGTGATGCATATTCAAGATACACTTTCGTTTTGTCTTCAGCCTAAATTAGGTGCTGTATGAGATGAAAAAAAAAGGTGCTAATAAAAAGGAAATCTGGACTCTATAGGATCTCTTATCATTCTGGTCATTTTTTTTTTTTTGAGAAAAAGAAAGAAATAGCACCGTGTTAATGGTATATAATACTAGTTACATATGGACTCGCTGGACTCATGACATCAGGACCTTACATATAGGTGTGTGTGTGTGTGTATGTACATATATATGAATATGAATCATTGCACCACTGATTATGGCATGAACTTGGAAAATCATTACAGGAAAGTTCCGGCTTTGAGCTTTGTGTAGCACATAAGGGTTGTTCTATTCAATAATGAGATGACTCTTGTAATAATAGGGAGACTATCTCAACCAAAATCATTCTGCACTTTATCATTGGGTAGGATGTAAATTCAGGAGTGATATGAGTGATGTGACAAGGCACCTTCCGAGAACACTGTCATGGAATCATAAAAGTGGGAAGTGTCTCAGGGGTGTCACTTAGTTCATCTGCTCCTAGTAAAAGAGTTCACTGAAAAAAAAAAAATCTAAGGCATATTCTGTGTTGAAATGCCCCCATCAGGAGTTTGTCTTAATTTTTTGGTGATATTACTTTATAATCTATAAAATTCCACCATTATAAATTTCTTCTAAACTTATGGTAAATTTTATGTCTTTTCGATCCAAATATGTGATCCTGCTTTCCCATTCAAAACAATATCTTTAATACCTGCTTCCACATTTGATTTAAGATGGTTCATGAAGCAAATAGGATGAATGCTTTCGAACAGCAAAATTTACTTTCATAATCTTAAAATCAGCTGTCCATTGGTAGAATGTTGGACTGAAAGCCAAGAAGATCTAAGTTCAAATCCTGCTTCAGATATTTTCTAACTTTGTGACTCTATGTCATTTATCTTATCTCAGTCTGTTTCATCATCTGTAAAAATTGGGTAAATCTGTATCTGTAAAAATAGCACCTAACTCCCAGGGCTGTCTGAAAATAGCATGAGATACCACATATAAAGTGCTTTTCAAACCCTAAAGTACTACATAAATGCTAGTTATTATTTTTTTTATTATTATTTGTGTGCCTACAAGCTGAGTCCAAATCAGTAGGTCAATTTTGAAGTCAGTCTCTGGGATAGCTTCTTTCACCATTTCATTTTCCCAATGAACAGTGTCTACAAATAGAAATAACATTTATAAAGTCCTTTAAGGATGGCAGAGTACTATGTATACATATATGTGTGTATGTGTATATATATATGTATTTATGACATATATGTGTACATATGACTCACAGGGTTGTTGTGAGGATCAAATGAAATAACACCTAGATGTATAGATAGATGATATAGATGATAAAATATATAGAGAATAGATACAGTTATAAATATAGATGATAGATATATAGAGATAAGCAAATGATAGAGATGGATGATTGATAGATAGATAGATGATAGATAGATAGATAGATAGATAGATAGATAGATAGATAGATAGATAAATAAATATATACCTCATTTGATTCTCACACCAACCCTGTGAATTAGGTATTATTATTATCTCCATTTTATAAATTTATCTCCATTTTACAAAACTGAGGCTTATGTCACTTGACCACTTGAAGGTCACATAGTTAATTAACTGTATGAGACAGGATTTGAACTCAGGTCTTCTTGTCTTCAAGTCCAACAGTCCATCTACTATGCCACCTAGCTTCTTCTTTGTAAAGTATCACATCCCCACAATGCCCACTAAGGATGAACAAATAATTGGGGGAAATCAAAAGCTGCTTTTCATCAGAAAAGGTCTGGTAATCAGTCAGTCAGTCAATAAGTACTGGTTTAGAAATTACCATGTGTCTAGCACTGTGCCCAGCACTAGGGATATAAAGAAAAATACAAACCAAAAACAAAAAACACAATAACTAAAGAGCTTACATTCTAATGAAAAAGACAACATGGTATATACAAAGAAGTGGAGAGTAATATTCAAGGAGAAGGCACTAGCAAATGGACCAACTAAGAAAGGACTACTGTAGAGGTAAAAATTTGAGATGAGTCTTAAAGGAAACTTGAGAAATTGAGGCAAAGAGATGGCATTATAAAAAAGCATTATTGTAGACAATGAGGGACAGCCAAGGCAAAGACATAGGGTGTGTTGGGATAGAGTACCTTGTGCCAGGAATGATGGGGGGGGGTGCTATCATGGCTAGATTGTAGACTAATAAAAAGAAGACATTATACTTGCTCCTAGAAGTAATAGGGAGAAACTGGAATTTACTGAGTTGATGGTATTTGACATGGTGAGACCTCTGATTTAGGGGAAAAAATCACTTTGGCAGCTTAGGAAAGGATGGATTGGAGGTGGGAGGGACTTCATGTGGGAAGACCAATTAGAAGATAGATAGATGATGGATAGAGAGAGATAAGAAGACAAAATATTTAATAACTGCTTAAAATGTGTTAAACACTGTACTAAATGTGAGGAGTACAAGTATAGCAGGTAAAATAATCCCTGCTCTCAAAGGGCTAAGGAGGAAAGACAACATATAGACGAGAGCTGGAAAACCTGTGGTGTACTCCTGGCATGTAGAGGGCCAGAAAGTGATTTGTAGGACTGCGCCCTGGATTAACTATCAATGCAAAGGGACAGAATTTATGTTACAAGTGGGGAGAATGTAGCAGGCTTTCAGTACTGTGGCTGCTAAGGAGATAGAGGTTGTAGCACCTGCAGAGGGCAGTTGTCAAGTTTGCATCTCCACAAAAATTAATTACCTGGAAAATACCTGCAGGTACTTGATTGAAAGCAAGGTCAGTGGTCTGCTATATTTCTTTTACCAAGCTGTTGAGTCTTTTTTCATGATTCTTTTGCATTACTCCAATTTCTTTTCTCAATTTTTCTTCTACTTCCCTAATTTGCTTTTTAAAATTCTTTCTAAGTTCTTCTGGGAGAACAAATTGGTTTTCTTTGAGGTTTCACCTGTAGCCATTTTTACATTGTCTTCTTCTAAATTTGCACCTTGATCCTCCCGGTCATCATAGTAACTTTTTATAGTCAAGTTCCTTCTTTGTTTTTTGCTTATTTTTTCTGCCTGTTTTGTGATTTGGTATTTTTAAGTGAGAGTTGTGTCTGTTCCTGCACTGTCCCAAGCCTCAAGGCCTTGCTGCTAGCTTTCATGGGTGGGAGAGGGAGGAAATGAGTGAGGGAGGGCAGTAACAGGAAGAGTAAGAGGGTGCTTTTCCCAAGCATGTTGGGCCTAAGTTTCTGGGCTATTTCCATTCTGGTCTGAAGGAAGGTGGTAGTTGAGAGTAGTAATTGTACATGTCTAGCACATGCTGCTTCCTCTCTCTCCATAAAGAATCCACTGAGCCAGCTTTTCTATTTCCACAGTCCAAGTACCAGGTGAAAGGCCTGGACTAGAGTGATGACTGTAAGTGGAGAGAAGGGAAGCTTATATGAGAGATACTGTGAACATAGAAATACTTTTGGCAATAGATCAGATATGTAGGATGAGTGAGAATGAGGAGTTGAGGTTTCCAAATGAGGTAGTGATCCTGGGTGAGTGGGAAGTAATAGTAAATGAGGGTGGCCTCATTTAGAGGCTCAAATAGAAAAGGGGCCACTACATTATACATAAGGATCCCTGTGAGCCACATATTTAACCACATGCTAACAGTATCTAGGTTCTATTGGATTATTTATTTTGTTAAATATTTCCCAATTGCATTTTAATCTGGTTGAGGCAACACTCAGGGGTATTGCAGGCTGCAGTGTAGCCTTCAGGCTGTGTGTTTGACACCTCTGGCCTATATAACCTCTGAGGTCCCTCCCAGCTCTATCATTCTATGGATATTATTAATAGAACATAGTTAGTCTACCAAATTATACATCCATAGAAATGCACTAGAATCCTGAAAGACACCATTTTTAAATGTCTGACAAAGCATTTTATATATAAGGCTATGACATTGTATTGCCTTTAAGTAATCTTTCTATATACCCTTTTTGAGTCAATGCCTATGTCATATTCAATAATTGAAGTCTTCTTGAAGGTAGGGACTTTGTCCAACAATTGTAACACCTAGTGGGATTCCAGCACACTGGATATTCAATAAGTAGTGGTTATTCAAAAATAATCTGTCGATTGGAATTCTTTCTCAATTATTTCCCATCACAAATACTATGAAAACCAATTTATGATCTGACTAAATAGCCTTCTCTATGTTGCCATAATAAATGATGCAAAAGAAATTAGAACATTACCTCCTAAATGTGTTTTCTCTCCTCAGAAGCAACTTTTATTTGAATGGACTGTAGGCATCCTCAATAATAATAGAGCCAAGATAAATGTCTGATAAATCCACCTGTTTTGTTTGCCAACATAGCTCCAAGCCTACTCTAACATACTGAGATGAGAATGTTGGCAAGCAGACAAACCTTGGCATTTTAGAAGAAATGCAAGGGGGTCTTGCTGGGCTTTTGTCATTTGCCTTCTTTTGCAAAATCATAACTAAATTAAAGCTGACTCAACCATTTCTTTTGGCATTTCACAGTAGAAGAGGTCGTTCACTTTACACATTTACATAACTTTGGGATTTAAATTTGTTGTAGCAATTGAATAGTTCAAAGGTTTATAAGGGATTTACATCAAGAACTTTATTTGCACCTACCCTATTTTTAGAACCCTTCCCTCTTTGATGACTAAATCTGAAAGTTAAGTGATTAGAATAAAAAAGTAGAAAGTGCTGAATGATGCTATATTATTTTTTCAAGAGTATAAGAAAACCTAGAAGACTGAGAATTTTAATCAACTTCTGCTTATCCTTTGACAACAGGAATCTTATATTCACTTGCAATATCAAAAGTTTTGAAATTTCAAATGCTTTTCTTTAAAAAAAATATACACATGACATAAACTAGATGTGTTTATGCAGACTTACCTAACGCTAAAAGACCTTTTCCCTATTATTTACTTTAGATGCCTACAAGTCTGACTATTCCAAAGTTAAATGTTCCCTGTTGACATATGTGTCTTAAAAACTAATACTTATTTTATTCAAAATGAAGTATTTATAATTACAAGGCATTAGATATAATGAAAAATGCATTTTGGAAGTTGTTAAGTGCTACATATATTCCTAGAGCATCTGGAGATGTTCAGATACATGTAATGTACCTGGTAATAGGTGGTAATAGGGCTCATGCACCTAAGCTCTTGAAAACTGTCCCAGGCCTTTTCAGAGAATGCAGGCAAGATCTGCTTTTATATACTGTGGACCAAGCAACACCTCCTGCGCCACAGTGCCACCTGGCTGCAGGATTAAGAACCGGCTTGACATCACTTCTAATGAACAGAACTACTACTTGGTATTGAGCCTGGTTTTCTCAAGGGGATGGGAAGGTGTTCATTTTTTAAGTCTTTAAATTTAATTGATGTGTTTTATATTCACATCATAGTTTTCTCCAAATATAATCTCTCACACATTCATTTCCGTTATGAAAAAAATGGGGGGGGGGAAATACAACCAAGCACCCACATATAATAAGATGTGTGGTATTCTACTCCCAGAGACCACCACTCTACAACAAAGGGAGGTTGCTTCAAATTTTTTCCAGGACCAAGATAAAATATTATGATTACATGCCATTGGGCTTTGTTCCAAAAATAATCTTTATTCTAAGAGACATGTCTGCTATGACTAATCATAGTTTATGAAAAATGCACTAATTTATCATCAAAAAATCATAAATGGTGAACCAAATGGGTCCTCAGGGTCATCTAGACCAAAGTTTCTTAAACTGCTTGTTGTGACCCCATATGGGGTCATGTAATTGAATGTGGGGGTTGCAAAAAATTTGGCAACAGTAAAAAGTTATATATACCCAGGGTGGCATAAAAATTTCTCTGGTGAAAAGTGGTAGTGAGTGGAAAAATTTAAGAAGCCATAATCTAGACCAAGAGTTCTTAAACTGGGGTCTGTGAATTTTGTTTAATATTTTGATAACTTCATCTTGATATAATGGTTTTCCTTTTACTATTATGCATTGTATTTTATGCATTAAAAACATCAGTTCTGAGAAGGAGTCCTTCAGATGTCCATGATACAAAAAAGATTAAGAACTCTTCTAGACCAACCACCTCTATTTTTTCATATAACAAACCAGAGGCCCCATGAGATTAACTGATTTAATACAGGTTACACAGGCATTCAATGGCGGAGACCAAATGTGAATCCAGGTCGTCTGATTCCAAATACAGTACTCTTTCCACTGTACCACACTCTTTATGATATATTCATTTATTTCCTTACAGTTATACATCCATTTTTTAAAGAATTAAAATTAATTTGCTTTATTCATTCTTGATTATATACATCTATGTAAAATTCAAATATGTATTAATTATAAATTAATCAATATACAACTAATATATTGAATATTATATATGATAATATCTCAAATAAAATATATTAATATATCAATTATAAATTAATAATAATAAATAATGTGTGAAACATTCTTTCATTTAACTTCAACTTCCTTCTCTCTGCTGGTTTTGTTTATAATAAGAGGGCTGATAAGTATAATTCAGTTTGTGTAGTGGTATATTCATTCATTGATCAGTGAACAGGATTTCATATTTAGAGTACCAACATCTAAGTTAATGGTTACAGGTGGGCTAAAGTCGTGTGGTCCTTTGAATCTCCTGGCCCCTGACACCCCCAGTGCAAATGTAAAAGGAAGATGTACAAAATAGAGTGCTATTTTATGGTATTCTTTGTCACATTGCTTGTAAACTTTGACACTAAGTCAATGTCAACCATTATTATTACATAGTAGGTGGACAACTTTACGACCTGGGACCATCAGTAATTAAAAAGATATTTGTTGGGGGGCAGCTAGGCGGTACAGTGGATAAAGCACTGGCCCTGGATTCAGGAGGACCTGAGTTCAAATCTGGCCTCAGACATTGTACTAGTTGTATGACCCTAAGCAAATCACTTACCCCTCATTGCCCCACCAAAAAAAAATTAAAAATAAAAAGATACTTATAAACCAAGTTATATCTTTCTCCTCCCAACTCTAGCCAGAACATATTGTAATAGAAAGAACACTGGACATAGAGTCAGGAAATCTTTCTACTCCTGCCTGGTCGGGCAGCTCACCAGCTATGTGTCCTTAAGCAATTTAATTAACTTCTGTGTCTTTATTTTCATCTATGAAATAAGAAGGTTGGACCAGAGCATCTCTGAGGTCCTTTTCAACTCCAAAATTATAAGATACTACTGTACGGGGGCAGCTTGGTAGCACAGTGGATAAAGCACCAGGCCTGGAGTCAGGAGGATCTGAGTTCAAATTCAGACTCAGACACTCACTTGTGTCACTTGGCCCCAATCGCCTCCCCCTAAAACAAACAAATAAATATACTGATACAGATACAGATACTTCTGTAAGGCTTCTGGGTCAATAATAATAGAGAGGGTGATAAATTTTTAAAAAGAAATCAAGAAAACAAGACTGAAGAATTTTTTTTTAAATCCAAGGTCAGAAATATTAAAACAATTTGAATAATTCCTAGGAAATAGTCTACACACATAGCCATCCTACCTCCATCATATAACAATAACAACAACAACAACAATAATAATAGCAGCTAACTTTTATATGGCACTTTGTGCCAGGAAGTGTGCTAAACACTTTACAGTTATTAGCTTGTTTGCTCCTTACAACAACCCCAGAAGCTAAGTGCTATTATTATCTTCACTTTATAGGAGAGGAAACTGGAGCAAAAAGTTAAGTGACTTGCCCAGGGTCACGCACACATCTGGTAAGTGTCTGAGGCCAGATTTGGACTCAGGTCTTCCTGACTCTAGGCCTAGTATGCCCACTTCCTATCTGTGTGGCTTTAGGCAAGTCATTTATTTTCTACTTGATTCATTTTTTGCATTAGTGAACAAGGGGATGATACCTATACTCCTTGCATCACAGAGTTAGTACAAAGTTCAAAATAACATGATGTATTTAAACCACTTCACAAACCAGTAAGTGATGTATAGAACTCAATTATTATTATATACAAAATACAGTCAACCCACATGTAAATATAATTTTTGCTATGCTAACTATTCCATATGTCTGATTGTAGCCTTCTAAAAATGTTTATGGAGACTACTATTGTACATGACACCATTTTTTGTTGTTGTTGTTTTCTCCCTATTCAGAACCTTACCCATTGATATGCACTAATCCAAGAGAAAGATTTTACAACCTCTGCTGAAAATGGATTACCTTAGGCTCCCGGGACAAAGCTTTTCTATGTAACATACCCAGTTTACACAAAGTCAAATCTGACTACTATTAGCAAGAGCACTGCAGAAAATCTCCCATGAGACGACATAGGAATACAAGCAATCCAAACCATTTATGCCATTATAGATTAAAGTCAGCATTCCCAATCTCCCTCAAAGCAAACAGAAAACCTGGACTGATTTGGGGAGGACAGATTTAGTAAGCTCTGAAACATGACATTTTTTTAAAGAGTTAACTCATGATGTCCATTCTTTAACTCAAAAAGCATTTATTCAGTGCCCATTATGTGCCAGGAACTACACTAGATATCAGGAACACAAAGGCAAAAATGAAGCAATCTCTACCTTCAACCTTCTTACATTCTATGGGAGAGAACTAACTCTGAAACACAAAAGCCAAAACAAAAAGCATAACAATAAAAAAACCAGGTAATTTCCAGCAGAGAGGACCAGCAACCCAGGAGATAAGAGTTTCCTTTAGTACTGAAGCTGAGCTTTGAGGGAAACTAAGGATTCGATGAGGCAGAGACAGGAAAGAAATGCATTTCCGACACAAGGGATGCCCAGTGCAAAGGCATGGCACTGTTGTATATTCTATGTATCTATTGTATTCAGACAAAATTTCTCTGTGGACTTTTAGGACAAATTAATCTCAGTTGGATAAAGATGAAGTTGGAAAAGATAAACTAGGACTGAAAACAGGACATTTTAGCATTCTCCTCTGACATCAGAAGGGGAAAATAGAGGTTGAACCTTCCATGATTTTCTTTAAAATGCCTAAAAAAGGTTTTTAAATTTCTGTCCAATCCTGAAAAGAACTTTTATCTTGATTCAAATCACAAATAATTAATAAGATAGACTTGTAGCAATTAAAGATGAGGCTGCTTAGCAAGTGCAAGTTGCATGTCAGATTAGAAGTTAAAAGACAGTATTTCAATTAAGTATAAACATTTACTGAGCACCTAAATATGTTCAAATTTCTAAAGGGACAAACAACTTGATAATAGAGAGTCCTTAGTGAGCTGGGGAAGGAAATGACAAACCACTCTAGTATCTTTGCCAAGAAAAGCACAAATGGGGTCATGAAGAATCCAACATGCCTGAACCAACTCAACAACAACAACAACAAACCCTCAAATTATTTGCAATCTAGCTGGGGGAAGAGACAGGTGCACGTGCATTATGTGATCGATGTAAGGTAGAAGATAAACAGGGCAACCTGGTTTTGGGGAACAAGTTCAGTGCCCATTATGTGCCAGGAACTATGTTAGATATATAGGATATTAGGATTTGAATTAGAAGGAATTGAATAAAGGGGAATCAAGAAAATCTTCACAAAGGAGGTAATGCTTTAATTTAATTTCAAAGAAGAAGACCTCACCATGCCAAGATGCAAGAGAAGAGGTCAGTATACTACAGTGGAAAGAACACTAGCACTGAAATCAGAAAACCTTAAATCCCAACTCTGAAAAATATTATCTGGGTGACCTTGGATAAGTCACTTAAGACCCTTATTGGGCCTCAGATTTCCCCATCTGTTTGTAATCCTTGCCCCAAAGTTTATGGGTATGGGGCTCTCTCCTAATTGGTGGAGATGAATGTCTTGCCCAGCATGAGGGGCACAGTTGGGGAGACTGGGAGAGCTCCAACCTTCCTCAGTTTTCTTTGATGCTTTCCAAGATTCAAGTACTTATGGCTTCTAGCTTATAAGGGGACACATGGGGTCCATCCCACTTCAGGCTGACAGAAGACAATGGAGAGACAAGAGAGGGGCTGGCAATCTCCCCATCTTGCTACAGTAGACTTCTTGCAGTTTTCCCACCTCTCTCTTTTGGTTGAGCTGAGTGATCTCACTCTCAAATGGGAGATGTCCTTCATTCAGTATCAGCTGGTATATATTCTCCTATGTATAACATCTCTGATTTCTGTTTTGCCACCAATTTAGATAAATGTTCATTCTCAGCTATTCTCTATGTGTGTTCATTGTGGAACTACTATTTGCTGGGATAAAGATCAAGCCATGTATATAAAGCTTGGGGTCCTCCTCTCCCCAGTAATGAAAAACAGCAATCAGAAGTTATATTCACCTGATAATGTCCTCTAACCTAATAATATCTAAAGGAATAAATAAATATAATTCTAACCAAGTACCTGTTTGTTCTCTCTGAGGAGAGCAGAGTGACTTCTACCTCCAGCTTCCTGTTTCTCCTCTTGGAGAAGCAGATAAAAGGCTGGAGATGTCTATTCTGCCCCCTTTCTAGCCACACAATCATGTACCCTCTGCTATAGGCAGAGGGACAGACCCATATGCTCCATGGGGCCTCACTGCATGTCAGGTCTCTCCTAAGTATAAAATGAAAGTGTTAGGCAAGATGGCCTCTGAGGTCCCTTTTAGCTCTAAATGTGTGATCCTTCAAGAGAAGTAGTGTATATAGAAACTACTCAAGGAATACACAAATGTCCCAAGGTGGGCAAAGTGAGGACAAGCTCAAGAAATAACAAATAGTTCCGCTTGTCAGGAGTGCAGATTATAGCAAAATAGATAAATGTGAAATAAAGGTAGAAAGATACAGTTGATGCAGAATATGGCAGGCATCTAATAACAACAGGAAATTTATATTCCATTCCATTGGGGGTTATAAAACTCAGTAGGGTTTCTGAGCATGGGAAGTGACATGTTTAGACCTAAGTATCTGAAAGATTATTTTGGGGGTAGTGTAAAGCATTAATTGGAAAAAGGAAGACATTTGAGGCAGGGAAATAGTTATGTCATCACTATGAGAATCAAGCTAAGAATTTAGGCGGGGGGTGGGGGTGGCAAGGCAATTAGGGTTGAGTGACTTGCCCAGGGTCATACAGTATCAAGAGTCTGAGGCTGCATTTGAACTCAGGTCTTCCTAACTCCAGGACTGGTGCTCTATCCACTGTGCCACTTATCTGCCCCTGGGTAAGAATTTATAAATGTCTGAAGCAAGGTAATGGGAATTGAAAAGGGAAAGGGGGACGGATGAGAGAGATAGTGAACTTAGAATTGACTTGACAACTGATAAGATGTGGGAGATGAGGGAGAAAGAAGGAAGAGTCAGAAATGACTGAAGTCTTGAGCCTTGGATGACTTAGAGAATGTTGGTCCAATCAACACAAATTGGCAAATCAGGAGGTGAAGGTTTTCTATTTGTTTTGTGGGGGAGAAAGGCAGAGGTTACACATCTACTTTGGTCCAGATTATTTGAGGTACCAGATATGTAGTTGGAGGAAAGTCTGGGAGTTGGAAATGTAGGACTAAAGCTAAGGGAACTTATCTAAACTGAAGTATTAATTTGGAAGCTATACATTAAAGTAATAGTTGAAGTCATTAGAGTAAATAACAGAACTTTAGATTACTTGTAATGCCACAGTAGTAAAAAAAAATCAGCAGAGATGGGAAGAAAAGTAGTCATAGAGGAAGAGATCAAGACAAGGAAATACAGAGGTCCCCAATGTAAGAACTACAGGCTCATGACAATGTGATTGACACTTTCATGAAAGTGCCATGCCACCATCACTATATATGCTACCACCATGTTGAACCCTGATGAGGTAAAAAAAAATTTATGAAGACTAGAAGACCATTATCCTCAATGTGCTGGAAGAGGACAAGTTTGTAATTCTAGGTGACTTTAATGCCAGAGTAGGCACAGACTATCAGACATAGAAACTGTCTTCCATTTACCTAAACACAATGAAACTTCATGGATGTACCCTTGGAGCAAATATTGGCATTTAGGCTACGTCATTGTAAGAAGAGACAGATAGGTGTGAGAGTGATTAAAGCAACACATTGCTTGGAGTACTGGACCAATCACAGACTTATCCTCTCCAAGCTAAACATTTGCCTTCAACAAAAGCTGCAGCCCCAAGGCAAAGCAATTACCAGAAGACTTAATGTCAACATATTAGAGTGATTTTTCCAAGACTGAGCAGTTTGTTGCTAACAGGGAGGGAAACTTGAGCCAAAACATGTCTGGCAATAGTGGAGCACAAAAGGAGATTAACCTTTCAGAGATCTGGTGTACAGCACCACATTTACTCATCTGGACCAAACCACTTTCATAATCAAGATTGGCTTAAAGAAAATGATGGGGAAATTCAGAAGCTGTTAAACAAAAAATGGAAACTCCCCAGGTTTTACCAGCAAAATAGTTCATTCATCTCTAAGAAGGAAGTATTTAAATCCAAGAGTAAAATGCAAGATTCTTGGCCCAGTAAGAAGGCAGATGAAATTGAGTTTCATGCTGGTAGTAACAATCCAAAGTGCTTTTATGATGCCCTGAAAGCTATTTATGGGCCAAAGACCTATGATGCATCTCAGCTACTCAGTGCTGATGGAGCCACATTGATTAGTGATAAGGGCATGATGCTGGAAGATAGGCTGAACACTTTCAAAGCATTGTCAATAGACCATCATCAACCAATGCTGAAGCCATTGACTATGTACCTCAGTTTGAAGTCACTCACTCTCTAACCAAACTTCCAACTGAAGAAGAGGTTTTGAATGCCATTAGGCTCCTCTCATGTGTCAAAGCTGGTAGTGATTCTATTCCAGCTGAAATTTATAAGGCAGGGGGTCCACTGCTCATACAAAAGCTGACTAAATTTTATGGGTTATATTCCAAGAGGAGGTTATCCCCCAGGAGCAGGAGGTGATGTCATGACTTGAAGTGAATTGAATTTAAGTGAGGGAGGGCTGTTCAAAGTCACCAGCCTCACTCTATCCTCCAGAGCCATCTGGGTCCAGTGTCAAAATATATATCAGGACAACTGGAGATGGTCACAGATGTAGTGGGAGAATTTGGGAGGTTTTGACCTTTTTAAGCTAAGGTCTTTCCCAGGTCTTAGTTTGCCTGGGACAATACCCATTCAGTAGAGGAAGGAAGGAAGGAAGGAAGGAAGGAAGGAAGGAAGGAAGGAAGGAAGGAAGGAAGGAAGGAAGGAAGGAAGGAAGGAAGGAAGGAAGGAAGGAAGGAAGGAAGGAAGGAAGGAAGGAAGGAAGAAAGGAAGGAAGGAAGGAAGGAAGGAAGGAAGGAAGGAAGGAAGGAAGGAAGGAAGGAAGGAAGGAAGGAAGGAAGGAAGGAAGGAAGGAAGGAAGGAAGGAAGGAAGGAAGGAAGGAAGGAAGGAAGGAAAGAATGAAGGAAGGAAGGGAGGGAGGGGAAGAGAAGGAGAGGAGAGAGAGAGGAAGGAAGGAAGGAAGGAAGGAAGGAAGGAAGGAAGGAAGGAAGGAAGGAAGGAAGGAAGGAAGGAAGGAAGGAAGGAAGGAAGGAAGGAAAGAGAATAAAATTTTGTGGGGTGGGGTAAGAACCTCAAGGTTTCTGACCAAAAGCCTCCCAAAATCTCCCACTTTATCTGGGACCATTTCCAGTTGTCCTGATGTATATATTTCAACTGGACTCTCGATGTCATGATCCTCTTCAAGAATGTAGGACAAACAACAAAAACCTCCACTTTATACCTGTAGACTCTCTTTGAGTGTCAACCAGAGATGGTGTGGAGACCTGAATTAAGATCTACATTTTTCTTCATTTACGATTTCAGATTTTTGAGAGGGGATCAGATCGTGGATCTGTAATGTCCTTAGTAATTTTTTAAAAGGCTTATATTAATTATTTGGGGGTGAGGGGGTTCAGACATGCTACCCTTCTCAAGTTTATCAAGGAATTGTAAGACTATCTAGCCATAAATGTGTCGCAAGCTACCTGGTTCTACTAACCTGAATTTGGATTTAAAGTAGCATTTTAGACTACAAATCTCTTATACTGCACTTAGTTTTCAGGTCCAGAGTCCACAGTTTCATTGCTGTCTATGTTCTTCACATATGAGCTTACTATCAAGATTTACTTGCTGCTGCAAGTGGCAGTGCCAACCATTGTTAAGAGAGTAAAGTTTATAGGAAGATGACTTCCTCTCCTCCTCTCTTCCCTTCTCCCACTACCAATTTATTCTATGCCTTGGTTCAGAGACTCTGTATCGTGACTACTTGGAGTTCTGTGCATGCAACTGTGTCTTGCAAGTTCCTCTCTGCTGACTTATATTGAGGTGAAGAATTAGGAGGATGGAAGCACTCTAATAGGAGAATTGTTCTTCTGGTTTGGGGGAAGGATGGAATAGAGCTGAACAATTTGTAATAGGGCTGATCAATGCCACTGTTCTGTATACATTCCTCGGGACAAGAAGCAAATTATTTGAAAATACTACCAATTAATGTAAAGACTAAGCAGCTCTTTTCATGAATAATTTATTGTTTCATGCATATATTTTTACTCTCATAATTTAATTCTCTACAAATATTGAAACCTAGACCTCCTGGCAAATACTTTATTTGAGAACAGAACAATAGATTTAGAGCTAGAAAGACCTTCTTGGTCATCCAGCTCAATCCTTTAATTTTACAGATGAGGAAACTGAAAACCAGTGGGGTTAAGTGGATTGTTCCAAATCACATAGTAAGGAGAACACCCGGGATTTGAACCCAAATCCTTTGAATACAAATCCGGTTTTCTTTCTACTCTGCTACATGTTTTGATCTGATCATTTTTTTACTTTTGTTTTTACTTTGTCAAGCTAGTGGGATCTATTTAGTAAATTAACTCCTGTTCAGCACTAGATTGCATAGACGGAACCCATCTCCAGAAAAGGAACACTTTCTTCCCATCTCCCTAATAGCAGGATGATGGTGGTGGAAGATGATTGTAGCTCAGCTGTTCAGTGAGTAGAAAATGAGGATTGATAGCTTGTTGAAATAATTGAGGCTGAATTGTTATTTGAGATATGAGAAAATCTTTCTCCCAAGTACCCTTTGATTTCCCTGAGATAATTAATGCTAGTTATATACCTCTGAAATAATACAAAAACTGATCATACAAAACTTCAATCACAGCCTTAGTGTACTTATTAGCCAAGGAAAAACCATCAACTCATACTTTTTTTTTGAACTAGCATACATATGGTGAAAATGTGAAATCCCTAGGATTTATATAGGCAGGTTTGGCAGACTTTTTCTATTTCCTGGGACTGTGAACTATAAAATTGAATTTGGGGCTCTATCTCCAAGAAAAAGTTATTAGTTCTCAAAATAACCACATGTTAGTGGATCAGACATAGATAAAAGATTTCCATTATGAATGTTTTTTAGCGATGATTTACAGTGTCCTACATTGTTTTATAATGACTTTCAATTTTGAAAACGTGCATCTCCTGTTAGTTTTATGGATGTAGTCACAATTGATTGTGGGTTTGGGAGATTGATCTTTCTAACTCAGTCACACAAAAGACATTGTTTAACACATACAATGAATAGGTATTTTCAATATGTTTACAAGGCCGTCCCTCAGCAGTAGAAACAGAGGGGGGAAAATTAATGGTCTGGGATGTTTCTAATAATTGCCTAATTATTCAAATTTCTCAAGTTATAGAGGCCAACTGGGTATCTACACGTGTTCTATAATTAGCCCTTCAATAGGACTTGAAATTGAGGCTCACATATTTCCTTATGCTTATAGACACAACCAATTCTCAATGAGCCATAAGAGTATTGAACCAGAAAAAGGAGGGACAAATCCAACAGATAATCCCAAAATGTAATTTTAGCCTACAGATTAGGTCGCCTCCCCAAGTGAACTTTTATCAGAGCTAACTGTGCTTTAGCCCTGACAGATTGGAAACTCATCTGCTTCTCATGACCACACTCCTTTGGAGGTGTTATTGAACGATGAAATTGACAAAGAGAAGACAGGGAGAAGGAGGAGGAGGAGGTGGAGGAGAAACTAAAGCAAAAGGCCTGGATTATCCACCAACTGTGGATAATTGGCTCCTTTGATAATCTAGTTGTCTACAGAGTTCATTACCCAGGCTATGTAATGTAGACCTAAGTAGAGATGAGCTGAGAACTCAGAATATCCTGACATCTCTAATAATGATGGCTTAAATCATTCAGCCACAATTTATTCTTCCCATAAATGTTGAAAGTTAAAATGAAAGGTTTGCATTTTTCTTTCTGAATCAAGTTGTTTTACTCTTTTAAAGTTATCACCATTTTTCAGAATCTAAACTTTTCCCCTTTCTCAAACCTTGCTAATCAGTAAGATTCAAATGTGAGGAATGTGAACTTTAAAAAAAATAAAGACATGATGAAATATATAATAATTACATAGCAACAAGGATAATTTACATGTTTAAAAAATACTTCAACCCCTGGAACAGTCTAATCTACTACATAAACTGCTACTTGAAAACTTGACATCCCCTCTCTAAACACACACAAACACTCATATGTACAGAATAGAAATATTTCCTTTGGTTTTCTAGTATCTTGTTTCAGTTATTCAAAAGATCTGAGATTTCATTGTGTGAGTTCTCCCACCATTGACATGTATGGCAACTGCTTCTTATCTTGGTTGATAGTACTACTGGAGGGAAGGGGAAAAAAATAAAATCTAGTGCTATCATTCTAACATTTGAAGGAACTCCTGGTGTGGATAATTCCTCCAGCACTGCAAATTAATCCACGTGTAATTTGTAGTTTTAAACAATTGCTTGGAGGCAATTGAAAAGTTTATTGGTTTCTCCAGATCACACAGCTGTTATGTGTCAGAGATAGGACTGGAAATGTGGGGCTTCTCAATTTGAAAGCTAGCCCTCTATTTACTACATCATGATGACACTCATCGTGCCAGTAATTTGTGTTTCAAAATACCATGATTTTCATATCAATCTACTTTTTATAGATTCTTTTACAATCTAAGTAAAAGATGAATATACAGAAAAGAGTGCTTAAGACCTTAGTAACTCGGGGCAGGTAGGTGGCACAGTGGATAGAGCACTGGCCCTGGAGTCAGGAGGACCTGAGTTCAAATCCAGCCTCAGACACTTAACACTTACTAGCTGTGTGACCCTGGGCAAGTCACTTAACCCCAATTGCCTCAACCCCTCCCCCCCAAAAAAAGAAAAGAAGACCTTAGTAACTCTGAGCATTGTTACATAGCCTGAAATGTCTGCAGAATTACAGGAACTAATAATTACAACAAATTGTTCATCTTCCTGTGTGTCATTTTCCTCATCTGTAAAATGAGAAGACTGCGCCAGAAGACCTCTAAAGTCTGTTCTGTTTCTAATTTTGCAATCTTAGGATAGATTCTTTAAAGCAAACAAACCAAAAACTACCACTCTGAAATATTTGAATATAGTTTTTATCATTTTATGACTAAAACTGTAGAAATAGTTTGATAACATTTTTGTGTTAAATTTTCCAAGGAATGAATTAATCTAGTATTTTCTACATATGACATAGTAAAGATTGATCTTTGGTGATGAATTATCAAAGATGACACAGACCTCTCAGATCAGATCAGCAAAAGCAAATGGTTGCTCATGGTCTCAAGAGCTTTCAGTGGTGGAATTGGGGGTGGGAGGAATTTTTGGTGTGTGTGTACACATGTATACATATATATATATATGTGTGTGTGTGTGTGTGTATATATATACATATATACACACATATATACATGTATATGTGTATTATACAGACTACACATAGCAAAGGAGGTAACTCAAGAACCTACCATAAGTCATTAATGTATGTATGTGGGCATGTGGGCATGTTTATGTATTTCTATATCCATACATACACATACATGTGTGGTGTATAATGTGCATTGTGTACCTATACACTCATGTGCATCTGATATGACATGCTTATATATCATATACTATCTGCATATATGTATGCATACATATATATCCGCATGCACATATATATTATGTGTGCATAGATAAGGCCATGGCTATGGCTAATAGATATGGATATGGATAGGGATGATAATAGATATTTTGTGTGACCCTTACAACTTACTTGTTCAGGTGATCTCATTGAAATAAGAGATTTATTATCCTAATGACCTGGAGTAACTATTTTTTGAGTCATTTTTTAGTTATGTCCCACTCTTCATAAACCCGATTTGGAATATTCTTAGCAAAGGTACTGGAGTGATTTACAAGCATGCATGCATACACACATACATGCATGTATTTATGCATAAAGACATACATACAAGCATCACTACACCATTATCACTGGCTTCTCTCTCATCATATGTAGCATGACTTAGTGGATAGAGACCTGACCTCAGAAGAAAGAAGATCTGGATTCAAATCCTGTCTCTTGACACATACTGGCTGTGTGACTCTGGAGAAAGTCACTTAATTTCTCAGTGCCCTAGACAACTTTCTAAGGCTACAAGTTTCAAAGAAAGTGCTGCCCTACCTTAGCAGTATTAGTTTCCTCACCTGGGAGTTCCTGATGCCAATGAAATCACAGGTCTAAGCCCTGCCTATCCTTTACCTCATAGCTATGCCTTAATGTACCTAAAGTGGTCAGGTCAATAATCTAGAAATAAAAACAAAAAGACACTGAATTGTCAATAGAGCCATTTTAAATGCGTAAACTATAAAATATACATCCACTGGGAACAAATCTACACATAGCAATGGTTACGCATTAACTTTTTACACATTCTGCTTATGTCTACATCAGATGACACATGGTATAGATGTAGAGAAATACCATTACCTCCTTCTCAGGAATACTTGGGTTACAGCCCTACATCTTTTGTGTGCAGGCTGTGTGAGCCTAGTCCTACTTTTTTAATGCTCCAGGAAACTCTCTCAGGCTGAACATAGGAGAGGAGGTCTTGGTCCATATTGGTAGAAAGGATTTTCTTATTGAGAAGTTCCTATACCCTTCCAAAAGCATTTTATAAATTATCATTTATATGACCCTTACAATTTACTTTTTCGATTGATCTCATCGAAATAAGAGATTTATTATCCTAATGACCTGGAGTAACTTTTTTAATTGAGTTATTTTTCAGTCATGTCCCACTCTTCAAGAACCCATTTGGGGTTTTCTTAACTAAGGTACTAGAATGGTTTGCCATTTCCTTCTCCAGCTCATTTGACAGATGAAGAAACTGAGACAAACAAGGTTAAATGACTTGCCCAGGGTCACACACCCAATAAGTGTCTGAGGTTGGATTTGAACTCATGAACTATTACTCTAACTCATCTTCCTATTAAAGGGAAGCAATTTGGTGCAGTAGATAGAGCGCTGGACTTGAAGTTAAAAAGTCCTGAATCTGAATTGTTCCTTACAGATGTGTGAGCCTCGACAAGATGCTTAACCTGTTTCAGCCTCAATTTTCTCACTGGTAAAATGGGAATAATAATAGAACTTACTTCACAAAGCTGTTGTGCAGATCAAAAGAGACAGCATTATACAGCTCCTTACAACCTGTTAAAGCACTATATAAATGCTAGCAATTGCTGTTGTTGATGATAATGATGAGAATGTCATTAGTTCAGTTTATACTATATCTGGCAGAAATGAAAAAAAGTTGATCCAGAAGAAGAGGTTCACTAAGCCAGAGTATGAGGAAGATGGGAATTTGAGAGATGCGTTCGAGTTGAGAATTTAGAGAGCAAACAGTAGAAGGACTAAGAAAAGGAGGTGGAGCAAGTAAATTGAATCAAGGGGATTTAAGTGATTTCTATGGCCCAATCACTGTCTCCTTTTGCAAAGCAACCATTTTTAAAATGCACGCAAATTTCCCTAGCTTTTGAAAAAAATGGACGATACTATTCAACCAGCAATGCTCAATGGTCTGACATTTTTTTAAGTGAAAAAGGCATTAAAAAAAGAAAAAGAAAGAAAGAAAACGGCATTGAAGTTCTTTCCACTTCTTCCACCACATCCAGCTAATTGCTCTTTAACATGCTAACTGAGGGATCTGCTGGCACATAATAATTCAGGCATGCACCATTCCCATAATGCCAGGAACACAGAAACAGCATGAGAAAACATCAGATTTTTGGCATGAGGACTAGATGTTTAAATCTGCATAGATTCGAGCCAATTAGACTTGTCAGCCTCCAATCCAGTTGAGAGTGACCCCTGATGGTGGAGAGACATGTGGGACAAGCCACAGAAAAGCTTGCAAATGTCAGAGAGGCCAAAAGGTGCCCCACTGGCCTCAAAACTATTAATTAGCAACCAGCAAAAGCACCACCAAAGAATCGCTGCTCTAGCATTCCTCCTCCAGAGGTTGCTGCTACTCTGCCTCATTATCATCTGGATGGAAAACAACACCCTTTCCTGGGAGCTCTCTGCAACAGTCTTATTGATTAAGTTCCCACAGTGTTAAATCATTCTGTAGCTTTCACTCCAGTCTTCCCACCCCGAATAATAAAACCTTCAAAGGATTTACAGGAATGGGGAGGGAATTGGAGAGTGGGGGAGGGTAGCGAGGAGGGAAGGAACAACAGGACACAATGTTTATATAGTATACTCTCCCCTGTTGGAATTATCTCAGACCTTGGGCAGCGTTTAAAAGACAACATAGGAAATTAAGTTAATCTAAATTTTCTCTTGGACTTACTTAGATAGGTGTCTCTTTAAAATACTCTGCTAGTGATGAGATCTTTTAAAATCACCTATGCCAAATTTTAAATAATAAAGAGTAATTCACCAAATCTCAGTGGATTTTTAAATGATTGACTATATCTGAAGTGCAACTGATTGTGATTCTAAACTACCAATAAGTGCACCCCAGATGGGGAAAAGGAATGCAGCAACCTACAGGCATGTTTAAAAAAAAAACTATCATGAGACTTGTCACATTCATTTTTATCTATTGTGTAGGTATTAAGTTAATTCATACAGTAGTTTGAAAGCCATCCATATTTCATTGAATAAGCCTTAGGTAGCAGCCTATGGATCAGAGAGATTAAGTTCCTTACCCATAGTCACCCTGCTAGTCAGTAAGTATCAGTAGCAGGATCTGAACACAAGTCTTCCTAATTCCTAATTCCATTTCTAGCACTCTCCATTATCCCCTGCCTCTCATCATTGTTTAAATCACATGGAAATAAACAGAAACAGAATCAAGAGAACCCAATTGTTCCCTCTTTATATAGCTCATCAATCTGACTCTGGGAAGTCATATCATCTTATTTGTTTCCTTTGGTAACCAAGTACATGATCCTATACATTGGGGAAGAACCATGGGAAAGAGTAAGGTTCTATAGCTCTAGTATAACAAAGGTATTACTGATGATTTCTGAGTTAAAAGTCTTTTTATTCTTTTCAGGAATCCAAACGGCTTTTCCCATTCCCAGATAATCACAAGAAAATCAAAATTTGAAAAAAAATTGCTGGGCAACAAAATAATAGATATACTCATTTTGTATATTTTTACTATTGCCAAGTTATTAAAATTAATTTAATGCATAGCTTGGATAGATATCAACCTGAAAGATAACTTAGAGTACTTCAACCAATCCAACTCCCACATTTTATGACAAAAATGAGGTACAGGGAGGCTAAGTGATTTTCCGAAGGTCACACAGATAGGATTCAGACTCAAGAACTTTGTATTTTATATTAGTAGAATAAACTTTATCCTTAAGTAATAATAATAGCTGATGTATAGCAAAGCCTTTTAGATGCAGTCTTAGTTAATACTTACAGACAGACAGACAGACAGACAGACACACACACACACACACACACACACACACACACACCTCTCTAAGAAATAGGAAGAGCAGAGATTGTTTTCATTTTATAGATGAGAGAACTAAGACTCAAGTTACCCAGTGTCAGAGTCAAGATTTGAACCTGGATCTTCTGAATCTAAACCCAGTGTCCTCTCCTCTACATTACAGGTGCTAAGTCAGTAGCCAAAGATCACTGGTTTATATATAAACCATATGATACTATTTTGCATATAGTAGGCATTCAAAAAAAGTTGGTGGGTTTCTTTTTAATCAATGAGTTGTCACAGGAGGTGCTTTATATTAGAAATTGTCAAGGTTTATATGGTTAGCAATATATAGTCTGGTCTAAAGCAAATGGGCACAAAACAGTATCATTTGTGGGACATTTTGATTCATAAAAATGTATATTAACGTTCAAAGAAAATTAAGGAGATATCTGAGATAGAGACAAAACTAATTGTTGATGATTATCACTTTAATGTTTGTATAGCCCCTTATATTTGAGAATTTCATTTGACCCAGCAACTTTGTGAGATTACTACAGGGATTATTATTGTCATTTTCCAAAGTAGAAAACTGAGGCTGAGGAAAGTTACATGACTTACCTATGATCATGTAGCAAGAAAGTGTCAGAGAAAGCATGTGGCCCCAGTTCTCTCTTGCTGATAGGTATCAAGCTCTTAGCATTACACCATGATCTCACAAGTAATAGCTATAACAGTCCTCAAAACATAATGGCAGGGCGGCTAGGTGGCACAGTGGATAAAGCACCGGCCCTGAAGTCAGGAGTACCTGAGTTCAAATCCGGCCTCAGACACTTAACACTTGCTAGCTGTGTGACCTTGGGCAAGTCACTTAACCCCAATTGCCTCACTAAAAAAAAACAAAAACAAAAAACAATGGAGAAACCATTCTGGAGAGCAATTTGGAACTATGCCCAAAGGGCTATAGAATGGTGCATACCCTTTAACGCAGCAATGCCACTGCTAGAGTTATATCCCAAAGATGTCCCCAAAAGAGAAAAAGACCTACTTGGGCAAAAATATTTATAGCAGTTCTTTTTGTGGTGGCTAAGAATTGGAAATCAAAGGCATGCCCATAACTGAAGAATGGATAAAAATGCTATGGCATATGATGGTGATGGAATATCATTGTGCTATAAGAAATCACCAGCGGTATGATTTCATAAAGTCCTGGAAAGACTTGTATGAACTTTTGTATAATGAAAGAGATCAGAGCCAAGAGAACACTGTGCACAGAGACAGCAACATTGTTTGATGAAGAACTGTGAAAGACTTAACTATTCTCTACTAATACAATGATCCAAGACAATCCCAAAGGACTCTTGATGAAACATGCTATCCACCTCCAAAGACAGAGCTGATATTGATGGAATACAGACTGAAGAATGCTATTTTTCACTTTCTTTTGTTTTTTCTTTTATTCAAGTTTCCTTATACAAAATGACTAATAAGGTAATGTTTTGCATAATCATACATATATAACCCATATCTGATTGCTTGCTGCCTCAGGGAGAGGGATGGGGAGGGAGAGAAGGAGAGATAAAAGTTGGAACCTATAAATAAAAATGTTTATCACTTTTAAAAAATGAAAAAATAAATAAATAGGTAGATAAATGAATGAATGAATGGATGGATGGATGGATGGATGGATGGATGGATGGATGGATGGATGGATGGATGGATGGATGGATGGATGGATGGATGGATGGATGGATGGATGAGTGGGTGGATGGGTAGATGGATGGATGGATGAGTGGGTGGATGGGTAGATGGATGAATGGATGGATGAATGAATAGATAAGTGAATGAATGAATAATGAATGAATGAATGATGAATGAATGAATGAATGGATGAGTGAATGAATGAATGAATGAAATGAGTGATCACTTGGAAAAAAAAAGACATAGTGGTGAGTAGGCAGAAGTGTTACTTGAAACTACATAGAAAACATTCGATTCACCTGACTTCATCCTGAGTGCTTCTCTTGTCTGCTGTTACAATGCCTGGTCTTATTCCCCAGTGGTTAGCAAACTCCCACCCCCTTTCTGTTCTCACCCTTCTCTCTGGCACAGAATTTCAGATTGCCAAAGAGCAACAACAAACCCAGCAGCCCATTGTCTCATCCCCACCAACTTCAATCCTATCTCCATAATGTAGCACAACATACCTGCCCACCCCATCCACTGTAGCCTCTGCAGCTCCTGCTCTAAAATGAACTCCCTTAAAAAAAATAAAATTTTTTTCTTTTAAATTTTCTTTTTTACTGTGAATTTATCAATTAACAAATACAAACATTTCAATATACAAAGAATAGCAGAAGAGACTACATGAGAAACTATATACTATTATCTACACTTTTTTTTTACCAGAAACGTATTTAACTTAAAGTAGTAATAACATTATCTATTTCTTTATGTCCCCTTCTTCTGCCCCCCTTTTGTTTTTTTCCTGTCCATTAAAAAGTGTTTTATTGTATATTTTCATATCTATCACTACCCATTAACCCCCCACCCCACCCCAAAAATGTAGATGGTCTTACAACAAATCCCAGCTTGTTGTTGTTCAGGCAGGTTCTTTGTTACCCCAGTTGGGGTTTTCGTGGCAAAGATACTGCAGTGGCTTGCCATTTCTTTCTCCGGGTCATTTTACCCATGAGGAACTGAGGAAAGTAGGGTTAAGCTTCTTACCCAGGGTCACGGTAAGTGTCGGAATTCATGAAGATGAGTCTTCCTAGTTCCAGGCCCTGCATGCTATCCACTGCATCACCTAGCTGACCTAACAAATTCCACACTCATTCTATTTTGTTCTCTCCTTCATGTTAAACCTTTCTTTGCATATTTTTCCATGCTTTGGCTCTCACTGACACCTGGCTTCCCCAGATGACAATGAATAGCAGGCCTTCCTTTCCAGTACTGGTTGCACTGTCTTTTCGTATTCCATAAACTCACTGGAATCAGAATTCTTCTTGCTCTCCATTGTCAGAACCAAACACCTCTGTATTCCTATCACCCAATATCTTCTCTTCCTTTGATGCTCATGCTATCCAAATGTATCACCAAGTCCATATGCTGGAGTCTGCTATTTGCTGAAGAGCATTTTCCCTTGTTTCTCAGGTTGTGAGTTCAATATCCAACCCATAGTCTCACTCTCCACCCTGCCTCCTTCCCTCACATAGGGGATTTTCAATGTACTTTTCCCTCAAGTGCCCTAACCTCACTCACAGTTCCTCAGACTTCTCACCTCCAGTGTCTGATTCCTCTGCTCAACCCATCTACACACAGAGATCAAACTCAAATTCTTTTATCGTAATTTACTTAGCACAGGGACTGGCACACAATAAGCACTTAATAACTGCTTGCTTCCTGGATTGACTAATGCTGACATTTATGTGTCTTTTATGTTTACAAAACCCTTTCCATTTATTATTTCATTTTGATTCTCCCTAAAAACGTTGAGTAGGTCAATAAGAATTATTAAATGAATTTTAAAGATAAAGAAACTCATAGAGGGTGAATGGCCTAAACATGTTGACAGATCCAGAAAATGGCAGTGTTGAGACAAACGCATTTCTTCCGACTAATAATCCTTTTACCATTACACCAGATATGTTCTCTGTACTTAATAATAAATACCTTCTGTGGCAAACTAAATTTGAGGCACATTTCACTTTGAAAAATAGTTTTTTCTCTTTTTCTTTTTTTTTCATCCACATCTGTGATTTAATTAGTTTGAGAAACTCTTTTCTGGGAACTCCTTTCACCAAAGCAGATCTGGAGTGTAACTTATATCTGAGAAAGAGAGAGAGAGAGAGAGAGAGAGAGAGAGAGAGAGAGAGAGAGAGAGAGAGAGAGAATGAGAGAGAGAATGAGAGAGAGAATGAGAGAATTTCTGCCTGGTCAGTAATTTATAATTTTTCAGAGTTTCCTGAGGACATTGAGAGAGAGGTTAAGCGACTTGGCCATGATCACACAGCCAATTTTTTTTATCATAGGACTTGAAAGCAAGCATTTCTCTCTCCAAGACCAGCTCACTATACCCAAGGTCAGTCTGTGACATATTATAAATGTTACTTTAAATTGTGCAGAAGTTGATTTTTTATCCATGAATTACTTTTGATGAATCAGAGAATCTGCAAGTAAAAGAATTGCATTGCACACCCTCTTGTTAAGAAAATAAACCTCTCTAACTCATTCATTGTATGTATCTGATTTTTCTCTATTGGCCTTGCTTAAGATGGAGAACACCTGTTTTATGTGTCCAAGTTACCACAAAACAAAACAAACCAAAAATCCAACTTAAATAAATTCTAAAACTTTATGCCTATCCATGACTTCAAACCTGACTGTCCATTCAACATCCAGTTACCTACTTGTCTTTGCAAGCCTTCATTGATTCTCATAAACCTGAAGAGCAAGTTCTTGCACCCAACTTCCTGGGAAATGGTTTAAAGTCAAAAATAAATATGGCTTTATCGATGGAAATAACATTAAACAAGATGCATTACTATCTGTTTTGCTGCTGCACCCCAAGGACCACTGGGCTTGTGAATGAAACCTCTTATATGTGTTGTCTCTACAATTAGAATGTGAGCTCCTTTGAATGCAGGGACTGCCTTGCTTTTATATCTGTATCTCCACTTCCTAGCCCAGTGCTATGCACATAGTAAATACTTAATAAATGTTTTTTTCTATTCATTCATTCTTTCTTCCTTTCTTCTTTCCTTCCTCCCTTCCTTTCACTCATGAACTTATTGATCCATGCTTGGTTCCTCTTAATTTCCACTCACACTGTCAGGCAATAAGCATTTATTGTGTGCTTACTATGTGCCAGACACTATGCTAAACTCTGGAAAAAAGAAACCAAGGATTCCCAAGCTAAGAATTTTTGCCTCAACTTTCCATGCTCAAACATTCAATCTGTCAGCTTGCTGATTTGGCACTTATATACTCCTCTGTATTGTTAGCTATCCTGGCAAGTGTATGTGTGTGTCCTCTCTCCCCATCCAGATTGTGATCTCCTTATGAAAACAATTATGTCCTGTATTCCTTGATATCCCTAATCACTTTGAACTGTGCCTTTCCTATTGCTGATGCTCGATTTTTAAAAAATTTTTATTGATTAACATCTCATTTCTGACCGTTTCCTCTAATTAAAAGTGCAGTGGACTAAACCAGTACACCTAGGTTTCAATTCCAGCTTGGAGATTTACTGTGTGATCATGGGCAAGTAATGTCAGCACTCTCAGCTTCAGGTTCCTCTTACCTGAGGAAAGGTTGTATGAGTGTGGGTGCAGGGGGAGTAAAGTACTTTGTAAACTTTAAAGCTCTACTTAAATATATTCTTATCATGATTAAAATTCACTACTTTTCCTAGTCTTTCTCTTTTTCTGAAATGTCTTAATAATTGTCCCTGCTGTATATCCAGTGATTATCTAACCTCAAAGTCTATGTCCTCTTGCTCTGGACTTGAGGTATATATGCTGACTGAATTGGATTTGTGCAGAGCACTATATTTTGGGGTTGTCCATGTACAGAATCAAGGTGTCAGGTAAATCAAATGGCCATTATTCATAATAGTCACCAGAATCAACCATGAGCAATAACAAGGAGTATGATTCAAAATGGGGTTCATAGAAATAGTAATCTGAGGTAACATAAACCAGTGCCGCCAATGTTGCCATTGGTAATATTGGGTGGCTGCCCCTCATTCTGCTCCTTTTTAAAGAAAATTAATATTATAGGTAGACACAGAAGGGGCCTAGTTTGGACAGAGCAAAGGTTCAGTGAGTTTTCTGGATAAGGAAATTAGAGATATCTCAGCCAGAATGGCCCAAATTTACCTTTCCAAAATTGTCTCACAACACTCCGCATCATATATGCCATGGCTTAGCCAGATTAGGTTGTCCCCTCCAGGCACTATCCTACGCTTTCTCTCCCTCAACCTTTTCTGTAATTCAGGCCTTGAATTTCCTTGCCTTCCTTCCACTTTCCTCTTGTTCAATTTCACCTCCTAAATCACATTGCCAATGCCTACCCCAACCTGAATCTCTTTCTCACATCTACAAATTCACTGTCTGTAGTTCATGTCTTCATGTCTCTCTTTCATATGTGTTTATAAGTATGTGGCCTCTTTCAGCTATTTAAGTGTAAACTCTTTCAGGACAAAAGCCATGTCTTATCTGTCATTCTATCAGGCATTCAGTGAAGGTCAGCATTTCTTCTTCCAATTCCATGCCTTTGTATAGACTGCCTTTTCATACCTTGAATTTACCCCACTCTCAACTCCACCTCTTGGAATCCTTAGCTTCCTTAGAGGCTTAGTTCCTGGCCCACATTCTATGGGAAAACCTTTCCTTATTCTCCTAATTATCAAGTCTTTCTCCTCAAATTATCATGTACATACATGTATGTCTTGACATGTTATATCCCTGGCTCCAATAGAATGGAGATTGTTTTTGTTACTATTGTTTTGTTTTGGGGTTTTTTTTTTAGTGAGGCAATTGGGGTTAAGTGACTTGCCCAGGGTCACACAGCTAGTAAGTGTTGTGTCTGAGGCCGAATTTGAACTCAGGTCCTCCTGAATCCAGGGCCGGTGCTCTATTCACCGCGCCACCTAGCTGCCCCATTATTGTTTTTGCTTAATCTTTGTATCTCTAGTATTTCACATGATACCCTCCCTGTGTGTAGCAGACACATAATGCTTGATTATGTGTCTATTAAATAGTATAAATAGGGAGGGAATAACACCAATTTCTTTAGAACTTTCTGGTTTACAAAGCATTTTCTTCACAACAAACTAGTTAGGTCAGCCAATCAGCTTGTAGACAGGACCATCAAGATTGGATTTGGAACATTCATCCAATTTCATGAGTATGGTATGGAGATCAATACCAAAAAAACAATTATGACCAACAGTTATTAGATTACATGTAAAGGAATGTTGCTGCCATCTAAAGATTCTGTAGTTTATATTTACTCTCAAATAATACTTTGTAGTCAAAACAGTTGATAGGATCTGTTTAATATATTTCTCATAATAAACTTGTTAGATAAATAGCCCAAGTACTACATTTTACCCCTTTTACAGATGAGCAAAATAAGGCTCAGATAAGCTAAATTATTTGCTCCAAGTCACCTTGCTATTAAGTGGCAGAAGCAGAAAGCAAAGCCTATTCCTATGGTTCCAAAGGAGAAGGTCCTTTTTATACTGTATACATGTACTGTCTATGACTCACAAGGAGGAAGCTTAAATGATTATAAGACATATAGAATGAAATGACTTGGGCTTTGTAGCCATAGATCAAGTCAACAAGGACACAAGTTAAAAGATGCTATGGAACTTAAGATCTGAAGGTGGAAAAGCAGGCCTGTAGCTTAAATTAGATGAAATTTATAGCTCTTTTGACAGAACATTTAGGGGAAGAAGAGAAACAGAAAATCACTGAAGCAATAGCTTGTGAGGTAAATGGGAGAACAGCCCTTTCTGCCAAACCCAGGGGGATTTCAAATTGTAGCAGAAAGAGCTTAGGAGATGAAGGTGGCACAAGAAAAACGTCTCCTATGAAAGACAATATATGTGTAAAAACAAATGGAACTGAATTCCATGTGACTATAATAACCAAGCTTGGCCCCAAAGAAAAGTTGAGAAAATATAACTCCCTTCCTTGCAGAGTTGGGGGGCCATGAACATGGAGTATTACATATATTGTCTGTCATGGGATGAAGTCAAGTCTACAAGCATTTATTACGTGCCAAATCTGCAACAGACATTGTGCTAAAACTCTGGGAAGATAATGTTATAGGTTTAAAGATGGAAGGAACTGAATAGGTCATCTAGTCCATTCCCTTAATTTCACAGTTTTTGAGAGAATTAAGAGAAAGATTAAATGACTTCCTCAAATATATTTCAGTGGTAGGAAGTGACAGAGTCAAGATTTGAAGTCATATCTCCTGACTATGAATCCATCACTCTTTCCATTCTATCACAAAGTTGGACAGGTTTGTTAAGCCTTTTTTTTCCTCTTTATTTTTAAAAGGATCACTTGCTGTCTAATGGAAGGAGGAAGAATATGTCTTGAAATTAATATCATTTAACAAAAATAATAATAAACAAAAACCACATTTGTGGAGTGTTTTAAGGCTTGCAAAGTGCTTCCTAAATATGACTGTATTTGATCCTCACAACAACCCTGGGAGGGAGAGTCTATTATTATCTTTATTTTATATATGAGGAAACTGAGTCTCAAACAGATCAAGTCACTTGTCTAGGGTCATACAGCTAGTAAATATCTGAAGCAGGATTTGAACTTGGATCTTCCTGACTCCAAGTCAAGTTTTCTATCCACTATGACACCTAATAACCTCTATGTAAAAACAAATATGAATAAAATAAAATGTTTTTTAAGAAAAAAAAACAGTACCCTTAATAAGCTACAGTAGAATATTCTAGTAAAGTATTATTTTCATGTGCTTAGTGGGGTTTCCCAAGAAATGGAGAGCTTCATTTCCTCTGCAAAATGAAGGGGTTGAATGAACACTATAAAGTTCCTCCCAGCTCTAAAAAATCCTGGGATTTGATGGTTAGGCAAAATATTGCACTATTAACATGAACAGTGCCATTGGCACTGGGTAACAGGAGGGAAGCAATATAGTAGTTAAAGTAAAAAGGACTTTTTTAGCTACTGTACTTCCACTTGGTCCACACAGATCAAAACTTTCCTGACTTCTAGTTTATGTTGCTGCAAAATATTTTATCCCTCAAGCTTCTATTTCTATCACCAAATTTCACTATTTCTTTTTTTTAATTAATAAAGTATTTTATTTTTTCCATTACATGTAAAGATAGTTCTCAACTTCTGTTTATACAAGCTTTACAATTTCAGATTTTCAAATTTCACTATTTCCATGAAAAACCAAATGAGTCTCTATAGCTATCTCTTAATACCACTGCCCAGGGCCTGGCAGCATTCTCCACCCCCAACGCCCCCCCCCCATGCACAGATTGCCAAGGACTATAAAAGTTGTCTTCCCTATTGCACAAGCTAACCAAAATTGTAGTGGAGACACTTTGAATATGAGTACTCTTCACTGCAAAATATAACAGAAAGGAACTCAACCCTTGGTTGTGTGTATGTGTGTATACATGTATATGTATGTGTGTGTGTAGTATATATGTATTTATGTATGTGTGTACATGCATATACATACACATATAGTTAAATATGTGTATGTACATACATACATGTATATAACTAGCTTTATAAACAGTTTTCTGGGCAGCTAGGTGGCACATAGAATACTGGGCTTGGAATCAGGAATACTCATATTCATGAGTTCAAATCTGGCCTCAGACACTTACTAGCTATGTGACCCTATGCAAGTCACTTAACCCTGTTTGTTTCAATTCCTCATCTATTAAAATGAACTGGAGAAGAAAATAGCAAACCACTCCAATATTTTCACCAAGAAAACTCACAAAGAGTAGGACAAAACTGAAACCACTCAACAACAATAAAATAATTTTGGTAGTATACACACAAAGAAATCTATGAAAAGCAACAGTCCTAAAAAAGGGAAGGAAATCGGGAATTTGCCAGAGATGTATTATTAATAATGGAATGCCACTTCTTACTCACAACCCTACCACATAAGAAATACAACTTACTAGTTATAGAGACAGAAAATAAAATAGAAAAAGGAGAGTCAGAACCACATAAAGCATGTACATTTACGCTTCAGTGGTACATGTTTACTCTCAACTGTGGAAGCAATTTTCACACACTTTGTTGCAGAGATCGTGACTATGCTCAATTGTATGAAACATTCAGCATCATGCCAAATGTTAATGCATTTTCTTCATTCATTCACCAAATATACACTAAGCGCCTACTATGTACAATGCTCTTTGTAATGCACCAGAAGAAATGGAAAGAGATACATGATAAAGGAGAAAGGAGTCAGACAAAGATGCCTCAAATATATGGACATAGGTGATTGGATTGTGCTCTTGGTATCACGGGATAATAATTAATAATAATAAGAGATATGATTTATATATCACTTTCAATTTTTCAAAATGCTCTAAATGTTATCTCATTTGATCCCAACAATAATAGAGGTACTATTATTATCACCATTTTACAGATAAAGAAACTGAGGCTGAAAGAGGCTAAGTAAAACTAGGAGCAAGATTCAGGGAGGAAATGATTATTTCATTTTGGGATATGCAGAGCTTGAAGTTCCACAGAAATTTCCAGATGGAGATGTCAAATCAACAGTTGCTCTAGTCTGGAACTTAAGAGATGGAACAGACCTGGAGATAGAGAATTGAAAGTTGCTGGCAAAATGCTCATTGAAACAGGACAAAGGAATGGGGGAGATGTGGAATACTTGAAGAGGTTATCAGGGCATGCCGGCATACCCCATAATGATATTGTAAAACAAAACAAAACAAAAACTGACCATTTAGAGCCAATGGATATTTCGGAAAGCATAAGGGAGCAAATAAAAATGCCCTCCTTGTGGTTCAATTTTTTGTTTCATTACTTGAAATACCAATCCCCCCCCCTTTCCCAATTAGAAATTATTTTAAATAACTTTTTGAAAGTCCATTTTCCTGTACTTTCAAACCTGGGCTCTTTTCTCAGAGGCTTGTTCTACATCATCAGACTGCAACTCTTGCTGGGAAGGATGAAGATAATGGTAACTCCCACTGAGAGACCATTCACACCACTCATAATTATAGAGCCAGATCACAGTAGTTAGAGGATTGGGGGGGGGGGAGGCAGATGGAGGGGGAGGAAGAGCAAGGACTGGAGAAATATCTAGGCTCAAAAAAAAAATCTATTCCTTACCATAGCAGAATGTAGTCTTAGAGGAGGTTCGGTTTACACACAGTTTGAATACCTTACTTGGATTAGTTTAATAAGAACTGATTTGGCAATTCATTTTAATACTCTTTAAATGTCATTTAATAGAGTTTCTCCCAAATTAGCAATTATTTAACTATAGTTTTAGAACTAATCACTATAACTTTCTTTTAAAGTCAATTTCACTCCAGTGTTTCCAGAGCAAGAAAAAACAATGCTCCAACAATAAACTGTGTTTATATTTATTTATACTTTAGAATACCTAAATCATTCCATTAAAATAATTCAACTCCATGTTGATGTATTTTTCCCTCTTCTCTCAAAGATAAATTTTGAGTAAACAAAAAGTAAATATTATTCAAAACTTTTAACCATTTACATTGATAGGCTTTCTCTTTGCAGAGCCTATCATCTTCCAAACTCTTTTGAAACAGTATATTCCCCATTAAATTAGGGTTTTTTTTCTATATGTATATTAAAAGTATCACTAAATATTGTTTTCTTGCTAGTTTCATTTACCAAGCAAAAACAAGTTGAAGTAATTCAATAACAAACAGAATTACTGTGGTGAAACTTGTACTCTGATAACTAAGATCATCCCACTGGAATAAGGAAAATAGGGGGGCAATTTTTGAAGATTTAACCAAAAATAATGGGATGTGAATAGCCATTGGTGGAAACTTTCCATACATAAAAATAGGATGCATCAATTCTCACCTGCCTGGCAACAAAAAACAAGTGGGATTACAAAGTCTTTACCGGCTCCTGTCACATTTACAAATAAAAATTACTCAAGGAACTAGGTCGCTATTTTTTTTGGGCAACATTTTGACAGGCAAGTTTGCCTCTCTTTACTTCTCTTGCAACACAGAGCAGAGAGTTCACATAACACTGATGAAATGCTGACCCCCCTCCCCCCAACAACGATTTTTTTTACTTTGGTTAATGAAAATAGGTGTCTTTTTTTGGAATTTTTTCTACTGTCACTAATGGTCTTATGATAATAATCACACTATATAATCTGACACAAGTGCTCTTAAAGAAATTTCTAGTAAAGGACTGCAGCCTCGGTGGGAGGTAACTGTCTGAATTATCTTAAACCACTACCTGTCTTCAGCTACAATAGAAAAGGCCTTTAATCAAAATAATCCTTTTTCAAAAGAGCAACTTTTTTCCCTCTGCAATTCACTCATCTTAAAAGAGCACTATAGCTTTTGTGCATAACTTAATTCATTCTTCAAGACAAGTACAAAATTTGTCACTGACATTTAGCGCCAGCCGTAGGCAATGGATAAAATGAACTAGTTAGCAATTTAACCTGTAAAAAAACAGAGTGGGATGAACAATTTTCTGCCATCAAAGCAAATGGCTAACATTTAGCAGGATTTTATTTTTATTTTTCAGCCCATCCCATCTTCAAGAAGAAAGAAGTCAGGCTAACATTTTTTCAGGGTCCTAAATCTTCCTCTCAGCCTATTCCTTTAATGGTTTCAAGTAAATGACTATCCAGAGGATAATTAGGCACTGTGCTGTCGCATCGTGTCAGGTCACAGCTGGATTTAGTCAGCATTAACCTTTGGGGAGAATTGGAATATCAGTATCATTTAAAATTAAAGACGTGTAAGCAGGCATTTCTGGAGATGTTAGAAAAGTAATTGTCTGTAAATTGTTTGACCTTGAGATTTAATTGCATGCACAACACACATTCTAGCAAGAACCCTGGACTGTCTTCATTCTCTTTTACCTCCACACCTTACTCGACATAGCCCATTAGGCTACCTGTGGCTTTTTGAGTAAAATATTAAAGATCTCCTTCAATATAAAACAAATGCTTTGAAGGCAAAGCTCAATATGCAAAAAATTAAAGGCCAGTATGCACTCATCAGTCAGAATCTCAGTTTTCTTCAATCTATGTTTAATGCACATAATGTACGAGAGTCATGTTTAAGAGCTAAGTTTAATTTTCATCCCCCCTCCCTTTTTTTCTGTTAACAAGTTTGCATATTTTGCCTCATTCCCTTTTCCCCTAATGAGACAGCTTATGCTTTCAAAGTCCCTCAAGCTAGGCAGATCTCTCCACTGCTTCCACTGTTAATAATGAAACTTCGTAATTATACAAATCCGAGGTGGCCAATCAGCTTTCCGGGCTGAGCCTTCGGGTACCTCATAAATTATTGATGTGGCACTTGGGCCTGTGAACTTACTTGCTTATATTAGAAGCCTAATTAATATTTAATCACACGTGCAGAGGGCACTTGGAGCTGCACTGTCCCCTGAAAGAAGGGTAAATATAAATGTGCCTGTGCATCTATGTAAATCTCATTCAGTGGAAAAGAGGAAGTGTTGATATGCATATAGAAAGGTCTATGCCACCACTGGACCTGACAGGGCACCTTCTATTTCACCAGAACCTAAAGATTTCAGTGAAGTTTATGGAAAAGTATTCTCTTCTCCCATCCTACAACACAAAATTAAACCTAATCTAGTGATC
Organism: Dromiciops gliroides; assembly: GCF_019393635.1. NCBI lineage: Eukaryota > Metazoa > Chordata > Mammalia > Microbiotheria > Microbiotheriidae > Dromiciops > Dromiciops gliroides. Next base: position 324,713,830 of record NC_057864.1, on the reverse strand, counting down.
TAGATGTCAGTAGAACAAACCACCACCCTCCCAGTCCTCCCAGTCTCTCCCCCTCCCATCCAGCTCCCAACCTCGCTGTTATCCTCAACAACTCACTACTGCTCCCTCCACCACCACCTCCATATCCAATCTGTTGCTAACATCCAAGAATATCACCTTTTCAACATCTCTTGATTATGTCCCCCTCTCTTCTGATTCTGCCAGTATGCTAGTTCAGATGCATTTCACTCACGGACTATTGCAATAGCCTCTTGACTGGTATACCTGCTTCAAGTCTTTCCCAACTGTAATCCATCCTCAATTCAGCCAACTAAGAGTTTTTCCTAAAGTGCAGTGTCTGACCATCATATGCCTGTATCCGCCATCCAGACACAAACACATTCAATAAACTGCAGTGGCTTCCTATCACCTCCAGCATCAAATACAAAATCTCTATTTGGCATTCAAAACCCTTCATAGCTTAGCCCTCCCCCCTACCTTTTCAATCGTCTTTTACCTAACTCCATGCCACATACTCTGACATTTGCTTCTCCATGAACAAGATACTCCTCTTGTACATAGGCATTTTCTTTGGTTTTCCCTGGCTTCCTTTAATTCTCAACTAAAATCCCATCTTCTACAGGAAGCTGTTACCAACCCACCATAATTATAGGGCCTTCTCTCTGTTAATTATTCCCATTTATCTTCTATTTATTTTGTTTATACATATATGTTAGTCTGTCTGCCTTATTAGATTGTGAACTCTTTGAAGACGAGAATTGTCTTTTGCCTCTTTTTAGCTTAGCACAGTGCCTGGCAGGTCATTGGTGCTTAATACAACCTTACTGCTTTACTGATCGTCACTCTACTCAATCAATGAACATTTACTGTGTCTACTATGTGCCAGATACTATATTGGACACTAGAAAGATAAAGACAACAAAAGAGAAATAGTTCCTGACCACTAAGATCTTACAGAGAAATGGCCACTTATTTTTGCAGTATCTCTAGAATTCAGGAATCCACTGGTGTTGGACAGCCCTCCACATTGTACAATAGAAATGGCACTGATTCTGGAATTACAGGACTTGGATTCAATTCACATTGCCCGTGCTTACCCCATGTGACCTTGTCTAAGTCACTCTAATTTCCCTGGTCCTCAGTTTACACATCTGTAAAGTGAGGAAGTTGGACCAGATGATCTCTAAGATCCCTTTCATCTCTATGTAGACACGATTCTATAATATTGACCACAACCTTTTTCTGTCTTACCACATTCCCAAGGGTCCCCAAGAGTTTTTCATGGGGTCTGAAAGGTCAAAATTATTTTCATAACAATTCTAAGATGTTATTTGCCTATTAATATGTTCCTCCCTTTTCCAACTACATGTCTGAGTGAGGCCAGATTTTCTTCATATACTTCAACCAAAACAACTTATTGCAACAGATGGAAAGTAAAAGCAGATACGAGAATACAGCTGTCTTCTATAAAGCCAGATATTTTTTTAAATTTAAAAAAAAATCTAAAATGATGCTACTTCTCAGTATTTTTTGTTTTGGAAAATATAGTTATTTTTCATAAAAAGATACCAAATTTATATGAAATAATGGGGTTTGTTACTTTACATTAATTAATAAATATCTTTAAAATTTTGTTTTAATTTGTGATATGTAATATCAATGTAATCCACATAAATAAAAGCCCTTCAAGGTCCTCAATAAATTTTAAGAGTGTAAAGGGGTTCATAAGACCCAAAAGTCTGAGAATTGCTGTCTTAGCAGATAGTCTTTTTGAGCTGCTATGGCTTTTTTTTGGTTTGTTTTTTGTTTTTTTGCAGAGCAATGAGGGTTAAGTGACTTGCCCAGGGTCACACAGCTAGTAAGTGTCAAGTGTCTGAGGTCAGATTTGAACTCAGATCCTCCTGAATCCAAGGCCAGCGCTCTATCCACTGCTCCACCTAGCTGCCCCTGCTACAGCTTTTAAAAATCACCACCTGGTGGCTGACCTTGTGGCTATAAGTCTGAATAAATCTAAGTAGACTAGCCCACAGCTCACACTTAAAGTTATCCTAACTTAGTAGGAACTGCCAAAAGATGAGTTCTACCATCATAGCTTTAAAAATTTCAAGGTCACTTCTATGTCATAATGAGGGATAGAAGAAGAGTGAGATGCTGATTACTTGGTTTGCTGAAAAGAAAACACATTCAGCAGCAACCTAAATACTTCAGTAACTTTTTATTGCTCTTCCTACTTGGAAAAGAAAATTAAAAAGTTATTTCAAATATTATCTATCTTACTCAAAAGGAATGGCAATCTAATGATTAAGTATGGTAGATTTTATTTCTGAAGCACTAATACAAACAGAATCCTCTCAAAGATTTTTATTATATAAAACAGTAATTGCATCAGATAAACCAATGAATGTGAGGCACTATGTTATATATACATATATAATATTCATTTGTGATCTCTCCTTCCCCCACTTTCTCCCTCTTCCCCCTGCCTGAGAGAGATTTACATGGTCATAAATTTACAACCAAAGAAAGAATTAATGAGCATCTAATCCAACCCCTTTATTTTATATATGAGGAAGCTGAAGGCCAGAGAATTTAAGTGTCCGATGATCACTATTTAACTTGGCCATTAAAGGCCAAATCCAAGCCCATCATTTTATAGATAAGAAAACTAAGTCCCAGATCACTTAAGTGGCTTTCCCAAGGTCACACAACTAGTAATTTCTGAAGTACCTGGCTTGTTCCAGAATATCAGACCACTACAAGTTGATAAGAAAAGCATTGATCCAGGAAGAGCAACAACATTCATTAGTTCCATGAAGCTGTATGGCTTCAATTTTACCATGATGAGGAAAACCAAAATTCCTGGTGAAAAATAGATTTACTTTCTCTAGGTCAAGATCATCTTCCTTTGATGACATCACAAAACTAATCTGACTCCTCTTTCAAAAGATCTTCTCATGGAAACAATGGATATGATAACTGTATCTTTGAGAGGCAATGAAATCTTGGGGAAGGATACTTAAATTGCCATTTTTTGAATTCTCTTAACTGTGATGGCTGGAGAAAGACAGTGAGGTATCAGAAAGGAGTAAAACAGTTTAATTCTTCAGAAATTGGATTTAACTCATCTCATGAAGAAACATAGTGAAGAAATTTCTTAAATGATTCTGGCTAGTTTCTGCCTGAATTGAGGGACTGTTTCCAGAACTGAGAATTCAGCAGTAGCAGTGATCGTTAGAGGTATTTCTGACTACACTCTTTCTCACAGTACACATATCTATGTGTTTGTTTTGTTGTTTCTTATGCTGTCAATCAATCGTATAACCACTGATCTTGGTGTTTTGAACTTGAAATTCTTAGTGGCTGTGACTGTTTTGTTTTTGGGTTTTGCTTGTCTTTGTCTCCCCGCACTAAGCACAATTCCTGGCACCTAGTAGCATTTAATAAATGCTTGTTGTTTGACCAATTTAAGCCTAGGAGATTGGGGATACACATTACACATATACACATATCTGTCACACATACATATGTATATATACATATGCACATATATGTATTTATGTGTGTGTGTGAGAGAGAGACAGAGAGACACAGAGAGACACAGAGAGAGAGAGGGAGGGAGGGAGGGAGGGAGAAAGGATATATTCCAAAAGTCTTAGTGTAATTTTAAGCTATTAAAACTAACCATTTTGGGACACCTTGTATAAAGAGAAATGAATGAAAGCTTATGGGAAAAGACTTCTCTCCAGTTTATTTAATAGAGAGTATTTAATAAGCCAGGGTGGAGGTTAGGAGCTAATTGACTGAGAGAGATGTTATGATTTCTGTAATTTATGAAGAAATATAAGTATACACTCTTTGATTTGCCTTAGAATCCAAGATGAAAATTAAACAAGTTAACAAGCCTAATTAAGTAGGCTGTAGAGTAGGGGTTTCTCTGGTCATCAACTTGCATAGTGAACCACACAATCCACCTGAAAATGTATAAGCTACATGTGAGGGTAATCAACCCTTACATTTTGCTATGCTGACAAGGAGATTTGTTGTTCAGTCATGCCCAACTCTCCTTGACCCCATTTGGGTTTTTCTTGGCAAAAATAGTGGTTTTCATTTCCTTATCTATCTCATTTTACAAATGAGGAAACTGAGGCAAACAAGATTAAATGATTTGCCCAGGATCACACAGCCAGTAAGTGTCTGAGGCCCGATTTGAATTCCTGAAGATGAATCTTCCTGATTCCAGGGCCGGCACTCTATTTACTGCACCACCTAGCTGTGCACTAACAGGGAGAAACAGCCACCAAATGATGGCCCAGGGCTTTTTTTTAACTGTTATACCACCTTTATGAGTGCTGATACTCTCATTATAAGTACCAAAGAAAAGGAAGCTTTTTACAAGGAGTTTGACTACTATATTAAAGTAGCACTTACATCAGACAAACCTCACAGGTATTTTCAGTCTTCATAGGATCAAAGATTTATAGCTAAGAAAAACATTTGTGGCTATCCATCCAAATACTGCATCTTATATAGAAAGAAACTCAGTCCTAGAGAAGTGAAGTTACTAAGGATCATTGATTTCAAACTAGAAAGGCCCCTAAAGGCCATAGAAATCTATTGTCATCATTTTACAAATAAGGAAACTAATTCCTAGAAAGGGAAGTGATTTGCTCAAGGTCACACAAATAGTTGGTGGAAGAGCAAGGATTCAAATCCAGGTCCTTGCCTTACAACTTTAGCCCTCTTTCAATTTCATCATTCTCCTTCATCTCAAACAATATTAATAACTCTTTTGTTGGAGCCATCAGTGTCATGAGAAGGTCTGGGATCTTATTGCTGCAAAATAACAAGCAATTGTGGCTATGTGCCATGACCTAGCACCTTCCCATGTTTGGGAAAGAAGAAAGATCATCTTGGATGTTCTTATCTAGTCAATGGAATAGAAACATAATACAAGTCAACTTTGTTATAGCTCTCAGATCTAGAGCTGTGAGGGACTCTAAAGTCCACATAGGCTAATCGCATTTTAAAGGAAAAAAAACTGATCCCCAAGGAGATTAACACACTGACGCACAGTTATATGGGTAATAAGTATTAGAAGTAGGATTTGAACCCACGTTAGATGTAGAAAAAAAAATAAAAGAAGATTCCCCAGTCCAGGGGTAGAACCTCTGGAGGTAGGGCAGCTAGGTGGCCCAGTGGATAAAGCACCGGCCCTAGATTCAGGAGTACCTGAGTTCAAATCTGGCCTCAGACACTTGACACTTACTAGCTGTGTGACCTTGGGCAAGTCACTTAACCCCCCATGGCCCCGCAACAAAAGTAGAACCTCTGGAGGATTGATAGGAGGATATGAATGAGAGTTTGATTGACTAGGTAAAGAATTGAGGATGGTAATAGAGCTAGCTCAAGCCACCTCTAAACTGTTAAATTTTCAGTGTATTTATATCCCAGAAATCTGTAATTGTTATGTATCAGGGCTTAGTTTATTGTTTGGTATTATTGATTGTCTCAACTAAAATAATCTTTAGTTTTCAAGATACCCATGCTAATCAGCATCATCAAGTTAGCTGATAGGATATATTTGGGTTCTAATTATATGAAGTACAAAAAGAATACTACCTAGCTTTCAATATGTTACTTTTTCCAAGGGGAGGAAGCTGACAATGGTAATTATAATGTTTTTTTTCTCTGTTCTATGTTACCAGCAAGATGTTAGTCACAGATTGACCAGACTGCTTACTACACAATAAAGTCAGCCATTCACTGGGAGAGCTGCTGTGTAGCATTAGCTTTCAACCTGGTCTAGTTGATATTGCCATTGCTGAAAACAGATAAAGAAACAAAAGAAGTATGAGAAAGATTTCTACGGACTTTGTGAAAGCTTTATATACTATCAATAGTCCTGTATACTGAACAGAGTTGGCCATCCATGAGATTCTGATGCAACTATATGATGCCAGGGTCAATCATATTTCCGGTAAAGGTGTCCTGTCCAACCCATTCCCATCACTAGTAGAGTGAAGCAGGCATATATAATAGTTTCAATTTTATTCCATTTATTTTTATTGTAGCCATGCTTGTGAAAAAATAAGGAACCTCAATTCTGGTGTCAGACTATCTCTCCAATCTCTCAGAAGATCTATCAGCTCAACAAGTTATAAGTATTTCCAAAAGTCCTAGTGACAGTTATCTAGGATACTTTCTGTTCCTGTCTTCTTTGGAAGCACTCATTCAAAATGACTGCTTTGAAAGCACATACTCAGAAAAATATATACCATAACCATGAATTACATGGTAGCAAGGAAAACATTTAAAGATTGTTAACAAACCTGAAGATATTCTAAATTATATATCAATCTATGTTGGTGAAAGTCTATAACCAAACCACAATTTTTATCAGTAATTTGAGGAACTTTAAATAATGAAATGGTATTACTAACAATGACCTGAAATACAATCTCTCTATTGACACTGAGATAATATCCACTAATAACATAGTTCCCCTGAAAAGGATATATGTGGAGTATGTGGAATCAGAACATCCAAGAAAAGACCACAACAAGCAGAAAGATGCTGATCCCAAAATGGGCAAACAGAGGGGCTTAGGAAACAACTTAGTCTAATTAAGGGCAGCTAGGTAGTGTAGTGCATAGGGTGCTGGACCTGGAATCAGGAAGACTCATCCAGCCTTAGACACTTACTAGTTGTGTGACCCTGGACAAGTCACTTAACCCTGTTTGCCTCAGTTTTCTCATCTGTAAAATGAGCTGGAGAAGGAAATGGCAAACAACTCCAGTATTTTAGCCAAGAAAACCCCAAAAGTGGTCATAAAGAGTCAGACACAGGAAGAAGTTTGATCAAACAATAACAAATAGTCTCACTTGAAGCTATGTAGCAAAGCTGTGGAGTTCTAGGCAACAAGATAGATTGACAAACTGAGAGGTAGCAATAAAGTGATTCATTTTAAGGATAGGCCTACAAAGTAAAAAAAAGAGGCAAAAACATAAAAATGAGCTTTACACTGTAAGCCAAAATGAAAATCTTTATACATGTACAATAGGACTACAAATCACTTGCTGGTCTTCCCTGTCACACATATAACCACAGCATTAACAAAAGGATTTAGTACAACATACGCTTGTAAGGAAGGATGGGATATCCATGCATTAGAGGGAGCCTATTTCATATATTATATTAAAGATGAGAAGTAGTGCATTTTCACTAACCTCAGAGTCAGGGTTGAGTTCCAAAAGACTAACTTGAAATTTTCTAACTTGGAAGGTTCAGACCATTGTAGGTAACCCCAATAGTCCAGTTTAGATAAAGACATTGGAGATCATCTCTAATCTCAACTAACTGGAATCTTGTAAGCAAGGGGTAAATTAGTTTACATAAAACCTACTTATACATAAAGTTTCTCAGACATGCACAAATTTTATGACCCTTGGCCTAGTGTACTAGATAGGGTATTGGTCTTAGAGTCAGGAAGACCTGGGTTCATATTTCATCTCAGACACTTATTAGCCTTGTGACCCTGAGAAAATCACTGAACTTCTCTGTGCTTCAGTTTCCCCATCTATAAAATGAAACGGTTGGGCTCCAAAATGTCTATGGTCCCTTCCAGTTCTAAATTGATGATCCTATGATTTTATGAACCTCTCAGGGCTCCTAGGTTACAAGTTACAAAGAAGATGTCAACTTGCATTAGTAGTTGAAGTTCTTTACAGAAAGGAGCTCTCTAAACACTAAGAAAATCACTTATTTGATGTGTCTGTGTCTGTGTCTGTACGTAGGGTGTCCTAAAAATCTTGGTGCAGTTATCAATGTGTGTGTGTTTGTCTGTATAGGCAGCTAGATGGTACAATGGAGAAAGTACTAGGCCTATAATCAGGAAGAAGAATTTAAATGTGGCCTCAGATTTACCCTAGCTGTATAATGCAGGCCAAATCATTTGACCCACCTTGGTTTCTTATATGTATAATGAGAATGATAAAAGCACTTGTCTCACAGAGCTGTAGTGAGGATCAAATGAGATAATATTTGTAAAGTGGTTTGCAAACTTTAAAGCACTATTATTGACCATTACACAAAATATATGTGTGTATATATGTATCTTAATATACCATCCTGTTTCCTCAAATAAATTATTGAGATGTAGAAAGGCACTTCAAGATCATTAGATTGTAGGCTCCTTGAAGACAGGGACTATCTTTTGCCTCTTTTTTTATCCACAGTGCTTAGCACAGTAGGTACTTAATGAATGTTGATTGAGATAGGACTGGAATGTAGGGCTTCTCAATTTGAAGGCTAACCCTCTATCCATTACACCATGATGACACTCATAATGCCAGTACTGTGAAAGGTACTTTGTAGAAATCTGATACTTAAACTGGGCTCTGGAGGGAATGATTTTTAGGAAGTGAAGGTGAGGAGAAAGCCAGTGCAAAGTCAAGGAGATGGGAGAAGCCATATGTGAGGGACAGAGAGCCTGTGCGACCAAACCATAGATTATGGAGAGGAGTCATGTCAAATTAGACTAGAAAAATAAATTAGGGCCAGGGAAAGAGCTCTTTAAAAAGATAGTGGCTAAAGGGGTCATTTCAAAGACAAATGAGTAATATTCTCCTGATAAATATTAGGAGTATGAAGGAGAAAAAAAATGATAATGATGCACAGAAAATCAGTCTTTTCTCTGCCCTTAGGAAAATAAAAGTCAATTGATTTCTTTGTCTTGTGGGAGCAAAAGGCTTTCTTTATAAACCTTGTACTTGGGATCAAATCTATCTAGCATGAAGAGGACCATGGCCTTGACCAAAGTGAGTTTCTGAGCAAATTCTCCCGGTGTGGAGCTCCTCCTAAGAAAATTTGGGCTCTGTATCATCCTCAATCTAAAGAATTCCAAAAGACTAACTTTAAATTTTCTACCTTGAAAGCTTCAGACCACTGTAGGTAACTCCAATAGTCCAGTTTAGATAAAGACATTAGAGATCATCTCTAATCTCAACTAACTAGAATCTTCTAAGCAAGGGGTAAATTAGTTTAGATAAAATCTACTTATATTTAGAGGATTTATTTCTTTTTAAAATTTAATTTAATTTTTAATTTATGGAATAAAACAAGCATTTCCATAACATAGTATAATTTTTTAAAAAGATGATTACACACAAAACTGTAAATCTATTATGTATGACTTGTTATTCCTTTTAAAAACATAATAAAATTATCATGCAAATTTCTTTTTTCCCCAAGTGGTACTATAGATAGAACACTCTCTGCACCTCAGAACAGTTCAAATGCTGCCTCATTCGCTTACTTGTTTGTGGCTCTGGGAAAGTCAAACTTAGCTTTTCTCAGTTTTAGTTTCCTCATCTTTAAAATGAAAATAATGATAATAACCACCTCACATAGTTGTTTTGAAGATTACATAAAAAAACATGTAAAACGCATTTTGTATTTTGCAAAGGTTAAAATTTTATATAAATATTATGATTATGATAATTCTGTCTCCACTCCCAGATCCTGATACAATGTTATCATTGATTAAAATTTATCAACATGGGAGGCAGCTAGGTGGCACAGTAGATAAAGCACTGGCCCTGGATTCAGGAGGACCTGAGTTCAAATCCGGCCTCGGACATTTGACCCTTACTAGCTATGTGACCCTGGGCAAGTCACTTAACCCTCATTGCCCTGCAATATATATAGCCTGACATCTGTCCTTGCTTGGACTCAGTGCTAATGTCAGTATCCTCATATACCTTGAAATGACTCTCCCTTTGACTTTAGCCTTTGGTTGTTTGGTTGCCTTCTACTGACCTCAGTACAAGAAGTTGTTGCAACGGAAGTTTCCTCCCTCCCTCAATCAGGGAAGCAGTGCCAAAACTATAGTACTTTGTTCCCAAAAGATCAGTTAGGACCATGAAAAATTCCCTGCCATGCCCTATCTCTAATATTGTTCCCTGCAGCTCTGCTCTGTATTCTATGGTGGACCCATACACTGAAGGTTGCACTAGAACCGGATTGGATTATAAGGGTTGGAGTTCAAGAGACATATCCTTGAGCATCATGAAGGACAAACTTCCAGATTGGTCTCATTTGAGAGTATTATGATTTGTTCCTTAGCAGCAAGCCTGTCATTATATAAAATAACAGCCAGACATATTGCTCTTTTTTCCCCTTAAGAATTAAAATAGTTCTGTATCAGAGGCTGAGAAGATAACCTATAAAACAAGCTTTGATATCAATGTCTGAAGGAGAAAGTGAAACCTTACCAGAGATTTAATGTTTGCCCTATTTTAAAAGCCATAAGTCACCTGCCTTTGTGTCATCCGAAGGAATATTTTTCAGGCCTTTACAAATGATTACTTTACCAAAAGATAGATAGAACGAAGGATGAACGACAACAGATAAATGGATGCATAGATAGATACATAGATGACTGAATGACTGAATGAATAAATAATCAAGCACTACATATGAACAAGGTTAGATCCTGTACAATTAAAATTCTGGGTTCTACTCCATAGGGTACCTACTGGCGATGATAATAGTAAGCAAAAATAAGAAATGTCATTTCATAACTTTCACCCATTCAACAAACATTGATTAGAGTCTCACTTCATGGGAAATATTTTGCAGTAAGCAAAGAGAAATAAAACCTGGTAACTGTCCTCACGGAGAAGATGGTCTAGTTATGGGGAGAAGCCACACATAGCAAATAATGGAAGGAAGAAGACTGATTTGCCATCAGCCAGGTGCAATATTCTAGGGAAATTCAGAGGGAGAAAGAATTACTTCTGGCTGAGGAAATCAGGACAAACATGGCTATTGATATTGGGAGGTAGCATGGTGTGATGTACAAATGCTGAATTTTTAATAAGAGGCCCTGAGTTCAAATCTTAGTATGATATTGGGCAGGTCATTCAACTTGGGTCCCAGTCTCAGAAGTTTGGATTATACAATACCTAAGATCCCTTCCAGGTCTAAATCTATAATACTATATTGCAATAACTCTCTTCTTACAATTTAGTTCTTCTAATCCAGACATATCAACCTGCTAGTACCTACAAACATTGGCATACTGCAAAATATAACATCCACATTTTTTCCATATCTATTATTTATTTCAAGGCTCAGCTCAAAACCTACATGCTCCCAGAAAGCCTTCTTCTATTAATCCTGCTTCTCTTTAATCTGGTGCTTCATCTTGACAACAATATGTTTATTCCATACCATGTTGTGTTATACATGTGGCAGCGTTGGGCATTCAGTTGTTTTCAGGATGTTTCCCGCATCTGTCATATTTTTAATAATTAATTCCATACTTTAAGGTCCCATGGTACCATCAGTGTGGACACTCCCTTCACTGATGGAGACTAAAACCTCTCTGCTGCCTTAGTCAATGGTTTTCATGAGTTCATGTGGACAAAAATATTTTCTAATGGTCAGTTTTCTGGTGATGAGGCTCTCTCTCTGAATTTGGTGAGGCTGGTCCTCATTGGGTAGATAACTAGTCTGCTGGGGGGAATACAGTCAAAAATCTTTCAGGCTTAGTAGAATTTACTAGGGATTTGTATTTTGTTGGTATGGCCTCTGAGGATAGCCTCATAATGCAATGAGGTTTCAGAGTAGGATTTCTGTGGAAGTGCATTTCATTTCATCAATTGAAATATAAACTCTAGATGCTAAGACAGTGGTTTCTATTTCTCTTTTAGCCCTAATGACATAGACCTAGTGTTCTAAACAGTGTGCACTCAATCAAGGCTGGTTGATTGCTATATAAATTACTTATAACAATTGATATTATTAAGGAAAAATACTTAATGGAGGGAAATGGTGATATTAATCTTGTGATTGCAGAGAAAAGGGCCAAGGCTCTGTCCTCAGCCTCTTCTCGCTCTCGCTCGCTCTCGCTCGCTCTCTCTCTCTCTCTCTCTCTCTCTCTCTCTCTCTCTCTCCAATTTCACTCAGCCACAAGGCTTCAATTATCAAATCTGTGCAGAGATATGTAGAGACTGGGCCTGGATTTCTCTGGTTGGTATAGCAAAATCCTAGATAGGGAAACCTCCCTTACAAACTCAGGTCTGCACCCTTTTTACAGTTTGTAGATTTATAGGGCTGCTGAGAGCACTGAGAGGTTGTGTCTTGCCTGAGACCCTACGACCAATACTTGTTCCATGCAGGACCTCAGTCCATGTCTTCCAGAATGGCTTTCTGTCCACTCTGTAATACTACCTCTATCTATGCCAATGACTCCCACATCAATATCACTAGCCTTCACTACCCCCTAGAGCGCTATCCCTGTATTTCCAAGTGCTTACCGAGTACTCACTGATAGTACAAACTGAATATGTCTGGTCCTGAATTTACACTATTCCCTACAAAAACCTGCTCTTCTCCTAACTTCCCTCTCACCCCACACTTTTTTTTCTAAATGACACAACCATTCTCTGACTCAAATTCTTACAGTCATTCTTGACTTTTCCCTCTCCCTCATCAACCTTCTCCTACATTCAGTAAATTGCCTAATCCTGCCAAATCTACCTATGCATTATCTCTGGCATCCGTCCTATCTTTTTAGGAACCACTGCCACTGCCCTAGTTCAGGCCCTCGACATTTCTTGCTTGGACCATTGTAATAACCCTCATTCCCATTCCTCTTTAATTTGTCCTTTACCACTGTCCACGTGATCTTCTAAATGTAGGTATGCTGATGTCACTGCTCTTCAGTGGATTTCTATTACCTCCCAAATAAAATTAAAACATGATGTGGCATTCAAAGCTGTCCATAATCTGACTCTAATTGATCTTTCCAGTTTTGTTTTAAATTATTTACTTCAGCCATATTGAAGTACTTGTAATTTCCCTACATAAACCTGCCCCTTTCCAGCCTCCCTACCTCGAAGACCAGCATTCTATCAACTAAATGTTCCATCTCTATAGCCTAGAATAAACTCCTCTATAATTTCACTCTCTTCCCCACTTGCACAACTCCTTCTTCAGAGCACAGATCAGGTGTTCCCATCTCCATTGTAACGATTGGAATAACACCACCTGCTGGAGACTTACTGTAGAAGAGTTCTGCCCATGAAGTGAAGGTCTTTGAGGGCAAGACCAGGAGTCTTTTCTTTGGCGTCAGGAAGTGACGTGGGCTAGTGGGAGGAAGAAGGAAGAGACAGGCGCTCGGTCTCACTCTCTTTCCTGAGGATGCTGGTGGAGAGGGGAGCTAGAAATGGGCTCTCCCTTTAATAGATAGGAATCTAGGCTTTTCTCTGTCTCTTTACCAAATTCTTATTCTCCTTAATAAATGCTTAAAAGCCTAACTCTTGCTAAAGCTTATAATTTATTGGCGACCACTCATTAGATATTTTAGACAGTTTAGCTAGAATTTTAGCCCTTAACACCATCAAACCAGGCGTGACTCCCACACCTAAAAGGTCTTTAATCTCATAAGTCATTACGCTTTATTTCTACTGTGCATTTAATAATTTTTCTCCAACCCACCTCCCAGGTTGGTTATATAGATTTGAGAATCATCTGTGTAGAGATGATAACAACTGACAGTAGCTGATAAGATTACAAGGAAAGAAAGTAAAACAAGAGAAAGGAAGAGAACTCAGATCAGATCCTTGGGAGAGAGATCTGTGATCAAAGTGCAGGAGACTGGTAATAAATTTGCAAGAGAATGGAAAAAGTCAGGTGTATAAGTAGATCCAGGAGATTTAGTATCATAGAAGCCAAGAGCATAGAGATTTAGGAGGGGGAAGAGGAGGAGGAGGTGATGGTGGTAGTGGTGGTCAACAGGGTCAAAAGAAAAGTAAAGGGGGCAGCTAGGTGGCACAGTGGATAAAGCACCAGCCCTGGATTCAGGAGGACCTGAGTTCAGATCTGTCCTCAGACACTTGACACTTACTAGCTGTGTGACCCTGGGCAAGTCACTTAACCCTCATCGCCCTGCCAAAAAAAAAAAAAGTAAAGGAGGAGAAAGGAATAAGAAAACATGATTGTGGTGTTTAAAGAATTGTTAATAACCTTAGAGAAAAGATTTTCAATAGAATAGTGGGCTTGGAAGACAGATTGCAAAGGAATGAGAAGTGAGAAGGTGGTGAGGAAGTTGAGTCCATAACAAAAGGTTTTTTAAGGATGGGGGTGGTGCACCACTTCCCACCCATCAGATTGGCAACATTAAGAAAAACATAACTGTTCCTGAACTAAAGTCCAACATTAACCACTTTCTACTGGACATCTCTATCCCCTGGCTATCACTGAAAACTCAGAATGTCTAAATTAGAAATTGGGACTTACCTCTTCTAAATATGCTTCGCCTTTCAACTTCTCTTTCTGTGAAAGATGTACCACCCCTTCCCTAATAACTCAGATTATCACCTTGAGGTAATCCTTTTCTCTTGAAGCTATCCTTGGTTGCTTCCTCACCTTCATCCCCTGTATTTAATCAGATGACCTATCTAGTCTTCTTCTGCAAAGTTTCTCAAATTTGTCCCTCCCTCTCAAAAACAGGGAAACTACACCAATTCAACCCCGCTTCTTTTCTTACCAGGACTATCATAATAGTTTCTTAAATGGTCTGCCACATCAGTTATCTGTCTTCCATACCACCAGTTGTCATCTTTTGAATACACACCACTATGACATTACTCATCTACTCAAAACCCTTTAGCATTTCTCCATTGTCTAACAAAGAAAATAGATACTTCTGAATCTAGCATTCAACCCACCTTAGGATCATATATCAAGAACTTGAAGGGTTCTTACAAATTATCAACTCTAATTCCCTCATTTTATAGATGAAGAAACTAAAGCTCAGAGATCTATTCAGTGATTTGCCCAGGATCGCACAGCTGGTAAATTTCTCAATCAGGATTCAAACCCACGTCTTAATCCTATGACCATCACACAGAAACATGGGAAAAGCACTGGATCTCAAGTCAGGAGGCTTGTCCAAAGGCCAATGCTGCTGGCCTAGACTCCAGGCAGGTTTCTTCTCAAGTCTTACTGGAAGGAGAAGGGACTTGGAAGGAGAGAAGGAGGAAGGAGAGTGGAAGGAAACAAGGCCAGACCTCTCTGCTGCTAGGTCCAGTTTAGGTCAGAGCAGATCCCTGTCATTCAATAAGCAAGACCAAGAAGGAGGCAGACCCAAAGCTCTTCTGGAACACCAGAAGGAAAGGAGAGAGAAATAGAGTTAGAGCCATCAGGCTCCTACTCCTTAGCTAGAAGAAAAGATGGAAAAAGAAAAAATGACAACCTGTGAAGTACATTAGGTATCTTAAGAGGCTTCCACAATGCCAATTATTTGTATTTTACCCCAAGATTCTAAGAGTACTAATTACAGTCAGTGGACCTCTGTTTAAATCCCTCCTCTTGCCATTTACTATGTTGGTGACTGGGCAAGTCACTTAAACTTTCTGGGTCTCAATGTCCTAATCTATAAAATGAGAGGATTGAACTAGATGACTTCAAAGGTCTCTTTTGGATTCAAATTTGTCATCCTATGATGATTATCTCCTAATTTCAGAAATAAAACAGGAAGTGTTCATGACCAAATGATACCTGCATGCTTCTTTTAACATTCCTTGTGGCTCAATGGATAGAGCACTGGTCCTGAAATTGGGAGAACCTGAGTTCAAGTCTGACCTCAAATACATACTAGCTATATGGCCCTGGTCAAGTCACTTAACCCCATGCAGCCATCTCCAGTCCACCTGATATATATCGTGCCACTGGGCACGGATGGGTCTGGAGAAGAGAGTAAGGTTGGTGACATTGCACAGCCATGCTTTATTTAAATCCAATTCACTGCAAGTCATGATATCATCCAGATGTCATGGCCCTCTTTGAGAAAGAAGGACAGGGGCAGCTAGGTGGCTCAGTGGATAGAGCACCGGCCCTGGATTCAGGAGTACCTGAGTTCAAATCCGGCCTCAGACACTTAACACTTACTAGCTGTGTGACCTTGGGCAAGTCACTTAACCCCAATTGCCTCACTAAAAAAAAAAAAAAAAAAAAAAAAAAGAAGAAGAGAAAGAAGGACAAACAACAATGACAAACACAATACTCAAAGAGGAACCTTTTCACTCTAGGGTCCAAAGAAGTCAAAGAGATGGTGTCTGTGCCACCATGCGGAGCCTGAATTTCAGGGATGGATGAGAAATAAAGACCTCTTTCTTTTACATTGACACCATTTAAATGTAATGCAACTTTTCAAATTATTAATGTAAAGCATAATAAAAATTACCAAATTGTCCTTGGATTCTGAAATATGCCCTATAGTACTTTGGAACCAATCTGTTCACAAATCTGATCCTGAATCTGCTCTGCATGCAGCCTGCAAAGCCTGGAATAGGTTAATGAAATGCATGCATGGAATGAAAAACCAAATTATAAGTGGTAATTCAGGCACTAACCCTTCTTGAAGCTGGGGAAAAAATAGGAAAATAAAGCTAATCTTATTTCATTTTTCTTTACATACTCAAAATGTCACCTCATAAATCCCATTTTCTGTTTCCATAAAGAACCTGTATTAGAACTATTGTTTATTAAAAGTTCCGCTGCTATATGGATAACTTCTCTTTTGAAAAAAAATTCTTTCCCTCAAATTGGTAATATCTACACATAGCCAATAATTTTTCATTCATGGTCAAAAATAATCTAATTTAAATTCATCTCTTCATTTCTTCACAATCCAGCTTGCTGCACTATGTAAAGGAACTATGTAAATATCAGGACCTTGAACTTTGGTGCAAGAACTTTCCTCAAAATGTATTTTATATAAACCACAAACAAGTCAGAGAAATAATCTTAAACATTGTGCATCTAGCAAATAGCATGTTTCAGTATTTCTTTGAGGGTTTCCAGACAACTCAGGGTTTTTTTTTCTTTTCCCTCTCTCCTTTTTTGTTCAGCTTTGTACTATAGAATCTGTGAATGCTCTTATAAAATAAATAAATCAGGGATTCAATTTTTAAAACTTCTTTATTAGAATTATTCCAGGATAAGCCAAAAAATTGATGTTTTATAATTTTTACATTTGCTTTCACATATAAATATCTAAGATATTATTATGTATATGCTCTGTTATCAAGTAAATTTTTAGGTTTAAAATTTTTAAGTGTCATTATTTCCAGTGGTTTGTTGTATAAAAGGAAGAACATCTTGAGGGTTAAAGACTTAGGGTGGTAAGTACGAAAAGCGTATTTCCCCTCAACAAGGTTACCCCAGGGTATTGACATAGTTTAAGTGTAATTATCTGGTAGTGCTCAATCTCTGAGATTTTAGACTTGCCAGAATGAGGAAAAGTTGGAATGCTCAAGCCACATGATGTACCAACGTCCCATACGCTGTTCCATTGTGGGAGTGGTTATCCCCTATTAGAAAGCAGGCATTAACTCATTCTTTTTATTTGTAGCCTGAGCATCTTGCATGAAGCCTGGCACATAGTAGTCACTTAATAAAAATCTATTGATTAATGAATTGTAAATATCTGAATAGGATATGTTTAGAGCTTGAAGAGAGCCTAGAATTCATATCCTTCAACCCCCTCATTTTAAATATGAGGAAACTGAGGCCCAGGGAAATGAAATGACTTAATCATGGCCACATAGGCCATAAGTGAAAAAAGGTAGCATTTGAATTAATGCCTCTTGAGATAACAATAGAAACGTATATCCTCTGCACATCGACCTTGAATTTTCATCTTAAATTTTGGGAAGGGCAAAAAAAATGCTACTCTCAGCTTTGGAAAGATATGGGCAAAAGCACACATGTGCCCAATGGTAGCTAATATAACATCAGGAATGAACTGTATCTTGGGGCAGCTAGGTGGCGCAGTGGATAGAGCACAGGCCCTGGAGTCAGGAGTACCTGAGTTCAAATCTGGCCTCAGACACTTAACACTTACTAGCTGTGTGACCCTGGGCAGGTCACTTAACCCCACTTGCCTCACTTAAAAAAAAAAAAGGAATGAACTGTATCTTGATGTCTGTATATATTACTAACTTTTCATGAATTACAAGGTGATTCTATTCAACCAAAAGCAAACTGAATGTTTCAATAATACACCTCTGCATTAAATACAGCGATTAAAAGGTTCATTCTCTCTACCCAAAGAGAATATATACACTGGGCTTATGCCCGAAGGAGGTGACCAAAAAGTAGAAAGTCACCACATTCACCAAAATATTTATCACATCCCCTTTTGTGGTAACAAAGAACTAGAAGTAATCTAGGTGTACATCAATTGGAGAATAGGTAAAAAATTGTGGCATATTGATAGAATGGCATACTGTTTTTAGAAATAAAGAATGTGATGGACACAGAGAAGCATGAAAAATCTATATGAACTAATGCAGATTAAACAGAACCAAGAAAACATGCACAATAACTATAGCAATGCAAATACAAAGAACAATCATTTAAAAATTTTAAATGAATATTGTGATATTTCAGAGAACAATCATGACTCCAAAGTAGAAAATATGAGAAGACATCTGTTCTTAATACTTTGCAGAAGTAGAAGGTCCAATGGTGTAGAACAATGCATATATTTTCAGACTTTTTTAATGTACAACCTGTTTGAATTTTTTCTCTCTTTTCTCTTTTTCCTTTTTGTCTTTAAAAAAAAAAACATTGTTACATGAGAGGCCAGATCCTGAAAGAAATTCTGGTGCAAAGCAGATATTGAAAGCAAAATATTTCAATAAAAATTTTATTTAAAAAAAAAACTCTCAGGGCTGCTAAGTGCCACAGTTGATAAAGCACTGGCCCTGGATTCAGGAGGACCTGAGTTCAAATATGACTTCAGACACTTGACACTTACTAGCTGTGTGACCCTGGGCAAGTCACTTAACCCTCATTGCCCCACAAAAACAACAACAACAACAAAAAAAAAAAACCTCTCTGCTTCCAAACCACAACTTCAGAGATATACATATCAGCAAAAAGACTCAGTTTTTCTTTCTGCACAGTATATATAGCCAATGCTTAGCTCCTTCTGAAATGAGTGGAGTTTTACAAAATATTTTGGTTATGTCAATACTGTTGAGAATCTCCTTCAAAAAGCTTTAGAGTTATCTACACAGTGCTTAATGAGTATTTTAATTGTAGAACCTTTAATGCTAGCACCTTTAGTACTTAGCAAAACACAATGTCAATACTTTAAGCTAAGAAAAAACCACATTCCTCATTCAACTTTATTTTTCTTTTAAATAACATTCTAGCTTAAAGCCTAAGAGGTTTATTTTTAAACTTCTGAGGACTAAAGAATAGCTACAGATTGAAAATCATTTAGGAAAAAAAAAAACCTAATGCAATCCATAGTGAATGGCCTTTTGGGTAGGTAGTTTGAATGTTCCTACTGTGCTGCTAAGCATCTGCATATTAATAAGCAAATGCATTTAACGAAAGGGAGCAGTCCAAAGCAATACCGTTAACATAGGCTTTAGTGACTGGATCACAGCAAATGCATCGTTTGTGTAAAGGGAAGTTGGGCTTTTAAACCACAGCTGGGGAAATGCAATAGAAACACTAAAGGAAGGCAATATAGAACCCATACAAAGCCACTGCAGGAACCTTAATTCTACAGTGTCAGGATCGCCTTTAAAAGGAAAAGACTTTTAAAAAAAAATGATTTTTGAAAAAGTATTTTATTTCAAAACAAGATTGCTCTGGGGGGAGGGGGGAGAGAAAAAAACAAACAGATTTATGTCCTTTTTATTTCAGCCTTTGCAATACATGCTTTGGTTCTTTTTTTCAAAAATATAGGTAATATTTTTATGGCCTTGACTCTTCTGTATGCTATGATATTTTCAGTGAAGTCATTCAAAAGAGATTCTGAGTTATTATTTACATCTTTCAGTGTGCCTTGGCATTTTTAATATGATTAGGTTCAAGTGCCATGTGTGGTCAACTGAAATCTCAATTAGCCAAGTTTACAGCAAAGGACAGTAGCGCAGCCTATCCAACATAGGGAATAATCTTAATTTAGCTATACAATGATTGTCTTCAGGTTTTCATAATCTTTTATAACCAGCAATAGTGGCTCATCATGGGGGAAGATCCTTATATATTCATTAAGTAATCAAGCTAATTTCAAATTTTTTAATTATCCTAGATAAACCAAAAAGTAGGTAAGCTATCTGCAGATAATTAAGATTCCATAATAATTAATAATTGCTAGCATTTATATAGTGTTTTAAGGTTCGAAAGCACTTTACAAATATTATCTCATTTTATCTTCACACAACCCTGGGCAATAGCTACACTACTAATATCCCCATTTTACAGATAAGGAAACTGAGGTTGCAATGGTTAAATGACTTGCCCAGAGTCACAGAACTAGTGTCTGAAGCAAAAATTTGAACTCAGGGCTTTCCTGACTCCAAATTCAGTCCTTTATTTACCTATGTATCCCATTCAATATGTGGAGACAAGAGGAAAACATAAGTCATTACATTTTATTGTGGTTCTCTTATACAGATTTGCCCTCCCTGAAAGTATCCTTATTCTAAACACACTGATCTCCAAGAGTTACCTAAAGATTTGGGGAAACATTCTGAGTATTTTCAAGAAGTTTGCCTTTTTTCTGGATACTGGTATTCTAACAACTGCTTCTTAATTTTCCTTTCCATTTTAAAGCATGACATTTTTCTAAATGAGCAATGAGCCCATAATTAATTTAGATGTGTGAATGTGATATGCTTATTCAAAGTAATGTCAGTACTTGAGTTGTTTCAGAAAGTGAGTAAAAACAACAGCAAAAAAATAAAAATTTAAAATTAAAAAAAAAACGACTATTCTGACTCACTGAATTTCAGTGACAGCATAATGCAAAAGACTTAGGTTTCTCCAAATTCTAATTTACTCTCATTTGAACCTTCTTTTTCAGCCACCCTGGAGACCTCACTATCATGGTCTCTGAGGTGGAATGGGAATATCTCATTCATTAATATTCAACAGGGGTGACCCTGTTGAGGATAAATGGGAGTCATCATCAAATCTAGCTTCAAGAAATGAGTAAAGTGGCCCTTGTCGTTTATGACAACAAGAAAAATTGTTTTAAAGTCTTATTTGCTTCTGTATGGCATTTTTTTATTAGAGGGCACCCACCAGTCAAGGTATCAGTGATACATGTAACTTACTGGAAGAGTCAAAATTATTATAATGCTTTTGCAAAGAGATTATTTGATAAACCTCTTGGGTGATACAACAAAAATAATAAACCTGTATCTGTGTTTCCCACTTTTGAAGCATAACAGTTTCTAATATCTTTTGAGGGGGAAAATGTGAATTTCAAAATAAAAATAAATTCCAAATGGAATCAGGAAAAAAATGAAAGATTTCTATAACCACTTAAATTGATCCACACATACATAGTTTGAGCCAAAAAGATTGCACTGGAAAAGCTACTGGTTTAAGTCATTCTCTTAAACCTGTTTTACAGAAGTAGTTCAGTAAGTTCCCCAGGATATGTCAAGAGGAATAATAAAGAATAACCAACATTAATGTCATTTCTGCACAATCAGTGCTTTAAGAATTATGCAGTAATATAAAATGGTCATTCTAAGTATGATCAACTGTTTCTTATATATGTTAAGTTAATTCTTCAAAACAGAGAGAGTTCACTTACAAAAGGACTAAAAAAGTCCTTTTACGTATATCTGACATTTCAACAGTAAATTTTTATTCTACAGTTTAACCTTCATCTCTCACAATTTCCCCTTTTTAATTCCAATAAATCTACATATGGGACAGAAACACACTACTTCCCAAAATTTTACCACTGAACAAAATTATGACTGTGTAAACAGGCAGCTGTAACTGTAACTCTTTTGATATCTCAATTAAAGGAGGCAGTGTCATGTGTGGCTCCGGTGTCAGAGGTGCTGAATTCAAATCCCAAGCTGTTTACAGCCTGTGGGAATTTGGGCAAGTCATTTACTTAGCCTAGACTTCAATTTCTTAATATATAAAATTAGAGAGTTGTGGGGGATGATCTCTGAAGTTCCTTCCAACCTAATACAATTTCCTTGATTTTATAAGAAAGAAAAGTACTGCTTTAAACTAGAAGATAATTGCATGGCAATACCACTTCTAATTAGCTTTCACAAGGTATTATATTTGATAGGCTTAGCTCATTTTACCACATAATGGTCAAAAAACTATTCAACAGAATAGGAATGGTATTGTTTTCTTTAAAACGTAAAAAATTTTAAATCCTGTTCCAGGGGTTTTGTTTTATTTTGTTCTTACTATGGATTGTTTTAAATCATTTATTTTCTTCTCTGAATTCCCAATGATTGACTTGAGCACAATATTAAGTAAAAAATAAAACAGTTCTACTGCCTGAAAGACTCCTGAATAAAGAGAAAATTATTTTTGGATTTTCCTCTTGATCAGATATGAAATATTCTGAGAAGCCACCTCTATAATTTGATAAAAAGCTTGATATCCCCAAATGAAAATAGGACTCAGCACTTTCATTTTTCTGTCTCTAAAGGAACCTAGGTAAACTGATTTTTTTTTAAATGAAAATCTCAGGCATAAAGGTGGCAGTAATGAAGCAAACTTAAATATGCGCTGACCTTTGAAATGAACTGCAATCCGTGTTGTTTGGCCAAGGCTGTGCTACTGTCTTCATCTATTTCTACAGCAAAAAAAAAAAAAAAAAGGAAAGGAAGGGAAAGAAAGAAAAGAAAAAAGAAAAGAAAGGAAGGAAAAGGAAAAAAGAAAAAAAAGATTCAGGGGTTGGAGCTGCTCTGCTCTCTGGTGGAGGCTGAGGAGCATCGCTGCCAATGCAGAAGCATGAATAAAAACAGCCCAACACATGGTCCCCGACCTGAAACAGGAAAAATAAATCCATCAGAGGCAAAATTGGAGCCCCTATTTGTATTTACCTTAAGGATCTATGGCAAAACAAGCCACAAAGAGGGCTTGATTCTCTGAGAATGGTTTGTTTTAAAAGATCGATTTTAAGGGGTTGGGAGGAGGGATTGGAAGAAGACATAAGAGAAGAAATTCAAAGAATACAGTTATTGAAGCGAACAGAGCATAAAAAAGGGCTCTACTAGAGTTATTATAAACAGCACATTTCAGACAATACACTTTTCCAATTAAGCCTGCAGTGTAATCTTGAGGAACTAGAAATCTTAAATATTTACTCTTTTTTGTTAAATATGATGCCAGTAGTAACTGCATTTGACTTAAGACAAATAAATCAGTGGTTGGTTGCTTGATATACTTGCAACATGGATGCAAATCATAGGATTCAGCCCAGTCCTTTGCTGTCAGCCAAAGAATGCCAAAGGAAAGAACACCAGGTTAAGAGTTCAGAGACATGGCCTCTAGACCTGGCTCTGCTACCAACTATGTATGACCTTGAACAAATGGTATAACCTTGTTGGGTCTCAGTTTTCTAATAGGTGAAATAAGGATGATAGAATTTAGAGCTGACAAGGAGTCCACATGTCATCCAGTCTAAGCCCCCTTATTTTCATTGGAGAGAATCTGATACCAGAGAGCTTAAGTGACTTTCCCAAAATCACATTTTTTATTAACAGAACAAAGATTAGAACCTAGCTTCTCTAAATTCAAATCCAGAACATTTTTGACTATACCATGCTGTCAAGACTGCTCTAGCTATTTCATCAGGCTGTTGTAAGACTATCTCCATATCCAATGAGATAATGTATATAAAGTTATTTGAATAGCATAAAATACTATGTAAGTCTAAATTATAGCGATGGAGATCTCTAGTGAAGGTGATTCTACAATTACCTTTACATTCTATTCTAGAATCTGTAAACATTTTAAGAATCAGGAAATTTCTCTTCCCCTTGAACTTGAGTACCACTTATAATTTTGCCATATATCCTCTTGTTCTAGCCTCAGTGGAGAGGAAGGTCACCATCTTCAAATTCAAAATCACAAATAGCGATTGTGTTCTTTGTATTGTGAAAGGCCCCATGGAAGATTAAAAAGGGGGTGGGAAAGAAGGGGAGTAGGAGACTTGATGTTTATAGTCAAGGATCTTATAGTCTGGTAAGACAAGAGACATGCTCAAGACCTTAGAAAATATGATGAGGCAACACATAATTATTAGACTATGTGGTTACACACTAAAAATGTTCCATGGGTCGTATAAAATGCTAGTTTTGGAATAATACCAGAGAGCTGCTTTCCATTCTCATTATCTATTGGAATCCTTAGAGAAGGTCAAAACATTTATTCTTATAATTGAAAATTAAACTCAAGAATATAAGCAAGGTAATTCTAAAAAATTAGCCATGTTATTGAAAGGATAAAATGTTTAAAATATCATAGTCCTGATCTAAAATTCAGTAGGTATATAAAAGACATATTTATTTCTATCCTTTATTAAGCTGAGATTTTGATTTGTTATGACTTGTAGCGGGAGAAATTATGAAAAACTAGTGAGAGAGGAGTGATTTTTTTAAGCATCTAAAAGGGAAAAAATGTTTGAGGGAATTCTAAAGTAGAAGAGAGTGTGAAACCTTTTGGAATATTTTTCTCTTTCATTCAGCAAACTTTGGATTTCAGTTGCATATCCCTGAAGTCACATCTCTGCAAATGAGTAAATAATACAGGCACCATTTTTTTTAAGTGCCTTGTTGTACCTAAGTGCACTGCAGGACATCTGGCACGTTTCATTCTGAAATGATGTTTATACACAGAAACCCCATCAGTGGAAGATGTATTGAAAAGCTGGAGGTCTATTAAGGGAGTATGGGACAGCTGCATACGTTCTGTAATCTGTATATGGCCGTGGAAATGACACACCGATACCCCATCTGTGGCTTTGGTTCATAGATCTTTGAATAAGAATTTTAGAATAACCTTCACTCGTTAAGGGAAAGAAGAATGCTAAACGCAAATCTAGTATTGATGGGGTCATATATAAAAGTCTGTCGCTGCTACCGTGTCACATGATTTAAAATGTCCTTGGATAGGGTTTCTATACTTTTAATATACACTGAAAGTACTCAAATATGTGTTTCTCTTTTTTTAAGTTCCCGGAAATATTTTTTAACAGGTGAACTGCTCGTCGTCCTTTAGGCAACAATTAGAGAGCAGGTTTAGAACTCATAAAAGTCCTTGAGCTCAGAATAGTTGGGGCAGATGTTGCTCAAACTCCCCCATTCAGTGCTGCCAAGTTTTTCAGTCTGGCCCTACAATACCCCTGTTATTCAGAGCTTGATGTCTCTTATTAGAGATTACCAATCATGCTGATTTGTGTGGTACTTTGGGAGGTAGGGGTCAATCTTTTTTTTTTCTTTGAAAAGAAAATGTAACGCTCACAAAAGATCCCAGATTGACAGCTTTGTATGAGGAGATTTCACAGAACAGAGAGGTATCACATGATATAGCTAGCTACTCTGGTGCTACCCTGCCAAGTCGCCATTTCAACCTACAGGATTTACCACATCTTGGAGTGGGAGATTAATTCCATCCCTGTTCCTTTTGGAGTCTCTGCCAATAAGGGCACCAATTAGTTTCAACGACATCCGTTAGATTATTTTTGCTTTCATTTTTTTTTCTAATGGGGACATTGTCCTCTCTGTCAAAGGGATTATTTTGATACTCAGTTCATTTCGGGCTACTGTGAAATAAATGTCATTTTGTTTCATCCCAAGCTTAAAACTAATGGGTGGCCTGGGGTTAAAATCTCATCAACAATTGTAGCAACCAGAACTCCCATTATGGAGGGTTTTGCGATGTGATGATGACAGAGGAAACAAGGATTTCGGGAGCTTTAAGATCTGAGTTCAAATCTCTAGTAAAGCAAATTGATCTACCAGTTAGTAAATTCAATTAGCTTCTGTTATAACAGGGGAAAGAGAAGTGTATTTGGAGTCAGAGGTACTGGATTCAAATCTCAGGAATGTCACCTACGACTTGTGTGCCTTTAGGGAAGTCACTTAATCTCTCTAGACCTCAGTTTCCTCACATGTAAAATGAGAAGTTTGGAGTAGATGACTTTTAAGGTACCTTCCAACACAGAATCTATGGGGGTTTTTATGATCTCTAGTTTTAAGAGAGACTATGGTATGGTAGATGGAGATCCAGCCTTGGAGTCAGAATAATTGGGTTCATATTTTACCTGCCCTCGAGGAGATTACAGTCAAATAGGGGAGATAAAATGTAGGGGGGAAAATGATTGTAGAAGTGATATTGGAGAGGTACAGAATATTATGTTAATTCAGAGGAGGAAAAAGTGACTGTCAAATGGCACAAGATGATAGACCAACCAGTTTACCAGACAGGTCACTGCAACATACATTAAACAGGAATCACCCTCAAATAAAGTAACTTTACTGCATTTCTTGTTAATAAAAATTGATGCCCTTTTTCCCCTAATAAAACTTGTTCAAAATTAAAGTAATAGCATCAATAATGTTACTCCACTTTAAACATTTGAACAGGGAATATTCTCTGAGAATCATTTACAATGTAAATAATAATGTAGAAGCCTGCTTCAGCATTCTAGCCAAGCACTTAGGTTATCCCTAAATGTGTGAAGTTTCTGAAACTAGATGGCTCTCTAACCCTATTCTTTTACACCAAATCCACATATCTTCAAATTATTTTAAGGACAAGAGCCTCTGATATTAATATGAGGAGAATCCATTCATATAAGATACCTTTAACAACTCCTTAAAAAGTGCTGTTTTCCTTAATATAGTAATCATGCCTAAATGTGTTTTCTTTTCTTCAGAGGAACCAAAAGAACCTTGTCTATATAATCTCATTTATCCACACAAAGAAACTTTGAGGCTAATCCCATCCCATTACAATAAATTTCAAAATCAAGGGGCTTCTTCCACTAAGCTTTGGCCTGTTTTAGTCAGGTTAAACCTTTCATGGGTTGGCTGTTCTCAGGTGATGGAGATACTCCATTTGCTTCACAAATGGATACTATTTTGTCAGTCAGACAGTCAGCAAGTATCTATTAAGTGCCTACTGTGTGCCAAGCATTGGAGATATAAAAAAGGACAGAAAACAGTCCCTGCTCTCTAGGAGTTCGCAGTCTAACTTCAAGGTATAAGGTGCATTGTACCACCCCATCAATTAAGTGATTTTTCTAGATTTCCCAGGCCAGCTGGATTTCAAAAGAACCCTTTCCAAGTGAATTAGTTTATCTGGGATGAACCCACCTCCCCAGGGTGTTTCCATAGGGTTTTTAATCCATGTCTAGTGACCAGAAGGAAGCACAAAATTCTGCTTCTGGTTACCACATAAGCAGTCAATTGATTGTAATACAGAACAGTCAAAAATTCCTGGCAACTAGGAGAGTACTGGGGGGGAAATCCAACTAAAAGAGTCATCTGAGGCTCTTCAATACATCAAGGAATAATCCTCCTTTTACATTTTTTTCCATGAAGCTTCATAGTAAAATGCCACCAAAAGCAAAGAGGAAGTAGGTTTATCTAGTACCACTTCCTTCATTGAAAGTATTCCTCTGAGATTACCCCTCACTTACCCTGGATATAGCTTGTATATGTGTAGATAATGTAGTGGATTGTGTGCTTAACTTGGAGTAGGAGAAAATCTGAGTTCATATCCCATCTCTGACACTTAATAGTTGTGTTACTATAATCATTTAAGCCAATCACCTCAACACTCTGCCTCAGATTCCTTTTCTATAAAATGGGGCTAAGAATACCTAGTAATATTTAATTCATAGCACCATGATGAGGATCTAATAAGGACTATGTGTGTGAAGCACTTTGAAAAGTCTTAGTGTTGTATGTGTCAAATTATTATAATCTAATCTAACCCTCTCATTTTATAGATGTGGAAACCAAGGCCCCAAGATATAATGATTTGCCCAAGGTCTGTTGACAAGTGGACCTTGACAGAATCAGGATTTCAACTCTTCTTTTTCCAATCCCCAAACTATCTTCTCTATCAAAAGAAAATCAAGAATGGAATGCCACTTTAAAGTGGAAATAAATATGTTAACAGCATGACAACCTCCATTTTGTGACTAAGTAGTTGTAGGACTAATGCCCTAGTTATCAGGACAACTAGGTGGCATAGTGGAGTGAGGAAGATTATCTTTCTGAGTTCAAATATGGCCTCAGACACTTACTAGCTGCGTGACTCTGGGAAAATCACTTACCCCTGTTTGTATTAGTTTCCTAATATGTAAAATAATCTGGAGAAGGATATAGCAAACCACTACAGTATATTTTCCAAATGGTGTTCCAAAGAGTCAGACATGACTGAACAACAAAATTGTATGACAGGACAGGAAAGGAAGAGAAGGATAGATGAGAAAAGGGAAAAGAATAAGTTTTTATAAAAAGCCTATATTATCTTATTTGATCCTCACCAAGACCCCAGGAGTTGGGTGCTATTATGATCCTCATTTTACAATTGAGGAAACTGAGGCAAATAGAAGTTAAGTAATTTGTCCAGTCACACAGCTAGTAAATTTCTGAGTCCAGATTTGAACTCAGGTCTTCCTGACCCAAAGCTCAGTATTCTTAAACTACCTAACTGCCTGAGCAGCCTGGACAACCAGCTAACTAGATGGGCAGAGAAAAGCTTTGTCATGTGCATTAGTACAATAAACAGTTACTGGTGCAACTAATAATAATAACATTAATATCTAACATTTTTATAGTGTTCACTATGTGCCAGGCACTATACTATACTCTTTATAATTATTATCTCATTTGATCCTCACAAGAATGCTGAAAGTTAATTGCTATATGATTCTCATTTTGCAAATGAAGAAACTGAGGCAGACAAAGGTTAAATGACTTGTTGAAAGGGTTACATAGTCAATGTCTGCGGCCAAATTTGAATTCATGTCTTCCTGACTCCAGGTCTAGAACTCTATTCATTTCACCATGTTCCTACCCTTTTAGGGATCTGAATGGTTTTTGTTCCTACAGTGGTTGATGTTGAATAAGTCAATAAAGTTTGATGTCATGCACAGATTAGTGTTAAGTCTTATTAGTGTACTGTCAACCCTAATAAGCATACATAACAATAAATCAGTTGTATCAATGAACCACATATTGCACACTGCTTGCCTGAATACAGCCCTACAGGTAGGTGGCCAAGGAGGGAGGCAGTACGATGCATGGAACTCACCCTGAAGTCAGGGCAAATGGGGTGAAAGTCTGTGGGTCCTCTGATGATACATTGGGTGTGTGATGCTGGACACTGCACTTCACCTCTCATTTCCAGGTAACTCTCTAAAACTAGAAATCTCAAAATACTTGTCAATCTGTACTGGTAGAGGGAGTGACCTAACAGGAGACCCCCTAGACTAGTGGAAAAAAAGAAATAAGACCTCAAGGAAGGTCTCCAGTCTGTTTTGTAACTCCTCTGGGAGTTACAATGGAAAAATATGGATGCTGCAGGCAAAAAGAACTTTCAATATCAACTGCATTTCAACATTACACCAATCCATTTTAAAACATGGCTAGATTCTAAAATTAAAATTTTACTACTTATGTGATCCTGGGCAAGACACAACCTCTTACTGCCTCAATTTTTTCATCTGTAAAATGGAAATAATAATAGCCCCTTCCTCCCCAGGGTTGTTGTGAGGATCAAATGAGATAATATTTGTAAAGCACTTTGTAAACTATAAAGTGCTACATAAAAGCTAGCTGTCATTTTTTTGTTGTTATTATTGTTACCCATCCCTTCTTCTTATTCTCCCCCTCCTCCTTTTTATCTCCAGTCAGTCCAGGGTACTAGATCTAGGATTTATCTGCATTTAATTCAACTTGGCTCCTTCCTTCCTCTCCAGGTACAACAGTGAGACAGACAGAAACAGACACACTCATTGAAGAAGGGAGGAAGGGAGACAGAGAGAGACACAGAGACTGAGAGACACAGAGACAGACACAGAGACAGAGATAGAGACAGAGAGAGACAGAGACAGAGACAGAGACAGAGACAGAGAGAGGAAGGAAGGAAGGAAGGAAGGAAGGAAGGAAGGAAGGAAGGAAGGAAGGGAGGGAGGGAGGGAGGGAGGGAGGGAGGGAGGGAGGGAGGGAGGGAGGGAGGGAGGGAGGGAGGGAGGAAGGAAGGAAGAAGGAAAGAAAGAAAGAAAGAAAGAAAGAAAGAAAGAAAGAAAGAAAGAAAGAAAGAAAGAAAGAAAGAAAGAAAGAAAGAAAGAAAGAAAGAAAGAAAGAAAGAAAGAAAGAAAGAAAGAAAGAAAGAAAGAAAGAAAGAAAGAAAGAAAGAAAGAAAGAAAGAAAGAAAGAAAGGAAAGAAGAAAGAAAGAAAGAAAGAAAGAAAGAAAGAAAGAAAGAAAGAAAGAAAGAAAGAAAGAAAGAAAGAAAGAAAGAAAGAAAGAAAGAAAGAAAGAAAGAAAGAAAGAAAGAAAGAAAGAAAGAAAGAAAGAAAGAAACTGTTCATATTTCAAATTCCTACCCAACTTGGAATCTATGTCCTTGGGCTTCAGTGGTAGTTTACTCTGTAAGCTTCAAATAAAATTTACTCCTTTAATCTCCTCACAAAACCTTTACTCTAGGGGAAGGGCAGGTCAGGAAAAAAGAGTCTTCATTATCTCTCAAAGTACATCCTTTGGAGGCTCAAACTGCTCTGTTTGTGTTTTTCTGACAGCAGCCTCCAGGGCAGACACCCATTGTGTTTGTTATTATACCTCTATGATGTTTTGTGCACTCCAGCACCACAACTCAAGGCCCCAGTCTGCTCACACTTCACTTCCATTCTCAGAAGAATCACTAGTTTCTTTGCAATTCTTCAGACACAACAAACACTCCATCTCCTATGTCCTTGCATTTTGGCTTCCTCACTGGCTGTCCTCCATGAATGGAATGCTCTGCCTCCTAACCTCTTCCTCCTGTCTTCTTCTCTGGGTTCTTTCAAATCTTAGCTTTAATTCCACCTTCTCAAAGAGGCCTCCTGGCCTGAGACCCCACCTGATCCCACCCCAAACCCTCCATTACTAATGCCTTTACTTTGAGATGACCTCCCCCCTGTCCTCAATATATCTCCTACATACAAAGTTGATCACATGTCATCCTCCCGCATTAGAATGGGGCCTCCTTGAAGGCAGGGACGGAGAGTTTTCCTTTCTTTGTAATCCCAGCACTTACCACAGCAAGGTGTCTGTCACTAGCAAGTATTTAATAAATGTTTGTTGACTAACACATTTTGTCCCTTTACCAGAAAAGGTTTTGGGAAAGACTAGACAGGCATGACATTTAGCCTTACAATTTTACTATACTTCTGGTAAGACTACAACTTTGTCTTAGGTTTTTCTTTTGTTTTGTTTTAAATCATCAAACTTCCTATTACATTTTCTCCTACAGAACTGGTTAGAGCTTTGTCTTCAGGATAAGAGCCAAGCATAGGATGTCGAGTCAACACAAAACCTATGAGGTCAGTGACAGCTGAGAGTCATGCTTTAGAGTTATTACTCTTGAGTACACAGTGCTTTTGTTGAATCAGCTTTCTTTCATTTAAGATTTGCAGTCTAAATTATAAATCCTGCCACAAATTAGTGGCTTCCCCCAGATTATCACTCAATGCAGGATTGCTGTTTCCTCATTTTGCTCCTTAAGCAAAACTTAATGTATAATTATATTCATCTTAAAGTCATCAAAAGACAGGTGGAAAATGTATTGGGTGAATGCTCATAAATGGGACATTAAACAATCACCCCAAGTCCATGGGGTTTTTATCACTTTAAAAAACAGCGGCAGCTAAGTGGTGCAGTGGATAAAGAACTGGCCCTGTACTCAGGAGGACCTGAGTTCAGGTCCAGACTCAGACACTTGATAATTACTAGCTGTGTGACCCTGGGCAAATCACTTAACCCTCATTGCCCCCCCCCCAAAAAAAAGAGAAAAACAGGGGAAAAAACAGATTTTTTTCATTTCTGCCATTTAAAAAAAATTTGTTTTTCCCTTAAAAGTATCCCATTGAATGAAATCATATAATTACACCAAAATAGAGACTATCACTTCTATTTTCATGTCCTCTCTGATGAACACATGCAGGGTGGCACAGATTTATACCAAGCTTTTCACAAAAAAAGAAAGAAAGAAAGAAATTACTTAAAACTAAAGGAAAATATCCCAGAGAGGTAGTACTCCTACTTTTTAATGGCCAAAGCAATATTTTACAATTTCAGGAAGGGCCAAAGAATTTAAAAGCTGAACTAACAATTTAAATAAGGCATGAGTGGAGAAGGTATACTAGACCTTATTCTTCTGTTTATTCATCCATCTATTCAATAAATACTCACTAGTGCTACAAAGCAAAATGTTGTGGTGAAATACAAGTAGATTAAGTCATAGTTCCTTCATCATGGACCCTGGTCTCATTTCCCTTGTTTTCCTGTGACATCACATCCTCAAGGATCTCTTCCCACCTTTCTGGTTTTTTTGTATCTTCTACTGGCTCCCTTTCCTCTTCCCAAGCTCTTAATGATGATGTTTCCCCCAGGTCCTCTTCTATTCTCCATCTATATCAGAATTCCTAACCTGGAATTATGACCTTTAAAAAATATTTTGATAATTGTATTTCAATATAATCAATTTCTTTGAAATCCTTTGTCTTTTTATTTTTATGCACTAAAAAATATTATTCAGAGAAGGGATCCATAGGCTTCACCAAGACTGCCCAAGGTGTCCATGACATAAAAATGGTTAAGAACCTCTCCTGTAAATTGTTTCAACTAACACCTATGCACACGTCTCCCAAATCTCTCTAGATTTGAGACCTCCAACCACAGTTCCATTCCAAAGAGGACAGTCCACTGGCACTCCAAACTCACCATGTCTGAAAACAAATATATCTTTTAAAAAAAAAACACCTTTTCTTATGACTTCCTTGTTTATATCAATGAAACCATCATAGAATCTGTCACTTTGGTTTGAAACTTCAGGTTCATAATTTTGCCTCTTCCCCTTCCCTCACTGTCAACATATCATCTGTTGCCAGGTACATCAGACTGAATAAGATTAAAATTGCTTAGAAAACTTAAGTTCACACCCATGATGTGGTACAGACAGACCATTAGTCTTCATCTCTTACATCTCTCAGAGATAAGAAATCACATCTTTCATGTCACAGATTTATCCCATTCCCCTCCCACTATGGTATCTTGGTTGAGGCAACACCAGAAGTCATGAGAACATTTTCAGTATTTTTTCCATCCAACCATACTTTGGGATATTAAAAACTATCCTTTTAAAGGGCATTCTTGGTTAGTGCAATGATGGGGTGCTGTTTCTACACAGAAAAAGAAAAATTCATTTATTCCTATATTTCCTGGTGTGATTTTTTTCTACATGTATGTTATATTTTACTGAAAGCTTTTTCTGTATTTCTTAACATAATTAGGAGGTTTTTCTTGGGTTTTTAAAAAATTAACATGGTCCAGTATAGTTAAAGTTTTTCTAGGATTGAACAATTTGAATTCCTATTATAAATACATGATCATCCTTTATTTAATCAATATTTTTAGATCATTATCAACTGAAAATATCAGTCTATAGTTTTTCCCCTCTGGTTCAATCTTTAACTGGTTTAACAATATTTGGTTCCTAAAAATAATGTGCTAGGATATTTTTTCTTTATATTTCCACATAATTTATAACATATTAGAATTAATATAATGTTATAATACAACTTACTTTGTAAATTCATCTGGCCCTGGTGTTTTTTTGCTGGTGAGTTCATTTATGACTTGTTCAATTTCTTATAGTAAAACTAGGTTGCTTAATTCTTTTTTTTAATTTTGTTAACCTTAGAGTTTTATATTGCTGACTTATAATTGAAAAAAATAGTTTCTAATAATTTCCTATATTTCTTCCTCATTTGTTTTGATTTCTCTTCTTTTGTTCAATTTCAATACTGGTGATTTGATTTTATTCTCTTCTTACCAAATTAGTTGATGGTTTCTCTATTTTATTAGTCTTTTAATAGCACAAACTAGTAGTTGTTCTTTTAATTCATTTCTTTCTTATTTCTTATTTTTAAAATTTCCATTTTTGTGTTTATTTGGGGCTTTTTAATTTATTGCTTTCCTACTTTGTTTAGTTGCCTGCTCAAATGCTTGCTCTTATTAAATGCTTGTTAAATTAAATTTCTAAGTTGTGGACTGATCTCCAAGGACATTCTCAAAGGTAAGCTTCTCAAGGGAGTAAGGAGAATATTTGGTAAATACCTATGAAATGGGGGCAGCTAGGTGGTGCAGTGGATAAAGCACCGGCCCTGAATTCAGGAGGACCTGAGTTCAAATCCAGCCTCAGACACTTGACACTTACTAGCTGTGTGACCCTGGGCAAGTCACTTAACCTTCATTGCCCTGCCCCCCCCCAAAAAAATACCTATGAAATCCTACTGAAATTAATTAATCTCTATTTATTACATATATATCTATGATATGTTCTAGAATATATTTCCTTTCATTAAATAGGGAATATAGGAAGAATACAGGAAGAAAGCCAAAATGTTATAGGGACTAAAACTGGTTGGTTACTACTGTCTTAGAAGACACTTTATAATCTAAATTGATATTTATACTTAATCTAACACTTCCAGTCTCCCACTACAAGCACACACCCAAACCCTAAGTAGTTCAAACCTATTCTTTCTCATAATTAACATATGTAAATTTTTTGCAAACCTTAAAGTGCTATATAAATGCTGTTATATTATCATCCTTTTAGATCTGCATAAATATCCTCTATTATGTCTTTGCATCAAAACTTTGATTAGCTTAAATACTATTATAGTTCATTTATTTAGCTGACTACCTGTGAGTCAACAAAAAAATATTTCAAAACCTTGTTGAATATTTTTTGAATAAGTATCAATCCACTTTCCTAAGTATGTTAGACTGAAAATAACTTTCTTTGATGACTGAGTTTTTTTGCAGGCTATACAATTGTTTATGAACATTATCAGTGTTTAGTCATATAAAAAAAGGTATAAGAGATATCAGAAGATTTGACTGCATATCGATAGACTCTAGTATTTATCTTGAAAATTTCTTGTTACCTAAATCACTAACCAGGTATTCCATCAATTCCAATGCAACAAATGCATTCCAGTTTGAAAGGTGTTTCCATATTCTATTTTAATGTACAATTGCAGTTAGTTGAAGCTTTGGTTAATGCAATTTTTCTTATGCAAAGCTAAAACATATTTACAAAATTTCTCCTTAGCATTCTTTTTGTTCACAGCAATCCCCATTTCCTCCACCTATGATTAGTGATACATATGCATGTATAGTTGGTAAGGAGGAAGATGAATAGGAATAGTCAGAGGAGACAAACACAAAGTCCCCAGTTCCACAAACTATCCCATCCATGGATGGACTTTTTATTTTTATTGATTGTGTTTAAGATGACCTCTTTCAGCTTTAAAAACAAAAAGAAAAGAAAATAACAATCATTTTTAAATGAATTACCCTTTTCATATTTGAAGAGTCATTGATTTGTAATGAATTAACCCAGTTTAGATGTTGGACATAATTTATATTTATATTGAAGCACCAAAAAAACCTGTTCCATATAAAAAGAAAAATAAAGATATAGGAGAGGTCTTTATGCTCAAGTGTTTCTGTGCAAAATCTCATTTCTGAAATATGTGCTAAAATTAGGCACTAAATGGGAGAATAAATTAGAATTCTATAAATGCCAACTTGTACATTTGGAATCAGATTACCTTAAAGTGGGCATGCCATGCCCACATTGAAGAAGGCCCTGTGCTCTGTGAACAAAGCAGAATTGCAGTAGCTCAAAAGAAATGTGAGATGGACAAATTTAGAGACATCTCCACTTCAAAAGTTCATGTGGACTATTTGTGCCTGACCTATGGTAGAGCCTTCCAAGGTCATATTGGCCTGATCAGCCACAGGTGGACATACTGTACCTTGACTCCAAAATAGTGGTGTTGTTTTGGTCCTCTGAGAACAAAGGACGATAACCAACCAACCAACTTCAGTTTGAATCTTGGGTCTGCCACTTGCTACATATATGAACTTGAGCTATATAAAGTTAGCTGCCGTTAAGTATTTAAGTTGAATTAAGTTGAACCTAGTCATAGACATAGTCAGAAGGAAGCTTCTCAAGGCAGTAAAGAACCTCTGCCAGGGCTCGATATTCTCAAATGTAAAATGAGAATAGTGATCTAGATGGCATCTCTACATTTGTGATCTTATGATTCCTTCAGCTCCTTCTGGTGTCCATAATGTGGACATGGAAAGAACTTTAGTGAATTGACTTAAGGTAATAATAATGGCTCACAGAGAAGTTCAGTGATTCGTCTAAGGTTCCACAGCAGGATAGATCTAGACTTCAGTCCAGGTGTCTTGACTCCAAGTCCATGTTGTCCCTAAATTTAACCCCCTAGAAAAAGTTACTTTGTAAAATATTAAATTAGCTAATTTATTTCATCTAAATACTGTAAAAAAAACATCAGAGGCAGATGAGGTATAGTGGACAGAGAGCTAACCTCAGGATCAGGAAAACCTGCATTCAGATCCTTGCTCTGACACATGCCAACTTTGTGTCCCTAGACAAGTCATTTAACATCAGTGTCTCAGGCAGTAACTCTCTTAGATTGTAAGCAGCAGAGCAGGTACCTATTGGCATCGAGAATTTTCTAATAAGAAATTTCCTATACCAATGAAATCATAAGTCCAGTCCCCCCTTCTCCCTACTGTAAACAATGATTATCCCAATGAGAGAAAAATGTTAGCCTCTCAAATTATATGACTGGACCATTTTTAAAACATTCATCTTGTTTGTTTTTTTTTCTTTTTGATTCATCAAATTACATCCTTCATGATTAAATTGCCTAAAGGCACAAGTGCAAAATATAAAACATTTAGTTAAAATACATAAAACACAGCAGCAGCTGTTGCCAGCATATATTACAATATCAAGTGGCAATTTTAGAAGATGAGTCTTTTACCATGCCCTGAAGGTCAGCTGACTGGGCCTCTGCCAAGCTTCAAATAGAGCTCTCTACCACAAATGCCATCCCCAAGTCCCCATGGTAGAGTTTCAGAATCTTGAGAATGCTCCAACTAACTCTGAGTAGTCCATGAGGGTAAGGGACCTTGACTAGTCAGGGATTTATAGATCACAGTTAACACCTTGCATTACACTTGGCAATTAGCCGTACTGAGTGTATCAACAAGAACAAATATTAACCGAGTACCCACTGTGCATGTGGCACTACATTAAGGTATCCGAGGTGCTTTCCAATTATGGAGAAAACAAGGCCAATTCTTTTATGGAGATTATCATTAGAAGGAAAGTTCACAAATGCAAAGCCTCTATTGTGGCAGGTACCCTGAACCTTACATTATTGAATATCCATGCTACACTGAATATTATTGATTCTTCACATACTGTTTCAGGGGTTCTTAACCTGAGATCCATGAACTTTTTAAAAAAAAATATTTAGATAACTGTATTTCAGTATAATTGGTTTTCTTTGTAATCCTTTTTTAAAAATTTTATGCATTTAAAAGCAAATTTGGAGAAGAGGCTTCTCTAGACAGCAAAAGGTACCCAGGCAGAGGTAGGCTGCAGTTGCCTCAAAGCAGGTTCCCAGGACTGGATCCATCAATTTTCAACATGAGCATTTACACTTGGAAAATCTGCAAACACCTCAACTCAGGGGCTGAGTTTTTATTCTGTTGATTCTCTGGACTTAAGAAAGTGAAGTATAAAACACTAATCATGCAGATTTAACCTAAAACTCTGTCCTGCATAATTTTTTTTCAGAGAGTCAGTTCTTAAATATTTCCCAGCACACCCATGCCTATAATAGAACAAAGGTTAAGAACTCCTGTTCTACATGGTTCACCAAGGCTATTCCTGTCACAAGAGACAAAGTGGACAGGGAGCCTTGGAGTCAGGCTTGGGTTCTGCTCCACCTTTGACACATATTAGTTTGGTGACTAGAGTTAAGAAATTCTTAGTGTCCCATACAACTCTCTAGTGCTCTAAGTTTCAGAGGTATCCAGCCACCTTGGTAGAGGGGTTGCAACTATCCAGGAGAATTGTTTATATAATTAAAATCATAAGTACAGACCCCTTCAAAAAAATTTTAACTTAGAAGTCAGAAAAACAATGAGTGATTTTGTAAAGCAAAGTTTGATGGTTAGAAGTCTCCATTTCCTTGCCACACAACCACACACTCACACACAATGTCCATACTAGCTATAAAGAATACCTAAAGCTACTTTTTGTGATCCTTGCTTCCTTTCTCATGTTAGCTTTCCCTATTGGTATTTTTTGTCATTTCTAGTACAAAGATAAGTTAGCCTCTTAAGCAAAGGGAAAAAAAGGATTAGAATAAGACTCAAACTGTCTTACTTTCTCATCCCTGACTCAGTTAATGTCTCATCTACCCCATGCCGCTTTCCTTTTTAACATCCTCTTTTTGTTGTTAAAGATTTTCATTATGCTGTCTTCCTTTATGAAATGCTTCTTTGCTGTGTTAGTTAATAGATTAGGTTTTGAGGTTGTTTGGGTCCTCCCCCCCCCCCCCGCCCCACCATTCACAGCTATATTAGTTAGTGTAAATTGCTTATTGTTCATGTAGCTTACATTCCTTTATTGCATATGCTGCTTCTATTACATAAAGATATGTTGTAGAAACACAGAATTATTAAATTATAGCTTTCATGCTTAATGATAATAAGGGAGCTAGGTGGCTCAGTGGATTGTATTGGAACTCAAGTCAGGGAAAAGAGTTAAAACCTCACTTCAGATATTTATTGTGTGACCCTGGGAAAGTCATTTAACCTCTCTCAAATTCGGCTTCCTCATTTTTTGTGTCCCAAGTTTGTTGTAAAGTTACAATTATGTAATATTTTTAACTCACTTTGCAAACCTTTAAGTGCTATATAAATGCTAGATATTATTATCATCCTTTAAAACATTTTGTTATTCTCTCAAAAAATTGAGAAAAGGGTTTTTTAAGTTAAAGTTTGTTAAAAAGCTTATTCACTCCAGCTACATATATTTAAATTGGCAAACCCTTCTAACTTTCACCTTAGATTGCTTAAGGAAAGAGAGAAAGTCACTGAAGGTCGATTAACTATACTTAGCAACCATGCAGGAACACCATTAAAAAAATGTATTTTACAAAACATTGAAAAGATTACATAAGATCTAGACTTCTTTAGTTTATTGTTAAGCTTTATAGTCTCAGTTCATTGGAGTCATTTTTTATGGATTTGCATATGTTTTCAGCTAAGAACTTAAACCCCAAAGTCCATATGCAAGTTATTAAATGTCTCCATTAAAAAATATTTATTTATGAAGCCGACTTAAGTCAAAAGTAAAGTCCTATAAAGTGTTAGCTTAAAATTTCATAGAAGGGGGACAGCTAGGTGGCGCAGTGGATAGAGCACCAGCCCTGGATTCAGGAGGACCTGAGTTCAAATCTGGCCTCAGACACTTGACACCTACTAGCTGTGTGACACTGGGCAAGTCACTTAACCCTCATTGCCCTGCCCCAAAAAAACAAAAGGAAAAAAATAAATAAAAAAGAAAATGGGCATGGCTTATTCAAAACTTTTTTTAAGATTAGTAGCATAAAATGGGCACATTCTCTATTAATTTCTCCCAGCCATTCCTGCAATACAGCAATCTGTCTAGGTATAAGAGACCATGTGGCCACTACAACATATGTAAAATTTAAATTTTCCTTTAGGTATATATTCCCCAGTATCTCAATTAATCCCCAACTGGACAAACAAGCAATACTAGTTGATACAGTAAGTCATCTTAAGGAAGAAACAGGAGCAACATGTGTTATATAGATCAAAACTAATACCATAAATAGGTGGAGATGAGGAGAGAGAGAGAATTCCAGGTATGGGGCATAGCCAGTGAAAATGCATAGAACTGGGAAATAGAGTGTCTAGTATGAGGAATAGCAAGGTGGCTAGTGTCATAATCTCAGAGTATTGGCAGGGGAGAGGTATAGGAAGGGAACAATTTATAAAGGTCTATGAATTCCAAACTGAAGATTTCCTATATGATCCTTGAGGTAATAGGGAGCCACTGGAGTTTATTGAATAAGGTAGGGACATAGTCAGACCTGTACTTTAGGAAGATCAATATGAAAATTGAGTGGAGGAGAGACCGGAGTAAGGAGACTTGAAGCAGGAAGACATACCAGCAGGCTCTTGTAATAATTCAGGAATGAGGTGATAAGGACCTGCACCAGGGTGGTAGCACTGACAGGAGAGAAAGCAGCTTAAACAAGAAATGTTATATAGGTAAAATCAACAGGACTTCATAATTCATTGGATATAGAGAGTGAGAGTGAGGAGCTAAGGATAAAACCTAGGTTGTGAGCTTAGGTGACTAGATTTAGGCAGAGGGAGATGACACGAGAGAAAATATAATTCTTTGGACATCAATTTTCCATAGTTTTCAAATCTTCCCTTATTGTCCTTTTGAAATATTCAATGAGTGATCCCAGGCCCATAATCTTATTTTGAAAATGATCTTTTAAGAGGATGGATGGAGAAACATACAAGATAGAAATATACCATCTATCATTTTCATCATTTATTTGGATACACATACATTTATTAAGAGGATAGTTTTCAATGTAACTCCTGAAAATTACATTAAGAGATACTCCTGAAATATCTCATACTGAGAAAGTTCCATAAATTGTGACTATTTGGTGAAAATGACAATTAATTCATAGATTTGCAGTTGAGGATTCACTGTCTCCAAAATCTTCCAGAGTTTAATGCAAAACATGGTAAATACTCAATATTTGCTAAATGATTGAATAAATGGAATAACTATATCATAGACCATTGAAGTTAGAAGAGGCCTAACCCCTTGATTTTACAGGTAAAATAAAATTAGATCTAGAGAGACTAACGTGACGTGTCTCAGATCACTAATAAGTAACTGAGCAGGGTCTTGAACCCATGTCTTCTAATTGCCATCAGACAGGACACATCTTGTAGTCAAAATATTGGGGTTGGGATCAGACAATCTCAGCCTGAGTTCTGATTGACCACTTTCTAACTACATGATCTTAGGTAAATCAGTTTAACCTCTCCAGGCCTCAGTTTCTGTAAAATGCGGGGAGTTTGGTTGCTCGTCTATATTTATGATTTAGAACTTCATCAAAACAAGAAATCCTGTCATAATACCATTGTATTCACATGTTACATTTTTGTAATATTAAAAATCAAAATAAGATTCCATAGATAAAAATATCTAAATAAAAATTCCATTTCCTAGCCCCCTTCACTTATATCACCAAAAAGCAAAAACAGTTCTCTGTAGCAGATATGAAATTTCCACTTGCCTCTGCATTTTAATGTTCTGTGCTAGTTACTATATATAATTTATAAAAGAGATACTGAGAATTTGTGTTGCCACTCCTCTTAGGAGCATAGCAGCTACATTTTACATCTCGTCTTATCTGAAAGGGACTGCAAAAAAGCAGTTGACGCAAGAAACCAGTTACCAGATTTGCCCAGGGAATTTTACCTATGATGTAAAGAGGACATAAGTGCTCAACTGTCAGCTACCGGTGTAAATATAACCACGTTGAGGCATTCCCAACTCTAATTGTAACAGATTCCTCATATCTAGAATACTGTGACCTTTATAGAGTACTGGGCCTGGAGTCAGGAAGACCTGAGTTCAAATGTGACCTCAGACGTATACTAGCTGTATGACCCTGGGCAATTCAGTTAGTTAGCCTATGTTTCCACAACTGTAAAATGGTGATCACCATACCACCTACCCCACAGAGCAGTTCTGAGGATCTAATTTAATAAAATCTATAAAAAGCTTAACACTGTACATAATAAGTGCTTAATAAATGCTTGTTCCCTTATCTCCCAAATTTTGCATGACATAGTTCCAAGACTTCAATTATATCAAGCAAAAATCTATTTTCTTCCATTTCTATAATACCAAACAAACCATAATAAAAGACAAAGGGCATATACAAACATAGTATATGTTGGTGTTAGTTTTCTTTTAACTTGGATTCAAGGCAAGTCTTTAAAAAAAAAACTTTTATATTAATGAGACCACCTCCTGATGCAAGTGGCACATCCTTGAAAAGACATGAAACCTGTCAAGAGACCTTGACCACTCTTCTCCAGTTATTCATTTAAGAGCACCCTTAGTTTTTATCTTATGTTCAGCCTGACATCTGTTTAAAGCATGACAGCCACAGCTGAGATAAGGTTTCTATCCACAAATTCTGTAAATTAAACTGAGGCAAATAGAGTTTTATGTCAGAAACCACAATATTTAGCAAACTTTGTGTTTCAAATAACTTCCAGCACTGTCTAAAATAGAACTCTGCTCTTTGGGCCATTTTGAGAAAGTCTACTGTGACCAAGTTCTTCCCTTCAATGATGCGGGACAATCAATAATTGGGTCAGAAAAATCAATATAATCAAGATTTTTTTTTTTTGGTCTTGGTAGCCCAGAATGAAAAATACTCCCTTACCACCATCTCAATATTAGAATACATTCCAAGCCACAAGGTAAATCTTTCAATGTTCTCACCCAATCAACACCACATTCAGTTGTGGAGCATATAAAATAGTAAAGTGAAAGGGGGGTGCAGCTAGATGGCACAGTGGATAAAACATTGGCACTGGATTCAGGAGGACCTGAGTTCAAATCCAGTCTCAGACACTTGACATTAGCTGTGTGACCCTGGGCAAGTCACTTAACCCTCATTGCCCCACCAAAAAAAAAAAAAAAAAGACTTTGGGGCAGCTAGGTGGCATAGTGGATAAAGCACCAGCCCTAGACTCAGGAGAACATGAGTTCAAATCTGATCTCAGACACTTGACACTTACCATCAGTATGACCCTGGGCAAGTCACTTAACCCTCATTGCCCCACAAAAAATATTTTTAAAAAAGAGAATGGGGAAAAATCTCCTTCTGAAATAACCGGGCCATTTACATACAGACATAAACACAGAGAGTATCTTTTTTGCATATATAAGTTATGTGGGTAGCCTATGAATAGTTCCAATTCTTTTTTTTTTTTAGTGAGGCAATTGGGGTTAAGTGACTTGCCCAGGGTCACA
This sequence comes from Dromiciops gliroides, assembly GCF_019393635.1. Classification (NCBI taxonomy): domain Eukaryota; kingdom Metazoa; phylum Chordata; class Mammalia; order Microbiotheria; family Microbiotheriidae; genus Dromiciops; species Dromiciops gliroides. Next base: position 324,670,727 of record NC_057864.1, on the reverse strand, counting down.
CAGTTAGTAAGTGTTAAGTGTCTGAGGCCAGATTTGAACTCAGATACTCCTGATTCCAGGGCCAGTGCTCTATCCACTGCACCACCTAGCTGCCCCAATAGTTCCAATTCTTAAGTAAATTTCTCTGTTAGCCACCCCTTCCACAACCACCTCAAAATATGTGCCATTCTGGACCCCATACAATTCATTTGACGGCCCTGAAGTACCCATTTGTTGATGCAGAATAGAAAGCCAGCTGCAAAACTAGCAAGAGCCAGGTTCAAGTCCCTCCTCTGACACATTCTGACTGTGTGATCCTGAACAAATCACCACCCTCTCTATGCGCTATGTAATTCTCAAAGACAGTAAGTTACAGAGGATATGCTCATCTAAATTGCTAGTTTTCTCATCTGGGAGATCCCTGCACAAATGAAAGCACAGGTCCAGGCCCTAACCCTCTCCTGATGAGCAATGTTAGAAAGACCTCTTCATATCAAATTTCCAGGGAATGTAGAAAACAATCAGAATTCCCCAATGATGGGTTCTTGTAAGCTTCAACATTAGACAGTGTTCCTCTAGGAACACAGGACAAAGATTCCAGTGCTGTTATATTTTGTGATGCAATTCGGAATTCAGGCTTCTCCTTAGAAAAGTGTTCCATGGGGCAGCTAGATGGCACAGTGGATAGAGCACCGGCCCTGGAGTCAGGAGTACCTGAGTTCAAATCCAGCCTCAGACACTTAACACTTACTAGCTGTGTGACCCTGGGCAAGTCACTTAACCCCAACTGCCTCACTAAAAAAAAAAAAGAAAGAAAAGTGTTCCATAAGAAGCTAATACGAATAGAAATTATGAAGATATGGTCATGGAATCAGTTGTACAGCTTCTGTGCTCATTTGTTGACCTGCATAATTCTGTTCTGTATGAAATTGGTCTTGAATAATAAACAACTCGCTCCTCAAGACTATCTGGCATTGTGTAGCTAAGAACAGCTCCAACACCATATGGTGAAGTAGCAGCAGTAGGAAGCAGTGGTTTGTTTTCAATCAGAAGTTAATAATTATATGAGCTTCCAGAAAGCATCCTTATGCTGGTGAGTCTAACAACATACAATGTTCTATTCCCAGAAGACCTAAAAGAAAGAGCTCCGTGTTGCTTACCCCTTGTGGAACAAATACATGCTAGAAAATGAACAGTCAAGTCAAGCCAATGGGCCTTTATTAAGTGATTACTATGTGCCAAGCACTGTGCTAAGTGCCAGGAATACAAATACAAGTAAAAAAGAAAGACAGTTTGGCTTATTAATGTTCTTGTTAAGCCATAAAACCCAGAACTGAGCATAATACTCCAAATGTGTTCTGATCAAGTCAGAATCCAGTGTGACTATCCTGTCCTTATTCTTAAGGTCCTGGGAGGATCTGTCCAATCAGAGATGCCACAGGGACTGACCATACTTCCAAAGAATACATAGAAGGCTTGAAGCTTTTGCTTTTTGTATAAAACAGTTCTAAGGAGAGACTTGAATATGTCACACACACACCCCAATCCCCTACTTAATAAACTCTAGTCATTCTTTATTAGCTTGAAAGTAAAATAGAAAGTCCACTGTTTGGCATTTAAAATCCTTCATAATCTATATCTAAAATCCTTCTATATCTATATCTAAGTAGATATAGCTATTTATACATATATATGGCCATGTATAGAAATATACATATTTCCTACACATATATATGTATATGTGTATATATATGTATGTGTGTATATATATGTATATGTATGTATATGTATATGTGTATATATGTATATGTATATGTATATATAGTTATTTACATGAAGTTTCCCCTATTAAAAAGTGAGGACCTTGAGGTCAAGGATATTGTTTTTGTGCTCTATTTTTAACCAAAACTAAGCACATTGCTTGGAATATAATAAGCACTTAATAAATACTTGTTAAAGACAATTCCAAAGGACTCATAAGGAAAAAATGCTATCTACTTCCAGAGAGAGAAAACTGATGAACTTGGTGCAAATTGAAGCATAATTTTCTCACTTCCTTTATTTTCCTTGCTTTTTTTGAAATATGGTTAATATGAAAATATGTTTTGCATGATTTCACATCTATAATTGATATCATATTGCTTGCCTTCTCAGTAGGGTGGGAGGAAGGGAGAGAATTTGGAACTCCAAATTTGAAAAGAATGTTTAAAATAAATAATAAATTATATGTACATATATATATAAACACACTCTATATGTATATGTATATATATATATATAGTGTGTGTGTATGTATATACACATATACATACACAAACACACACACACACATATATAAAAGTGCTTGTTAACTGACTTACTGCATCCTGGATTGAATATTCTTCTTATCTTTTGTGAGGTAACTGGCAATTGTTTTTGTTAGCATATGAAAGTGACTTTTAGAGCCTTCTGCCTCCACATACTCTGAGATCCAGCTTCACTGGCCTATTTATTATTCTTCACTAACAACATTCCTCTTGACTCTGCACCTCTGTACTGACTGTCACCCAAGTGTTAAATACCCCCTGCTACCAACTAACCAGAGTTAGGTGCTCTGACTTCATTTCAAATCCTGCCTTCTACGGGAGGCCATTTTAGCTCCTCCTTTCTGATCCCTCCATCTACTCTGTATATAGTTTGCATGTACATTTACATGAAGTCTCTGCCCAGTAGAATTTAAGTCCTTGAAGGGAGGGACATGGTTTATTATTATTATTATTATTATAACTAACATTAAGCACATTGCCTAGAATTGGAACATAGTAAAAAATTAGTATATGCTTGTTAACTAACTTGATTGAATATTCTTATTTTCTGTGAGATTCATGTCAATAGCTTCTGCTGTGGTGGACTATGAAAGTGACTCTGACAGTCCACTGGCCCAATATATTTAGCCAGGAAAAACCTTTTTTTAAACAATAAATTCCAAAGCTTGGCTCCATAGTATCTCAAAGTGGTTAGTACAATCCACCTCCCCTAACTCTATCTCCTTTATACCCAGCTTAACCAATATGAGCGAATATAAGCTACCAAGTTGTTCCCCCAAAAGTCTAAGGTTTGGGGAAGACCAAAAGCTCAGAATAAGTCAAGAAAGTAATATGATGTCCAAGAAAATAAAAACTTACCTTACAAAAACTTTAGCTTTCAGGAATAAGAAGGTGAATAAACACTTGTATTCTGCCTCCATCATACTAAATCTTTAGTCTTGTGCTCCAAGTAGATAGATTGTTTTAACAAGGACATTGATAAGCAAGAGTATCTTGAGGAAGTCAAGATAAAAAAAAAAAAAAGAACTTCAATTTCATATAAATGTGGATCAGTTGGTGGATGCCAGGGAACAATGACTCAGTGAGGACATATTAGCTGTCTTTGAGCATTTTAATGACTGTTCCTTGGGACTAGACTTGTTCTATTTGGCCCCAGAAGACAGAACCAGTAGGAATTGATGGAATTTGCAGAGGTCAATTTAGGCTTGAAGTTAGGGAATATTCTCTACTAATTAGAGGTGTCCACAAATGGGATGATTTTCTTCAAACACTGGGTTCTCCTCACTGGTGATCATTAAGCACAAGTTGGATAATCACCTTTCAGGTAAGTTGTATAAGTGATTATTTTTCTAGTATGGAATGAACTACATGGTAGTTCAAGTCCCTTCCAACTCTGAGATCCTGGGATTCTGTGAAAATTGCACATTTTTTTTCTTATTTTAGTTGTTTCAAAGAACTTTATTACTAAGCAAATTAAGAAAGTTTGGGGAGGCTTGAGGCTATACAATAACAATTAGTAGAAAAAGTTATAAGATTTACAAATTATCTTTTCCAACAATCCCAGTATTCCTTAGTTCTTTTTTTCTGTTTCCTTCCTTCACCACCCCTGTTTTTACTAAACCTTGTCTATCATCAGCTCAGATGTTTTCTCACTTCTTTATCTATAGCTAATTCATTTGGTTGGTGAAACTCTCACACGTCCAAGCCTTCTAAAGCAGGCATCCTCTTAAAGGGAAGGAGAAGGTCTTACTTAGAAACTTCCACAATGCAAGACACAGCTGAGAATAAGGACATTTTTCATATCACTCGTTAAGCTCCATGGTATCTGCCCAAGCCTGCTTTGCCTCTACAGCCCTAGAAAGTCACAATAGTGGCATCTCCAAGATCACTTTCTTAGGAATATCTATACAAAGTAGTCATTTCACAACAGAGGATATTTTGAATATTATTTTGAATAATATTTCAGAGAGTCACAGAAAACTTACAAGGAAAGGCTTCCATTATTAACACCATGGGATTCATTTCTATTCAGCTGCTAATTTTTTAGTGTAACCTGAGTCCCAAAGACCATTGGTTTGGGACTCTTTCCTCACTGGTGGAGAGTATTACCTATAGGAGGGGCTGGGCAAAGTTATCAAGAGTTGGAGAGGGAAAAAAATCTAATTTCTTCAGTCTCTTTGGGTGCTCCTGGGCAGAACTCAATGTCTCTCTTAGAGAAGGGTGGTGAGAAGACACCATAGGGATATATCTAGTCTGGCCTCCTTGTGATCTAAACTGAGATAGTCTTACTATACATTACTATCTAAACGAAAGCAAATAGCATAGAGAGAACATGCTAATTAGTGCCTCTGTTCCCAGAAGCATTTCTAGCCTGACCACAGATATAGGATTATACCCAAATAAGTCAAGGGGATCTAGAGTAATACCAAAAGATGCAATCCAACTCCAATAAATCTTCACGAACTTTGAGAGGATTTTATAGTCAATCCATGGCAAAGAATCTGCTAGAGTAGAGGCTGAGAGATCATAAACTCAATGGTATGATCATTTTTGTCATAGCCTGGTCTCAAGATGGAAGGAGGCAAGTGGTTAAAGTAGTTGGCAACTGCTGCAGAGATTGGCAAAAAACAACCAAATTTGGGATTACTGGAAGCTGCTAGTGTGGGCTAGCTGGGGAAATGGTCTTCACAGCTGGGATTCTAAGCAAAACCACAGAGAACCAAATTTATTAGCTGTGGCAATTTTCAGGACTTCTGACCAAGTGAAAAAGAAATACTGGAGAATCAGACTCAGGAGTAAAAATATTTTTTCTCAGCTCCTTTGCTAGACTTCCAAAAAAAACTATACTAAGAAAGGCTAAAGATTAATTCCATATACTCTTCAATCAACGCATTCTTAAATGATTTTAAAATCAAAGAAGAAAACAAAGACTGAGTGAAAGGAAGACCAGAGGAGATGGGCACTAGGTGTTTTGAATGAAAAAAAGAAGAAAAAATACAAATCACTGATGCTCCAAATATATTTGGCAGTGTGATCAATAGGAATATCAATCAACTTTGACTTAAAGTATTACTATTGAAATTGATAATCATAAAAATTATTACTATAACATTAAATATTTATAATACTTTTAGATTTGCCAAGTGTTTTATGTACGTCATCTTCTTTGATCCTCACAACAACCCTTTGAGATGGGTGCTATTATTACCCCCATTTCACAGATGATTATATGGAAACAAATAAAGTAAGTAGCTTGCTCAGGGTCACATAGCTCATAAGTGGTTAATATAAAATTAAAACCCAGGACTTCATAGCACCTAGTCCAGCACTTTTAACCCCATGCCACACTCATAAACTAGACATTCTGTGTACACTCTAACCAAAATGTCATCACATAATCTAACAGTTTATGGCCTTCCAGGCTGGGCAGTTATATAAACAAAAAACAATTAAAACAACCTCCATTCTGTCTTGTCAATCACATTGGCTGATATAACACTCTACACCACCATACTGGTGACAGAGAAATAATTATGCTTTGATATTTCCTTTCCAAAGTCCCAAATATTTTAAGTTGTTAGACATATTGGAAGACAGATGAATATTAAAATGTTTATGGTAATATTCATCCAAAGACCTCAAAGTGCTTCATCTTCATGATTGAATCCATTTCAATTTAAGAATCAGCATCTACCTGCTGCCCTGCACCATGAGGCAATGGCAGTGGCACTTTTCTAAGCAGTAATGTTTAGAAATTTTATTTACGTACATCTGAATATCCTAGAAAATGTGACTTTTGACATAAAAAGTAAGGGAACAACTCACATGCAATTAGGAATGGGGTCATATGACATAAGGGAACATGCATTAGCCTAGGAACCAAGAGTGCCAGGTTCTAACACTAGTTCTCCCACTAATTAGCTGTGTGACTTTTGGCAAATCATTAGACGGTTCTAAGCCTTGGTTTTCTCATTTGTTAAACCAATTAATAAATTAATCAACAAACACTTATTTAGCATTTAATATATGTCCCACACAGAGATGTGTTCTAAAGTCACTTCTAATTTCAAAATTCTATACTATTATCTATCTCCTTCCCCAGTAAAAAGGAAGCTGATCAAAGGCAGGTACTATTTCAGTATTGCCTTTGAAACCCCAGAACTTTCAAAATACCTTAGACATAATAAAGCCATAAATATTTGTTGAATTGAATTGAATCTTATCAAATTGAATTGAATATTTGAAATACAGACTCTCCCACAAAATTGGCACTTCATTTTAGGAAGCTATTTAAAAGCCAGCCCAACTTACCAACATGGTCCATTTTTAAATGATCCCATTTCAAAAGATCTAGTTTTAAGTGGCCTCCAGGTCATTTTGGAAATTAATATTTTAATTGGTTACTTATTTTCTGAAAGTGCCTGCAAATTGGTTTCTATGAACATTTTTCCAGTGTCCCTCAGGTGAATGAGCCAGGATGCAGACATGAAAATGTATTTAAGGCTTTTCCCAAAAATATTTGCTTCAGGGGAATTCTCCATCTTTGCTCAGTTGGACTGCAAGCCTGGGTCTAATACACGAATGAATTAAAGCATGAACAAAATGGCAAACCTGCAAGCATGCTGAGTTTATTGACTTTTGTCATGTAGTAATATCCACTAAGAAAAGATAGGAAAGTTAGTGACAGAAATGCCTCATGCAGTCAGCTCTCCCTTATTTGACATACTGATGTAAAAATGAGTATTATTGATTAATTTTTTAAAAAGACAATTTTCCAGGGACTAGATTAGAATCTGAAAATGCTATTAACCTTGCAGCAATGAAAAAGACTCTTACTCCCTTTGATGGAGGTAGCTGAAGAGAATTTCAGGTTAGGGGCCAATCACCTCACAGAAATTAGTTCACTGTACCAGTTGCTGTGGCAAGCAAATATGGTTTTGAACATCCCATGATTGGATTTGATGTTTCTGGGAGTTCTACAATGCCGATGGGTGAATACGTGTACTGGTGTCAAATTCTTAAATCAACCTCTTTTTCTTTTTCTTTAGGGGTGAAAAAGGAAAAGAGGGGAGAGCATGCTGGAATGTTTTCTGAGTTATTGCTTATATACTCATTCTTTATAAGAAAGGAATATACTGCGAACTCTCCAACTCAAAAATGTGTAGATGATAGGATGACCATTTATGTGAGTTTTCTGTTTGGTTGGTTGGTTTAGCTGTTATTTTTTAGTAAAAGATATTAAATGGAAAAAAAAAGGAAGAAGAAGACTTATTTCAATTAACTTTGACCAATAGAGCACTAGGATTATGAATAATAAATGTGTATGATGAGGAGGCTCAACAATTTGAACAGGCATACATACACAAAAAGGAAATTTGCTAGTATAAAAATCAAAGGCTAAGAACTGAACAAGCTGTGAATATGATGTGCTTTATATGAAAGAGATAAGGCAGAATTCAATGAATTTGTGTTTTATGAGATTTGATGTTATTTACCCAGAGGATCAGGCCTACAAATATCCCTTTGTATTCAACAAATAACTCAGCCTATTATTATTGAGAAATGATAAGCCTTTTTTCATCATAACATGGCAACTTTTATATCGAGAAAAAAGGAAAATAATTACTGAATAAAATATAAAATATACTCATCAATGTAAATTAGACAAGCCTAATTAGAATCATCAATAGTGCTAAGGAACCAAGCTTAAACTAAGTAAGGTTTAATCCAATGGTGAAAGGAGAAGAATTCTTAAGACAATGATACAAACTACACAAGGCATTTTACTTGGGTAGTATTTTTTTCATATACAGAGGCAGCCTGCTATAGCGTACCAAATGGTAAACTTAGAATCAGGAAGACCTGGGTTCAAAACCTGCCTCAGATACTTCCTAGCTGTGTATCCCTTTGCAAGTCATTAATTTCTGAGCAACTAATTCCCAGCACAAATGTGCTTATTTTATAGGCCTGTCTCCATGTCCTTTGCAGGACAGAGCTCCCACAGCAAGGGACTCACACATCTTTTGTATAACCATGTATGATGTTCATGTATTGACATCCATTGTTATAGGATCATAGATCCATATTCATTATGCTAATTTAGGTTACCTCTTATATTTTAGTTTTTCATGTCTATGTTTCTTTTATTCTCTACTAAATCACTAGTTCTTTGAGGGAAGGGAAGTATATGTTTCATACGTGATCTCCCCTGCAGCATTGAGGACATTGCTTTGTAAATTATTAGTAGAAATAGCAAGAATTGGGGCAGTACACAGACTTAGGAAAAGTTTCCTGAAGGCTCCAGCTCCTACCAGTTCTTCCTCCATAAGGAAGCAAAAACTGAAGATTTTTTTAGCTTATGTCCGTATCCTGATAGGACTTTTTTCAGCACCCCCACCTCTTTGGAAATATATTCTCTGAATGTTCTACTTAGTTTTTTCCTTACCTAGTACATAGATCTGCAAGGACCAGATCAACATGAAAGAGACTATGAAATTCAGTATCTACCAGTGGGTGATAGTTGGCTGCAATTGAGCTTCAAGATAGGCAAACTGGAAAACATACAAGAAACTGAATGAAGCCATATGGGTTGAAGTTTGAGAAGCTCAATTCTTCACATTATATTATCATCTACAGTTGGTAAGAGACTGACCTATGTGTGAAGGGCAAAAATGGTAAAGTTTTGTGGGCAGTTTCCTTCTTTTGATATCTGTGAGCAGTCTTTGAGATCTGTCTCGGCTATGCGTCCCAGCGCACCATAAGTAAGAATGAGGTAACCCTGGAGTTTGACCAGATCGGTGATGCTCAGATCTCTCTAACATGTATTCATCTACATTCAACCCACTCAATAAGATGGGATTGACCCTCTTGAGGCATCTTCCCGATATGTGTTCTCTAAAATGGATGTGATGCAGGTCACAAAAGAGGCCATCTGCATCTGCAAGTTATTGCAGGCCTTAATGTCCCATGGTCATTATCATATTTGCATCTACCCCTCCTTTCCTATACTTTCATTAAAAGACCTTTGATTACAAGATCCTCCATGCTCCTTCTGTTCTCTGAAGATGAGGTTATCTCCTTGACCTTCAACCAGAATGCAAATGTGATGTCTAAGTGTTTTATATGTCAGTTCACCAAGAATTTGCTTGGATCCATCTGTGAAATGTTTACCCATGCCATGAAAGCCCTGGTAAACCTCCAGATAACTGTGCCTGGCAACTTCCAAAGGCTTTTATGAACTCAGTGCATCACCTGTTCCCACAAGGCCACCTCAGTACTCACTGGAACAGGGCTCCATCCAAATACATAAATCATCTATGCAAACCAATCTGATGAGATCGCCTTTATCAACTCTACCTATTACAATCCTACTACCCACTCCTTTGAATTTTAAATTGAGAGAAAAGAGGGTACCCGGTATGCATTCAGCAGTGTTGAGGGAAGTGTACAGGAATCTGTTAGGTTTCATTAATGCCAAAAAACTCAACATCAAAAGCTGAGGATGAAAAGAGCTTCTCATTCCACACTATTAGGAATTTTCTGAATCAGAGAGAGATGGATGATATGATGCTCATCTAGAGGGTGTAGAAAAAGTTGAGAAGCAAGAAAAGTATGCCAATGACAGTAATGACAATGATTACTAAGGAAATAAGACTAATGAGTCATTTGAACATGGTGATAAGGATGAAGATGGTACAGAAGATTTTGATAGCAATGCCTCATCCAGCTTCTCCAGTAATGAAAAGAAGAAGCTAGTCAAGAAGGCCAAGGTGGTTAAGAAGCAAAAATCGCAGAAGACTGTAGGTTATAACAAAACAAAACAAAATCCCAATCCCCCCAAGAGGCCCATGTCTGTGTGGCCATGTGTTACTGAACAATAACAACAACAAAAAGATACTCAAAAATATCTTAGAAGAAGCCTTAGTCTAATTGCATCTTTTTTCCAAATAAAGAAAGTAATTCCTAGAAAAGTTAAATAATGACAAGACTCACATAATAAAATGAGTGTCAGAGTTAAGACTAAAATCCAGGTCAATCAATCAATAAACCAACAAGCATTTGTGTTAAGAACCTACTATATTCTAGGTCCTACGCTAGCTGGTAGGAGTACAAGGACAAAAATAAACAATCCTTGCCTTCAGCGAGTTTACATTCTTTCTGGGTCCCTTGATTCCCAAACCAGTATCCTTTTCATAAGACCTCATTCTCCGTATTTTGGTGAATAGTGAAAGAAATAATTTAGTGATTCATCATCAATTAGCATCTTAATAGATTATCAAGAATAATGATAACAATAAAACTAGGAGGTGGTTTTATGGGGAGGGGGGAGAAACTCAATAAAATAGATAAACTATTGGCTGACTTTTTTTTTAAAAAGAAGAAAGCAGAAAACCAGCATCAAAAATGAAAAGGGTGAATTCACCACCAATGAAGATGAAATTAAAGCAATTATTAGGAGTTATTTTGCCCAATTATATGCCAATAAATCTAAAAGCCTAAGTGAAATGGATGAATATTTACAAAAATATAAATTGCCCAGATTAATAGAAGAGGAAATATAATACTTAAATAATGCAATCTTAGAGAAAGAAATTGAATAAACCATCAATGAACTCCCTAAGAAAAAATCCTCAAAACCAGATAGATTTATGAGTGCATTTTACCAAATACTTAAAGAACAATTCATTCCAATACTATGTAAACTATTTTTTAAAAATAGGCAAGGAAGGAGGCCTACCAAATTCCTTTTATAACACAAATATGGTACAGATACCTAAACCAGAGAACCCTAGAGAATCAACTAAAAAATTAGTTGAAATAACTTTAACAAAGTTGCAGTATATAATATAAACTCATATAAACAATCATAATTTCTATATATAACCAACAAAGCCCAGCAGCAAGATATATCAAAAGAAATTCCATTTAACATAACTGTAGACAATATAAAATACTTGGGGTAGTCTACCTGAAAAGACCAACCCAGAAATTATATGAACACAATTACAAAATACTTTTTTTGTTTGTTTGTTTGTTTAGTGAGGCAATTGGTGTTAAGTGACTTGCCCAGGGTCACACAGCTAGTGAGTATTAAGTGTCTGAGGCCAGATTTGAACTCAGGTCCTCCTGACTCCAGGGCCAGTGCTCTATCCACTGCACCATCTAGCTGCCCCTACAAAATACTTTTCACACAAATCAAGTTAGATATAAAAAACTGGAAAACTATTCGTTGTTAAGGGGTGGGCTTAGCCAATATAATATAAATGACAATTCTACTAAATTAATTCACTTATTAAGTGTCATACCAAAAAAAATTCTTTAGAGCTAAAAATGAAATTGATCTGAAAGAACAAAATCAAGACTATCAAGGGAATCAATGGGAAAAAAGTGAAGGGAGATGGTCTAGCCATACCACATCTCAAACTGTATTACAAAGCAGTAATCAACAAAAAACAATCAGATACTGGCTAAGAAATAGAGCGGTGGATCAGTGGAATAGATACAGTAATAAATGACCAGTAATTCACTGTTTGATAAACACAAAGATCCAACTTTTGGGGACAAGAACTTGTTATTTGACAAAAACTGCTGGGAAAACTAGAAAACTATTTGGCAGAAACCAGACATAGAACAACATCTCACACTATACCAAGAGAAGGTCAAAATGGATACATTATTTATATATAAAAGGTGATAACATAAGCAAATTAGGAGAGCATGGAATAGTTTATCTGTCAGATCTATGTATAAGGGGAGCATTTATGACCAAAGAAGAGATAGATAACATTATAGGATGTAAAATGGATAATTTTGAATTCATTAAAGTAAAAAAGATTTTCCACAAATAAAACCAATGCAGCTGGGATTAAAAGGAAAGCAGAAAACTGGGGGACATTTTTACAGCAAGTTTCTTTGATAAGGCCTCATTTCTCAAAAATGTAGTGAGCTGAGTCTCATTTATAAGAATATGCCATTCCCCAATTGATAAATGGTCAAAGAATATGAATGGGCAGTATTCAGATGGGAAAAAAAATCAAAGATATCTATAATCATATTTTTTAAATGCTCTAAATCACTATTGATTAGAGAAATGCACATTAAAACAACTCTGAGGTACCACCTCACACCTATCAGATTGGCTAATATGGCAGAAAAGGAAAATGAGAATATTTTGGGGGGGGGGGACACTAATGAACTGTTGGTGGAGTTGTGAACTGATCTAACCACATTGGAAAGCAATGGAGAACTATGCCCAGAGGGCTATAAAACTGCATACCCTTTAACCCAGCAATATCACCACTAGATCTGTATCCCAAGGAGATGAAAAACAAAAAGGAAAATGACTTATATGTACAAAAAGATTTCTAGCAGCTCCTTTACTGATGGCAAAGAATTAGAAATTCAGAGGATGTCCATCAATTTGGGAATAGATGAACAAGATTTGGTATATGATTGTGATAGAATACTATTGTGCAATGAGAAATTATGAGGATGCTCTCAGAAGAACCTGGAAAGACTTACATGAATTGATCCAATGTGAAGTAAATAGAACCAGTAGAACATTATACACAACAAGAGCAATTTTATACCACAATCAATTATGAATAGCTTAAGTATTCTCACCAAAATGATCTAAGACAATCCTGAAGGTATGATGATGAAAAATGCTCGTCACATCCAAAGAAAGAACTGATGGAGTCTAAATGCAGATCAACATTTTTAAACTTTCCTTTTTTTGTTTTTATGTTTTCTTTTACAAGATGACTAATGCATAAATGTTTTGCATGACTGCACATGTATAACCTATATCAAGTTGCTCACCGTCTCAGGGAAGAAGAAGAGGGAGAGAGGAGAGAATTTGAAACTCGGATTTCTTTTAAATGAATGTTAAGATGTGTTTTTACATGTAATTTAGAAAATATTAAAAAGGAAAAATATCAATAACCAACTAAAAATAACTATATATATATGTATATATATATATATATATTTGCTCTATTATATGTGTCTATCATGATCAAAGAGGATGTTGCTAGCCTTATTAATTGGATTTATTTTGAGTTGCTTTTCTAGTAGCCATGGTAGATTTGCACAGATTTACCCAAAACCCTTCTCTTGGCTTTCTTTATGTATGAACAATAGCACTCACTTTTATAGTATTACCTGTGACTAGAACACGGTTAACTGGACAACTCAGGATTTGATTTGTGACTTTTGCCCCATTAATATTGTAATCTAGTCAATGCAACTAATCACTAATTCCAAACAAAAACACTCAATGTAAAATACTGCCTTATATGTATGTGTTTCACTGGGACCTTGATTTAATACTCTTCTTTGAGTTCATGCTCTGAGATTGTTTAAGGGTAAACAAAATAAATAAATAAACATAAAAACATTTATTATTAAATACTTCCATCACTAAATCCCCTTAGGACATTCTAGTAGAGTTTTTTTGTTAGACTGAACATCTTCTCACCTCCTACATGACTTCATTACTTTGGGATTTCTCTGACTTTTCCACTATGCCCCAATTACTCATTATTGGAAAATCCTCATCATCCTGCAGGAGGATCCCATCAGCCTTGGTACCCAACCTCATTGTTACTGATTGGAGGGTAAGGCCATAAGCTCCAAAACCTCCATTTAATGAAAAAGCCTAGGTCAGAACATTTCATTTCTCACCTGGCTGTGCTACTTCGGGATTTCTCTGACTTTTGTACCAAATCCCCAAATCAGGTACCTTCCCTAGACCCTCCCCTTGCTTTTCTGCTTCCTTTTGTGTGTTATGTTCCTCATTAGATTGTAAGCTCTTTGAGGGCAGGGACTGTCTTTTGTTTGTTTTTTGTTTTGTTTTGTTTTTTGCGGGGCAATGAGGGTTAAGTGACTTGCCCAGGGTCACACAGCTAGTAAGTGTCAAGTGTCCGAGGCCGGATTTGAACTCGGGTACTCCTGAATCTAGGGCCGGTACTTTATCCACTGTGCCACATAGCTGCCCCCAGGGACTGTCTTTTAAAAAATATATTTGTGGGGGCAGCTAGATAGCACAGTGGATAAAGCACCGGCCCTAGATTCAGGAGTACCTGAGTTCAAATCCGGCCTGGGACACTTGACACTTACTAGCTGTGTGACCCTGGGCAAGTCACTTAACCCCCATTGCCCTGCAAAAAAAAATAAAAAAAATATATATATATATATATATTTGTATCCCATGCACCTAGTAAAGTGAATGGTATACTAGGCACTTAACAAGTGATTATTGACTGACTTCTATTCTATAGCCAGTTGAGTTATAATGATATCACTGCATATTTATAAAAAGGTATAGAAGAATATGAAAAAATATTCACATATATTCTGCAATATGTGATCAAGATTTTTACCTTGAAACACTATGAACTTGAATTTTGTCATAATGGTTCAATTATTTAACACTTTTGTAAATGAACCATATAGAGACTTTTTTAAAATATGCCTTTTCAAAATAATTAGAGAATAATTACAGTAGTATCCTGGCTTTTGAAACCAAGTTATCAACTGGAAAAATAATCCAAGATAGCAAATTAGTTACTATTCTCATATTTAAGATTCAGAAAAGCATACAATGATAATTTTTTCTAAATCAATTCTTTTACCCATTTCAATGATCACATGTATTCTGTTGCATAAAACCCACACTTCTGAACATTTGATTATTCATATCTTCTGCTTTTAATACAGCATCATCTCAACATGTTTTAAAACTCCATGTGTGCCTAACACAGTGCTTGGCACAAAACAGATACTTAATAAAGCTTTGTTGACTGGTAGCTTCCTAGGGTTTTCTCTATGGATTTCTGGTTTTGATACTGTCTTTCTGTCCTAAAATATAAGCTAGAATGTTGGGATATTTGGTATTGTACGGTGCCTAACATAGAATGTCTCTATCCAAACTTGAAAAATACTATTTAATAAAAATGATACATCCACAATTTCTATTACAATGTGATGAATCAATGATGAAGCACTCTATCATGATAAAGTAATGATAAAATAGCCTATGTCATATATTTTGCTTTAAATATAACTGCTGTCAAGGATTGGACAGTTTTCCCTTGTGTTTTCTTAGATAAGAATTCAGTTTTTTCTCTGGACAAAGACATTATTAATCATGTTTTGTTTTTTGGCTTTGTGTCCAGACCCATGGTTTCATCCATGTAAGAGACAAGAGCAAGTGTGGAAACTATCTCTACTCCCCCATAAGGGAAATTCTCAGTAACTTAAAGTTTATGATACTGAGTGAGACTGGTATAGTCTGGGATATTGAGACATTAACTGACTTGCCAGTAATGATATAACTAGTATATGTCTAAGCCAAGACCATAATACCCCAAGGGCAACCCCAAATCTGTCACATCAGCTCAACCATTCTCATTAAATATTATCATATATTTCTGTGAATGACCCTCTGAATCCAATCCAATTCAACAAGAATTAATTAAGCACCAATAGGTGCTAGGTGTCAAATATTGTACTGGGGTTGTTGATACAAGACAAAACAAATTATTCCATGCCCTCAAAGTGCTTACAATCTATATAGGAGAAATAACATGCACAAAGTTAAGTCAATATAAAATATATGCACAAAAAATAGAAAGTTATTTGGGAGTTGGAATGGAATATTGACCACTGGGGAAATCAGGAAAGGCTTCTTATAGGAGGTGGCACTTAAGCTGAGCTTTTAGGAGAAGTAAAGTTTCCAAAAGATGGGGTAGAGGGAACAGCCTGTACAAAGGGAGAGAGCTAGAAGATGGAATATTGTGTACAAGGAAGAACAAGTAGAGCAGTTTTCCTGGAATATAAAATGTGTATCAGAGAGTAATTTGAAATCAGTCTCGAAAGATGGAGAGAAATACAGTGCAATAGTGGATACAAAATTTGCCTTGAAGTCAGGAAGACCTGGGTTCAAGTCTCATCTCTTTCACTTATTGACTGTATGAGCCTGAACAAGTTACTTAGCCTCTCAGTGCTCTAGGCAATTTTAAAACTATAACATGTAGAGAAGGTGCTGGCTGAGGGGACTCTACACTAATCGAACCACATATCTAGTCTCTCTCCCTCTCCACATAAAATACATTCAGATTCAGATGATGGGGGGCTTTAAATGACAAACAGATAAGGTAATGCCAAAGCTTTTCCTCCTTCCTTAAATTCCCCATCACAAACTCACACCCACAGATGAGCATCATTTCAGGAAAAGAATATTTGGTTTGGAATCAGAGCATCAGGTTCAGATCCTGGTTCTGCCACTGATGACTTGTAATCTTAGGTGAATCACTGAAGATCCTTTTCTCATCTGTAAAAGGTACATGTTGAACTAGCTGACCTCTGAGTTCTTTTCCATCCCTAGGTTTCTGTTCCTATCTATTTAAAAATCTATTAAATCTATTAAATGGGTACTTCATCCTTGAAATAGGCTGTCACTGAAGCTACAAAAGCAAAGTCATCTCCATACTCAGGATTATAGGCATTACTAACCCACTATCTCAGGGAAAAAGAAAAAGAAAAAGAAAAACATATGTACATATGTGTGTATACATATGTGCATATACATATATATATATACACACTCACAGGCTTTGAGTTTAAGACTCCCACTTATGTTTTGCATTGGATTGCAAAAAATATAAATTCATAATACAACTGGCAATTTATTTTGACTTCCTGAAATACCTTTCTCTGCCCTTGACATTAAATGCCAACTCCTACAAGCATTCATACCATCTAGCCCTTCACTTCTCACCTACTCACTCTAGTACTAAGCTGTTATACCAAGTGATCCTTTATCCCCTCCACCTGTACCCTCACTTACAGAGGCTTAGAAAGCATTATCTGAATAGTGAGTTCATGAAGAGACTCTGGGCTTCCATGTATGTTACAGCAGTGGTGATGAGTTGGATACTTGGGCTGTTCATTTAGATACTAGAAGAGGAATGCTGGAGAAAAGTGAAATTAAAGATGTCTTTAGGTGTTGTATGAGGCAAGACTATGTTCCATAACAAAATAGGTCTTTGCCTATATCACATTGTAAATGAAATCACTGTCCAAAAGCAATGCAGAGCCAGCAAATTATAAAGGAGACAAGGCGAAGTATTAAACTTGAGATAGTTCCATTTGAAAATACAATATGTATAATTGATGCTGCCTAAGAACTCAGTTAAACCATTTCTAATGTGGCCAGTACACTTCATACTGATTAATACTGAAATGCTACATAGCTTCCCAACCCCCAATCTAATGGAAAATAGCAACCAGAAGAATAAAAGGCGCAAAAACATGCAAGGGCTATGGGAGAGAGGGAGGCATCAGCCTAGCTCCTGAGTTGATTAAACCATAAAAAATGCCTGTGAAATATTTGCCTGTTCAGAAATGAATATACTTAAATGCATCATGGCCCCAGTATAATTCATTTGGGGATAGTCTCTACATTAACAGTCCTTTGATGAAAAACAAAAGTACTTTAAATCTAGTAGTTTGCAGGCAGGAAAAAAGAAACAAATGTCCACACATTTGCTAGTTTCTTTTTAACAAAACAAAAAAAAACTAATTGTAGCATTATATAATATAGGTGATTATATCTCTAATTGTGTAGTTTACTTACTGGAAAAATATTTTTATTACCTTTTTTTTTAGAACCTGTTTAAGGATGAGGACTATTTTTGGCTTTGGCTTTGTCTCCCTAATACTAAGCACAATGCCTTTTACATTGTTGTTGAGTCTTTCAGTCATATCCCACTCTTCCTGACTCCATTTGGAGTTTTCTTGGCAAAGATATTGAAGTAGTTTCCTATTTCCTTCTCCAAGTGCCTTGCACTTAGTCAGCACATAATAAATGCTTGTTGGATTGTATTTCAGAGAAATCTCCATGGGCTATGCAAACTATTGCTTATAGAAAACAAATTACATATGAGACTTCACACCACACCAAGTTTTCGTAAAGATGATTTATTGAATTGTAAAGTATTCCTTTAGTTTGTGGATTGTATTGAAGTCTAGGTGTTCAGAATTTATGCTGTCTATAATCAATATTAATTTATAATGTAAGTAAGATATTTGGGGCTCGCATTTGACATCATAATAATTCATTTTTCAAATAGGTGAGCCATGTGAAACCCCACTACATATGTACAGTCTATTAGGGGATTTCTCATAATACAAGTTGCCAATAATCCAATCATTCAAATCTATTAGTTCACAAGATATTCCTAGACATTCCCTCTGGCTTATCCATGTTTATTAAATAATTATCTCTAGTTCTAGTAGTTATTAACCATCACATACTTTGTCAGTAGGCATTTGCATAAGGGAACAGTGAGGGGAAAATGAGGGAAACATTACCACCAGTCTCTCATTTTTAAAGGATTTACATTTCATGATATTCTATTATACTTAGAGATTGATGAGTATTCCTGCTGTATTTTCTTCTTACAGATTGAATAGTGGGATCGTGTATATTTATCTCCCACTGCTAAGTTATTGAATATAGTAAAGTAAAATTGACACTGATTTGCTTGTGTACATAAATGCATATCCAGCAAGGACAGAAGAGCTTGGGAGTCACGAGTCCAACAACATGGAAGAATTGATTTTTTCTCTAGTCCCCTCTAACTCTCAAAAAAAATGAATTTTGTTACAGAGATAGAGAAATTACTGATTAATCTACAGGAGAAGAAAGCATGAAGACCAAAAAGGTCTCATGAATTAACAGTGAAGAATGGTAATCTATAATGCCTTCACTTAGCACTCTTTCTCCACCAGCTTCCATGTACACAAACCAAGTCATGGGCTTGTGCTTTTTGACCACTGGAGTATTGCCCTATAATTGTACAATTTGCCAGCCCACCCCACCTCACCCCACCCCTGTCCTTTCCCAGGTTTATACCAACAAATGGGTAAAACATCAGAAATCCACCAGGGACAGTAAAGGAAAGAAAAGGGGAGACTTGGAAGTTGGGAAGAACATGATTCCCTCTACTTAGGTTGGTCCCTAGGTCAAGGAACCCCATATGTCCAGAATACCTATACCACCTTGCCCCAGCCCTGCAAAAAGCAACAGTCACTGGTTTAGCTCAGACGGAGAACTAAAAAATAAAAGGAAATAGATGAGCAGGACAAAATGCATGGCTGCATAAGGCCTGAAGAAAAAGGGATTGGAATCCAAGTGGATTCCACTTCCGTTCCAATCAAATTAATTTCTGTCCCCCCAGAAACTACTTGAGGTAGAGTGTAAGTCTAAGTAAAAAGTAGATTCTAGAATGTGGGAGTAAACTGAGACAGCTTTGAGGTCTACCTCCAGGGGCAAATCCATGGTGAAAGAAGGAGTCAGAAAGGGAGCAACAAGGAAGCATTAAGAAAAAAAAGACAAAAATTACCAATGATCTCAAGAGGAAGAAAATTTCAGTTAAAAACTTAGAGCACAAGCAAATAAATCAACAGTTAATATAAAGACCAGCACATCCAAGAGAATACAGACTTCTCTAACTATATATTGCAAGACAAAGTAAATTGAAACAATACCTGATGAAATACAGAATACTATGAATTCCCAAGAGTATATGGAATTGCAACCAGATGTTCCAGAACAATTCAAGAGAATCTAAAGAGGGGGGAAAAAGAGGGGATGGTAGAATTTATGGCTTGCAAAGTACTATTTAGCAGAATAGAAAAGCTAAAATCCATGGTCTCAAGTCTCTCCAAAGAAGTGAACACAAATTGGAGATACAAATATACTACAGTATATGTCAATCTGAAAGTAGAAAAGGGAAAAGCAATGATGTTAAATGAATGTATGAGCTCTATGCTAGCATAAGTCATTGATCTTGAAAAAATGATGTGGACAGACAACTTAAAAATCATAAGCCTACCAGAAGAATATAATAAGTCAAAAAATATAAACACCATAATGTAAGGAAGGATATAAGAAACTTCCCCAGAACTTCTCAATACAGAAAAGAAAGCACCAATTGAAATAACTCACAGATTACCTGGGGGAGGGAGGGAGAGGGGGAAGAGAGAAAACAAACTCTACAAAGCACAATGGCTACATTTTAAAATTCCAATGATGACAAATTCTGCAAGTTACCAAGAGAAAGATTTTCACATATAACGAAAAGTAATATGAGACTACTCTGTACCCACAAGAAACCACAGAAGAGAATGGAATAATATATTCCCAAAATCAAAGGAGCTCAAATGTAACAAAATTACATAGCCTGATCAATTAAGAAAGTTAGACACTTAGGGGGCAGCTAGATGGCGCAGTGGTTAAAGCGCTAGCCCTGGATTCAGGAGTACCTGAGTTCAAATCTGGCCTTGGACACTTGACACTTACTAGTTGTGTGACCCTGGGCAAGTCACTTAACCCCCATTGCCCCGCAAAAAACAAAACAAAACAAAAAAACCAAAAAAAAAAAAAAAAAGAAAGTTAGACACTCAATAAAAAGGGGCATTTGAAGCATTCTTGATTTTTTAAAAATAAAACAATTTTTCAATGGTTTCTTATTGTAGCAATCTTGAGTGGCTTTATTATAGGATAATGGAGTACTTTAAAACATGTCTATTGGAAAATGACAATATGACAAATAAATAACAGCCAAGGGGAGTCTAAGATATGAAATAACTGGATGGATTATTTTTTATAAATCAGCAAACTGTACTAGAAGCAGGGTATTGTTATAATGAGAACTGCTGCTCACAACCAACTAGACATAAAACTAATCCATAAAAACTTAAGAATGATATTATCAATACATGTCACCATGTCAAATATTGTTAATCCCCAAACAATATGGAATGAAATGCTTTCAAAATAAAAATGCCTAGTAAAAGATATCAAAATAATGTCAACATTGGATGAGATACATGTCATCCTGTCTGCTACTGGAGTTGTTCACAAAATACTTTTAATGCATCTGCAGATAATAAGGTTTTTCAATTACAACTATTCAATTACCAAAAAAAGTCATTTTGCCTAATTGTCCACAGAACATTAAATATAAAAGAATAATAGTGGGATAGCAACTTGTCCTTAGAATATTTCTGACTACCATTAAAAAAAAATTAAGGATGAGATAACAGTGATAAAAATAAGTATTTATATAGTGCTTTAAGTTTGTAAAACTCTTTACATCAATTGTCCCATTTGTTCCTACTTCATTCTTATTCTTAGCTGGGAGATCTTAGCCCCAAACCTAAATTTTTCCCACTTACAGAGATTCCCTAACAAAGTTAATAGGAATGGAAAGAAAATACAGAATAAATGAGTCTAAAATGTCTATAAACATGACTACTACCTAATCAGCTTCAATAATACTTAGAGTCCCCATAGTCTAAAGTGGTGACTATATTGACTAACTCAAGAAGGGAATATTTGTAGACTGCTATAAGACTTCTAGAGGTTCATAAAACATTATAATTACATAAAATATTCACTTCATATAAACCTCAATTTAAGAGAGTTATCTTCTTGAACCTTTACTAATGCACTAGAGATTTCCCAATTTGTTTTGACAAGAAAGTAACCTTGTGTTTTTATGGGAGAATTGCATGCCTACAAATTTATCATCATAACTTCAAGACAACCCAATATATGAAATAATGAATAAAAGTGAGTACATTTTGATAAATTTTCTGTACTTATACCATGTGCTCAATAGTTTGGAAGAGTTGAGATGTATTCTCCAACCATGGAAAGACAATGCTATCTTTATTGTTTTGGGCTGTTTTGTTGTTATTGTTATCTACTTACTTCTTTTTTTTTTTTAATGTATAAGGTATTTTATTTTTTCCGTTACATGTAAAGATAGTTCTCAACTTTTGTTTATACAAGCTTTACAATTTCAGATTTTTCTCCCTCCCTCCCCTCCCTTCCCCCTCCCCTAGACAGCAGGTAATCAGATATAGGTTATGTCTATATATCTCTATACATATACATATACATACACATATATACACACACATATATATACACATAATAACATTAATCCTATTTCTGCATTAATCCTGTTACAAGAGAAAAAATCAGAGCAGTGATGCAAAACCTCAAAATAGAAAAAAAAAAACAGCATCCAAAACAAAAGAAATAATATTGTTCAATCAGCATCTATACTCCACAGTTCTTTCTTTCTTTTTTTTTTTTCTTGGATTTGGAGATCCTCTTCTATCATGAGTTCCCTGGAACTCTTCTGTACCATTTGCATTGGTGAGAAGAATATAGTCCATCACAGTAGGTCAACACTCAATGTTGATGATACTGTGTACAATGTTCTTCTGGTTCTGCTCATCTCACTCATTCATCAGCTCACGTAAGACCCTCCAGGTTTCTCGAACTCTTCCTGCTCATCATTTCTTACAGCACAATAGTATTCCATTGTATTCATATACCACAACTTGTCCAGCCATTCCCCAATTGATGGGCACCCCCTCAACTTCCAATTCCTTGCTACCACGTAAAGAGCAGTTATAAATATTTTTGTACATGTGGGTCCCTTTCCCCCTTCCATGATTTCTTTGGGCAAAAGACCTAAAAGTGGAATTGCTGGGTCAAAGGGTATGCACAGCTTTATTGCCCTTTGGGCATAATTCCAAATTGCTCTCCAGAATGGTTGGATCAGCTCACAGCTCCACCAACAATGCATTAGTGTTCCAATTTTCCCACAGCCTCTCCAACATTTATTATCTTCCTTTTTTGTCATTTTAGCCAATCTGATAGGTGTCAGGTGTATCTACTTACTCCTTATACTTCAGAACTGTAAAAAGTCCCTTTCCCTATGATTCTTATAAAAATAAGAGTTATGGGTATATAGATAAGCAAAGGCATGGACACAGGACCCTATTTCTATGTATTAATGATAACTTTCAAGATCATCAACAGGCTAAGCCAGACCAACTGCCCAGTCTTCTTGTTCTCTCCTTCTTTACACCTTCCCAACTAATTAGAATGCTCAATGATCCCAAAGCATATAATTGAGTATTTGTTTGTTTGTCTGTTTGTTTATTTTTGCAAGGCAATGAGGGTTAAGTGACTTGCCCAGGGTCACACAGCTAGTAAGTGTAAAGTGTCAAGTGTCTGAGGCCAGATTTGAACTCTGGTCTTCCTGAATCCAGAGCTGGTGCTTTATTGAGGTAGCAAGTAACACCTTTTTTTCAGCAGTTAAAAATGCTGAAAAATCCAAAGCAAAATCAAAAAGTTGGGAAAACTACCAGAAACATTGACCTTGCATGAGGAGATGAAGTTTCTCCTGAATATAAGAGAGCCAGGAACTTTAATATTTGGGTACTGCTTTCTTTGTGGACCTGTATCCCTGAGAGCCCCTGAATGACTTGATCAGCATTGATCAGCAAAGCCAGAAAATCCACAGGTTTGGAAGAATATATCCCCAAACTGAAAGTACTGAAGAGACTCATCAATAGTAGTATTCCTATATCTGACCATTAAACTAAAGATCACGACTAATCTCAAAAATATTCTTCCAATAAATATAGCTTAAGATATAGAAGATATTTTTGCATGGATAGATTGTCCTTCATCTTTTTTACATTACCATTAACCACAAAAATATTCCATTTAAAAAATATTTGTGGCTAAATGGTGTAGAAAATTATCAGGATAGCCAGATCTCTTCTCTACCACTAACAAGTTACCTAAAGCATAAATTTGTAAAGGCAAGACCAGTGGAGTTCAAGCTCTGAAAGTTCCTACCAAGACAGATAAATTTCAAACCCCAAACAATCTTAGATTGTATGCCTTTTGTCCAAGGACATGTATACGAAATTCAAAGAAGCCTGTCAACAGGTTGTCAATAGAAAGCAGAATTTTTCAGTCTCAGAACTTCATAAAGGCTGTTTCCTAAGTTACTGAAGAGTTCTGATTTGTATAGGGAACATTAACAGAACAAACTTAGAATACCTTGAAGAACTGACAAGAGTACTCATCTGCTAAAGCTCTGTTATTAAGGTCGGCATTTGTCTGAATGAAAAAAAAAACTAGAAAAGACAATGAAGAACAATAGTCCTAAAAGAAAATTGGTCTCTTCTAAGAGCTTCCTTTTTTTCTTTCCAACTACTGCTTCTGCTTTGAGGGGAGTCCAAGAAGCAGGTTTGTCTTTATCTTACCCTTAACAAAATCTAAAACTCCTGAACAAAGGAGTATGCATGTGTGTGTGTGTGTGTGTGTGTGTGTGTTTGCTTAGAGGTGCAGAATTTAAACTTGGGCATCAGTTATGTCCTGTAGAGTATTTTTTAGATGCCAGACATGTGCTCACTTCTATGACTGTATTATTTTGCTTTTATTTGACCTCACAATCACCATTTTAATGAAGGTTGGCTAAAGTTTGACATGTTTCATAGACTTTGATAAGCACCTGAAAAAAATACATTTATTTTGTTGCTACCATCTATAACTTAAGCCAATTCAATCTATTTTCTCCAGCCTCTGAAATATATTCAACCTGTGATATTTCTACCCTTTAACAATATTTTGTCAGCCTTGAAGTTATTACAGCTTTGTGATTGCTGTGAATATAACAGAGAGTAAGAAAACTGTTTATTTCAATTTGTAACTTAGGTAGCAAGTGTCAGAATGCTGACTTAAAGTATGTAAGGAACTGTGTAAAGTCTTACAATAAGCTTTTTTAAAAAATTTAAATGCTCAGACTTTTTCTACCACTGTCCATGTTTCCCCTCAGGGTCATTCATTTATATTATTTTAATCATCTATTTTAGGAATACATTTTATTATACCATTTTGACTTCCTTCTCTTCGCCTCCCACTTAATAGAAATGTAGTGACTACCCAGGTTTAATTCAGAATTCATACAGCCTATTTATTGCTATAAATTTTAAAGTCCTAAGCATCTAGCCCTCTTCTTTGATTTCAGAATGGTCATTTTATTCTAATCAGTTCTGTGTGGTACAAAGCGAGAAAGGAAATTAGTGGTGTTACCACTGTGAAGCTATTAAACTTTTTTAAATGTCTTTGGAGAATGGTATGTACCTAGGCTTATTTCAAACCTACTCAGTTCCTTGTTATTCATACAAAGATGAGTCACACAAAACCAGACCACTTCAACAAGATGACTGAATAATGAAAGCACTCACTAAGGCTTCTTTTACTTAACTAGTCCAAAGTCTCTCCTGGAGCTAACATGTGAGCAAAAATGGCCTGCAAGATGTCCAACATAGGGCATGGATGATGAAATACAGCTTCCTCCTCTTGGAAGAGAAGTAGGGAGAATGGATACAGAATATTGTATGTGCTTTCAAATATTGCACTGGGCCAGCCAGCTTTGCTTAACTCTTTGTTGTTATAAGAAAGGGTTTCCCCCTAGGTTTAGGGGATGAGGTGATTTATAGTAGAAGTAATTTTTTTTTGGCTGGATAATGGGGATTAAGTGACTTGCCCAGGGTCACACAGCTAGTAAGTGTCAAGTGTCTGAGTCTGGATTTGAACTCAGGTCCTTCTGAATCCAGGGCCGGTGCTTTATCCACTGCTCCACCTAGCTGCCCCCAAAAGTAAAATTTATAGTAAAAATAAAACTAGAAAAAATAGAATGAGCTGCCTTAAAGAAGAATGAGTGCCCTAGAAAGGTAGTGGCTTTCTCCTCAGAGATCTTCAAGCAAATCGAGTCACTTTAACAAACACTCATTAAGCACCTAGTATGCACCAGACATTGTGCTAAGATGAAAGGATACAAAGGAAAAAAATACCCTATTCTCCATTCTCAGGGAGCTCCCAGTCTAATGAACATAGGCTAGATGACAGGTTGTCAAGAATAATATAGGGGGCAGCTAGGTGGCACAGTGGATAGAGCACTGGCCCTAGAGTCAGGAGGACCTGAGTTCAAATCCAGCCTCAGATACTTGACACTTACTAGCTGTGTGACCCTGGGCAAGTCACTTAACCCTCATTGCCCCCCACAAAATCATCATCATCATCATCATCATCATAAAGTGGGGATTCCCTTTTGGTGTATGGGTTAGGCCAGATGGCCAGTATGGTCCTATCTAACTCTCAAATTCAGTTATCTTAATAATGAACAAAAGATATCAGCAACGTGTTAATAGACTGTTAGGAAGATTGGAAGATGCTTTTCCTCCCATGACCTTGTTATCAACCTATAGCCTAAATATGAGTAAGGCACAAAAACAAAACAAAAAAAAAAAACCCAACCCTTCTCCAGATTCTCCTCTTCCCACCATCCTGATCTTCCAACAAAAAAAGATGAAGAAGAGGGAAGATTTCTCCTAGTTACCTACAATCAAGTACTTGGTTCTTCTCTCTTCCCTCCTTCCAGTTGCCTGTGCAGAGAGGTTTGAAAATATCCATGATAAACTCCCTGATGATCCTTGCTCATTTTGTTACCATTAAAGTAGAGAGGCACAAGTTATAGTCCCTATTTATCACATAGATTCTCTTAGTCTTCCCAAGGAAGATAAATGGCACTAGGCATTATGACAGTGATTCATAGTGGAGGTGATACAGTTGTGAAGGCATTATAGGATCTATTCACGAGGTGTCAGAAGGAAGGGAAGATAACAAAGTTGTGGAAGAAAAATCTCAGATCTCTTCAATTCAGAATTCTTTAACTTTAATATTAAGTCTTTAATACCAAATAAATCTTTTTTTTTGTTTTTTTTTTGTTTTTTTTTTTTAGTGAGGCAATTGGGGTTAAGTGACTTGCCCAGGGTCACACAGCTAGTAAGTGTTAAGTGTCTGAGGCCAGATTTGAACTCAGGTACTCCTGACTCCAGGGCCAGTGCTCTATCCACTGCGCCACCTAGCTGCCCCCAAATAAATCTTTAATACACACACACACACACACACACACACACACACACACAATCAAAGGAACATCAACAACTACTGTGCCACATACCTACTTTCATATTTACATAAATTTTGCATGAGAATCCTCTTCACAGGTATTATGGCTATCTACAACATGGGTGTTAGAGAACATTCTGGCTTTTGTAAGTGATTTATAGTTGACCACATCTTTGTCAATATACCACTGACTAGAAGGTTTACAGAATACAAGATCATGATGCACTTATTTTTATTCATTATTTTTTAAAGCATTTGATTTGATAGAGTAAAATGCTTCCTTAAATCCTCCCTTTCAACAAGATACCTTCTAACCATACATCAGGACTGTATAGTATTCCTTGAAAAATATAATAGAAATAACCCTGTACAATAGCTTTCTAGTTGTAGATTATCAAGTATAGCAAAAATTAGAAAGATACATACATGTTCACCTATGATGTCCACACCATAACTATGGAAAGGATCCAGTGCAAAATATAAGAGCTATTCTCTATCTATGAAGAGATCCTCTGGATGCTCTTGCTTGCAGATGATATGTTATTTACATCAAATCCTGGAACATTAGTTGCAGTGACTCCTAATAGTGGACCATAACTACACAAAAGAGGTTGACCCAGTCACCCAATCAGGTTCTTTTAAGTATATAAAGAACATCTGTTGCCTAGATTAAGACATGCAGTTGAATATAGAAGACAGTATA
The DNA here is from genome assembly GCF_019393635.1 of Dromiciops gliroides. Classification (NCBI taxonomy): domain Eukaryota; kingdom Metazoa; phylum Chordata; class Mammalia; order Microbiotheria; family Microbiotheriidae; genus Dromiciops; species Dromiciops gliroides. The sequence continues at coordinate 324,642,877 of NC_057864.1, read as the reverse complement.
CATGGACAACAAATTGGAGACAAAATAAGAGGGAGTCAGGCAATCTGGAAGGCCTTCAGGAAGTTGAAAAACTCTTTTAATGATTTCAGACTTCTCCCCAAAACAGAATCCCACTATATAAAACCAATATTCTACTGACAATGCTACATGATTGGGGAAAATAGAGCACAATAGTTTCTGAAGAATTAAAAATGAGTATTATACAGAGGGGATTGGAGAGATACATGGTTATGACAGAGAGATACAGGCTGCAACATATAACATACAAAGATCTTCAATCCACCTTTGGTATCCACCTTTCACCCAACTTTCACCTGTGGCTCCAAGAAGCTGTAGCATGTGCAATGGTCACACTGCAGTAAAACCAGATCAGCAGATGGGCTAAACCAGGTTGAGGGTAATTGACAGGCCTCAAGCCCATTGGTTAGTTAAGAGAATGTCTATCTGAAAGTCATGAAAACTTCCTCTGGTGGAATGGGAGGATAAGTATAATTTGTTCCAGCAGTCATGAAGACAGCTGAAGCAGGCCTTTTGGAGTACTTAGAGCTTGATCAGACTTCAAAGACACCAAGGGTATCCACTGCATACCAGGCCATCATCAGTCATCCTGACTTTTGTTTTGCTACTGGACTTCAATGACTCTGGGAGAGTGAGGCCAACAACTTTGTGCAAGTTGCCCTCACTTGAATTGAATTTACCCTGTGATGTCATTGATCCTCTTAGAAATCAAGGATGAACAAGAAGTGAAGAATGACATCAGAGAAATGTATGTTAGAAAAAAGAAGATAGATTGGTCATAAAGGTGAAGATGAGCAATGACGGGCAGATCGACTGAGTGTTCCATTGATGTCCTTGAAATAACAAGGGAAAGTGAGAAAGGCTTTCCAAACATTGATTAGACCCACTCTCTGGAGCAAACAGGGGAAAATAAGGACAAGGACATAGTATGATCTGTTTCTGTTTTTTTAAGGAAGCATCATCATCGGGGCAGCTAGGTGGCATAGTGGATAAAGCACGGGCCCTGGATTCAGGAGGGCCTGAGTTCAAATCTGGCCTCAGACACTTGATACTTACTAGCTGTGTGACCCTGGGCAAGTCACTTAACCCCCATTGCCCCGCAAAAAACAAACAAACAAATATAAATGAGCATCCTCATCAATGAAATCACACATCCATTTGAGACGGAAAGATGAAAATGCATTTTGGCCAACTAAATGCATAACCTTTCAACCATACAGATTGATGCCACTAAAGATTAAATGTTTCCCCGTTTTTTATCCATACATTAAGACAACACAAAATATTTTCACTGCTCATATCTTTAATAGTACTTTAATTTTTCCCCAGTTACATGTCAAGACAATTTTTAGCATTCATTTTTACAAGATTTTGAGTTTCAAATTTTTCTCCCTCCCTCCCTTCCTTCCCTCCTGTCTCCCAAAAATGGCAGGCAATTGGATATAGGTTATATATGTACTATCATGTAAAATATGTTTTCATATTACTCACAGTTGTGAAAGAAAAAACAGATCAAAAGAAAAAACAAGACAAAATAATATAATGAAAATATGAGAATATGCTTCAATCTGCATTCAGGGTCCATCAGTACTTTATCTGGATGTAGATAGTTGCTCATGTCATTTGAAAATCCAATGAAAGAAAATGGCAGCAACATTTTTAACTGGCTTGCTTCCAAAATTAACCCCTCAGAAACATTTTTTTCACTTTAAATTTTAAATGCCACAAATTCATCATGGGTTATGCAGGATTATCCTAATAAATCTCTGAATGAAAAGAATGATACATTTTCATTTTTTCTCTCCTCAAATGAAATAGGTTAAGAAAATGAATGTGTGCCTGCCCTGGGTCTTTTACTGTAAAATGCTAAGTATGGTCAGTGCTAATGCACAAAATTAATCAAACATTTAAAAGAATCTCTCCTGGGACTTCTAAAAAGATTTTTAAATTATTCTGACCATAGGTAAAGATATCCCAATTAAAATACTGAATATTTCCTCATTTCAACAAGAATATTTCACTAAAGAACTAGCTATGTTGGTTACAAAGGTCTCAAAATTAATATTGGTCAGTTAATTCCTTCCAAAAATAATAATAGTAGTTGGGGCAACTAGGTGGTGCAGTGGATAAAGCACTAGCCTTGGATTCAGGAGGACCTGAGTTCAAATCCAGCCTCAGACACTTGACACTAGCTATATGACACTGGGCAAGTCACTTAACCCTCACTGCCCTACCAAAAAAAAAATTAATAATAATAGTAGTAGTTCTAGTAACAGTAACAATAATTAATAGTAATAATAGCTAAGATTCATGTAGCACTTTAAGGTTTACAAAGCTCTTTATGCACATTATCTCAGGTGATCCTCACAACAATTCTATGAATGAATTAATGAAACACTCATTAAACATATACTACATGTTTAACGATAAAGTGCTGGGGATACACAGAAATTATGATAGTCCAGTTCTCTCAAAGAGCTCACATTTTAATGAGCAAAACAACACACAGGTAAGGTTTTAGCCACAAGTCTAATGAAAAGACCCCATGGTCCTTAGGGTACATCAGCAAAGCAAATGATAATTCCTCTTCTTTAAGATCATTAACAATGATAAAGTTATATCATTCCCTGATGTGGAAACAACCGCTCCAAGGACTTTGGTGAAAAAGACTGTTTCTTTGAGGGGGGTGCCTTCAGTAGCTGTAGTTACAGCATCTGTAGGAGCTGCTTCCAGGGGGTGCTTCCCAGTATGATGGCTGAGGACACTGGGATAGAAGCACTGTTATTCCAAAAGCTCTTGGGTTCAAGATCCTGGGCTTCCTCCATCAGAGTGTGAGGGGAGATGACGGTCAAGGTGGTGGTGCTGGTTTGACTTGCTTGACAAATGCTACCTCCTGTTTCTTCCTCAGGGTACCATGCTGGCTTAGCTAGGATGGCTTGTCTATCCTGTATATAACAGTAGCTTAGCAGTTGGTGGGAATGGCTGGCACTTTCTCCACAGAAGTTGCTTTTATTCCCTGGATGACGGTGGAGAAAATCTCCCAGGGGTTGCTTCCCAAGATGATGCCAGAGAACACTGGGCTGGAAGCAACTGGCAGTTCTGACATGTCTAGGACAAATCCTAAAGATTCTTTTGTGTCTCATAAGAATAGCTAAATTTTTTTTTAATTGCTCTGTGGGTTTTGGGGGCGGGGTTAGGAGCTATGATTTCATTGGTATAGTGTACCTCCAATAAAGAAATTCCCTCTATCTACCAGCACGGGTCAGTAACTCATTAATAAGTCTTAGAGAGTTTCCAAGGAGCCCTGAAACATAAAACGACTTCTCCAGGGTCACACAGCCTTTATGTATCAGAAGCAGAACTTGTACCCAAATCATCCTAATTCTTAAGACTTACCTGCTAATCATTATTCTATGCTTCTAGTATAAACAAATAAATGAATTAAGTATTACCATAAATAATTTGCATTTTATATCTATCCTGAGAGATTCTCATGCCTTACAGTATTTTTTAGTCTATTGTGCGAAGCATATGGAGACCCTCGGCCTACTTTGCATAACTGAAGAGTGCCTATTCGCTTAATTGCGTTTCACAGTGTTTCAAGGCAGAACAGAACAGCATAATTACATCACTTACATAACATAATATCACTTTTCTATTCTGACCATGCATTTTTTATATTAGTTAATTATAATAGCTAAGATGGGTAGACAATTCATAGTTATGTTCCCCTCCCCCTTCCCCATAAGGAATAAAGGCATCTCTCCGCATGGTTTTCTTCCCTGTTAAACTGAAATATACATGAAGTTATTTTTCTGATTTAAAATTGTTCTGCATTTTTCACAGGCTACCTAGGATCTGTCTTTGAGCCTTACATATTGGTCACCCTTGTGGCTGAAAATTTGACAATATGTCATAAGAAGAAAAAAGATGTAAGATGACTTCATTTTTAGAATTACAGTTCATGAGAGTTAGTTTACAGGGACTATCTTGAAGCTTCCCATAATTGGAGAATATTATAAAAAATATAATACATTATAGAAATTATGGTATTTTATCCCCTTTCAATTAGGGTCATTCTTCTTGGGGAGAAAAGCATAGCCAATCTTACAAAAGTATACAGGGGAAAAAAAAAACAATGAAAATGCTTAGAGACATTGGGACATTTATGTGCATGAAAAGGTTTAAGAAAAGCTAGAGATATCATCTGCCATAACGACTATCATTATGTGGATGGTTCTTAAATCTCTTCACCTTTGACCTCTGTTTCTCTAGTTGTCTCCAAGAAAACTTCTCTCTCAGATTCCTTGATGCTAACTCAATTTAAGGAAAGTCTGTCAGTCAACAATGTTTATTTATCCAAGCTCCCAGCTGGGCTTGAGCATTATACTAGGCACTGTGGAGAGGGGAAAAAAAGAGGTGGGGAACATTGCCCTACCTTCAAGGATCTTATGGTCTAATTGAATATACATAGCATAGAGATAAAAAAGCGCCTCAGTATTACCTCCAAAGCAACCTCTAAGTTACTCAATTTAATTAATTCAGTATCAATAGGATTATTTGCTAAAGCTATGTAGAGTAAAGGATTTTTCTGAGTAAAGTGGGATTATGAATCCTCTTTTTCAGACATGCTTTAAAAGGAGAAAGGGGCAGCTAGATGGTGCAGTGGATAGAGCACTGGCCCTGGAGTCAAGAGGCCTGAGTTCAAATCCAACCTCAGACACTTAACACTTACTGGCTGTGTCACCCTGGGCAAGTCACTTAACCCCAATTGCCTCACCAAAAAAAAAAAAGAGAGAGAGAGAAAAACCACAGATTGGTAGAGAGGAGAGGGAAAGGTATTTCAAGTGGGAAAAGATGCCCTGAGCTAAGGTAGTGTGATACAAATGAGTCCTGTGGCAGAATAGTGAGATGAGGAGTAAGCAAATTAAGGTGGTGAGACTGTGAGTCTAGTACAGGAGTGAATTTGGGAATCTTGGAGGACTATCAGGCGATTATGAATCTGATGGAATAACATTATAAACCGGGTAAGAGAAATTCTTTGGAAGCACAAAGAGGTTCAGCCTTGGAGTAAGGAAGGCCTGCCTCTGGCACCTATTAGATATATGACCATGGGCAAGTCACATTTAACTCTTCCCAGTCCCAGGAAACTCTTCAAAAGTATAAATTACAGAATAATAAATCAACAAGCATTTATTAAACATCTATTATGGACCAGGCACTATGGTAAACTCTGGGTATACAAAGACCAACAAAGTTAAATAGTCTTGGCCTTCAAGGATCTTCCATTCTAACAGAGGAAATAACATGCACACATATAATGCATAGCTAGGGATAGGGACTAAATTTTACTGTAAATTCTTTGGAATAGGAAAGTCCTGGCTTATGAAAGTGCTCCTACCAAAGCAGGTTGGCACTTTCTCTCTGTGCTTAGAGCACTGAGAAGTTAAGGGACTCGTCCAGGGTCACACAGACAGGAAGCTTCTGGAACAACACATAACCGTAGCTCTTCTTGGCTTCAAAGCTAACCCTCTATCTACTTGGCCATGCTATTATACAAAAATGATTAGGAACTAGTTTGGAGACCGAGAACTCCAGCCTCTGGAGGGGTGGGGGGTCAGAAAAGACTTCATGTAGAAGGTGTTACTTGAGCTGAATCTTGAAGGAAAACAAGTATTCTAAGAGGTAGAAGTAAATGAGGAGTGCATTCTAAGCATTCAGCAAGTGACAAAGCAAGGATATAACAGATGAAGCATTATGTTTGTGTGTGGGGGGTGTGTGTGTGGGTGTGTGGGTGTGTGTGTGTTCATGTGTACACAAGTAGGCCAATATGGTTGGATCACAGAATGCATGGAAGGAAGCAATTGCAAAAAGACTGGAAAGGCAAGGCAAATTCAGATCATGAAGGTATTTAAATGCCAGAAAGTTTCTATTTAATCTGACAGGTAATAAAGAGTCCCTGGAATTAGGATATTGAGTGGAGGGGCATAGGGAGTGACATATTCTGGGGCAGACCTACACTTTAGGAAAAGCTCTTCATCAACTGTATAGAAGATTGATCAGTGTGGGGAGAAGCTTGAGCCTGAGCAACAAAATGGAGGCTACTGTAAATAGTCTAGGTGATGAACTGACGAGGGCCTGAACTAGGGAGGTGGCAGTGTGAGATGTGAGTAGAGAAGTGGGAACAGATTCTCTTGTAGAGGTAGAAATGACAAGATTTGGAAACTGATGAAATAGATGGGGTAGGGAGAGTGTGGAATTGAAGATGACATTGAGATTGCAAGCCTGGGAGACTAGAAAGATGATGGTATCCTTTGTAGTAATAGGGAAGTTTGGGGCAGCTAGGTGGTGCAGTGGATAGAGCACCGCCCCTGGATTCAGGAGGACCTGAGTTCAAATCCGGCCTCCGACATTTAACACTTACTAGCTGTGTGGCCCTGGGCAAGTCACTTAACCCCAACTGCCTCCCTTAAAAAATTGTTAAAAAATTTAAAAGTAATAGGGAAGTTTGGAGGAGGAATAAGTTTTGGGGAAAAGATAATTGGGGGGGGGCAATGAGAGTTAAGTGACTTACCCAAGGTCACACAGCTAGTGTCAAGTGTCTGAGACTGGATTTGACCTCAGGTCTTTCTGAATCCAGGACCGTTGCCTTATCCATTGCGCCACCTAGCCGTCCCCCGATAATATTTGTTTTTGATGTACTGCTTAAAATGTCCAATAGACAGTTTCTGATGCAGGAATAGAGCTAAGGCAAGAAACTAAGCCTAGATATATAGAATCATCCACATAGAGATGGCAATTGAAGTCATGGGAGGCAATGAGGTAACCAAATATGAGAGGGGGAAAAAATTAAAAGAGAGTTCAGGGAAATGCTAAGGGAGACGTGAATGAGTTTATAGGCAGCAGAGAAGGAACCAGTAGTAAAGAAGAGACAGATAGGGGGCAGCTAGGTGGCGCAGTGGATAAAGCACCGGCTCTGGATTCAGGAGTACCTGAGTTCAAATCTGGCCTCAGACACTTACTAGCTGTGTGACCCTGGGCAAGTCACTTAACCCCCAATGCCCTGCAAAGAAGAAGAAGGAAGAAGGAAGAAGGAGAAGAAGGAGAAGGAGAAGGAGAAGAAGAAGAGGAGGAGATAGATGGGGAGGAGTGTCAATGGAGCAATCTGCTGGAAGGAACGGAATCAGGGTTACCCATAGTGGGGCTGCTCTTGATGAGAAGAAAGGCCACATCTTGACCAGAGACTGGAGAAAAGGTTTCAATAATAGGAGATAATATCAAAGTATTGTAAAATGAGAAAGAAGGGTAAAGAAGAAACTCTTGACAAATAATCTTTATGTTGGTTTTTATCTAGTGCCATCCTCCCAGAAATTACTTTATACAAAATTTGTTTACTTTTCATTCAGTCTGCATGCTAACAGTGCAGGGAGGGAGGGTCAGTCAGATGTTAGCATTTTGTCAGTATTCATTTTACAACCAACAAACATTTATAAAGTGTGTGTGTACATATATATATATATATGAATGTATATATAAAGCACATATATGTATGTACATATATAGATGTAGTTGTGCTAGGGATACAAAAATGAAAAAATCCTTGAAGGAAGCCTGGATGAAGATCCAGCAAAGGAGACAGAGAAGGCGTGGTCGGATAAGTAGAAGGAGAACCAGAAGAGAAGTATTACAAAAACCTAGAAAGAAGAGAGTATCAAGAGGGTGATCCACAGTGTCAAAACCTGCAGAAGTCAAGAAAGAAGAAGATTGAAAAAAGATAATTAAGACTTTAGTCTTTGACTTTGGAAAGAGAAGTTTTGGTTGAATGATGAGGTTCATAGCCAGACTACAAAAAATTAAGAAGAGAATGAGAGGAAAGAAAGCAGAGGCACTTGGTGTAGACAGCCTTCTCAAGGTATTTAAATGCAAAAGGCAGGTGAGATCTAGAACAATATATAACTAGCAGGGATAGACAGATCAAGTGGGGAGGGTTTTTTGAGGATGGGGGATACACAGGCATATTTGTATACCTGTGGGAACAACCAGGAGACAATTGGGAACAACCAGTAGACAAGGAGAAATGGTGAGAGAATAGGGAAGCTAGAGGAGGCAATTTTATGGAGAAGACTTCCAAATGAAATGGGTTTACTCATACATGTAGAAAAAGTGGTAGAAGGCATCTGAGTAATATGAGCTGAGGAATAGGAGAGAAGAGGGAGCTCTCTGGGAATAACCTCAATTTTTTCAGTGAAACATAAGGCAAGAGTCTCAGCTGAAAGGGTTGAGGCAAGGGAAGCTGTGGGAGATTTAAGACTGGGTTAAAAAGGTTTGGGAAAGGTTCTGTGGTGAGTGAGACAATGAATTGATGAGGAAGGTATACAAAGATTACTTTGAGGGGCAGCTAGAGGTCACAGTGGGTAGAGCACCAGCCCTGGATTCAGGAGGATCTAAATTCAAATTCTGCCTTAGGCACTTACTAGCTGTGTGCTCTTGGACTAGTCCCTAACCCTGATTGCCTCAAAAAATAAATGAATGAATGAACAAACATTTATATATAGATGCATATACATATACATATATATATATATATATATATATATATATAATTTTGCCATAATCTGAGAGACCATTCCAGATTACGTATCATGTATTTATAGTGGACTTAAGCACAGTTTTATATTTTTCCCCAGTTTGGGGTTGGGAAGGGGGGGTTATTGATGTTTTTTAGCATCACATAAGTAGGATATTTTTAATCAAATGTAAGAAGCTATTCATTTGTTCTGAAATAAAAAATATAAGCACTGTCATAGATAATAATAGCTTATTTCCATAGTACTTTACACTTGCTATCTCCTCTGATCCTCAAAACACCCCTTTGAAGTCGGTGTCAATATTCTCTCTATATTACAGATGAGAAAACTAAGGCTGAGGGAGGTTATGCGACTTGCAGAGTCACACAGTTAATAAGTGCCTGAGGCAGAATTTAAACTGAGGTCTTCCTGCCTCCAAGTCTCTCCATTCACTGTACCCCTTGACTGTCTACTTAGACAGAAAGGTCTGTGGCCTGCCTGCAGGATTTTCATGAATTGCTATAACTCCCAGAACACCTTAGGACAACTGGAACACTGAAATAGGAGTCAGGAGGCATGCTCCTCTTCTAGCCCTACCACCACAGGTTTATATGAGAGTATACAAGTCCTATAACCTCCAGTTCTTCAATTTCTCCATTTTCAAACTGAGGATAATAATACCTAATCTCCTACCTTCCTCTTAAAGCTATAATGAGAATTAATTGGATGTCTGCAAAGTGTTTTGACCTCCTCAGAAAGACACCCATGTGATTAAAACTCCTTAATTTCTCTCTCTTCGTGCACCAGATCTTCAATTATGATACGCATAAGCTTGCAATTCTGGTTCCAATTGACTCCCTTCCCTCCCCTCCTCATATAGCTTGCAAGTTGTAATCAGGTGCTATTCTGTCTTGGAAACATCACCCCTAAAATTCACTTTCTCTGTTTCATAATTCCTGGTGTTTAAACCGTCATTAGTCTCAGTTATTGTAATCTCTTTAGAATACTGCCTTTTTTACCTCCAGAAGAGGAAAATTTAATGGAAAGTGAGCTCTAATACCCATCAGGGGAAAAAGTAAAATAAAAAATTGAATTAAATTAAAAGTTCACATTTTAATCAAGAAACAAATAACCTTCTTCAAACATGCACACAGTTGAGTCATTCTCAACTGTTCAAGCTGCTTGAAGTCTTTTTTCCACTGGGAGAAATAAAGTGTATGAATTTGAAGGAATGCAGGCGGATGAGAGAGAGGCTGGGAGCTGGGATAACCTGGAAAGGGAGGAGGACAGAGAGGGAAAAGAGTAGGGGCAGCCAGGGGAGAGAAGGGAGATTTCAAAGGGTTTTGCCCTCATTTTGTACAAGAAGGCAGGCAGTTTAGAACTGAAGAGGACTTATAGTTTATTTGCCTAGGAAACTGGTGAACAGAGCATCAACTTCAGAGCTGTGGGCAGGTGACAAGAGACAAGACAGGAGAGAAAAGACAAGAGAGGACTGGGGAAGGAGGAGAGCAGAAGACCATTCCCTTTTAGCAGCAGGTAGCAAGTGGCATGTAGCAATGAATCAAAACAGGACTGGAAGTGACTCTACAAATAGTTGGCTAACACATTCATGTTGTGCTTACTGGTTCACCCAGGTGGCTCAGTGGATACAGTACTGGGCCTAGAGTCAAAGAGACCTGAGTTCAAATCCAGCCTCAGACACTTTACTATCTGTATTACTGAGCAAGTCACTTATTAGCCCTGTTTGCCTCAGTTTTCTCATCTGTAAAATGACCTGAAGAAGAAAGCAGCAAACCACTCCAGTATTTTTGCCAAGAAAACCTCAAATGGGGTCACAGAGTCAGACAGGACTGAAATGGCTGAATAACAAATGCACCAGGCCCAGTGCTAAGTACTTCACAATGATTACATACAATTATTATATGAAAACATTATCAATATATCATATGTGGATCTTCATAACAATCCTGGAAGATAGGTGTTCTTATTATCGCCATTATACAGATGAGGAAACTGAGACAAAAAGAGGTTAAGTGGCTTGCTCAAGGTCATTCTGAGGTAAGATTTGAACTTAGGTATACCTAACTCCAGGTCCAGCATTCTATCCACTGAACCACCTAACTTCCACTGTAACTTTCTAACCTAGAAAGCATGAACTCATTGTGCGCATGGGAATGTTTGTATTTTGATAACTGTGTCCTTTATAATTTTATGCATTAAATTTTATGCTTCTGGGCAGCTAGGTGGTGCAGTGGATAGAGCACTGACCCTGAAGTCAGGAGGACCTGAATTCAAATCTGGCCTCAGACACTTAATACTTACTAGCTGTATGACCATGGGGAAGTCACTTAACCCCAACTGCCTCACCAAAAAAAATAGGCTTCTAAAAATATTATTCTGAAAGGAGATCCATAAGTTTCACCAGATTGTCAAAGTAGTCCATCATTATATGAAAAATGTTATCCTTGCTCTACCCAAAAAAAGAGACCCTCTTCAAAGAGTTTACTTATTTCAAGACAAATGTTCAGGCATGTAAGAGTGTTTGCTTAGTTTCCTTCCTTCTTTAAATCAAATGTCTTCTTTAATATTGTGAATTGCATGTTTCTGAATAAAGATCTGGTCTCATTATGCTCTCAAACATTTTCCCAGGTTTCCTAGGTGGGGACTTATGAACAAAGAAAGTGAAAAAATGTACCCAAGCTCTTTTCATAAGAGTATCTAATGCAAGGGCATAACCTCCCCAAGAGATAAAATAATCCCAAAGTCAGTTGATCTGGTCCTAAGGCTGGGGTCCTTCTGATGCTGCAACATGCTGCTGCTGCCCCAACCCTCAATGTGGCCCTGAAAACTACAGAAGCACTTGTGAACTTCTAACCGTGTCTTCAAACCAAGAAAACATAAATACTGACAGTTTAAATTTTTGCAGCTGTGTCAAATAACACAAAAGATACCTGAGGTATATGATATCCTTTCAAGCGTTTCCAGAGGGGCCACCACTGGGGGAAAGGGAGTTACGGTGGTGGGTATGGGAAGGGAAACAACAGCAGTCTGGGGAAGACAGTAGGTCACCAGTATTCTACCTGATACCTTTATATTTTAACTACATCACCATCATTCCTATTGAATGATTTTGCTTACCAGGCACTAAACTCATTTTCTTCTGCACTGCTAGAGAACTGCAAGTGCTTTCAGCTCCCTCTAAATTTTAGAATCCAGAGCCAAAGCACCTGTTCCCCTGCCCTTGTTGTATTGCCATATAAATCCACAAGCTACCTTCAATTCCAACTAGCACTTGTAAGGTAACAAACCAAGATAATCACAGCTAGCCTAGGGATCAGATTTTCATTGTTGACTACAGATACTTGAGAAGTAGTTTTTCCTAAATAATGCTCTGCTTCAAACTTCCTCTTCCATACTAGCCTATGCCTTAGTTCAAAGAAAGGGGTGTTTTGAGTAAGGATGTGTTCCTTCATCCTCGCCTAACCCTCACTACAACTCTATACTACTACAATGTCTCCTCTTCTCCTCTCCTCCCTCCTTCCTTCTATTTATAACCACCATATAATACCACTTAGGATGATAATATCTAGCCTCCTCAGGGGACCTATTATCCCCAAATCCACATTTGCCAAACCCTTAGCCCAGCTCCTATCCACTGACAGTAATAAGGTAATGAATTTGTGGTTTCTTTACCCTTTCAGATCAGTAAAGCATTAGCATCAACATCAAATAATTTTAAGTGATTATGTTAACCATAGGAACAAGAATAGAAGCTGGACCCAAAATTTCATTAATATAGAAAACTCTCAGGTAGGTCACTATCTTTTTTTATTTATTTATTTATTTTTAGTGAGGCAATTGGGGTTAAGTGACTTGCCCAGGGTCACACAGCTAGTAAGTGTTAAGTGTCTGAGGCTGGATTTGAACTCAGGTACTCCTGATTCCAGGGCCGGTGCTCTATCTACTGCGCCACCTAGCTGCCCCAGGTAGGTCACTATCAATGTAGGTCATTACCATTTCTGCAACTCAGTCTTAGGGAGATGCCTAAAGCACTGAGAGGTTAAGTGATTATGAGCTTAAGATGATATTACGGTTATTATAAGGCACTAAAATGGGAAGCTCATTCTGTCCATATAGTTTTAAAATATTTATTTAATTTTATGATGTGTAGGATCATATTTAGAATTGGAAGTACCTTAGAGGTTGCTCAGTTCAATCAAATCATTTTGTAGATGAAGAAATTGAGGCCCAAAGAGCTTAAATGGTTAGTCTAAGGGAACAGAGCCAGTATGTAGCCAACCTGGAAACTGAACCCAGATACCTGGATTTCAAATCGAGCATTCTTTCCACTATTGGCCTGATAGATCGACCATTTTTACACTTGGATTTTCATATATTGAGTTCCTAAAATCAAAAGAGTACCTTAATGTCTTCAATTCAGACTGATTGAAGAGAACTTCTTTTTCTAACATTACCAAGTTCTATTGATTTCATGTTACATAATCAAAATCATGAAATTAATCTTACAAAGAATTTATTGTCTTTGCTGTTTGGGATCAGCTTGGCTGAATTAGGGAAGCTTTCTACTGAGGCCAAGGTCAATCAATCAACAAGAACTAAATGTCACCTATTTGTCAGATATTGTGCTTTTAAGGGCAAAGATTTAATCTGTCTGTGGGTCAGCTCCAGGCTTAAGCTGCATTTTGAAACTTGACCAGTTCTCATTTAAAAGAGAGTTAGTCAGGGGGCAGCTAGGTGGCGCAGGGGATAGAACACCGACCCTGGAGTCAGGAGTACCTGAGTTCAAATCCGGCCTTAGACACTTAAATACTTACTAGCTGTGTGACCCTGGGCAAGTCACTTAACCCCAATTGCCTCACTAAAAAAAAAAAAGAGTTAGTCCTGTAGGAGTAGAGACTACTGTTGGAAAACAATTGGAGTTGCTATGCCTTATCTATGGTAGGTGGGAGAAACATCTTCAAAGACAAAGGGCAATGTTTATAACAATTAACTCTAAAGCAAATTACAGTAAAGGGACCAACCAAAAGGAGGTATAACAATAGACTGGCCACTGTGCTAAGTCCCTATGATCTGCCTCTGATAGAATTCCTCATGAGAAAGAAGTTGGTAGCCTGCTTATGAGAGGGTTCATTATTTGTGTATTTCATAATAACACATTATGATATATAATAGAAGTATCTTAGAGAACTTTAGGGGCATGCATAGACATTCCATAACTGGTTCTGGTCTTCATTCCATACGGTGAGAGAAAGCCTTTTTGATTGGCTGGTGATACATTAAAAAAGCACTAGCCAAAACTCACTCTCTCTGTTTGACTTCTATTTGTGTGACTTCTTTTTTAAATAAAAATAAACATTTTTATTTAAAGTTTTGAGTTCCAAATTCTATCCCTCTCTCCTCCCTGCAGCAGTAAGCAATCAGATATAGGTTATGCATGTGCAATTATGTAAAGCATTACCATATTAGTCATTTTGTATAAGAAAACGAGTCAAAAAATGAAAATGAAAAATATTATGCTTCAGTCTATGTTCAATCAATATCAGTTTTTTCTTTATAGGTGGATAGTATGCTTCATCATTAGTCCTTTATGGTTATCTTGGGTCATTGGATTGCTGAGAATAGTTAAGTCATTCTAATTGTGTGAATTCTCCCAGTTTAAGTGTCTAGTGAGACACTGAATTCCTACTTCTCCCCGACCTCCCCCAACTCAAGCAAACACAGAGGCAAAGAAACAAGGTCTGTATTCACCAGGTCACAGAGGAAAGACATAAATATGCCATTCCCTGTGTTTATTATATTGTTTTAGGTGAAAGAGAATATTCTGGAGGCTATAATCTTGTGAATTTCTAAAGTTCAGGAGATGGTGTCACCCAAGATTCAGGAGTCCAGGAATTTAGTCCATGCCAGGATTTGCAGCTGGCCCAGAATCACTTTTCCCAAGGAGCAAGTAACAACCTTCCAGAAAGGGCTTATCTAACAGTTCTTAACACAATGCCTTTCACATAGTAGGGGCTTAAATTGACTGAGATATATGTCACATTTGGACATGAACTTTATGGGACCTTTGCTATGTATAAACTTCATTAAGTCTGAGCCCACTCTATCCAGGAAGAATATGCCCCTAAATTGTTGGAATACATGTTCTTGCTCTATCTTCAATGTAGCTATCGCTTTGCAAAAGCTGATTGATGTGAACACACTAAATAAAACTAGGGTTCTCTCCACTGGAGGTTAAAGTTGGTTCATGCTGATCTGCAGTAGAAAAGAAACTTCCTAACCCCTTCCCTATACCACTGGAACCTTGAGGGGACTTGTATCCAAGAAAGAAAGGCCAGGAGACATGCCCTATTTTTAAGAAAACAAAAGCAGCAAAAAAAAGAATGAGGAAATCCACTAAAAACATAGCCTTCCCTTTCAGTTATTTTCTCCACTTGCTTTAAAGTGAAAATTTACATTTTTCCTTAATCCCCCTCATTTTCCTCCTTTTCTCATTCCTGTTTTCTCTCCAGTTCCCCCCTTTTATTTTCCCTTCCTTTTCCAGCATCAAAGATTAAAAAAAGAGATTACATATTAAAAAAATAAAATCTTTGTTCTAAACACATTTTACCATTAAATGAATGAAAAAAATTATTAATGTGCCTACTGTGTGCCGAGCGCTGTCATTATAGATGACATTCCAAAGTGAAAGTTCAGTCTATCTTTGAAAGTGTTGCTTAGTATACTGTGAAGATTTATATAAATGTTAAGTAACAATAACCTGGAGAGGAAGAAGGAAATGCCTCTAAAATCTTCATCAGGCTGAAAAGAATTCAAATGATTTTACAATTGCAGATTTCCTGTCATCTGCTTCAATGGCTATTCATAAACACATGCAGTAAGTATCAAAGGAGTTATTATAAATGATAAGAATAATAAAACACCATTATATATTGTCGACATTTTACTCTTCATCTCCTGTACAGTTAGGTAGAAGCATATTTGCTTGAGTTTGGGGAATAGCAAAGTAAGAAAAATGAGAGTAGATAGCAATGGATGTAACAGTTTAACTGAGAATACAGAAGTCTCATAAGATTGAGAATTAGTCAGGCCCTAGAAACAAGCAAAATCGTGAAATGAAAGCGAATTTGTTTCTAGACAGAGACAGGGAAACTGTGCTCAATTTGGAGTTGGAGGACCAGGCTCAAACTTCAGCTCTACCACTTACTACCTGTGAACCTGAAAAAAGTCACTTAACCCCTTTGGGCCTTGGATCCCTCCTTCGTAAAATGAAAGATCGGACCAGATGTCCTATAAGGTCCTTTTTAGCTCTAAAATCATGACCCTATGAAATAGTATTGCCTTTATATTGCAATGTAAATGCATGAAGATTATGATAGATAAGGAGTCCCAGTTATGATCACAGGGTGATGTATTTACACCTGGAAGGAACCTTGGAGGTCATTTCATTCAACATCCTTAATTTACAGATGAGAAAACAGGTCCAGAGAGCTTTAAGGCCATTAAGAACCTGCCCTCAAACTCCATTTCCTGCCTTATTATACTTGGCTCCCTTTTATACATTCTTGTTTTTGTTTTTTATTTTTTGTTGGTTTCTTTTTTTTTTTTTTTGCAGGGCAATGAGGGTTAAGTGACTTGCCCAGGGTCACACAGCTAGTAAGCGTTAAGTGTCTGAGACCAGATTTAAACTCAGGTCCTCCTGAATTCAGGGGCAGTGCTTTATCCACTGTGCCACCCAGCTGACCCTCTTTTTATACATTCTAAGGTCCAATAAAACCAACCTTCTTGGTGTTCCCTCTATATGTCATTCTCTCTTCCATATCTATGTCATTGTGAAGGTTGTCCCCCATGCCTGGAATGCTCTCGTTTCTCATTTTGCCATCTCAAGAACCCCTAGTCTCCTTTGGAGCTCAGGTCAAGTACCACCTTCTATCTGACACCTTTCCTAATTGCTGTATCTATTTATGCTTCCTCTCCTCTCCCAGGGGAGGTAGATGGCAGAGTGGATAGTGCCAGGCCTGGAGTCAGGAAGACTCAACTTCCTGAGTTCAAATCTGGCTCTAGACATTTACTAGTTATGTCACCCTGGTTAAGTCACTTAACCCTGTTTGCCTCAGTTTTCTTATCTTTAAAGATGAGTTGGAGAAGGAAATGGCAAACCACTCCAGCCTCTTTGCCAAGAAAACCCAAAATGGAGTCATGAAAAGGATATGACTGAAACCCAACCCTTCCCACAATTATCTTGTTTACTTGTGTATGCCAGTCCACATACAAACAAGTTGTTACACCCAATTGAATATAATCTCCTTGAGGTCAGGAACTGTTTATTTTTTGGTTTTGTGTCCCTACTGCTTAACATAGTACCTGGCACATAATAGGCCCTTAACAAATGCTTGTTGATTGATACAGATAGATACAGAACTAAATTTCAAACCTGGGTCCACTGATTTTCTTTCTTTCTTTCTTTCTTTCTTTCTTTCAGGACAATGGGGGTTAAGTGACTTGCCCAGGGTCACACAGCTAGTAAGTGTCAAGTGTCTGAGGTCAGATTTGAACTCAGGTACTCCTGAATCCTGGGCCGGTACTTTATCTACTGCACCACCTAGCTGCCACTGGGTCCACTGATTTTCAGTCCACTAAACCACGCTGCCCCTGAGTAGTAAGTGAATGGACAGACCAATCAATCATTAATCTATTGAGTACCTACTATGTTCTGTGCACTGCACTGGGATCTATGAGGAATGTAAAAGTAACATAAGATATAGTTCAGAAGGGATTTTTATTCAACATTATTGAGTTATGTGTTCCTGTACCTTGAAGAGGAATAATTGGCCTGGAGTCTGGAGTATTATTGTACCCCAAGAAGATTACATATATATATATATATGTGTGTGTGTGTGTGTGTGTGTATATATATATATATATATATCCAAACTCACCATTTTCATGGTGTTTTCATAGAAACTAGAGCACAGAAGTGGCTATGGCAGCTGACCAAATATGTTTACCCAGAGTTCATAGGGCCTGTGATCTTACACTTGGTGTTGGAAGAAAATGCCAAGAAAGGGATGAGAAGCTGCAATCCATCTTAACTAAAGGAGCAGGAAGTTGGAAGCAGTAAGAGTGTGCCCCTACTGACCATGGTGAAGATCAGGAGCTGGGGGAAGTAGCCAGAGATTATTGGAAGCTGATGGGGCAAAGGCAAAAGGATTGAGACTCAACTTCTGGAGTAGTCTGGACCCTCTTCTTCCCTCCTTCATTAAAAGCTGCTTAGCACAAAGACTCAAACCATAGTTTAATTATCAGATGATTACTTCCTGGTTCACTTCTACTCAATGACAGATAAAGGGAATAAGAGAGATAAGCAGGTTGTCAGTTCTCAGCTTCATGAAAGTAACCAGTATCTATGCTTTTATTTCCTTAATCCTTAACCTTGTAAGAAAATAATTATTAATAATGAATTTCTGAGGGACCCACAGATCCCTTTTATCCCCCTCCCCACTTCAGAAAGTTCAATTCTTAGGAGGAAGTTTTAATCCTGTTCAGGGGGAGCCCCCAGGTGAACAAAAGATTGATTGATTCTTTTGTTAAACTAGGGGAAGAATCACCTAAACTTTGGAAGTTTCCCTCTCTAAGAACACCCCTCAATTCATGTCAATCAATGGAGCTAAATGATGCTATAACCAATTAGCTTAGATCAAAGTATGGTGACCCGTCTCCATCTAAGGGGGATAACACACACACACCAGGCTCGCGAGCTCTCTCTCTCTCTCTCTCTCTCTCTCTCTCTCTCTCTCTCTCTCTCTCTCTCTCTCTCTCTCTCTCTCTCTCGGCTCAGAGGGCTGTTTCTTAGGAATATGTAATTGTTAGGCCTGTAAGCTCATGGTTAGTGGGGAAGTCAGGGAGACACACAGTCAATACTTTAATAATATGTGATATTAATTAATAATAAATGCTTACTGCCAAAACTGGTGCAATAGTCATAAATATATAAGTAGCAAATAATTCTATAAAGCACAGCCTAGCCACAAATAAGTTAAATAACACAACCTTAAGGGTTAACTTTTCCATTCTTATGCTATTTTGATTTTTTATATAAAAGCTAGTGGCCATCAACCTGGAGCAATGTATTATTTTTCACAAATGGTATGATAATAATAAAATGGAATGGTTAATATATATATATATATATATATATATATAGTTCTTACTATATGCCAAACACTTCACAAAATAACATCTCATTTTATCCTCAGAAGTAGATGCTATTATTATCTCAGTTTTGCAAATGAAGAAACTGAGGCAAACAGAGAATAAGTGATTTGCCCAAGTTACACACCTATTAAGTGTCTAAGATCAAATTTGAGCTCAGGTCTTCCTAACCTTCCAGGCCCACCACTCTATCCATTGTTGTCAACTAGTTGGCCAGGGAAAGGTTTTCCCTTTAAAGAGACAAGGAACTTCCTCCCCTGCTGGGGGTGGGGTGATAGGGTAGAGGGACAGATCCCTGAAACCTGAGAGAAAGTAGATAAGTCATAATTATGCTCTACACCTGAATAGAGATACCCTTGAGGAAAAAAATGCACTGAGGAAAAAACTCCCCCACACACACACAGGATGAGGGGTAAGAAAAGGGTGCTACAGTCCTGTAAATGCCAACAAGTCAGTAGTTCTCCTAGCACCAAATCAAGACCTCTCCAGAGAGGCTTTATTATTACACCTGGGGAACTGTATTACCCATGAGCCCTGTCACAAGTTGGACAGCCCTATAACCCTAAGACATAAGATTTGGAGCTGGACAGGACCTCAGAGATCTTTGAATCTTTGTTACTGTTCAGTGGTTTCAGTCATGTATGACTCTTCGTGACCCCATTTAGAGTTTCCTTTAAAAAAAAGATAATGGAGGGGCAGCTAGATGGCACAGTGGATAAAGCACCCAGCCCTAGATTCAGGAGGACCTGAGTTCCAAAGTGACCTCAGACACTTGACACTTACTAGCTGTGTGACCCTGGGCAAGGTCACTTAAACCCTCGTAGCCCTGCAAATAAATAAATGAATGAATCGAATGACGTGAATGGACGAAAGAAAGGAAGGAAGGAAGGAAGGAAGGAAGGAAGGAAGGAAGGAAGGAAGGAAGGAAGGAAGGAAGGAAGGAAGGAAGGAAGGAAGGAAGAAGAAAATGGAATAGTTTGCCATTTCCTTCTCCAGCTCATTTTACAGATGCGGAGGACTGAGGCAAAAGAGTTAAGTGACTTGCCTAGGATCACACAGCTAGTCAGTGTCTACAGCCAGATTTGAATTCAGGAAGACCTGAATTCAAGTGTGACTTCAGATACTCCAAGCTGTGTGACCGAGCAAGTAATTTAACTACTGTTTGTTTCAATTTCTTCAAATATAAGATGAGGATAATAGCACCTACTACATAGAATTATTGTGAGGATCAAATGAGATAATGAATTTTTTAGACCCAACTTTTGGGTTCTTTTCCTTAATAATATTTTGGGTGTTTTCCCCAGTTACATGTAAAGATAGTTTTCAACATTTGTTTTTATAAGATTTTGAGTTCCAAATTTTTCTCCCTCTCTCCCTTACCTCCTCTCCCTCCCCAAGACAGCAAGCAATCTGATATAGGTTATATATGTAGAGAATAGATTTTAAAGTACTTACTTAGCAGTGTCCAGCACATAGTAGGTTCTCAGAAAAGCATATTTCCTTCCTGTTCTCCCTAAATCCAATGCTTCCTACTACACCACAATTCTCTGTGCTATCACACCTACATTGCTTTGAGCTGGTTTTTTTGAAGACTATTTTTTTTTACTTCTAACAAACTTTTTCACAGAAAAGAGATGGAATACTGTTCTCTCTCTCTCTCTCTCTCTCTCACACACACACACACACACACACACACTCACACACACACACACACACACATACACAAACCATTCAAGCTAGACAAATAGAGGTATTATAAACCAATACTCAAATATTCCTGGTTAATAAATAATTAGGTATGATTTCACCATGAAATTATGAGCAGATCCAATGCTTCCCAAGAAGTTACATTGGGGGATACTGAAAAATTACATAGTCCCATCATTTTTCATTCATATCCTTGAAATTTCTCAATTGATCTCCCAATATACAAAAGATAACCCCAAGCTGAGTGCCCTGTTCTGAGTCCAAATGATGTGAACATTTGCTCTAATAAGATCTCTTGACCACTCTGTCATCATATCAGAAAAGACACTCGAATTAGTGTCATTACTGAAAGTGCACATCAATAGCACCTCCACCCACCATTTGAAAATTTAGATTTTCACACCTCAGAATCGACCAGCCCAGGGAGGGCACTGTTACTTTGTAGAACTGTTTATGCTTTCTCAATCCTGTGATGTCAAGAATTCCTTAATGATACAAAGGATTCTTTGTATGTGGAGTTTATGATGAAACCCTCACAAGGTGCCCTCAGTGGTTTCTGCTTACTAAACCAAAATTAAACATTCTTAATGTCTGAAGATAAGGCCCAAGGCAGTGAAAATGTATTGCCACATGTCACAGAATTAATGGGGCCACTTTCTACTCTAATTGCTGTCCATAGCGCATAAGCAGAGTTCTTGCCAATGTGACTGGCAGGATGTAGGAAATGCACAAGTCTTGAATGAAAGAATGTTCAGAAGCGG
This sequence comes from Dromiciops gliroides, assembly GCF_019393635.1. Classification (NCBI taxonomy): domain Eukaryota; kingdom Metazoa; phylum Chordata; class Mammalia; order Microbiotheria; family Microbiotheriidae; genus Dromiciops; species Dromiciops gliroides. Next base: position 324,621,594 of record NC_057864.1, on the reverse strand, counting down.
AAGGCTTGTATTCAATGACTATTTTTTGTTTGGAAATTTGTTGCACAGTCTTATCTATAATGAGGATTTTAGATGAGATCATCTCTAAGGTCTTTTTCAGGTCTAAATCTTATGAATTTAAATTAAGTAATATAAATAAAGCATATACTAACTGTGAGGGATTATATGAATGCTTATAAAGATATGAACATAGACATACATACATACATACATATGCTAGGAGAACTCCCCTGAAGAGAATAATTTTGCACTAATTATAACTGGAACCCCATAGCAAGCATGGCATAGCAGATAAGAGAGCCAGTTTTGGTGTCAGGAAGACCTATGTTCCATTGCACTCTAGTATTCCATCCCCCATTCAGGTGTCAAAGTAATCTTCCTATAGCACAGTGCTGAAATTTTCTATTCCACCCTCCCCCATTCAACAAATCTCCATGGGTTCCCTATTAGTAACAGGATCAAATATCAAACCCTCTTTTTGGCTTTTAAAGCCCTTCATAACCTGGCTCCTTCCTATCTTTCTACCCTTCTTCCCCACTCCCCAGGGCAATAAGGGTTAAGTGACTTGCCCAGGGTCACACAGCTAGTAAGTGTCAAGGGTTTGAGGCCTAATTTGAACTCAGGTCCTCCTAAATCCAGGGCCTATGCTTTTTGCACTTCGCCACCTCACTGCCCCCTTTCTACCCTTCTTAAAATTTACTCCCACGACATACTCTACAAAGCAGTGGTGCTGGCTTCCTTACCATTCTTCTCATACGATACTTCATCTCCTGAGTCTGCATTTTCACTGGCTATCACCCATGCCTAGAATGCTCTCCTGGAACATTTCTGCTGCCCTGCTTCTATGGTTTCTTACAAGTTAAAGTTAAAATCTATAGGAAAACTTTCCTGGACCTCCTTAATTAAATGCCTTTCAAGATTATCTCCAAATATACATACATTCATACATGCATGCAACACATACATATATAATATATACATATGTGCACACACTCATACACATATGTGATTGTAAATAGGTAATTGTATATTATCTCCCCCAATAGAAAATTAGCTTCTTGAGGGCAAAAAACTGTTTTTGTCCCTCTATCACCAGGACTTAGCACAGTGCATGCCACATAGTATTTAATAAATGCTTATTCATACTTGTTGTCTGTATGACCCTGTTAAAGTCACTTAACTTCAACAGGTTTTCCTTGAATCAGTGAAATCATTGGTCTGGAAATATATGTGGATTGTTATTTGTTGTTTATTGTCCTTCATTCTCAAAGGGGACCATGACATCAGAAGGTGATATCAAGACTTGCAGTGAATTGGATTTAAGTGAGGGAGGGCTTCACAAGGTCACCAACTTCACTCTCTCCTCCAGAGCCACATGAGTCCAGTGACAAGATATATATCAGGAATACTGGAGATGGCTCCAGATATTTAAAGCAATTGAGGTTAAGCGACTTACTCAGGATCACACAGCTAGTAAGTGTCTGAGGTGACATTTGAACTCAGGTCCTCCCAACTTCAGGGCCGGTGCTCTATCCGCTTTGCCACCTAGCTGTCCTAGATATATGTGTAGGTGTAATATAGAAGACAGTATGCATTGTAGAATCTAGAGCACTAGAGTTGGAGTCAGGAATACCTGGATCTCAATCCTGTCTCAGATATTTACTGGTTGTTCCCCTAAGCCAATCACTTAGCCTCTCAGCCTCAATAGACTTATCTGTAAAACAGTAATAGCGCCTACTTAATTGGGTTACTATAAGACTCAAATAAGATAATATATACATAACACTTTGCAAACTTTAAAGCAATATACAAATGTTAGCTATTAAATGTGTATTATTGGGGCAGCTAGGTGGCGCAGTGGATAGAGCACCAGCCCTGGAGTCAGGAGTACCTGAGTTCAAATCCGGCCTCAGACACTTAACACTTACTAGCTGTGGGACCCTGGGCAAGTCACTTAACCCCAATTGCCTCACTAAAAACAAAAAAAAGTGTATTATCTCTGTGTCTGTGTAGAAATTATATAGAGAGATAATCTAGAGTGATATATATATATGTAAATCTATCTATTTTGTATATATTCCAATTCTAACAAATTACAAAAGAATCACTCCAATAAGAGGCCCTGCTTTGAGGATATGTAATTCAAAATCTATCAGAACGAAGCCTACAAACTATTGTGGTTTATATGCCTCAGGGAGTATTGATTATTTACATGGCATTGAAAATAAGCCCTCTTGGATATACTGCATGTTATATTTGTAATAATACTTAGAAATTATAATTAATGAAAGATAGGAATCAACTCCAGTGGTAATAAATCACTAGTAGATTAAGATACTGCCACGATATTTTCCCAATGGGTCCTTTACCAAATTTGTTTTGCCAGGCATTCCAGTCAGTTGGATTCAGTAGAATAAAAGCAGCTAGTTTGAAATGGGTAGGGTACCAGATTTGGAGTCAGAAAGACAAGATCTGAATAGACATCTAGACTCAGATACTTCCTAGCAGTGCAACTATGGGCATTTAATGTCTTTCATTTTCAGTTTCCTTGTATAGAAAAAGCAGCTAACAACTGTACCTACCTCACAGGGTGGTTGTTAAAATCAAATGTGATAACACTAAGGCACAATATACAATCAATCTTCAACATTCGTGTCTCATTTTTTTACTTCAAGCATTCACATGATTTTATTATTAACTTCATTTCGCAGTTTCACATTGGCAACTATGCACATTTGAGTCCTGATGCCCAAAAGTTTGTGGAGCAACTGATATCCTACTTAGAGTTTCATTGGTCTTATTTACCGTACCATTGTAAAGAGCTGCTCATGCATTATGAGTATCGGAGGTGTTGTGAAGGCCACATCATCTTTGGCATCTACCACAGCAGCAGAGACTAAATTCCCAGCAACTTCTGCCTTGATTTTCAGAGGGTGACCCAGGTGGAGAGGTTACAACAGTATAGTGTTGTCTGAAATCAATGTTTTTATGGAGATGCTACCACAAAAGGTCATAGAATTCCAGGGACTTGGTAGTTTAAAAAAGATGTTTTGCATGCTACCAATTTTATTTTATACTGTATTTTATAGGCTATTTCATGGTTACCGTGTTAAGAAAAGTACATGTTATCAAAATGAATTCTTGTTATAAATAATTGTATGCATAAAAGTGTATTTTCAGCAATGTCTAGCAAAAGATTACAATTAGTAGACAAAAACATTACAAGAGCTACCAGCATGAGACCTTAGCACCCTCAGGCAAATAGTATATATCAATCATTCAATCAACATCAACAAATATTTTTAAAGTGCCTACTCTCTGTCAGGCATTGTACTAAGTACTGGGGATAAAAAGAAAAATACAATGGTCCCTGATCTCCTTTACTGGGAGAAACACGCACTTATAAGTACTTAATCCTATACTGCCAAGGAGATGCATGTGTAAAAAGACCACGAAGGAAACAACAGATCAGAATATAGAGACCTTTCTTTAAAGGGCAGCAAGGCAAATTTCTGTTTTATTCTAGATGTAATAATGATCAACTGGAATTTATTAGTCAGGGAGGGTGGTGACATGGTCAAAATTTTGTTCTAGGAAAGAACATTTTCATGGCTAGACATAGGATGAATTGGAGTAAGAAAAGACTTGAGGAAGGGAAACCAAATGAGAAACTATCAAAATAGGCCATATGAGAGGTAATAAGGGCATAACTAATTTGGTGGCAATATGAATGGAAAGAAGATTTATGTAAAAATAGATGTTGTGAAGGTTTGAATTCAGGCCTACTAACTAATTGGATATGAGGGATAACTAAAAGCAAAAGAGTTGAAGAAGACTACCAAATTGTGAAGCTGGGTGACTAGAAGAATGATATCATCAGAAATAGGGAAATAAACAGGAAGTTTTTAAAAGGAGTTTTAAAAACTTCTAAAACTTTTGTAGTTTTAAAAGGGAAGATAATGAACTTTGTTTTGGAATGTCGAGTTTGAGATGCCTTCCAGGTGAAGGTGGTCAGAAAGTTGTGGTACTCAATTTCAGAAGAAAGTGAGCAATAGAAAAGAAAAACTAATTTGGAATTCAGTGGCATAGAGATGACTGATGAATCCAAAGGTGCTGATGAACTCACTGAGAATGGAGAGAGAGAAGGAAACAATCCCAATGTGGAATTCCATGGTGCACCACACAAAGGGTATGTGAAATGGTAAAGGTCTTGGAAAGAAGACTTCAAAGGTCAATCAGACAAGTTTGTTGTTGTTGTTGTTGAATCATATCCTACTCCTTGTGACCCCATTTGGGGCTTTCCTGGCAAAGATACTGGGGTGGTTAGCCATTTCCCTCTCCGTTTCATTTTACAGATGAGGAAACTGAGGCAAATAGAGATAAGTGGCTTACCCAGGGTCACACAACACAACTAGTAAGTATCTGAGGCCAGACAGGTCACTCTACCTCTTATTCCAATATTGTATATAAACTGTAAATTTGTGCTGTGGTTATCATCACACCAATCTCTTGCTTAAAAACTTTCCCCAAATTCCTATAGCTTAACAAATAAAATAGAAATGCCTTGGTTTGACATTTAAGCCACTCCACAACATAATTCTAACATGCCTTTCCCCTTTTATCACTTACTGCTTTCCATCACTTATTACACATTCCTTTGCAACAGAATTTCTTACCATTATTTCATTTTGTCCTTTTTCTGGATCTGGGCATTTATACACCCTGTCCCCCTACGTGGGATAGTCTCTTTCTTTCATCTCAACCCCCACAACCCTCCTCTCTTCCAAATTTCCTTTTTACTCCGGAAGGCACCCCCATGTCACTCAAGTTCATGACCTTAGTGTCAACTTTGACCACTCTCTTGAACACACTCCATATATCCAATCCATTGACAAATCCCATAATCTCTACCTTCATAAAATCTCTCATATATACATTCTCTTCTCTCTCTTTACAGTCACCACCCTGACACAGACTTATCACCTCACTCCTGGACTATTTAATAACCTTCTGGTTGGTCTCTCTGCCGCAAGTCCCTCCATACTTTAATCAATACTCCACTCAGCTGCCAAAATGATTGTGCTAAAACCAAGGTTTGACCATGTCCTATCCTCTAATTAATAAGCTCCAGTGCTTCCCTATTACTTCCAGGACCAAATATAAAAGTCTCTCTTTGGTTTTTAAAATCCTTTGCAACCTTTCCTCCTCTTGTGATTCTAACAGTCATATTTTACTCCTCTCTGTTAACTCTACCATCAGACAATAGTGGCCTTCTTGCTATTCCTTGCACACATTATATCTTCCAATGCAGTTCCTTTTTATTGGCTAAAATGCTCTCCCTTGGGGGCCACGAGGTGGCACAGTGGATAAAGCAGCAGCTCTGGATTCAGGAGGACCTGAGTTCAAATCTAATTCAGACACTTGACATTTACTAGCTGTGTGACCCTGGGCAAGTCACTTAACCTTCATTTACCCACAAAAAAAAATAAAAATAAATAAAAAATAAAATGCTCTCCCTCCTCACCTCCACCTCCTGGCTTCAATGACTTTCTTCAAGATTTAGTTCAAGAGGAGGAAGTCCAAGTGGTAGAATGATATGAAGCAGTGCAGTAAACTTTCCCAGGGACGCCTCCAAACAGATCTAGAAAATATGCCATACCAAATCCTGATGACTTGGAAGCTTTCATTATTCCCTAAGTAGTCTGATGCAGGGCAAAGTCTGATTGCTGCTTTCATCTGAGCTCTGCAAGTTATTGAACTGGATTTGGCTGTGTGCAAGAAGAGAATGTTGCCAGACTACATGCCTATCAGCTAACTGGGAATCTCTATTGGTTCAAAGCAGCTGAATTAGAGGCTCCTCTTTGGTCTCAGATTCCTGCCTTGGGTATTGCTCTGCAGGCTGGGTTGAATGTTAGAAGAGAGACCTTGTTTTGAGTTTGAAGGGGATATAACTTGTAAGTCATAAAGGAATCTAGAAAATATACCAGACCAAATCCTGATGAGGAAATCCAAATCATATCATAGTAAACCATTTGTCCGGCCCAACTCAGCATAGGGAGACAGACGGGGAGGTCTGAGGACACTGAGGGTGTGGTCAAGGTAAGGTGTACTCCACACAGAGACCACTCCAGCAACCAGAGAAAGACTGTGCACAAGGAAACACAAATCCATAACAGGGCATCATTTGACCCACACCAGGACACTACAATGGGGACAGGTGGAAACTGGCAACTTTGTTGCTCACTACCTAGTCCCAGGTCACAAATCCAGGACAGAATGAGAAGGGGACCTATACATGGGGAGACCTGGGGTTGTGTACTGAGGAAGAAAGAAGTTCAGAAGCCAGCAGAAGCAGCAATGTGGCTCAGATGCCAAGAATTGGGGTCAAATAGAAACTAGCAGCTTTGTTGTTCACTACCTAGTCATGGGTCACAAATCCAGAGCAGAGGGAGAAAGGGAGATCTACACATGGACAGGCTAGTACTAAAAAAGTACTAAAAAAGAGAAAGTTCAGAAGACAGAAGCAACAACAGTGTAGCTCAGACACCAAGCTCAGAACAGGGTCTCACTTCTAACTTCTATCCCAGCCTACCAAGGAATAAGTAAGATAGGAGCCCAAGACCAAAGAGGATCCTACAATTCTGCCACTTCAAACTAACAGAGGTTCCCAGCTGGTTGACAGGGACATAGTCCAGCAGCAGCCAACTCTTGCAAAGAACCAAACCCAGGTTAGTAACTTGCAGAGCTCAGACAGGGGAGCAGCAATTAAACCACTTTGGAAGCAATGAAAGCTGGCAAGTCATCTAGATGTGTTTGGAGAAGTCTGTGAAGAGGAGCTTACTGCACTGCTTACAAGTCATCAAACTGACCCTCAGATACTGGAATAAAACAAAACTCAGTATCCCAAGAAAGCAACAGGACTATCCCAGACCTTCCTTTCAGACGTGTGTAGAGCCCAGTCCTAACATCAGGTTAGAAGAAGGGACAAACAAAAAAAAAGGAACCCAACATAATGAGCTACTTTGATGACAGGGATACACAAGACTAAATGCAGAAGAGAAGGAATGGTACACTCTGGGAAAATGGCAGAGTAGGTCAGAAATTTCCAGACTCTCCAGATTTCCTCCACAATGCAACAGAAAATTGCCAAGAAATGAGCACAGAGCAGCAAAAATAAAGGGGTAAAGTTGTTGTCCTTCTAAGACATCTTGAGAGGATCTGAGAGAAGATTCCAGGGGCTGAGGTTTGGCCTGAGTGAAGTGTAAACACCTCCGGGCCACTCCACTGAATCAACAAACAGTAGATCCTGAGGGAAGCCATAGAGACCTCAAGAAATATCACCTCAAGAACTTTTACCTCATGACCTTTTACTTCACAAACTTTCATCTAAAGAATAGCAGAGGCTGAGTTTGGGAAGGTTGAAGGACCCCCTGCTGTTTCCAGAAGCCAGGCTTGGTGGTGCTAGCCAGGCCTGGTGGTGCTGGCCAGACATGATCCAGGCTGTGGGCAAGGAGCTAACACATGCCCAATGAATGCCATAACACAGGGAGCAAGAACATTTTTGGGACAAGATAACTGGGGCTTAGGGGAAGAGGAAAGGAGTCGCTAAAGTTGAGCCCCAGGAGAGAATTCAGAAAACAACAACAGTAAGGACCTGAGGCCTAGGGCAACATTACCCATTACTTGGCATTACAACTTGATGGTAATAATATTTAGCTGCTAAAAATACAATAAGTTAAAAATAAAAACGAGTAACTAAAGGAAAAAGAACCCAATAATTGATAGCTACTTTGGTGTTAAAAAAAAAAAATATCTGGGTTTACATTCAGAGGAAGATAGTGAGGTTAAAAAAAAAAAGCCACCCCTACCATAAAGAGTAATGTCAGGTGGTCGCAAACCAAAAAGAAATCTTTGAAAAACTTAAAAAGGAATTTAAAAATCAAATTAGAGAGAATGAGGAAAAATGAGGAAGAAAAACAATTCAAGAAAATTATGAAAAGATATAATTAACCCATTAAAAAGGGATATAAGTGGATAAAGAACCGGCCCTGGATTCAGGAGTACCTGAGTTCAAATCCGGCCTCAGACACTTAACACTTACTAGCTGTGTGACCCTGGGCAAGTCACTTAACCCCAATTGCCTTACCGAAAAAACAAACAAAAAAAAGGGATATAAAATCTTAAGGAAGAAAATAAAAAGGAATTTAAAAATCAAATAAGAAAAAACAAGGAAAAGTTAGAAAAAAATAAAGGCAATCCAAGAAAATTATGAAAAGAAAATTAACCAATTAGAATAAGCGAAACAGAATCTTAAGGAAGAAAATAACTCCTTGAAAACTAGAATTGGGCAAATGGAATCAAATGACATTATAAGACACCAAGATATAATAAAACTAGAAAAACTAGAAAACAATCTAAGACATCTCATTAGAAAAACAATGGATCTGGAGAACAGATCAAGGAGAGACAATATAAGAATTGTCAAACTACCTGAAAGTTATGATCAAAGAAAGAATCTAAATACAATATTTAAAGAAATTATTAAGGAAAACTGCCCTGAAGTTCTAGAACAAGAAGGTAAAGTAGAAAATAAACCTTTTTATTTAAAGATAGAGATTATACATGTGAAATTATGTTAAAATCATCCTATCAGTCATTCTGTACAAGAAAACTTGAATAAACTAAAAGAAATAAAGTAAAAAATAGCATGCTTCAGTCTATGTTCAATCAATATCAGTTCTTTGGAGGTTTATAGTATACTTCATCATTAGCCCTTTAGGATTATCTTAGATCATTGTATTGTTGGTGATAGCTAAGTCATTCACATTTCTTCATCAAACAATATTGCTGTCATTGTGTACAATGTTCTCGTGGTTCTGCTCACTTTACCATACATCAGTTCATATGAGTCTTCCCAGGCCTTTCTGAAATCATTCTTCTTGTCATTTCTTATACCACAATAATACTCCATTACAATCATATACGACAGCTTGTTCAGCCATTCCCTAATTGTCATGGATTCTTTTGATTTCTAATTCTTAGCCACCACAAAAAGAGATGCTGCAAATATTTCCAGACAAATAGGCCTATTTCTCTTTTTTGGGGTGTCTTTGGGAAATAAACCTAACAGTGGTATTGCTGGATCAAAGGGTATGCACAATTTTATTGTCCTTTGGGCATAATTCCAAACTGAGGGAGGCACTTTTAATATGGTAAATTGATTAAGATTAGTAGGATGGGGTAAATAGATAGGGGAGGGATTTTTAGAAGGGAAAATAAGGAATGAGGGGGGAAGGAGGGAATATAAGATAACAGGGATGGGGTGAAAAGAGAGTCTAAGAAGGAAATTGGTGAGTGAGTAAAAATAAGATGGAACAAAATTCGCAAAGAGCAATTATAAGTTTAAATGTGTGAATGCGATGAACTCCCCCATAAAACAGAAATGGAAGCAAAATGGATTTAAAGAAAGACAGATTAAAATAACCTTGAGATATCATTTTACATCTACCAGAATGGCTAAAATGATTGAGAGGGAAAGTGACAAATGTTAGAGATGATGTGGAAAAATCAGAACACTAATTCATTGTTGGTGAAATTGTGAAATGATACAATCATTTTAGAAAGCAATCTTGAATTATACCCAAAGAGTTATTAAACCACATATACCCTTTGACTGAGCAATACCACTACTTGGTGTATTTACAAAGATGATTAGGGAAAGAGGAAAAGAACATATATGTTCTAGATTATTTATAGCAGCTCTCTTTGTGGTAACAAAGAACTAGAAACTGTAGGGATGCCTATCAATTGAGGAATGGTTAAACAAGTTGTGGTATATGATTGTGATGGAATACTACTGTGCTATAAGAAATGATAAGCTTGGGACAGCTAGATGGCTTAGTGGATAAAGCACTGGCCCTGGATTCAGGAGGACCCGAGTTCAAATTCGGCCTCAGACACTTGCCACTTACTAGCTGTGTGACCCTGGGCAAGTCACTTAACCCCCATTGCCTGGCAAAAAAAAAATGGAAACTTGCATGAAATAACGAGGAATGAAATGAGCAGAACCAAGTGAACATTGTATATAGTAGCAACAATACTATTTTAAGAATGAACTGAATTTTATTTTGTCTCTTATAAATACCCAAATTAACTATAAAGGACATATGAAGAAAGACGCTATCTGCATCCAGAGAAAGAACTGTAGCTATCTCTAGAGTAGGGGGAGGGAAGGAAAAAACTTATTTACATGATAATTTTGTTGTATATTTGAAAAGAATGGCAAGTTGTGCATAGAAGACTTGCAACTTCATGTACAATCATATTTTTATTGTACCATTATTGAAAATGCTTGTTTTATTTCATAAATTAAAAATAAAATGATTTTTTAAAAAGAAGAAAGTGACTCCAAAACATCTGCAAGCAACATCTCAGAGAAAAACATGGCATGAACACAAACTCAATTAGATTTCTTGGGAAAGATGAAGGAAGAATTGAAAAAAAGAGTTTAAAATGTTTTCTTTTTAAATGAATAGAATGAGAGTAGTCCAGGAAAAAATGGAAAAGCAGTGAAAGCTATGGAAGAAATAATTGGAAAGGGAATTAATACTTTGGCACAAGAGGTATCAAACCTTGTCCAAGCATTAAATTTCTTGAAAATTAGAATTGACCAAATAGAAGCTAAATAGTTGCCCTGAGACAAGAAATATTAAAAACAAAGTGAAAAAACTGAAAAAATGACAGGGGCGGGGGGATGGAAGGTATCTCATAGCAAAAACAAGGTAAACAGTCAAAGAGAAAAAAAGTTAAGAATCACCCAGATATCTGCATGCCATGACACCCCCATCCACCCCACCCACTCCCAAAAACGCCTAGACATCATATTTCAAGAAATTATCAGATCTCTTAGAACCAAAGGACAATGTGAAAATAGAAGAAAAACACACTGGTCACCTATTGAAAAAAACACACAAGGAGAACTCCCAGGAACATCATAGCTAAAATCCAGAGCTTCCATATCAAAGAAATAATACTTCAAACAGCCCAAAAGAAAGCATTCAGGTACTGAGGAGCCATGACTAGGTCATATGTGAATTAACTGCTACCACTCAAAGTAGAGGAGAACTTGGAATATCATATTCAAGAAAGCAAAGGATATGGATTTCCAGCCAAGAATAACATCCAGCAAAATTGCGTATAGAGGGGGAAATGAACCTTTAATGAAATAGAGGACTTCTAAGCATCCCTGATGATAAAACCAGAACTGCAGAAAAACTTTGAAGTTCAAAAACAGGAGTGAATGGGGTAGGGGGGACAGGGGAGTAAACACAAATGAACAAAGATAAAGGAATAAAAAAGGATAAATTGCTTACATTCAAGTATGGTGACATGACACTTGTCTCCTCTGAACCCTGTCATCATTAGGAGTCATAGAGGGGAAAAAATTAGGCAAGGCCACAGAGTGCTTCTGTTATATCTTGATGATTGTAAGAAAATAATGAAAAGAAAGGAAAATAGAAATATATTAGGTGGGGTTGAGCAAGGTTAGGAAAAATTATCTCGCATAATCAGAGTGCACAAGTAGAAATCTATACAAACAAGAACATGAGAAGTAGACACTTGAGTTTCACTCCCATCTGAACTGGTCAAAAGAGGGAAGAATACACACACACACACACACACACACACACACACACACACACACACACACACAGAATTGGGTACAAAAGTACATTTCACTCAACTAGGAAATAGGAAGGAAAGGGAAAATGGAGGGAGGGTAGATTAAGGTAGGGATTGGTCCTAAGCAAAACAAACTCTAAGAATATGCAAAAATATTAATAGTTCATTTTTAGAAACAGAAGGTAAAAAAGAAATTGAAAGAATTCACCAATCACTTCCTGAAAGACATCGCAAAATGAAACCTTCCAGGAATGTTATAGCCAAATTCCAGAGTTCTCAGGTCAAGGAGAAAATATTGCTAGCAGCCAGAAAGAAACAATTCAAGTACTGTGGAGCCACAGTCAGGATAACACAAGATCCAGCAGCTTCTACTTTAAAGGATCAGAGGGCATGGAATATAATATTCCAGAAGGCAAAGGAACTGGGATTACAACCAAGAATCACCTACCCAGCAAAACTGTGTATAATCTTTCAGGAGAAAAAATGGGAATTCAATGAAAGAGAGGACTTCCAGGTATTCATGATGAAAAGACCTGAACTGAATAGAAAATTTGACTTTCAAATACAAGACCCTAGAGAGGCATAAAAAGGTAAACAGGAAAAAGAAATCATGAGGAATATGAAAACGTTAAACTGTTTACATTCCTACATGGGAAGATGATACTTCTAACTCATAAGAACTTTCTTATTATTAGTGCAGCTCAATGGAGTATACTTAGAGGGCACAGGTGTGAGTTGAATATGAAGGGATGATATCTTTAAAGCATTTTTTTCTGGAGCAGTCGGGGTTGGGTGGTTTGCCTAGTGTTGTATAGCTGGTGAGTGTTGGGTGTCTGAGGCCAGATTTGGGCTCAGGTCCTCCTGGGTCCAGGACTGGTGCTTTGTCCACTGTGCCACCTAACTACCTCATATTGATATCTTTTTTTAAAAATAAAATTATGGGGGGAGAGAAATGCACTGGAAGAAAGGGAAAGGGAGAGGTGGAATGGAGTAAAGTATCTCACATAAAAGAAGCAAGAAAAAGCATATGGAGTGGAGGGGAAGATGGGAGAGGTGTGGAGGAATAAGTGAGTCTTACTCTCATCAGAATTGGGTATAGTAATATATCTTGCCCTGGGGGAAAGTGGGAGGAGAAGGGGATAAGGGCAGAGGGGTGAAGGAAGGGAAGGCAGATTGGGGGAGGGAACAGTCAGAAGCAAAACAGTTTTGAGGAGGGATAGGATGAAAGAAGACATAAAATAAAGTAAATGTCAAAGGGAAGGAATAGGATAGAGGGTAATTCAGTTAGCAATAGTAACTGTGGGGAAAAAAAAAAAACTTGAAGCAAGATTGTCTGATAGGCCTCAGTTCTCAAACACATAGACAACTGAGTCAAATTTGTTAAAATGAGAGTTATTCTCCAACTGATAGACAATCAAAAGACATGAAGTCTTCAGATGAAATAATCAGTCACCTATAACCATATGAAAAAAATGCTCTAACTCACTATTGATTGGAGAGATTCAGGTCAAAACAATTCTGGGTACTACCTCATACCTATTGGATTGGATAATAGGATAGCAGAGGAAAATGACAACTGTTGTGGGTGATATGGGGGAAATGAGACATTAATACACTCTTGGTAAAGTTGTAAACTGATTTAAACATTCTGGAGAGCAATTCGGAACTATGGCAAAGTGGCTATAAAACCATGCATACTCTTTACCTAGAAATACCACTACTAGGTTGGTATCCTAAAAGAGATTTAAAAAAAAAGTTGAATTCAAAATGGGGGTGATGCCCATCACTTGGGGAAAGGCTGAACAAATTGTGGGATGAGATTAGGATGGAACACTATTGGGCTGTAAGAAATGATGAGCAGGATGCTATCAAAAGGACTTATGAAAAATGCAATCCGTCTACAGAGAAAGAACTGATGGTAGCTGAATACAGATTGATCAGGTTTTTTTGTTAGTTCCAGGGTCACACAGCTAGTAAGTTTCAAGTGTCTGAGGCCAAATTTGAACTGGAAATTCATCTGGTCATCAGGGTAGGTTACAGTGACTGGTTTGGAACAAGCTTGAGAGGCCCACCCTCTTTGTGGGTGGGAATTTTTATGCCCTTAAGCAATCAGGAAGCCACATCAATACAGCCAGAGGCTACTAGGAAGCTTCATGAAGGAGCCTATCAAGCCCCCAACATAGCCTCATCATCTTTTAGGGAAAACTATTCGAAGATGGGATAAGGGAAGAAAAAAGGCATGAGGGAACCCTGACACATATTATTCCCAACACATCTTGGATTATATCATCATTGGCATGTTGTTTCCCCTATTAGAAAGAGCTCTCTCTGGGCAGGGAGCATGAGTTTCTCTTTCTTTGTATCCCCAGAGTTTAATTTGGTGTCTAGCACTTAGAAAGTACTTAATAAATAATTGTTGACAGAATAACACTTCTCCCACATGTCAACTTTTCACTCAGTCACCACTCTAATTCTGGCCTTCAACACTTCTTACCTGACTTGCCTCAAAACAAAGCTCAGGGGCCATCTCCTTTAGGAGGTTTCTCCTAATCCACACAGTTGTTATCACTTCTCGCTGGGGCAGCTAGGTGGCTCATTGGATAGAGAACTGGCTCTGAAGTTGGGAGGGCTTGAGTTCAAATCTCACCTCAGACACTTACTAGCTGTGTAACCCTGCACAAGTCATTTAACCCCAATTGCCTTAAACATCCAGGCCCTCTCCAGTCATCCTCATGTACATCTTGCCACTGGACCCAGATGGCTCTGGAGGAGAGAGTGAGGCTGGTGACTTTCTTCACTCAAATCCAAGTCAATGCAAGTCATGACATCAATAATGGTCCTCTTCCAAAAATGAAGAACAAAGGTTGCTTCTCCCCTGCCCACCTAGCCCATCCCCAAAAAAGTTCCTTTGCATAGATTTTATTATTATTATTTGCTAATTTGGCATGTTTCCTCCAGTGGATTCTAAGGACCCTGAGGGCCAGAATTCTTTTTTTCTTTTCTTTTCTTTTCTTTTTTTTTTTTTGGTGAGGCAGTTGGGGTTAAGTGACTTGCCCAGGGTCACACAGCTAGTGTTAAGTGTCTGAGGCCAGATTTGAACTCAGGTCCTCCTGCATCCAAAGCCAGTGCTCTATCCACTGCACCACCTAGCGGCCCCCAGAATTCTTTGATCTATGCATCTTCAACACCTCAACCAATGCCTAACACTTAATAGTCTCTTAATACATGTTTGTTGAATTGAATATAGATGATCTACTATTCCCCTTCTAAAATCTCACATACTAGAATCTCTCTTTGGGTCTCTTTTTATTTATTTTTTTTTTTTTTAGTGAGGCAATTTGGGTTAAGTGACTTGCCCAGGGTCACACAGCTAGTAAGTGTTAAGTGTCTGAGGCCACATTTGAACTCAGGTACTCCTGATTCCAGGGCCGGTGCTCTATCCACTGTGCCACCTAACTGCCCCTCTTTGGATCTCTTTGATGCACTTTACTATAACTTTTATAATTTACATTTTTATATTATTCTCTAATTAAATCATAAGCTTTTTTGGAGAAGGGACTGACTCCTGTTTTGCTTTTCATCTATACCCAAAGCGTATTGCACATTGTCAGTACTTTTTAAAAAATCCATTGAATTAAAATTAAGTAAAGATGGGAATTAGAGGTATTTCTGGGTCTGGTGTAAGTTAATACCTCTAGACTCTCTTTACTATTCATGATCATTCAGAAAAAAGTAAACAAAGATGGGCAGGCATACTTATAAAGGAAATGCAGCATCAGGGCTGCTGTGGTATCAGACACAGCTGAATTTATATAATTATTATCTAGATTAAATCTCACAAAGTATTACACTATACATTTTGGAGAATGTGCTTTGGAAGTTTGGGAATAATCTACATTATAATTTTCTTCTTATTCTCTTTTTCTCGTTATCTAATGGATGTGTAGTGATGAAGTCATAAGAACCATATCAAAGGATATTACATTTATTCTCACTAGATATTTTATTATCTTTCAAACAACTGGATAACAATACCTTATACTCATTGTTTTCTAGGCTTACAAATCAGGAGCTTTATAAATATTCATAAAAGCAGACTATTCCCTACAGAATTATCTCCAAAACAATAATTATGCAAATTACTGATTGTCCAAAGCACTTAATTTCTTAGCAATATGCAATCTGAGCTAGCCTAAAGACAAGTTAATAAACAGTCTTAAAATTAAATGATAGAAGTGCCTCAGCTCTATAATCAGTGATAAAGTTTGGAAAACAGAATGAACAATCTCTGAGGCAATTTTTAGTTTGATAAACACTTACCTAAAATACTTTTCTTCCATGACTATCAAAGGAGATAGAATCTCTGAGAGATCTTATAAACACTGCAAGTAAATCTGACAAATTACTGTGTCTATGGTGCTTGATATGGTGAATAATTTTCTAGTCAGTCCTTCCTGAAGTGGAGTCATTTGCTTACTCATATACTTAATGCCACTTCATTTTCAACTTTTACTTGGGTTAACCAGGGTCAATGGAATAATTTTCATCCTTTTTCATCTTAAAAAAAAGACACCTACAAGCAGATACCTCTGACCTCTTCTTTCTAGGTTAAATTACTCTTTGTTTCTAATGAATCTTGGAATTCTTTTAGTCACCCAAGTTATACAGTTCAAAAGGGGAAAAGTTCACCATTATCATCATAATACAAATAACTTTTGACTGTCTATTGTGACTGGAGACAAAAAGAGCAATATATGTAAAGAAGTGCTTTCTTCAATATTTCAGGGATCCAGTTTTTCATGGTTATGGATACTCACCTATCCCACCTAAGAGAATCTATCAGCTGGTGGCCAAGATGATGAGCTTCTTCCTGGTCCTTACAGGAAAGACAAAGGACTCATTACCATATCCTTAGCTAAAGCCTTCACCCATTGCTCGAACCTTACTTTCTGCTGGAATAGTCCTTGGAAATTGATTATCACACCTTATAATACAAGTCTTTATAATGGACCTCTACTGGACGAATTAAACACATGAGCTTTTTGTTCTAACCAACCTTAGTTCATTACAACCTCAGCCTGTCACCAAACCTTTTCCTGAGCTTACATACTCAAGTGTATCTATTCATCATTGTGGATATTCTTGCCAAGGATATAGTTTGCAAACCATCTATCCCTACACATTCTGTGAGACTCTTGTCTACGTCTTCCCATAATGTCATCACACAAGATCCAACCAATGTACTGATGGGTTTCAAAATAAGGTCATTAACCATTTTATTTGAAAGCATGAAAATAGCAATGAGGCATATGCTAATTACCCTTCATTCTCCCAATGTGACCATCCCATCATTTTTTGCCCATACATTTCTTTGCAAAGATCCTTTATAAAACTTTTCCATCTTAGTGCCCTGTTTATAATGTAAGACTTATGTATGGCAGCTAGTTGGCACAGTGGATGGAGCACTGGATTTAGAATCAGGAAGACTCCTCTTCATGAGTTCAAATCTGGACTTACTTGCTGTGTGACCCTGGGCAAGTCACTTAACCCTGTTTGCCTCAGTTTCCTCATCTGTAAAATGAGCTGGAGAAGGAAATGGTAAACCACTACAGTATCCTTGCCAAGAAAACCCCAAATGGGATCACGACTGAAACAACCAAACAACAAAACTACATAAACCCATCATGGTTTTGTTTTGTTTTTTGTGAGGCAATTGGAGTTAAGTGACTTGCCTAGAGTCACACATCTAGTAAGTGTCAAGTGTCTGAGGCCAAACTTGAACTCAGGACCTTCTGAATCCAGGGCCGGTGCTCTATCCACTGCGCCACCTAGCTACCTATCATATGGTTTTCTCATTATTTTCAGTCCTTCAAAGGTTGTTGCATTCCATGTCCCTTTGTTTAAAAAAAAAAAAAGCTCAGGATCATTAAACAATTTAGTAATGTCCAAATGGCAGTTCAGCTCACTCATCTATTTAATTCTGGCCCTAACTCATTTGAGATTTTTTCATTTGCTCACTTTTACATTTAATCTAGTACAATCAAAAGTAAAGAATGTGGATAATCCATAAATCAGTCACAATTTGTTAAGTGCCTATTATTTCAAAGCATTGTAGAGGATAAAAAGTATAAGAAATTATCTTTTTAGATCAACAGGGCAAAAGTTTATACCTAAACAAAGATAGAAGAGGATCATAATTAATAAAATGTATAATTATGATTACATATAATTGAAAAATGTATTCAAACAAAACTAATCCAGCTAATATTAAAAGAGAAACAATTCACTGGGGAAAATATATTTTCCCCAGCAACTTTTTCAGATAAATGTCTTATTTCAAAGATACATAATGAACTAATTTAAGTTTAAAATAAAAACCATTCTTCAATTAATAAATGGTCAAAGGATATATGCAGTTTTCAAAGGAAAAAATCCAAGCTATCAATATCTATATAAAAAATGCTCCAAATCACAAATAATTAGATAAATGCAAATTAAAATAATCCTCAGAGGGCAGCTAGGTGGCACAGTGGATAAAGCACTGGCCCTGGATTCAGGAGTACCTGAGTTCAAATCCAGCCTCAGACACTTGACACTTATTAGCTGTGTGACCCTGGACAAGTCACTTAACCCTCAATGCCTTGCAATCAAAAACAAATAAAATAAAATAATCCTCATATTCACTTGGCAAAATTGACAAAAAATGAACAATGACAAATGTTGGAGGAGTGTGGGCAAACATATACTGTTGATGGAGCTGTGAATTGGTATAACCATTCTGGAAAGCAATTTGGAATTAAGCCTCCAAAGTTACTAAACTGTGCATACTACTTAACTCAGCAAAACCACTACTAGGACTATACTTCAAAGGGACAGAAGAAAGAGTAAGAACAAGAGAGAGAAGGAAAGGGAAAGAGGAGAAAGGAAAAGAAAAAGAAAGGAAAGAAGGAAGGGAGGGAGAGAACGTGGAAGCTAAAATAGGTGATCATCAGTTTAGGAATGGATGAACAAACTATGATCTATATATGTAATAGAATATTATTGTATTGTAAGAAATTACAAAAAGAATTATTCTAGAGTAACCTGGAAAGACTTGTATGAACTGATGCAGAGTAAAGTGAGATCAAAGAGAAAAAAATTATGCAATAACATTAGAAAGACAATTCTGAATTCACCTGAGTTTTTAAGTCTTTCAATGACCTTCCATTATTTCAGAGGACCTATTATAAAGTATGGTACCCATTGGGCAAGTCACTTAACCCTCATTGTCCTAGAAAAAAAAGAATGCAGTTTTGACATTTTGACAGAGAAGTGATGGGCTAAAATTGCAGAATACACATACATTTTTAGAAATGGCCAATGTAGGAATTTGTTTAATTATGCATGTATTTTTCCTTCCTCAATGAGGAGTGAAGTGGGAGGGTAAACAAATTGAATGATTTTTGATTGAAAAAAAGAAAACACAACATGTTTTTAAAACAAAGATGTATAAGACATCAGCCCCTGCAATCAAAAAGCTTATAGTCTAATTGGGGAAATAAGACAAGTATATGAAAAGGGAAACAAAATAACAAAGGATTTATAGCTCAAATCAACAAAATATTTGCAGACTTGTCAAATTATTTGAATAAACTTGTTTCAAAATACAAAGAACCTCTAAAGACTTGAAAATTAGTTGTAACCCTTTCTGCAGTTGCACCAGACTTAAAGATATGCAGTTAAATGTAGTAAGCACAAATATATTGTGATAAAATTCAACAATTTTAATATTTATCTGAAATGAGGAACATTTATAAATGCTTAGAGGCAGGTAAAGTAATCAGATACCAAAATGAATTAAATGAAAATAGAATCTCTGTTGGCAGGAATAGTCAGAGAAGAGCCTAACAAAAGCCTAGGCCCATAGGCAACACTGAGATTTTTCAAGAGAGCACTGTTGTGAAATTACCTGATTCTTACTGGTAACTTTGCTTGTTGAGTCTGATAAACCAAGACTGATGTGTACACATCATGATATATATTCTGCTTTGGCTTATCACTAAAAATGATTCTGAATTCCCATTGCTACCTTCATCCCTTATTAAAAAGTCAATCATTCAGCTAAATACAGGGATGAAACCAATTCTCCTATTCTTATGAAAGCGCATCAGTTCAGGTCTATTGAAAGTTGTCAAAAGAGAATATAGGGATGATTCACTACCTTTATCTAAGCAATTCCAGAAAGCAAGGTCTACCCAAATCCAATTCCATTCAACAGCCACGTATTAAACAGCTACTATGTAGAAGATTCTGCTAGGCCTTGAGTGGTGGGAGGGGAAGAAATCAGAGATTAATTTCTATATAATCCCAGCCCTTAAAATACAGCAAATCCTTTCTTCCCTCTCCCACACCTCCTCTTTCCCATCTTCTCTTGGCTGAGGATCTCACCTCTTACTTTATTAGGAAAATTGAGGCTGATCTGAGTTCCCTCTTCTCCCATTCTATTCTCAAAACTTCTTGACATCATCCCTCCACTCTTGCCTCCTTTCACCCTATCTCTGACAATAAAGCAAGAAAGCCAAACAGCACCTCTACATAGGTTCATGATTCCATCAAAGGTACAGTAATAGGAGTTGGAGTGTTATATGTAAGGAACAGTAAGGAGTATAGTTTGAATGAGACTTGCATAAAAGTGAGTACTAAACATGGAAAGATAGGTTAGAGACAGATTGTGAAGGCCTTTAAATGGAGAGGAGGAAGGACCAACTGATTACATCAGGAGGGTGAGGAAGAGAGAAGAGTCAGAGATGACCCCAAATGACAGGAGACAAGTATTCGAGGAGCTTAAGCATGCATGTTATGTGAGGTATTGTTCTATAATTAATTCAAAATAGTATAGTCTTTGCCCACCAGCAATTTACAAAGTAATGAGAAGATAGCAGAATCAATTACAAACATAAAGGAAAGCATTTATGCAAATATATGTGGGAAATGATATAATTTTTAGGCTATTATGGATTATTTTACTTTTATTTAAAATTCCTTTTAATAATGGTATAAAATTATTGAGAGGTAGAAGAGATAGACAGATGTAGATAGAGGATGGATGGATGGGATAGATGGATGGATGGATGGATGGATAGGTAGGTAGGTGGATAAGAGAAAGAGAAAGAAAATGCTGCAAAAAACCAAGATTGGATCTCTGACTGCATTGTGTTTCTATGGTACTGCAGCCACAAAAATGGTCTGAATTTTTCAGCATTTCAGAGTCAGAAGGTACTTCAGAGAGCATTTAGTTCAAAACCTCTATCCAAAATAGAGTATACTTGGAACTTTGAATCTGATGACAAAATCTTGTCTCTGTCACTTACTACCTGGTATAACCTTGGGTAGGAGGCTTAACCTCTCTGGACTTCATTTTCTGATCTTTAAAATGTGAGGCTGTCCTAATTAACTTCTAAGTTCCCCTCTCTCTTAAATCATGATCCTATAATCACTCTAACATGCCTGACAAGTGGCCATCCAGGCTCTGGATGAAAACATCTAATGAAGTTCCTAAGGCAGCTAATTCTGATTTTAGACAGCTATATTAGATTCTCCTGATACCAATTGCATTTATTAAACACCCCACTATATGCCAGGCACTATCCTAGACCTGGTCTATTAAGGACAAAAAGGGTAAGGTCATTGCCTTCAAAGAGCTTACTTTCTATCTTACATTCTATCAAGGGAGACACATATATCCATACAAGTATATATAGAATATACACAAATTAATACAAAACAAGCCTTTAGCTCTTTCTTCCCATTGTTTCCTATTCTGCTCTCTACTGCTAGATGGGACAAGTTTCCATGTGAGAGCCCTTCAAATACATAAACACAGCTATCTGTCCTCCCTCAAATATGTTCTTCCTCAACTAAACATCCTCCATTTCCTTCCATGTGGACCCTACCAATTAAGGTCTATAACACTATAGGAATCAGTTTGTATTTATATCTTCCAGAGACTGAATATGAACCTGTTCACAGGTCTATCCCAATCCCTTCTAAAGACTTTCTCTAACTTATGCTTTCCCCTTTCACCCAATTAATTGCTATCAGTATCTAATATGCATGCCTAATGTTGGTACTCTATATTCTAAAGCTACTTCAACTGCATTTATAATACTTGGAGACTGTCAGTCACTAACCTGTATGTAACATCTGCCATGGTGGTACAGTTTAATATCAGCTGCAAAGGATAGGAAGGATGGAACTCCATATCCTTAAGCATGTGGAGAAAATTTCTGATGGCACCAAACATCAGGCAAAGTTTTCAGGGATGGCACGATGATCAGAGCTGTCGTCACCATCATCCATCTCCCCAGGATAGTACAAGTAGTTATAGTTTGTTCCACTTAGCAAATGTTAGCTTGCCTTGGAGTAGTTTCAACCCTGAGGGGAAGGGACAGATATAGAACGAGAAATTAACTATAAGACTTTGAAATGAAATATCCCTAATTATACACTTTTTAAACCAACTCTCATTTTTTCTTTTTCTTTCTTTCTTTTTTAGTAAGATAATTGGGGTTAAGTGACCTTGCCAGGGTCACACGCTAGTAAGTGTTCACGGGTCTGAGGCCATATTTGAACTCAGGTCCTCCTGAATCCAGGGACAGTATTCTATCCACTGTGCACCTAGCTGCCCCCTAATTATACACTTTTTAAAAAATTCTGTACACCTTCATATTTCTTAAAGTTCTACTCTGATGATTTATCATGACATGAAATTGAAGAAAGGGATGGCAAAATCTTAATCTGAATTGAAAGAACTTTCCAAGTTCTTCGGAAGAAGTTGGAAAGATCTGGTCTGGGACTCTTAAACATGGGGTCCATGAATTTTTAAAAATATATTTTGATACTATATTTCAACACAATTGGTGTCATTTATAGTTCTATGTATTATATTTTATGAATTTAAAACATTATTGGTGGGGGTGTCCCCTAGTCTTCACCATGGTGCCAAAGGTATCAATAACCACAAAAAGTTAAGAACCCCTGATTTAGTCCACCCAGGAGTCATACAAGATATTCTTTATATAATATCTCCTGGGAAGCTAGATGGTGGCAGTGGATAAAGTGCTAGACTTGGAATCAGATAATTCTAAGTTCAAATTCAACCTCATTTTCCTCATCTATTAATGGGAATAATACTAGCACCCACCTGTCAGGGTTGTTGTGAGGATCAAATGCTTATATTTGTAAAGCACTTTAAAAATTTTAAAGTGGTACATAAATACTAGCTATTAAGTTATTAATAATTGGTATTATTGTTATCACAAGCACATTTATACTTTATCTGAGGATCTTTGATAAGGAGAAACTCACTGCCTCCTGAGGACTCCACTGTACATTTGGATACTTTACTTGTTAGGAAGTTTCTCCTTACATCAAGTCTACATGTGTCTTTTATGCAGCTTGTACCTCCAGAAACAAAGAAAAAAACTCTTCCATGTATACAGTTTCTTCAAATACTTGAAGACAACGATCATCCTCCTGTGTACTGTCACCACTCTAAAGTCTTGTTTTATTCTAACTAACCTTCTCAAGTTCATTCAAACTATCTCCATGTATCATGCTATCAGTATCGTTCAAGCTTAAACCCGGAGAAGTAAAGTTCTAGCAGGGCCGACCAAGCGAACGATCTTCATTATTGAAGCCAGTGACAGTCTGTCTGCTGTTCAAGAACCAGTTCGAATTCAGAGAGACAATCCATTGCCATAGAGGGACTATCATCTATGAGGAATGGAAAAAAGTACCTTCATTGATGAAATTACAGACAGTTCACAGTGTTGAAGTTCATTTTGGGTCTTGAAGTAAAAATAAAAGGAAAGAACTTCAAGAATGATTAAAGGTCTCAATACAGCATCTGTAAAAAAGCTGTGGTATAGGATGGTGAAGGAATATTATTGTGCAAAAGAATGACAAGCAGGATGATTTCAGAAAGGCCTGGAAAGACTTGTATGAACTGATGTATAGTGAAGTGGCGGAACCAAGAGAATGTTGTGTTCAGAAACAGCAATATTATTTAACGAAGAACTATAAATGAATTAACTATTCTCAGCAATACAATGATCCAATCAATACCAAAGGACTAATGACAAAACATACTTGATTGGACACAGACTGAAGCATGCTATTTTTCCTTTCTTTTTTCTTTTATTCAAGTTTTCTTTTACAGAATGACTAGCATGTTAATATTTTACATAATTGTACATATATAACCCATATATGATTGCTTACTACCTCAGGAAGGGGGCAGGGGAGGGAGGGAAGGAGGGATAAAATTTAGAAGTCAAAACTATAAATAAAAATGTTTATTATTAAAATAAATAAATAGATGAATGAATGAATAAATGAATAAATAAATGCAGGACTATTAATACAATCACAAAAAATAAAATAATAATAAATAAATATAGCATTTGTACATAAAGGCTAAAGGAACAGGGTTCCACTGACAGGCAGAGACAGGCTTAATTGAAAACAAAAAAAGAATTTAGGTTAAAAATTCATTAAAACATGCAAAAAGTTTGAAAGACATTGAGATACTAAGGACCTATATAGAAAAGGACCAAGAATAAAAATAAATAAATAAATAAATCGATCGATAGATAAATAAATAAATAAATAAAATTTAAAAATAAATAAAAATAAATGGAATAAAACCCATCATTTAACAGGTAAGATTTCCTAAACCTTTTATTAAAACCATTTGATTGAGCTAGGAGAAAATCACTCCTCAGTGAAAAGATTTTAAGTGTCATCAATGATCAGAAAAAAAGAAAATACATGCAAAAGGACAGAACATTTGTTCACGTAGACTTTTCCAGAACATCTGAATTGGCACATCCTACACAAGAAATAAAACACAGACAGTTACTGAGACAAGGGCATGAACTTAAGAGACCTTAAGTCCCTAAAAGTCACTTAGTCTAGTTTCAACAGCTGGACAGCACCTTCTTGGCCATAGCCTAAGGTTGTAGAAGGGATGGGGGGAGGGGGATGAATAATGTACTTACTCTCTTCAAACCTCATTCAAAGAACAATTTTCAAAATGAAAGTTCTTAAGCTGATTTCTACAGAGTCATATATGAAGAATGAAAGATAATAGATGGACAGCCCAAGTGCTGCACAAATTACTAAAAGAACAATACCTCGGGGGGACAGCTAGGTGGCGCAGTGGATAAAGCACCAGCCTTGGATTCAGGAGGACCTGAGTTCAAATATGACCTCAGACACTTGACACTTGCTAGTTGTGTGACCCTGGGCAAGTCACTTAACCCTCATTGCCCCGAAAAAAGAAAAACCAAACCAAACCAAGAACAATACCTCAGGGCAGCTAGGTGGCGCAGTGGATTAGAGCACCAGCCCTGGATTCAGGAGGACCTGAGTTCAAATCTGACCTCAGACACTTGACACTTGCTAGTTGTGTGACCCTGGGCAAGTCACTTAACCCCAAGTGCCTCACTAAAAAAAAGACAATACCTCCATGTGGTGGCTATATCTCCTATGGAGGATTTATAGAAAGACATAAACCTAAAATCACAGAGAAGATATATACCTCCATGTACAACCCATCATCACACAGGTTCTCTGTATACATGTGCTTCCCTTTGGGTATTATGATAACTTTTGGGAGAGTGTACGCCACTTCTGCAAAGAGGGATCTTTTCTTGTTCCTTTAAGTTGCCTCCATCCTTGATTAAATAAATACCTTTTCTTTTGAACTAGGTCCTTTGGTTGGCCCAGAAAAGTAAAAACATTGGTAAGGTCTTTCTGCAATGTTTATAATAGTTGCTAATGCAGGTAGGTGGTTCAGTAGCTAGAGCACTGGGCCTGGAGTCTGGAAGACCAAGTTCAAAGTGGGTCTCAAACACTCACTAGCTGTGTGACCCTAGGAAAAAAATTAACCTTGTTTGCCTTAATCCTTGGAGAAGAAAATGGCAAATTATTCCAGTATCTTTGCCAAAAAAAAACAAAAAAACATTTGGTGTTATAAAGAGTTGGAAATAATTGAACAAGAATAACAGACCCGGGGCAGCTAGATGGCACAGTGGATAGAGCACCGGCCCCTGGAATTCAGGAGTACCTGAGTTCAAATCCGGCCTCAGACACTTAACACTTAACTAGCTGTGTGACCCTGGGCAAGTCACTTAACCCCAATTGCCTCACTAAAAAAAAAAAAAAAAAAAAAAAAAAAAGAATAACAGACCCACAGAAAGTCTTAAAGAAAGATGGGATTTGGGGGGGGGGGTTGTTTGTTTGTTTGTTTTAAGATAGATGTTTTTTATTGGGCATCTAGATGTGAGGGAGGACTCGGGAAAGGTTTCCTTCTCTGAAGATTTCTGGAAAATAAAGTGGTAGCTATTTTTAAGACAGTTTTAGCATTATATTTCATGGACCAAACGGATGACATTTTTTAGCTCACAGTGACCCTTTCAGGCTTATCTATAGAGAAATGGGGCAAAAACTGGATAAAGAAGGCAATGTTATCAGTTTCATGAAACTACTCTTCAACATTAAACAGAGCAAAAGACACAATGACATAGTTAGGGGTATACTGGTAAATATTTCTCAACTGGCTCCCAAAATAATAGACAACAAACATTTGTGCAGTGCTTACTATATGCTTACTATAAACACTTAAAATTATTATATCATTTAATTTTTACAACAATCATCACAGGAGGTAGATGCTATTATTATACAAATTCTATAAATGAGAAAACTGCCAAAAAAAAAAAGTTTAATGACTTACCCAGGATCACACAAACAAAAAAATATATATACATAACAAACTTTTAAGTTTAATCCGAACTATTAAAATTTCCCCATCACCTTATTAAACCTGTACCATCATCATCATCATCATCAACAAATAAAGTCCTGGTTTACAGTGTTTGCTGATTTCCATAGTGTAAATATTCATGCTGATCATTTTAAAAGTGGCTATCGGGGCAGCTAGGTGGTGCAGTAGATAGAGCACTGGTCTTGGATTCAGGAAGACCTGAGTTCAAAGTCAACCTCAGACACTTGACACTTACTAGCTGTGTGACCCTGGGCAAGTCACGTAACCCTCTTTGCCCCGCCAAATATTAAAAAAAAAAGTGGCTATCAAGACCTTCTTAAAACTTAGGTGCCCATGAAGAATGCTCAGAAAATTCATATAACTAACTGTTACTGAAGTACAAGCCTCTGGGAGTTCATTTTCTTCTTTATTTTTAAATTTTGTTCCTATTTTCTATAGTGTTGTAAATTTATAAATAAATACTTCAATATACAAAGAACAAGAAAGAGGGTTGTAAAAGGAGCAACTTCTATTTAAAATAATTTAATATATGTAGATATATACATTTATATGTATATCAAATTCAACAAAAAAGTAAAAAATATAATGCCTGTGTTCCCTTCTGTACTTTTTAGGATTGATTTTTCTTTTGGTATATTTTTAAATATCTTACTCATGCTTTTTCAAATTGCACGTCTAGCACTACCCAGGAACACTCAATAGAAGCCCTTCCTTACAGCAAGTATGTCCAGTGGAGCAAAATTTTCACTATCAACTTCACACACACTTTTCTTAAAAAAGAGATATTCAGGAGCTCATTAATAGTAATAACCCTAAACCTAAACCTAAACCTAAACCTAAACCTAACCCTTTGGGGGGGGCAGCTAGGTGGCACAGTGGATAGAGCACTGGCCCTGGAGTCAGGAGGATCTGAGTTCAAATCCGACCTCAGACACTTAACACTTAATAGCTGTGTGACCCTGGGCAAGTCACTTAACCCCAATTGCCTCACCAAAAAAGAAAGAAAAAGAATAGTACTTTATACATGTATCTCTGATGGCTCTCTCTTTGTCTAAAAAAAAAGCATTTTAATACAAATTTTAAATTTTATTAAATTTTATAAAAATGTTAATTTCTTGCTAAACTTTAGTGTTACAAAGCTTTATTGGAGTCCAATTAGGGACAAATTAAGAAAGTTAGGGTCATTGATTTAAATGATGATCAATTTTCCAAAACTTATATTTAAGTCTTAGGTGTCACAATTAGAATTTATTTTAATAAGCTTGGAGGAACATCAACATTATTTCAGTTGAGCTAATCTCGATGAAATGAAAATTAGTTATTATACCGTGCCAGAGTGTACTGTCTTTTTTTTTTTATCGAGTTACCTATGCGAAATTTAGGTTATATTTATAAATAATTTATTTCAAAATTAGGAACAGCTGGTTTTGTGAAAAGAGCACTGGTTCCCAAAGCAGTGGTAACTGAGAAGGTTAATATTGCTCTGTCCTTCTCCTACAACTGAAGTGATGATGAAATAAGAAACAACGTTGGTGTAGTAGAAAGTACTATGGAGCTAGAAGGGCTAGGTTCCAGGTTCCAGAGTCTCAGCTCTGCTTATTCCCTGCATAACATTAGACAAGGCATTTTCTGTGCCTTTGGCTTTCATTAGTAAAATGAAGTCAAACTAGATCTCTGAGTTTTATAGAGCCTATAATGCTCTGATCTTTTGGGTGTTTGGAGAGTTTTAATCAGGTGTGTCTTGTGCAGGTAAGGAATGATTGCCTATTAATGCTTAGACAGGTGAGGTTTATCCAATTATATCCTTTCTGAAGGAGTGGAGATAAACTTTGGGTAGCTTTTGAATAACCATATTTGTGGTCATAAGTTCTCTGATGGCAGGAACCCTGTCTTTTCATCTTGATACATCTAGCCTTTAGCACAATCTTTCACACAGTTGTAGCTGCTTTAAAATAGTTTGTTGAATTGAATCAAAGACAATTGCACATGACAGGTCAGCGTTTGAAAAATTAGCAACAATAAAGGTTCCTATCAACTAAAGAATGCCTGAAAAAATTTAGTATATGAGCACAATCATGTATGTTAAAGTTAAGAATAACAACAAATACAAATTAATAAAGTATGAAAAATAAGAAATGATAAGTATAAGAAATTTAGGTCAACATCATGACTAACATTTATATTGCACTTACTATGTGCTAGGCACCTTATAATTATTATCTCATTTGATCTTTACAACTCTGGGAGATAGGTGCTATCATTATCTCCCAATTTACAAATGAGGAAAGTGAGGCTAACTGACTTGCCCAGGGTCACACAGCTAGTAAGTGACTGAGGTTAGATTTGAACTCACGTCTTCCTAATCCAGTACTGGCATATTAACCACTGTGCCACCTAGCTGCCCTTAGGAAGACTTGTATACATTGATCAGAGTGAAGTAAGCTAAATTAGAACAATATACATATTGACTACAATGAGGTAAAAGAAAAGATCATTCAAAGGAAGCTCTGACCAATGATACTATCATCAATCTAGTCCTGAGGAATGTGCTTCTCAAAGCACCCTATGATCCTGTTAATTCTTTCGTCTATTTCAGTATTTATATATTGAATTTGTAGTCCACTGAAATTTGCAGATCTTTTTCAGTGTCCTATCTAGCCACGTTTTCCCCATCCTGTATTTGTGAAGCTAATTTTTTAAAATGCAAAATTATGCTTGAGTTTATTGCTATTAAATTTCATTCTTATTAGATTTATCTGGGTTTTTTGGAATCTGACTCAATATATATTTATTTATAATTGTTATATTTATTTTTATTTATATAACTTTAACGCTTCATCATATTTATCTAATTACGGCAACCTTAATATTATATATTTATACTTATATGTCTATATTATATTGTCTATATTTATATTTATTTTTATTTCATAATAATGTATTTATTAGTAAACTCTCCTAGCTCTGGGAGGAATAGAATAAATATTATCTTGAAGCTATTATACAAAGAAACTACAATTACTTCATATAGAAAATATCTAGTAACTAAATATAAGTAAATCCAAACTAACATTAAAGTTAAAATTAAATTTTAATTTTAATTTTAAAATAGCACTAGCTGATGTTTATTTGCAGATCAGTGCCACAGACACTCCAAATCTTGTGATCACTCCAACTTCTTCAAGTATTTAGAGAGTTGTCACATGGAAGTGGGTTTAGATTTCTTTTGCTTTTCCCTAAAAGGCAGTGCTAGGAGCAAGAGATGGAAGTTGGAAAGGCAGGTTTTGATTAGATGTAAAGAAAAAGACTTCCTAATAACTTCCAAAAAGTGGAAGAAACTACATCGGGAAATGGAGGTCTTGTTATACCTTGTCAGACCACTTGTCAGGAATATCATAGAGGGGATTCCTCCTTGTGTATGGGTCTGAGGTTCTTTCCAAGGCTGAGATCTTGGATGATTCTGTGAAGTATCATCGTCTTCTTCTACTACTGCTGCTGCTGCTGCTGCTGCTGCTGCTACTGCTACTACTACTACTACTACTACTACTACTACTACTACTACTACTACCACCACCACCACCACCACCACCACCACCACCACCACCACCACCACCACCACCACCACCACTACTACTACCACCACCACCACTACTACTACTACCACCACCACCACTACCACTACTACTACCACCACCACCACCACTACTACCACTACTACTACTACCACCACCACCACCACCACCACCACCACCACCACCATTCCCACATAACACACACAGCCTCTCCCAAAATCCCATATTTCCTAATCCTTCATTTGGCTAATTGGGTACTGCTTCTAATCTGATAGTGGCAGTTAGGTGGTGGAATGGATTGAGTGCTAGACCTGACTTCAAATCCTGCCTCAAATACTAGCTGTGTGTCATTGGGCATGTCACTTAACCCTATTTGTCTCAGTTACCTCATCTTTAAAAAAAAAAAAAAAAAAAAAAAAAAAAATCTGGAGAAGGAAACAGCAAACCACTCTAGTACCTCTACTAAGAAAACCCCAAATGAGGTCACAAAGAGTTGGACAAGACTGAACAGTGAGTCTATTCTGATGCATACATACATATACATGCATACATTCATCGTCATCATCATTATCTTTTTTTTTTTTTTTTTTAGTGAGGCAGTTGGGGTAAAGTGACTTGCCCAGGGTCACACAGCTAGTAAGTGTTGAGTGTCTGAGGCTGGATTTGAACTCAGGTACTACTGACTCCAGGGCCAGTGCTCTATCCACTGCACCATCTAGCTGCCCCCCATCATTATCTTTCTTGACCACCATGTCCTCCTGGATAATCTTTCTTCTTTTGACTTTTTGGGACACCAATCTTTTGTTGTATTTCTTCCTACCTCCATTTCTTCTGGGTTTTTTTTTGTTTTTTGTTTTGTTTTTGTTTGTTTGTTGTTTTTTTAGTGAGGCAATTGGGGTTAAGTGATTTGCCCAGGGTCACACAGCTAGTAAGTGTTAAGTGTTTGAGGCTGGATTTGAACTCAGGTACTCCTGACTCCAGGGCCAGCGCTCTATCCACTGCCCCACCTAGCTGCCCCTTCTCCATTTCTTCTGAATCTCATTTGCTGTATCATTATCCATGTCTTGCCTCTTAACTATGAGTATACCATAAAGCTCTGTCATAAACTGTCTTATCTTCTTTTTCTATATTCTCTCTTGGTGCCCTGATCGGCTCCAGCGGGTTTAATTATCATCCTTACACGTAATTCTCAAATCAATATATCTAGGCTTTGTATTTCTTTCTCCTCAATGCCAGTCCTAAATTACCAGCTACCTAATGGACATTTTCAACTGTATGTCCCATAGGTCTCTCAAATTCAACCTGCCCCAAATAGAACTTATCTTTGCCCTTCCCACTCCTAAAACACACAGACTACTTATGAACTAAGTCACCATCATCCTAAGTCACCTGGTCATCCTCAACTCCTTACCACATCCAATAAGTTGCCAAGTCTTGGTGATTCTACCTCCACAACATCTTCCATATCCATCCTCTTTTCTTCCTCTACATGGTCATACATCAGAGTCCTCACCTCTTACCTGAGTTATCACAAAAGGATACTAATTGTTCTCCTTTTCTCCCATATGTACTCTCTTCAATCAACTTCCATAGAGCTGTCAAGGTAATATTTCTAAATCACAGATGGGACTATGTCTCTCCTTTGCTTCATCAGTTCCTGTGGCTCCACTTTCTTTGTTTAACATTGAAAGACCTTTAAAACCTTAGCTCCAACCTCCCTTTCCAGCTCTATTATACATTGTTCCCCTTCACAAAATCTACAGTCCCGCTAACTTATTCTTGCTTTTTCTTACATAAAACCTTTAATCTCATGCTTTTAAAGCATGTAATGCCCTGTAATGCTCTGTAATGCCCTGCCTCTTCAAATAATAATATATAATAATAGCTTACATTTATATAGTGCTTTAAGGTTTGAAAAGCACTTTACAAATATCATCTCATTTATCCTCACACCTGTCTTAGGTGGTATTATAATCAAAATTGTACAGATGAGGAAAGTTAAGTCACTTTCAGAGATAGCAAATGTCTGAGGCTGTAGTTGAACTCAATTTTTCCTGACTCCAGGTTCAGCATGCTATCTACTATGCTATCTAGCTCCCTTCTAAGCTCAACTAAGGTGCCTCCTGCTGCACAAAACTTTTCCTTATCTCCTCCACTGCCTCTTCAACCCAAAATTAACTTGCATTTATTCTATGTATATATTTTTATACATGATGCTCTCTCTCTCTCTCTCTCTCTCTCTCTCTCTCTCACACACACACACACACACACACACACACACCAAATAGAATAATGCTCCTTGAGGTCAAGGGACTGTCATTTTTGTCATTCTATCCACAGTTTATTCTGGCTCACAAAGGCCAGTTGTTAAACTTTCAGTGTAAGTATTTACACCTGGGAAATTGGCTAATGTTACAAATCGGAGCTTGATTGCTTTGTGGTTCGTTTAGACTTGAGAAAGTGATGGAGAAAATGTTAATTATACACATTATACTTTAAAATGTGTCATGTTTACATTTGTATATCAGAGAGCTGGTTGTTAAACATTTACCAGCACATGACTAATTATGGCCCTTCTCACAGTTCTATTCTGACACCGGATCTGCTTATGACTTCCCCCATCTCTTATTCTTCAGCTCTCTCTTTTCCCAAAGTTAGCAGGCTCAAAACTGTACCCCTCAGATATAGCACATTCACCGTTACTGTCCAAGTACCAGAACTGTTTCACAATCCCACTGTATAAACTCTATCTCACAGAGTGACCACATAGTAGAGAGGGACTTGTCTCTACATTCCACCTTAACCTCCCACTATCCCCCAACCACAAGTCCACTCCACAGGCAATCCCAGCTGGCCTTCTAGAGTTCTACAACCAAAGTTGCCCACATACTCTTGGTTTTCTGCACCCAGACTTGCCTACAAACTGCCAGGTAAATGCACTTGAAACATCCACAAACTACTGAAACCTCTAAATGTAGCAAAACAAAACAGGGGAGGTGGAGTCAAGGAGAGTTTTAGACTCCAAAACCCCTCTGAGACTTACTCAAGACACTCAACCTCTCTGCCCTTTGGTTTCTGCATCTGTAAAATGGGAAGAATCCAACAATACTTACCTCCCTTAGCCATTGTAAGGATCAAAGGAGAAGATGTCCATTAGGTGCTCTGGAAGCTTTAAGTACTTCAAGAAATGTCAGTTATTACTGATATCGCTTTCACACACTCATGTCAATTTGTTTGAAATGTTTTCTTTCTCTCTTCACTCACTCTCATTGACTGACGTACTGTTTTCAGTATATTCAGCCTGGAAAGTAATTAACAGCTTCAGACAGCAGAGAACAGCTGCTCTTCCTACAGTCACTGGAGCAGGGGTGGGAGTGGTGAGGAGGAAGAGGGAGGAAGGCGAATGGAGAGGTTGTCAGGGGGTCCAAACTAGTTATGAGCAATCTGGGGGGTGGGAGGGTGACAAGTTTTATCAATAATACTAACAAATGCTCCAGCTTTTTGCCCACTCTGATAATGCCTGCATGGTTGTGAAAAACAGAGAATGACTGAACCTCTGGGCTGCTATTTAAGCTGGTCCATTGTTAGCCACCACACCAGTGGCTAATCTATGTTTTTTGGGGAAAGGGTAAGGAAGAAAGTAGGCAGGGGGATGGCACAGAGGATAGAGACCTGGGCTTGGAATCAGGAAGACTCATCTTTCTGTATTCAAATCTCTCCTCAGACACTTAATAGCTGAGTGACCTTGGGTGAGTCATTTAAACCCGTTTGCTTCAGTTCCTCATGTGTAAAATGAGCTGGAGAAGAAAATAGCAAATTAATATCTTTGCCTAGAAAACCCCAAAATGAGGTTACAGAGAGTCAGACACAACTAAACAACAAGGAAAAGAATCAGGTAAGATGTTGTGGTAAGATGATATAATTCTGGAAAGTTTGGTTCCCTAGTTTGACCGCCTTAGCAGCTTTCGCCTGGCCAGTTTCAATTGTCTCCTAATCACTCTCGTTGCATCCACTTTTGGGGGGAGGCAATCCGGTTTAAGTGACTTGCCTAGGGTCACACAGCTAGTAAGTGTCTGAGGCTAAATTTGAACTCTGGTCTTCCTGACTCCAGGGTCAGAGCCCTAACCACAGTGCCATCTGGCTGTACCTTTTTTTTTTTTTTAATCCCCAGGACCTAGAGCCCAGCCTATACTAAATGCTTTCTGGATTGGATTTCTCCAGTCCTTTCTCCAATCCATCCTCCACACAACTGCTAAATTGATACTCCTCTATAGTGTATTTCTGCATGAGACGCTTCAATGGCTTCCACTTGCCTTTAAGTTAAAATACTAACTACTTTTTTTTTTTGGCATTTTTTAAACTTTCAGTCTATCTCTAGCCTACCTTCAGAGGCCAGTTATATTTTATTACCCCCTCATTCATTCTAAACTCCAATCAAACTGGACTGCTTCCTTTTTCCAGTACACAGCATTCCATCTCCTACCTGCCTTGACAAAGCTGGGGACTCTCTCACATTTTATTTTATTCCACCGTTTGGAAGGTAAGGAGATTCAGATTCAACCTCCAAGATTCAGGTGAAATACATCTCCTTGGAGAGAACTTTGCTAATTATCTCAGCTTGTAAGTGTTCCCCACTCCCATCTCCCATTATCCCTCAGGAGGAAATATACCCTTTACTGTCTGTGGCTATGTTGTCTCCTCTAATTGAATATAAGCTCCTTCAAGGTAGAGACAACCTTTCTTATATATTTGTATCACCTAGAATAATTAGGATGGGGTTGATTTCACTACAAGTTGATGTCATTCCAACTGGCCCTCAAAAATAATGGTCAAAAGGGCCATCCTTCTATGTGTAAGGGTTCTAAAAAATATACGTGAGATGCTGTTAACCTTCATTTCAATGTAGTTGACTCTGGGTCTGATCTATGTGTCTATGTTTGTTCTTCATTCTCAAAGAGAACCATAACACTGGGGTGATGTCATGACTTGTAATGAATTGGATTTAAGTGAAGGAAAGTTGTCCAAGGTCATCAACCTCACTCTCTCCTCCAGAACTATCTGAGTAAAATGGCAAAATATTCATGAGGATGACTAGAGATGGCCCTAGATGTCTAAGGCAATTGGGGTTAAGTAACTTTTCCAGAGTCACACAGCTAGTAAGTGTCTGAAGTGAAATTTGAACTCAGGTTCTCCTGACTCCAGGGCCAGTGTTATATCTACTATACCATGGAGCTGCCTCTCTGGGTCTGATAGCTTTTAATAAAAGGCACCTACAAAATTGATGGAGGACCCCAAATCTATGATGGTGGTTTCAAAAATGGGATCCTCTCTAGATAGAATTGGAGGAAAAAAATGAGCACCATTGTGTATTGTCCCTTACCAGTCATTCCCTCACAGGCCAAGATAAGGTTTTCCACCAAGGGTGGGAGTTCAGGGACCTCAGAATAGTAAAATTACAGAATCAAGAAGTAGAGATTTGGAAGGGACTTAATTCCCCATCTAGTCCAACCCATACGCAAAAGGATTCTCCACTGTAACATACCTAACAATGGGATATCCGGCTTCTCCTTGAAGACCTCCAAGGAGAAACCACCACCTTATAAGTCAGCTAATAATTACTTTGAGACAACACTAACTGTTAGGAAATTTTTCCTGATTACTAAATCGAAATTTTATTTTTATAAACTTATACTCATTGTTCCTAGTTCTGTCCAATAGGACCAAACAGAACGAATCAAAATTCTCTTCTACCTGACAGCCCTCCACACATTTGAAGACAAAGACCATGTCCTGCCTATTCCAGGTTAATTATTGTCATTTCCTTCAAGCACCCTTTCTATGACAGAGTCAACACCCTTCACCATTGTTTTTTTGCCCTTCCCTGAACACTCGTCAGCTTGTCAATGTCTTTCTTACATCTTGGTTTCTAGAACTAAATTTAGTACTCCAGTTGGGGTCTGATGAGGGCAAAGTGTATAAGGACTGTCACTTTCCTGCTCCTGAAAGCTACACTTCCTCTTTAAATGCAGCCCAAGACTTTTATCTTTTTGGGTTGTGGTACCATTCATTCTATTGACTTAAACCAAGCTTGTTATCCACTAAACCCCCCAAATCTTTTTCAGAATGATTTGCCAGCTGTGTCTTCATAGGAGGAGCAAGCAACCAAGCAAGCAAGCAAGTGAACTAGCTTCCCTGCCTGACTGCATATTCCTGGTTGCTAGGATAGCCAACTTCTGGGCCTTCCTGCTGCCGTAGCTGCTGCTGCTGACCCTGATCTCTGCTGCCCATGCATAGTGCAAACCCTGCCTCATTGGCAGCCTCACCAAGGCAAATGAGAACTAGCTAACCTTGCCTCCCCCATCTTATACAGGTGAAGTTGATGTGTTTTTGTATACAAATGCAATATTTTACATATCCCTACTGATTTCCTCATCTTACTCAACTCAGTTATCTCTATTATCTCCAATGCTCTGTAGTACAGAGTTTCCAGGTATGGTGATAGTCAAGTCAAATCAAATCAACATTTATTAAGCACCTACTATGTGCCAAGCACTGTGTTAAGTGATGGGAGTGCAAAGATATACCTGCAAACAAACAACATCAACAACTTTAAAACTGGGACCCAGGGAAGTTGCATGACTTGCCTAAGGTCACTCACACAGGTAGAAAGTGAAGAGCTAGGATTCAAGCAGAGGTACTATGATTCCAAGTTCAGCACTTTCTCCCCCAAGCTCTTGTCTATTTCTTCAGATGAAGCCTTATCTAAACTCTGTACCCCACCCCAGCTTTCCCAGTGCCTAATATATTGTTTGGTATATAATTCATACAGCATAAATATTGCATGAAATTAGCTGAATCATTGTCCTTGACCTTGGCATATTTTTGTTTAATTTTAGCTACCATAAAAGTCATTCACTCTCTGTGTCCTCCCTTTTCCAGATTCAGCATTTGATGGCCTGGCCCCTTTCAAGTACAATCAACCTCTCTGCTTTTGGCCCTTCAGAAACTTAGCTTGTCTGCCTATCACCCTTTCTTTGCTGCCTGGTCCCAGCACCCATAGCAAAAAAACTCACAAATTCTCTCCATGAAGCTGGAAAGACCAGGGAGGTGTGTGTGTGTGTGTGTGTGTGTGTGTGTGTGTGTGTGTGTGTGTGTGTGTGAGTGTGTGTGTGTGTTTAATGGACTGCAAGCTCAATATGAATCAACAGTATGATTGAATTCCTTTCATAACTAGGTTACCACCTGATCTCATCAATATGGGATCTTTTCCTAGTGATGAAGATCACAGCCTCTCTACTCTATTTCGTCTAGTACAACTTGTAATCTTCTTTATGGAAATGTTCTGACCTTTAATAATTCAGGGAGTTAATAAAGCAGTTTGGGGACTTTCCATCTGTGATCCCTTATGCTTGTTACATAACTAGGTCACTTCCTTTTCTATATCCTCCCCCCTACCCCCATGCAACTCATCATTTTCAATGTGCTGCAGCCTACTTACATTCAACAAGAATTTTTCTGTTGCCCTTTGGGTCACCTAGTGCCAAATTCTGCTTTAACCATTCTGTGCACCAAAATGTCTCCCAATCATATTGATGTAAAAAGATCATACATAGCCTCTGATCTTGTCTATCTCAAACAGACCCTGGCCTGGCTGTGTTCCAAGCTACAACTACAACCTGTAATCTCTGCTTTCTGTCCTTGTCTGTCTCAGACAGACTCTGGCCTTAAGGTATCCCAGCTACAAGTCCAAGCCTCCCTTAACCCTCCTCCCTTAATGGTACCCCAGCTGCAATGACAAACCTCCCCTAACCACTAGGCGCTACTATACATCCTTTGTTCTGTGAATAACTGACCTCATCTTTGTTTGATAAACTTGCCACTATGCCATGCCTACTCTTTTTGTATATAACCAGGTGGGCTACAAGACTCACTGCCCATTGATGGAGGATTGAAACCCACTTTGGGCCCCCACATAATAAACTCTCTCTCTCTCTCCACCTCGAGTACCTGGATGAGTATTTTCTGTGTCAATTGTGCCATAACAATATGTTAAAAATCATATGGGCAGCTAGGTGGCACAGTGGATAAAGCATTGGCCCTGGATTCAGGAGGACCTGAGTTCAAATCCAGCCTCAGACACTTGACACTTACTACCTGTGTGACCCTGGGCAAGTCACTTAACCCTCATTGCCCCACAAAAACAAACAAACAAAAAATCATATGAGAATCTATAATAAAAGTGACTATAGGGACAGCTAGGTGGCGCAGTGGATAAAGCACCAGCCCTGGATTCAGGAAGACCTGAGTTCAAATATGACCTCAGACATTTGATACTTACTAGCTGTGTGACTCTGGGCAAGTTACTTAACCCTCATTGCCCTACCCAAAACAAAAAAGTGACTATATATTGTAAACTTTCCTCTCTCCCTTTTCTATATTGTTATTAACATATTGTTGGTTAGCATAGGGTATTATATTCTGTTATTTTTTACTGTTTCATCAAGGAAACACCCTGTGTTTCTTGAAGAAACAAAGGGTGGACTGTAATGATTGGAATAATGCCACCTGATGGAGTGACACTGTAGAAAAGCTCCACCATGAGAAGACCTCTGAGGGCAAGGTATGCAGTCAAGGCCCTTCGCATCAGGAAGTGACGTTTGTTCGTGGGTACTGTCTATCAAGGCTACCAGCCAATCAACTTGAGGAGCCTCCCATTTCTGGGAGGAGGGCATGAAGGAGGAAGGAGACGCTTGTGGGACTGTGCTTCCTCTTTGGCTGCAAGACATCGGCATGGTGGCAGGGAACTACAGAAGTGGGAGATTAGGAAGGCTAGGATTGCCAGGTTATAAGAAATCTCTTCTCAATCTTTCTCTTTCTTTTACTTTCAATAAACCCTTTAAAAAAATTCTAAACTCATTTATCATGATTTTAGTCAGTTTCCCCCTCAAAACTGGGGTGGGGGGGGACAGATTAGAACCCACATTTAGAATTTTAAATTACACAAGATATAGCTTTGCTTGACGATCTACTGAGTATTAATAAGAAGGTATAAAGCGGGGAAACAGGCTCACCCATGTCATAGAAGATGTCTTTCAGAAAGAAGACAGGAATATTTTCATGTAGGAGGTAGCATGTGAACAAATAAGGAACCAGAGGCCCTGAACCTTACTATG
The DNA here is from genome assembly GCF_019393635.1 of Dromiciops gliroides. NCBI lineage: Eukaryota > Metazoa > Chordata > Mammalia > Microbiotheria > Microbiotheriidae > Dromiciops > Dromiciops gliroides. The sequence continues at coordinate 324,582,337 of NC_057864.1, read as the reverse complement.
CCACTATCAGTCACATAGTTAATAATTTTTTTCCTTTTTTTTTTTTTTTGGTGAGGCAATTGGGGTTAAGTGACTTGCCCAGGGTCACACAGCTAGTAAGTGTCAAGTGTCCGAGGCTGGATTTGAACTCAGGTCTTCCTGAATCCAGGGCTGTGCTCTATCCACTGCGCCACCTAGCTGCCCCTCATAGTTAATAATTATTAAAGCAGAACCCCAAGTCTTTCTGATCCTTCAGCTGGAGCTCTTTCCATTATAAAAGCTTGTGATTTTTTCCCCTTTTATTTTAATACATACGTAGTTAAGTAGTATAAGTGCATGCTTTCAAAAGTGTGACATAAACACACCCATCTCTATTTCATGTTTGCCTGGCAAAAGACATTCCCATCTTTGTGACATTGCCACTGAGGACAGAGGAGCAGCCCATGGGTGAGAGGGACAAGACTTCCCCCTCTCGATCAACTTGCACTGGGTACTCCAACCTCACAAGCTTAGTAATTCAGAGACACACTGATAGGTACTGACAATAAGCATATTGAATTCTTAGTGGGCCACCATTATACATGTCTGGCCCCTCCCTGGCATCCTGCCGAGATAGCCATTTAGTTCAGCATAGCAACATTTGAGCAAATTCTATTTTATTATAGAGTAGACTAACATAGCTCATAGCTCTTGTTAAAACAATTATCCCAAGAATTGTAGAGAGTTAGCAGAACCTAGTGGAAAGAGTACTGGAGTTGGAGACAGAAGTCTAGTGACTTCATAGATTCATAGGATCTTAGATCTAGAGCTGGAAGGGAACTTTCTAATTATATAGGCAACTCAACCCCATTCATATTAAAGACCAGGAAACTGAGACTCAGAAGTTGCCATGTCCCAGGTCATAGAGGTAAGAAATAGCAGAGCTAGGATTTGAATCAAAGTCTTGTGGCTCTGACTTCACTACTTAATAGTCCTGTGACCTTGAGCAAATCATGTCACCACTCAAGGCTTTGTTTTCTCATCAGTGAGATGAAGTTCATAATAGAATCATATCATCTCAGAGCTGAAAAGGACCCCAGAGGTCATATATTCTAACCCATACCCAAATAGTATCCATCTGCCACAAACCTAAGAACTGGGTGCCCAGACTTTACTTAGACATCCTGTAGGAGTGTAGAGAACAAATTCTTTAAGAGCTGTGACTGCTTTGTATCCTTAGCACAGTGCCTAGCATATAATAGGTGCTTATGCTCCTTGAATGACTGATTGATTAACAGAGAACTCATCACCTTCTGGGACAGCCCATTCTACTTTTTTTCTTACATTCAACTTAAATGTGTTTCTTTACAACCCCTACCCATTGTTCCTAGGACAATGGCCCCCCTCAGGGCTAAGCAGAACAAGTTTAATCTTTCTTCTACAAGGCAGAGCTTCCAATATTTAAAAGACTGTCAACAGTTATGTCCCCTCTATATCTCCAGGCTAAACATTCCCAATTCCGGCAACCAATTGTTTGTTTTGTTTTTGTTTTTGTTTTTTGCAGGGCAATGAGGGTTAAGTGACTTGCCCAGGGTCACACAGCTAGTAAGTGTCAAGTGTCTGAGGCCGGGATTTGAACTCAGGTGCTCCTGAATCCAGGGCCGGTGCTTTATCCACTATGCCACCTAACTGCCCCCCCTGCAACCAATTGTTGCACAGAATGGTCTTGAATCCTATTACATCCTGGTTGCCTTCCTTCTGGCACTGTTTTTTGGAAGGAAATGAACATAGATTAATTTTTCTTTTGAAAAAATAGGTGGCATCACTGAAATTCAAGGCCGTTTAGTAAGGAGTAATAATCAGTGTAAGTTGCTATGCAACAATGATCATTTCATTTGGGGTGGGAAGAGTTGCCTCAGTATCCAAAACTATGATTTAGTTCAGGGACTAGTCTGTAACTGATAGTTTAGAAAGTTGTATGGAGCACTAAGAAGTTGAGTGAGGTGTCCATTGTCATGGGGAAAATGGGGTAAGGGGTAGGGGTAGGGCATAGGGGTTTGGGGTCCTTAGGAATTCCTCTTTAAAGAATTACACCCTCTTGCACACAAAAGCAGTTAGAATAAGATGGTAGTTTATTTAGAGGAAGGGGAAGGGAAGGGAAATCATGAAAGAAGTCCTTGGACTACTCATGGGGTGAAGACATGGCACAGAGTGTGGCTCTGAGATACCAATCTCCTCGAGCAGGAGACAGGCAGATACTTTTATAGAGGACTGATGGGGGTGACCATCTGACTGTGGAAAGTTCCTTTAGTGAGGGAGCACCATCCCCCACTGGTGGTGGCTGGAGGAATTGGGTGAGGGGTGGCTGCAGATCTCTCAAACCATCTCCTCTGGACACAAAGGAAGCAGCCATACCTAATCTTATTGCCCCAGGGTTGAGGGAGACTAGAATGAAGGGTGGGGGTCGCTGAGCTGGAGCTAGCCCAGCTAGCTCAATCCAATCTGGTTCCACTTATCTCTCTAGGTGTGTCTGTCCTCTGGTTTAGTTTCTCAAGGAGAAGGTTCTTTAATGTGCCCAGAGAACTTCTGGGCTACTCTGGGCCCATAACACCATGATCACACAGATAGTTTCTATCAGAGGCAGGACTTGAACAGAGTCAGTCAGTAAACATTTATTAAGCTCCCTACTGTGTACTAGTCATCATGCTAAATTCTAGGGATACAAAAAAACGGGGGAGGTATCAGATAGTCCCAGTCCTCAAGGATTTTACAATTTAATGGGTGAAGAAAACAAAGGGGATTATTCAGGTCAAGACCTTCAGCCAAAGTGGGAAATAATCTGAGGAGGTGTGAGTTACAGAGGTGATTCCATCTTGCAGAATAACGAATTTCTGGAGATCATAAAATCCAGGAGATCAACCAGGTGGGAAATGATATAGTGAATTCCCTGAATAACCTCTTAAATGGCAAAGGATTGGGAAGAGGTCTCCAATGTTCACCTTCTACCCTCTCAAAGCAGAGATGGGGAGGGGTCCCAAACATTGGCATTTCTTTTTTTTTTTTTTTGCAGGGTAATGGGGGTTAAGTGACTTGCCCAGGGTCACACAGCTAGTAAGTATCAAGTGTCTGAAGCCGGATTTGAACTCAGGTACTCCTGAATCCAGGGCTGGTGCTTTATCCACTGCGCCACCTAGCTGCCCCAAACGAGAACTTTTTTTTTTTTTTTTTTGCAGGGCAATGGGGTTTAAGTGACTTGCCCAGGGTCACACAGCCAGTAAGTGTCTGAGGCTGGGTTTGAACTCAGGTCCTCCTGAATCCAAGGCTAGTGCCTTATCCATTGCGCCACCTAGCTGCCCCCAACATTGGCATTTCTGATTCCAAGTCTAGTTCTCATTCGTTAGTACCCATTTTAAATAACCACTGGATCAACATACTGAAGATGTATTAGAAATGCTGGGAGGAGGATGGGAGAGAGAGGATTTCAATAGGAAACAAGTGTAAGATTCAACTAGTTTAGAATCCATCTCCTAGACTTGAATCATTGAGTGTTGGAGCTTAACGGAAAGTTAGAGGTCATTGAATGCCTCATTTTACAGATAAGGAAAGTGAGGCTCAGAGAAATGAAGGGATTTTTCCAAGGTCACACAGCTATCTATTGACAGAATCTGTGCTAGAACTTAGGTCTCATAACTCTGAGTTCACAACTCTAGGCCACCTCCACAATAAAAATTTTAAACCTGTTAAATCTTGTTGATTAAAATCATATATAAAGCACAAAAAGATTAAATCAAAATCTTTCCAGGAAAAAAATAAAAAGACAGTACTCTGAGTTGGCCACTTTAAGTAGAGCATTGATCCCGTTTTGACAGACTAATGTACTTAGTAAAATGCTTACCTTGCTCTAGGGAAAAACCTACACAACTAATGCAGTAAATTTGTTTGGGGGCAGACTTACAATTAAGTGCTCCCTCTTGAGAGGATACCCAGCTGCCATTAAGGATAATGGTGACAAATGCATTTGCACAACAGTGTTCAAAGAGGAAGTGGACACATGGAGCTGATGTACAACTATGCCTTGTTTTAAGCCAACTTAACATATGAAAATCGAGATTTAGGTAATATCTATATGGAGCAGGGTGGTGGAACTGTGGCAGTGAGTATTCATTTTATAAAGGTATTCACAGGGGCAGCTAGATGGTGCAGTGGTTAAAGCACCGGCCCTGGACTCAGGAGTACCTGAGTTCAAATCCGGCCTCAGACACTTGACATTTACTAGCTGTGTGACCGTGGGCAAGTCACTTAACCCCCGTTGCCTAAAAAAAACCAAAAAACAAATAAAGGTATTCACAGTTTGAGAAACAGCATGACTAGAAAGCCAGTCTAGTAATAAGGAAGACCTAGTTTCAAATCTAGTGGTTGACAAATATGACCTATATGACCTTGGTCATATTACAACCTCTCAGTGCTCCAGGTAACACTCTGTCTTTAATTATAGACAAGTTGTGTATTTGTTTTGATTTAGGGGATTTTGATGCCATGAGCTCCCTACAATGAAAAAAATCAAGAGGAAAAGAAGAAAAAAAACACACGCAAAACAGTCCTCCTGCCCTCCCTTTGATGGATTCATTGAGCTACGGCACAGTGGGAAAAGTGCTGAGTTTAAATTTCCAGGACCTGGGCTCCATTTCTTGCTCTATCTCTTATTAGGTGTTTCTTAGTCATTTAATCTCTCTGGGCCTCAGTTTCTTCAACTATAAAATAAAGGAGCTAGACTAGATGATCTCTAAGGTCACTTCCAAATCTAAATATATGATCCCATTTTCCTAAGGTATAATTTCTATAATTCAAATGCCAAGTTTATTGATAGTATTATTTAACTTGCAAAAACTAGATCAATGTACAAATACAATCAATGTATTGCAGAGAGCAAAGTACACATATTCTGCAATATTCTAGACTCTGCTCTGCTTTCAGGAAAATCACGAATTAGGTTAGAATTTTTAAAATGTCTTCTGTATTGTGCCACCCCTCACATGAGTCAAACTTTCTCCAGCTATGACCATGAGACTTAGAATTAAGAACAACTTGTTCAGTTCTTGGCATTACCACAAACTTGCTATGTAGCCTTGGAATAGGAGCTGGAGCTCAAGGATCCTCATTTCATATATAGAAGGAGGAATACATTACAGTGCTTAATTCAGCACAAGCTCCTGCTATGTGACAGGCATGGTGCAAAACACTGGGGATACAAATACTTTTGTATTTGTACATGAAACAGTTGCTGCCCTCAAGGAGCCTACATTTGGCTAAGACAAAGCGCGGAAAGAACAACATGTAAACAATTAAATATAATACAAGGAAAATTGAGGAGAAAGAACATGCTAAGGACAAGAATACCAACCATAGGGGGCAGCTAGGTGGCGCAGTGGATAAAGCACCGGCCCTGGATTCAGGAGGACCTGAGTTCAAATCCAACCTCAGACACTTGACACTCACTAGCTGTGTGACCCTGGGCAAGTCACCTCATTGCCCCGAAACAAAGAAACAAAGAAAGAAAAAACATACAAACATCTTCCTGAAGGTATTATCTGAGTTGAGCCTTGAAGAAAGAAAATGATTTTTTGAACTGAGATGAGACAGAGGAGTATTCCAAGCATGGCTAGGGTAGAGGGTGGGAGGTAAGGGGGAGGGTAGCACATGGGAATGCACGGAAGCAATAGGTGAACTCTGAGGAAAGTTTAGTGGCCTGACTTGGTAGGAATGGAGTGTCTGAAGGCTGGAAAGGTAGGTAAGAACAAGACCATGTAAGGTTTTAAATATTAACACAAGGAGTTGTATTTTACCCTTCAGACAATTTGAAGGCACTGAATGTTTTTGAGCAGAGGAGTAATGTGGTCAGACCAGAAACTTTAGGAATATCACTTTTGTAGCTAAGTGGAAGATGGATTGGAGGGGAATAAAAAGGGGAGTGGGATGGCGATGAAGACAATCTGGAAAGCTATTAGAGTAGTCTAGGTCCAAGCTTCTTAAACTGTGGCCTGTGACCCCATATGGGGCCTCAGAACTGAATGAGGGGGTCACAAAAATTTGGCAATATATGTTTGATTTGTATACCTATTTTATGTACCTATAAACCTGGAGTCGCGTAAAAAATTTCTCTGGTGAAAAGGGGCCAGGAGTAGAAAAAGTTTAAGAAGCCTAGTCTAGGCAAGAAATTATAAGGCTCTGAATTATGGGGATGACTGTATGAGTGGACAGATAACAAGTGAAGAGAGTATTTTGGAGTTGAATTCATAAAACTTATTGACTAATATAGGGAAATGGAGAAGGATAAGGAAGGAGGAAGACAATGTTAGGAATGACTCAGTTTTCACAACTGAATGACTGGAAGGAAGATAATGTCCTTTACAAGAATAGGGAATTCTGGAAGAGTAGAATGTTTAGGGAGGGAGAGAATGACTTAGTTCTATATGAAACATACTAAGCTTGAGATGCCTGTGGAATATGCAGGGGGACATATACAACAAGAAGATGTGAGATTGGTGTTCTGAGGAGAGAGAATTGTGTCCTTTGCATCAAGATAATACTTGAACCCATAAAACAGGTGAGAACAACAATGGAGAATACAAAGGGAAAAGAAAAGAGGGTCAAGGTCAGAGCTCTGAGGTACACCAGGTTCAAAAACTTGGTGTCATCTTCTACTCTTCACTCTCACCATGATCCCCATATCCTATCAGTTGTTAAATCTTCTTGTTTCTTTCTCCTTGGTATCTCCTATCTACATCCCTTTCTCTCCACTCACATAACTACCACCCTACTTCAGGCCCTCATAATTTCCTTACCTGGATTATCGTACTAAACTCCTAATTGATCTCCCTGCCTCAACCCCTTTCTCATTCCAAATGATCCTACACACTACCACCAAAGTAATTCCTGTAAAACACTGATCAAGTTACCCTCAATAAACTTCAGAGGCTATAAACTCCTCAGTTCAGCATTTAAAACTCTCCACAACCTGGCCTCTTTCTACCTCCTTAAATATTACTCACTTCCATGCACTCTGCAATCCCACCATACTGCCCTACTTTTTGCTCCATAACTGTACTAGTAGTCTCCTATGCCTGGGATGCTTTCTCCTCACTTCTGCATCTTGGAGTATCTGGTTTCCTTCAAGAAAACTCAAGCACCATTTTCTTTTCTTTTTTTATGTTCTCTTCATCCCACTCCTTCCAATAAATTGCTAGTGCCTGATTATAGGACTAAGTATGGCCATTTAAAGTCTTTGTGCCTCATTTCCCTCATCGCTAAAACAAGGAAATTTGATTAAATAATCTCTGATGCTCCTTTTCAACTTACAAATTCTATATTCTAAGCTCAAATTACAGGCCTCTTAAGCAATATTTTACGGAGGTACTGCTCACCAGTACCTGCTTCTAGATGCATGCAAGTACTCACCTCACCCTCTAGGGAAACCTTTTCTTTTATGGGGCTTCAGTCACTGAAGGGGTTGCTTGGGTGACAGCTATTTATTTGGAAGCAACACAATCTCTTCTTCATGTCAAACTTTGAAACCTGTGAGCTTAATTATCAATAAATAGGTCATTGAAATTCAGTGTGATTAAAAGACATACTGCTTGGATTTATTTTAGAACTACAATCCAGTAGTGGCAGCTAGATATATGGAATTGAATGCTAAAAAGAAATACAATAGAGTCATATCTTTAATATTTAAATATAAAAAATGTATATTTTCCTGGGATTTACACTAGATTATTGGTTAATTTAGCTACCAAATCATCCAATGTATTAAGGTGATTTTTAATTGTTGAAAGTATTTTGAAATGGGCGGCTAGATGGCACAGAGGATAGAATGAGGAAGTTGTAAGGAAGACTAATCTTCCTGAGTTCAAATCTGACCTCATACATTTACAACCTGTGTGACCCTGGGCAAGTCACTCACCCCTCCGTGTCTCAGTTTCCTCAAAAGGACCTGGAAAACCAAATGGCAAAATCACTCCAGTACCTCTACCAAGAAAACCCCAAATGGGCCAAACACTACTGAAACAACTGAACAACAAAATTTTTAAATGGTCAGTCAAGCAGACTAAGAAAATAATTTCATTTTTCTAAAACTTTGCATCTAATTAATAAATTGTGTGTTTCTGACACTGCACAGAGAACAGGTGCTTAATAAATAACAATAGCATAGAAAAGTCTAGGTATTTTTCTATGTACTAACTATAGCTATTTTGGAAAGTAATAAGTAAGAGTTAGAAAATCAACCATAGGTCAATAAATCAGAAGTTTATAAAATCAGGGCTTCTTAACTTAGCAGTCCATGAATAATATCAAAGGGGTCTGTGGATAGATTTCAGGTCTTTAAATTTGGATAAGAAAAAAATTATCTATAAAATTGAGCATTTCTTTCAAATATTTAATAATCATTAATGGAAAGAGCTACCTTTATATAATGCTTTAAAGTTTGCAAAGCACTTCACAAATATTAACTCATTTTATCCTCACAATAATCCTGAAAAGTAGCTGCTATTATTATCTTCATTTTTCAGATGAGGAAACTAAGGCTGAAAAATATTAAGTGACCTGCCCAGAGACACAGAACTACCAAGTGTTTGAGGCAGCATTTGAATTCAGGTCTTCCCGACCCCAGATCCAATGCTTTATGCACTGAGCTGCCTTAAATGATTTATTAACTTAAAATTAGTAATAGTTAATTAAGAATTAAAACTAGAGTCAAATTAATAATTATTTTAAAAATATGATTCTGAGGAGGCATGCATAGGCTTCACCAGACTGCCAAAGAGGTCTATGACATAAAAAAGGCTAAGAACTCCTGAAATAAGTAAACCATGAGTATCTAGAATAATCATATAGGAGGGGAAAAAAAATTAGTCCATTCCTTAGCCCAAGGGCTGGAGTTCCTACAGGTTATATTGTCACACATCACCCTCCTCTACTGCCTCAAGTGACTTTTGACAAGTTTCTGTATCCATAAAATGAAGGCATTGGATTAGCTTTTTGCTACCATCCTTTTGAACTCTAAATCTACATTCCTGTGATGTCCACAAATCAAATTGAGCAAACTCTTTATAACTGGCTAAAGGCAAAGTTTCCTAGGATGGCAGACTTGGGCTCCCTTTTCCCAGTCTCTGGAAGAGCAGGTTACCTTACAGCTACCAAGTTGTTTTCAGTTACATACTGAAAAGGTTCTGTCAGCCAGACTAGTAAAGAAATGATGAACATTTCAGGATGATGTTGTGGAAAAAGATCCAACCTCAGTAGCAGGGAAACTTGCCTCTATCATATACTGGCTGTGTAACCCAAGGTAAATCACTTAACCTCTCCATGTCCCCAGGCAACTCTACATTGGTGGCAGTTTTTTCACCTGGGAGTTCCCATTGGTATCAATGAAATCACAAATCCACTCCCTATTTCTATCTTATCCCTTAGATTTATTCTGACATTCCTTTAAGGAAGGAAATTAAATTATCAAAAGTACTGGTAATTATATAAAGTGTTTGAAATAAATATCTCCATTAAATTCCTCTTTTTGATTCCTTGTTGTATCATAGAAATGACCAAAGGTTGTGGCAGTGGAATAGCAGCTCTAACAGATTCTATCAAGTGAGAAAGGCACGGTGCCAGAAGACTAGGCTATGTCATCCGAACACAAGTTCTGCTAGATTCATCATCAGGTTAGACATAAAATGAGGAATTTTTCAGCTATCAGAACTCTCAAAAAAAAAATCTAGCAAACTTTAGAGAGATGGCAATCTGCACTGGCAGAGGTATTACCCCCACCAATGATATAAGATTCAAATAGAAATTCCTGCTGCCCACATATTGACTTTTTAAAAAATGTTACAAATGTTTTATTGTATTTTTATTTCTTTTGTTAACCATTTGCCAATTACATTTTCATCTGGTTCAGGTCACACTTGTGAGTTTTGGTCACATGCAGCCACATGGGCTTCAACCTGCACTTCTTTTTGTTGGTTTCTGTTTTTGTTTTTGTTTTTGAAGGGCAATGAGGGTTAAGTGACTTGCCCAGGGTCATACAACCAGTAAGTGTCACATGTCTGAGGCTGGATTTGAACTCAGGTCCTCCTGAATCCAGGGCCAGTGCTTTATCCACCCAGTGCTTTATCCACGACCTGCACTTTTAAAAGCCAAAATCTTCGAATCCCTGAAGGATGAAGTTGACATAAAATATAGTATTCTGAGACACTGAGATATAAAATAAGCATAAAAGGTAACTGTATGATATGGGAGTTTTGTCAGTTAATCAGGTTATAAAGCAGTCGGCCACACATTAATAAACTATATAGTCACTTACTAGCTGTGTGACCCTGGGCAAGTCACTTAATTGCTTAAATAAATAAATTGCTTAATTGCTTACATAAACAAACAAATAAATAAGTGAATGCATAAATAAAGAGATGGATAAATGAATGAATGAATGAAAGAATAGATAAATAAATCAGTAAACAGATAAATGAATGAATTAATAAAAAATAAACTATATAGTACCAGAAATTTCAAATGTGAGAAAAGCTTCTGATAACCAGAACCCAATAAAACAAAATGCCTTGAGAATGGAATAGTGACCATTTAAGGTGTTAAAGAGACAACTGGATTATCACCCCCCTCCTATTCAACACACTTCAAGATTTATTAAGTAAAGATATTAGTGACTTTTCAGCATTTCTTTTGTTTTTTTAAAGTTTGGGTTAGGAAAATCTAGCAAAGGGAATAAGCATCTCACTTCCGCAATCAAATATAAAGTCCTCTGTTTGACTTTTTTTTTTTTTTTTTTGCAGGGCAATGAGGGTTAAGTGACTTGCCCAGGGTCGAACAGCTAGAATCAAGTGTCTGAGGTTGCATTTGAACTCAGGTCCTCCTGAATCCAGGGCTGGTGGTTTTTCTACTGTGCCACCTAGCTGCCCCTACACCTTTCTTTAAAATGATGAGACTCTTAATACCTATGTTATTAGACAATAGATAATCATTCATTGCAACTCTAAGACCCACCAGCCAGGTAGGACCCCATGCTGTTTCAATTTCCTCCATACCTAGAATTCTCTCCTTTCCCATCTCTGCTTTCCTGCTTGCCTTCCTTCCTTCAAGTCTTCCTTCAAATCCCACCCCCTCCAAGAAGGCTTTCCTGGTTTTGTTTTTGTTTTTGTGAGGCAATTGGGGTTAAGTGCCTTGCCCAGGGTCACACAGCTATTATTAAGTGTCTGAGGTCACATTTTAACTCAGGTTCTCCTGAATCCAGGGCTGGTGCTCTATCCACTGCACCACCTAGCTGCCCCTAAGAAGGTTTTCCTAATCACCCTTAATGCTATCTCCTTCCCTCTGAAACTATCTCCAATTTACCCTGAATATGTTGTGCATGCAGTTGTTTATATGGGTGTTCCTTGAAAGCAAGGACTGTTTTTCCTCCTTTTGCTCTTTATCCCTAGTAATTAGTACCCTGATGTGTCAATAATCACTTAACAAATGCTTGTTGACTTGACTTGTGAGTGATGTAGTAGTTATTGCTTCTATAACTCATATAAGGAGAGCAAATTAAAAGATTATGAGGCTGTGACCTGAGTTTACTTTGAAAAATTGAAGAAACCATGGACAACTTGGTTGGAGCCCACTTCTGAATTCATATTACAGAGAGCAGTTGCACCATTCAGTGGGGAGAGACTCCATGGCCAGTGAAGTAGAATCTAATGATTCTGTGAATAGTTTGGGGAAAATTTGTTTCTCCTTTTCAAACTGCTTTGTCGATACCAATTCAGTGCAATAGCACAAATAGCTTACTTTCTGTTCTACTAACTCTTTATCTCAATAATGTCAACATGCTGGCTTTATTCCACTATTGAGTAATGCGTTCAATACCACTCTTCAATACCATCACACCACCCTGAATGCTTTTGCATAGGATACAAATTCACACACACAAATACTGTATTTTCTTTGTATCTTTTGAGTTGCTAAGATGCATACATGTAGTTGAAAAATCAACACAAGAACCCACCCACTCAAAATTGATGGAACTATCTAAGTCCTTCTTGATAAAAGAGAATATGAATTTTAGAAAGAGCATATAGAGTTACAAAAGGAGAACAATGGGGTAATAGTTGCTAGGTTTTCAGCTTTTTTAAATTAAGAATTCCTGGGGCAGCTAGGTGGTGCAGTGGATAGAGCACTGGCCCTGGAGTCAGGAGTACCTGAGTTCAAATCCAGCCTCAGTCACTTAACACTTACTTGCTGTGTGACTTTGGCAAGTCACTTAACCCCAATTGCCTCACTAAAAATAAAAATAAATTCCTAACCCTTTTCATGTCTGAAGCACCTGACTACTTAGAAATCAATCAATAAGAATTTATTAAGCCCCAACTATGTGCCAAGTACCATACCAGGCACTAATAGATAGAAAGACAAATGAAATTATCCCTGCTCTCAAGGAGCCTAAGTCCTAATCAATTTATGAACCATTCTGTGAAGTGACTATAAGGGAATCTCTAGACCTACTGTGATGTGTTTGGAATCAATTCCATCATTCCCCGGGCAACATTCATTTTGCATCTATCCTCTTTATCCCCCCATAATATGCATGATATCTTTTCAGTTGACAGTATTTGGCATCTTACTTTGATGGAAGAGGTAGAGAAACAAACAGGTGTGGAATGAACATTACCCACAAGGCAGGATATCTATAAAAAGCTTCTAGATTGAGAGATAGTGGAATGTGTACCTTGATTACCACTTCTGGCAAGATAATTTCATAAACAGAGAGTGTACCAGAAGACACAACGCAACCTGGATTAATTTCAGCTATACCCTACCAAAACATCGATTGATAAGGATGTGCCAATTACAAATAAAAACAAAACCATTCAACTCACAGTGCTCCATGCAATGATCTGCACATTAGAATGAAGATCCACAAAATTTGAAAATCAGAAGCTCATAATACTATATATCCCTTCGTGTGATGAAAAGGACAACACACAACACCTCTCTGTGAAGTCACATAACAAATGAGGAACTCTGCAAAAGCCCCATGACATATATCGGATCTGACCTATCTTTTAAAAAAAAACTATGGTCTGAAAATATAGTGTGTATAATGGACAACTATGACGCTAACATTTTAGATCTTGAGGTAAGTCAGGAAGATCAAACTTAATGACTTAAGCCAATCATTTGACTATATAGAAAGAGAGGCAAACCATAAGTATGGGATTATCTATTATACCATTGAGTGGATCTGTCTTCTCATCATGATCAGTAATGACAGCTACGAACCAGAATATATAAAAAACAAATGACAGGTACACTAGATGAGGTGGGTCTAGAGGACAGAAGAGAAGGATAAAATCAAGCAATTAGAGAACAAGAATTTGGAATAACAATTCCAATACAAGTAAATGCAACCTATGTGAGAAAGTGCCCTGCCCCACACATGGCCTGGCCCAAGAGTGGGTTCTACAGCACTTGGTGTCCAGGTGTCTCCTTCCAGAATGGCACTGAGATTTGAACTAAGCAAAGAGTGGGACAGAGGGTTAAATGAGATCGAGTGTCAAATGATTTGTTCATGGGTACTAGTATGGTGATTTGTCTGAGTGGTACTGAAGAAATCAGTACTGGCTGGCAGAAATCAGGTCTGAGAGGGCAAAAAGCAAAAGACTGTGTCTATGTGTAGCAAGAGTAAAAATTGTTATCAGGGGCAATGAAATCAGAAAAGGCAAAGATGAAATGAAAATGGAAGGTCATAGCAATATGTCAGAGAAACAGGAGACAAGAAGCATCAAAGACAAGTGTTCCAAATAGCAGCAAGGAGCCTGAGGCAATTTCCTTCACTCAACTGGGGCACTCTATCAGCATACTTTTAAATTGGGTGCATGGAGTTAGCCTTACCTACCCAGTCTACCTAATGTGCTTCAATTTCAACTTCAAGAACCATTTAATAAGTGCCTACTATGTTCCAGGCACTGTGCTAGTCACAGGGGATCCAAAGACAAAAACAAAACATGCCCATTCTAATGAAGGGGCACCACATGTATTTATATAAGTAAATACCAAGAGAGGAGAGGAGAGGAGAGGAGAGGAGAGGAGAGGAGAGGAGAGGAGAGGAGAGGAGAGGAGAGGAGAGGAGAGGAGAGGAGAGGAGAGGAGAGGAGAGGAGAGGAGAGGAGAGGAGAGGAGAGGAGAGGAGAGGAGAGGAGAGGAGAGGAGAGGAGAGGAGAGGAGAGGAGAGGAGAGGAGAGGAGAGGAGAGGAGAGGAGAGGAGAGGAGAGGAGAGGAGAGGAGAGGAGAGGAGAGGAGAGGAGAGGAGAGGAGAGGAGAGGAGAGGAGAGGAGAGGAGAGGAGAGGAGAGGAGAGGAGAGGAGAGGAGAGGAGAGGAGAGGAGAGGAGAGGAGAGGAGAGGAGAGGAGAGGAGAGGAGAGGAGAGGAGAGGAGAGGAGAGGAGAGGAGAGGAGAGGAGAGGAGAGGAGAGGAGAGGAGAGGAGAGGAGAGGAGAGGAGAGGAGAGGAGAGGAGAGGAGAGGAGAGGAGAGGAGAGGAGAGGAGAGGAGAGGAGAGGAGAGGAGAGGAGAGGAGAGGAGAGGAGAGGAGAGGAGAGGAGAGGAGAGGAGAGGAGAGGAGAGGAGAGGAGAGGAGAGACACAGCAAAAGAAAATAATTTCAAGAGGGAAAGAGAACTGCCACATGGGTAGACTCAGCTTGCCTCCTCATTCTTCAGAGGATGTCAATGATGGCTTAGATGTAGGTTCAGAAAATAACCCACATTTATATATGTTTACTTTCATTTATGTATTATAAAATATATTATATATATAATGTATGCATGTATTTATATTTTTTATTTTTGCAGGCAATGAGGGTTAAGTGACTTGCCCAGGGTCACAAAGCTAGTAAGTATCCTCCTAAATCCAGGGTCAGCGCTTTATCCACTGCACCACCTAGCTGCCCCCATATATGTATTTATAAAGCACTTTTGTCACAATAATGCTGTAACTTAGGGAAGTCAATTTACACATTTGGACCTTAGTTTTACAATCTGTAAAATGAGGAGTTTAGACTAGATGATCACCACGACCCCTTATTGCTTTAAGTTGATAATACAATAAGGTAGATAGTAAAAGGATAATTTTATCCAGTTTACATACAAGGAAACAGAGGTTAAGTGACTATACAATGTCTGAGGCTGAATTCAAACCAGAGCTGTAATGAAGGCAGGGCAACTAGGGCTTTATCTCAGGATAGAAAATTTAGAGATTGCTAACAGTTTGCCTCAGCCATATACCAGCTGAGTGACCTTAGGCAAGTCATTAAATCTCTCTAAACTTCAGTTTGTTCAATTGTAAAATGAGGGAAATAAAAACATCTATCTCCTAGGGCTATTGTAAGGATCAAATGAAATGTATATAAAGCAGTTTGTAAACCTTAAAGTGGTAGATAAATGTGAATTTGTTGTTGTTGTTTTTAATTTTTTTTATCAGACTCTTGCTTTTCATTAGAGTAGGAAGCTTCCAAAGAGGAACAACTACCAGGGCAAACCAGCCTCTTCTTTACAACTTCTCATTTTAGAGAGGTGCCTGGAACACTGAGGATTTAAGTGACTTGCCCAGGGTCAAATAGCTAGTATCTGTGGTAGGGCTTGAAACCACATTTTCCTGAATCTGAGTAACTCTCCAATGTAAATCATTACTATTATATCAGGGTAGGTATGAAAATCCCACCTGAGGCATTCCAACTAATGGTGACATCTTTTTTGGTGGGGGGTGTGAGGCAATTGGGGTTAAGTGACTGGCCCAAGGTCACACAGTTAGTACGTGTCAGGTGGCTGAGGCCGAATTTGAACTCAGGTCCTCTGACTCCAGGGCTGGTGCTCTATCTACTGTGCCACCTAGCTGCCCCTAATGGTGACATCTTGCCATCCTCTATCATACAACTTCCTTCTGCCCTTTATTCCTTCCTCCTTTTTTCTTCCCTTTATTCCTTCCTCCCTCCCTTCCTTCTTTTTCCCTACTTTTGTTTTTCCTTCCTTCCTTTCTTCTTTCTTCCTTCTTTTGCTTCTTCCTTTCTTCTTTCATTTTCTTTCTTATTTTCTTCTTTCTTTCCTCTCTTCCTTTTTTACTCTTCTTCATTCCTTTCTTCCTTTCTTCTTTTCTTCTTCTTTCCTTCCTTCTTCCTTTCATACATTCTTTTTTTCTTCTTCCCTCCTTGCTTTCTTTCCCCCCTTTCCCTTTTCTCCATTCTTACCATTTCCCCACTTTTCTTCTTCTCTTATTCCCTTTCTTTTTCCTCTTCCAAAAGAAGGCATTTGTCTGCTATGGTCTGCAATCACAAACTGTACCTCAGAATATTATTTGCCAGGAATGTTCAGGGGCATTTAGAAAGAAGAAAGGGAAAGGAAGGACCTTCTGCTGCAGTATTTCCACTGGCTATGGTGGTATCATGTGGCCACAGACCCAAAAAGAGAATGAAGCTAGAGAAGACATTAGGAAATAAAAATAGAAATATCTTGAAAATGAGAATCTCAAGGAAGACATGGTCTAAAATAGCTACGAAAGAAATTAAGTTGCCAGACATTAAAGCTATGAGGAGCTGCCAGACATAGTTCTAAATTAAACTTTTTCCCCTCTCTGAACTATTTTGAAAATTAAAAATATCTGATGAACCACTTCAAAGATTTATGAGAACAAATCCACTAATCAACTTACTCTGAGGCAACATCCTTCATTTAGACAGAGCTTGGACCTGGAGTCATGAAGACCCCACCTCTGATGTTTACTGGTTTTGTAACCACAAACAAGTCACTTAGCCTCTAAACTTCATACAACTCTCAAAGACAGATCTAATCTCATTTGCATGATAAAATCACAGATAATCAGTTTACCAGAGTCATGTGTGGAGGTGTGCTGACAAGTGAAACCAGTACTAGAAAAAGTAGTCTTGAACTGTTTAACTGAAGCATTTATTAACATTAATATTGGGGGCAGCTAGGTGGCACAGTGGATAGAGCACCGGCTCTGGAGTCAGGAATACCTGAGTTCAAATCCGGCCTCAGACACTTAACACTTACTAGCTGTGTGACCCTAGGCAAGTCACTTAACCCCAATTGCCTCACTAAAAAAAAATACAAACAAACATTAATATTAAATGATAATTTATTATTGCCTTGTGCTAGGCATTGGAGAATCATAGAGAAAAGTGGAAAAAGTCCCTTCCTTCAAGAAGCTTACACTCGCTAGAGGAAGAAAATCTATATCCATATAGAAGAAAACATATGTACATTTATAAGTATATATAAAATACATAAAATGTGGTTTGGGGGTACAAGCAACAGGAGCTGAGGCATGCAGGAAAGGTATTGGATGGATTGACGGATGGATGGATAGCTAGATAGATGAGACAGAGAGATAGATGATAGATGGATGATAGATTAGATAGATAGATGTGGTAGTTAAGGATAATTTTGAAGGAAAAAGATTCTAAGAGGCCAACAGGAGGGAGGGCATTTCAGTAAGGGGATCAGGCCACTCTGTGCAAAGACACAAAGCCAGGGGATGGGTGGAATGAATGTCTATCATGTATAAGAAATGCAAGAATGCCACAAAGTATGTGAAGGAGAATAAGATCTAAGTTTGTAAAGGTAGGTAGAGAAGAGAAGGGTGTGGAAATGATGGCATGTAAAAGTTTTAAGCCATCTGAAACACTGAAGAATATAATTATAAAGTATAAGTTAACATACTATTGTCCAAAAGGTAGATGAACTAAAGAATTGGTTCAACTATGATGCCATAAAACATAGCCACAACTGTGTGCAGAGTACAGTGTTAGGTGCTAAGGGACATATCCTTACTCCAATGGAGGAAAAGCCTAATAAAAGAATATACAATGATATCAACATCAATGGAGATAGCTGATGCCCAATATTATCAATTAATCAACAAGGATCTCTTGTGTCCATTATGTATGAGGCACTGTGCAAGGTGCTAGGAATAAAAACATAATCAATGAAACCATTCCTACTGACAATGAGCTCATATTCTAATGGGGGAAGAAAAAAAGAACCAGATAAGTACACAGAGAATAAATATAAAGTGAATGAATACATAAAGTATTAAATAGTTAATTACAAAATAGTTTGGGGAATTAGCAGCTAGGGGCATCAGGGTGCTGCTTGACTTGCATCTTGAAATCAGGATGGCAGTGCATTCCAAACAAGGAAAGATGATCAGTTCAAAAGCACCAGACAAGATATGGAGTGTAATGTGTGAGAAACTTGAGAGAAGGCCAATTTGGCTGGATCACAGAATGTAGATGGGGAAGTATTGTGCAATCTGTTTGGGATGATAGAGTGGGGCCAGGTTATGAAGGGATTTAAAACCTAAATGGTGGAGTTTACGGTTTATCTTTGAGGCATTAGAGAGCCACTGGAGATTATCAAAAAGAAGAGTAATATGATGAGTTCTGTGCTTAAAGGAAATATTGCATGATAAGTATATTATATGTCTAAACGTGAAGTATGAGAGGGTAAGTTATTATCAGTGAGTAAAATTAAGAAGTTTCATGAGGGGGAAGACAGAATTTTATTTTGGACTTTAAAGGATAGAGGAACATTTTACAAAGTTAAGGAGGAGAGAACATTTCCAGGTATAGGAAAGATAAGCAACGGTATGGATGAAAGAGAACAGAGATAGAAAGATCAGGAAGGAGAGTTGCCATAGACTAAATGGGTAGGAGTTAAGGTTTATAAAAGACTGGTTCCAGTGGGAATAGAGAGAAATGAGATGGACCTGAGAGACATTGCAAAAATGTGGGAACAGGACCTGGGGCATAAATGGATATGACAGAAGGAAAAAAGAAAGTATCAAAGATAATCCACAAGCACAAAAAACAAGGTGAGCAATGGTTACACAGTCAGAAGTAATGAAATCAGAAGTATAAGCATATTTAGGAAGGAAAATCGTGAATTTTAGTTTTGTCATATTAAATTTGATGTGGTAGTGGACATCCAAGGGAAGATATCCTGTAGGCAGGAGATGCATTTCAGAAAAAAAGAACAGACTGGTCATAGAAATTTGGGAATCATCTATCAGAGATATTAGTTAAAGTCATGGGAATGAAGAAAATTGTCTAGAGTATAAAGAGGGAATGGCCAAAGACAAACTCATAGAGAATATGTGGATTAAGAAGCTGAAATGTGAATTATTATAAAGTCCTATAAAAAATTGAAGGCACATGTTTTGTTTTGTTTTAAGTATGAAGATCTAGTCAAAGTAACAACAAAATACATAAAATATAAAGGGGTGAAGGATGGTTTTGGGGGGGGGTTGCTTTTGTACAGCTGTTGCCACTCATATGAACGCTACTCTTGATAACTATGCCAGAGTAGGGTGTGGGAGTTGTCATTGGGGAAAGGGGCACCACAATACTGAGGCCTGAGTCTCTTCCACTTTGCCCCTGCCTTGCCCCTCCTCACCTCAGCAACCCTGCCCTGTGCCTTATATGCCAGGTTGTGGCCCCTATGGTATATGCTAGACTGGATCTTTAAGGGGGAAGGGAGGATATTTAACTACTCTGATAGGTCAGGTATAAAAAGATGCAACTAAATAAGGATTAGTGTCAGAAGTTTCACTTGAAGTCCTGTTGTGCTCCTGGGAATGTGTTCTGAATCTAACTGACTCTGCTGCAATGACTTAGGGGAACAAGGAAGGAGAGGAATAGGATTCTATTTTGACATTATATTCTTTTAAATTGATTATTTTGGGGCGCCTAGGTGGCGCAGTGGATAAAGCACCAGCCCTGGATTCAGGAGGACCTGAGTTCAAATCCGGCCTCAGACTCTTGACACTTACTAGCTGTGTGACCCTGGGCAAGTCACTTAACCCCCATTGCCCTGTAAAAAAATAATAATAATAATAATAAATTGATTCTTTTAATCTCTTATTAGTACGACCATACATTTCGAGATCAAAGGGACCCTCAAGCTCAACGTTGTCATGTTACAGGTGAGGAAACTTGGGCCAAGAATGGAAGTGACACCCAAGTTCACATAAGTAGTAACAGAGAGGGAATTCAAATCCTCCTGCTCTGATTCCAAATCCAGTGTTCTTTCTCTTATATCACACTAGGGTTTTAATTGTATTTTGTGACCCACGATTGCCTCATTGCATTGTAACTCTCAAGCCTGACTTATCTAACTAGACTAATTTAGGCTTGTCCTACAATATAATGTTAAACTGCTAAAATATATTCAAGACTACACAGCAGTCCTCAATTTTAACTCATATGTATAAACAAGGAGTTGGGTGAAGTGCAGGGGAGATAGCAGGACTAACCTACAGTTACACTTGGTGAATGTCTTAAGCATGACAAATTTTGTAAAACTTTCCAACTGTTCTATTCTGTCTACCTCCCTGGTGATCTATAGACATATCTCTTGCCTCTGGCCCATTTATTGAACTCTCTATTTGCTGACCTCTTCACTTTTCATTAACTCTCTCCATTACCTCTAGTCCCTTAAATTTGGCCTATGGCACACTGTCTCATGAGACCTGAGCCTGCACCACGAAGGATCCCCAATTGCACTAATCTGCTTAGTTACCCATGATACTGCCCCATTCATAACCAGAGATGACAGGAGAAAGGCACCCTATTAATCTATTATAGTTTTTCCTTTTCTAGGAAAGAGAACCTACCTCTTCTGTACCTGATCACAGATTGGGTGGGCTACTGCTCTCTTTCTTTGAATCCAACCCCTGCCATCTATTCCCTCTGCCCTAAGACTCACAGATATATATATATATATAGATATATATATATATATATCATATGTTTTTAGTAGAGTGATTTCCTCTTTTCTACTCCACTTTCATTTAATACCTCATAAGGCATCTGTGGTAAAATATGAAAGTTTTTAACAGTCGGTTAGGATAAGTGAAAGACGCCAGTTTTTCAAGGACCACCCTTTTGGGGAGGAGATGAACAGTCTGCCTGCTGCGCATGTCAGACTGCCTGCCGGGTACAGTCCGCCTGCTGCGCATGTCAGACTGCCTGCCAGGTACAGTGCGCCTGCTGCGCATGTCAGACTGCCTGCCGGGTTTTTTTGACTTCCGGGGTGGAGAGAACGGGGGTAGCCTTTTTTGCCGGCTTGGCGGGACTCCGGGCGGCGCGGCACAGACGGTCTGACTCACTCCAAAGGTGGCCTAAATCGGTTTGGTGAGTTTTTATAAGGAATATAGACAGCCTAGATTTAAGACGATTTGTACTGTATTTCTGTTTTCCTATCCTTCTAATCAACAACACCTTATATACAATAAAGGCTCTATCTAGAAAACCAGAAGCTTCTTCCATTTACTAGTCTGGGAGATGAATTAAGGGAAGGGTTAAGTAGGGGAGATTTATGATCTAATATCCAATTTTAAATCTCACAGTTTGGCGACCCCGAAGGGACCTTAAGGACCCTCCCACCCTCCCTAGTTTGGCCATAAACCGGCTAATTCGGTGGATTTTCCAAATACCCCCCCCCCCCCCCCCCCGCGGACTTTCCCTTTGTCTAATCTCCCTTAAAGACTTTAAGCCTCTAAAAGTCTTGCTTTAAACAGAAAAGCCAGCCCAGTTTAAAGGGCAAGATGCTCGAATATTCTACCATCCCTTTGATTTTTCTCATCGGAATGTATTGGGACAGCATAACATCCCGACTTAGAGGAATAGTTTATTCAATGGTCCTTCATAACATTATTGGTTTTTTCCTCATTCAGGCAGCAAAAAGTTTTTTGTATAATAGTATACGTGAGAATCTTTGGGAAAATACGTTTAATATAAGTAGAAATTTTATGCCTGCAATTGAAATACCTTTTAATACCACATCCATAGTTCATACGACTAAGGATTTTATTTTTTTTTGTTGTTTTTTTTTTGTTTTTGTTATTATCATTGTTTTTGTTATTATCATTGTTATGATGTGGGGGAAACTCTCACATATGGAGAGAGACCTCAAAATGGCTGTTTCTACTAGAGATGATCCAAGTTCAGAATCAGATCAGCAGAAACTACTCCCTCTGCAGGAAGCTATAGAACATAGTAAGAAGGGAGTGCCAATTCAAGTCAGAAAATATAGCCCCTTTAGACCAAGTGACTTGAGCGCATGGAAATCAATCATCCCTAGTTTTGAGAAAAATCCAAACACTGTAATTTCACAGTTAAGGACTATATTTAATGCATATCAACCCAGTTGGGCTGATGTTACTTGCCTTTTGGAAACTTTACTGTCCCCAACTGAGATTACAGATATTATCTCAGCAGGAAATGCCCTTGTTGCGAAAGGTAAGGCCGATGTGGAATGGCCTCTAAAGGATCCAGAGTGGAATTATAATGATGATAGGGATTTCCAAAGATTAAAAGATGCTAGAGAAACACTTCTGAAGGGAATGGAATCTTGCTCTAGAAAACCGGAAAACTGGCAGAAATTTTTAAGCCTACCTCAGGAGGCTAATGAAAGACCAAACAGATTTTATGATAGACTTTGTGAGGCCGCTAGACAGTACACCAGATTGGATCCAGTAGATTTAAGAGATTCCTGTATCATTCTCAACACATTTGTTTATAATTCACTGCCAGAAATACGCAGATACTTTCTGAAACAATGTCCAGACTGGAGAAATCTCTCAGTAGATAGAATTAAGGAACTTGCAAATTATGTCTTTGACTCACGTGAGGAAGATCCAGATCACCCTAAACAGAGCATTCTGGCACCAGCGATTCCTAGTCAGCCATGTGGACACCGGAACAAGGACACTAAGGTGTGTTGTTACTGTCGTAAGGAGGGGCATGAATTGAGAGAATGTAGGACTTGGAGAAGAAATTCTAATTCTAATTACAGGCGAAATCAAAATAGAAATAGATCTTTTTGGAGGAATACAGAAAGGCAGTACCAGAATAATGGTAACCAAGACCCCCCTCAGAAGAGGACACAGGAATGATGGTGTCTTGGGGAGGAATGGAACATAGATAATGAAAGCCATATATTCCCAGATCCAGATTTTTTGAATGCACTTGTGCCAGTCCATTCACCTCCCCAGAGTAATGAACCACATGTCACCTTAAAAGTGGGGGAGACTTATTATGATTGTCTGCTAGACACAGGAGCCTCTAAATCAGTATTAGTAAGCAAACCAGATGCTGGGTGTAGACCTGTAGGATTTTTGAATGTAGTGGGAGTCTCAGGAAAGAGCCAGAGAGTGGCAAAATTGAATCCTCGCATGGTATCTATGGGGCCCTTAACAGTGGAACATTCATTTTTACTCATGCCTGATGCCCCTGTAAATTTATTAGGTCGTGATCTCCTTTGCAAGCTTAGAGCAACCATATCTTGTGCTCCAGATGGGGCTGTCTCCTTACAATTGCCAGAGGATACTGTTCATTTATTACCAATTTTACTTACAGAAGCTCAAGGAACAGCAGGGGAGGTATCCAAAATCCCCTCTGACATTCCTGAGTCTTTATGGGCCTCATCCCCTAATGAGGTGGGGCTCCTTAAGTCTGCCATGCCTGTTACCTTTAAAGTTAAGGGGGGACCACCCCCCTCCATTCCACAGTATCCATTGTCTAGGGAAGCAATAGAAGGGATCACCCCTATAATTGAGGCTTTGAAAAGCCAGGGTATTATTATTCCATGTCATCACTCTCCATGCAATACTCCCATTTTGCCAGTTAAAAAACCCAAGCCTGGGCCAGATGGTAAACCTGTTTATCGCTTTGTGCAAGATCTTAGAGCGATTAATAATTATGTTATTCCTAGACATTCTATAGTCGCAAATCCGGCTATGATAATTTCCTCAATTCCCTATGAATCTACATGTTTCACAGTGGTAGACCTTTGCTCTGCCTTTTTCTCCATACCAGTACATGAGGACTTCCAATATTTATTTGCTTTTACCTGGAAAAATAGACAGTGGACCTGGACTAGACTCCCACAGGGATTTGTAGACAGTCCCACATTATTTTCCCAAATTTTACAGCAGGATCTGGCCTCTATTACCTTTAAGGGCTCCACACTAGTACAATATGTAGATGACTTACTTTTGGCCTCTCCTAATGCTGAAATTTGTCAGGAAGATAGCCGTCACTTACTGCTGGAGCTGCACAAGAGAGGACACAAGGTTTCCAAGACAAAGGTACAATGGTGTTTGCCCCAGGTAGAATATTTAGGATTTATTTTGGCTGCTGGAACTCGCTCTGTCTCTTCTAAGAGAGTCCAGGCCATTCAACAACTCTCTGCCCCCACTACTAAGAGGCAGTTGAGAGCCATTCTGGGAGCAGCTGGGTACTGTAGACAATGGATACCCTCTTTTGGTGAAATTACTAAACCCCTCATAGCTCTTACAAAAAGTTCTGTTCCAGACAGTTTACAGTTGGATCCCCAGCATCTCTCAGCCATAAAAGAATTAAAACGGGCCTTGTTATCAGCACCTGCCCTAGGACTGCCAGATTATAGTAAGCCTTTCACTCTCTTTGTGCATGAACAAAGGGGGGTGGCTTCTGGAGTCCTGACTCAGTCACTGGGGCCTAACCAACGTCCTATAGCCTACTATTCAATTCAGCTGGACCCTGTAGCGGCTGGAGCGCCACCTTGCCTTAGAGCAGTGGCGGCCACAGCGCTTTTGGTAGAAAAAGCCTCTGATTTGGTCCTAGGTAACCCTCTAACTGTGCAATGCCCTCACGAAGTGGAGGCTCTCTTACTACGTCACAGGACACAAGCCTTTTCAGATCAAAGGCTGGCTAAGTATGAAATAACCCTGTTAGGTAATGAGAATATCACTTTAAAACGCTGCACAGTTCTTAATCCAGCAACACTACTCCCTAACTTACCATTCTCGGGGGAACCGTTGCATGACTGTGCTTCTTTAGTTGATATGGCTGAAAAACCCCGTGATGATCTTTTTGATACACCTTTAGAAAATCCTGATCTTGTCCTCTATACAGATGGTTCCTCATTTATGAGAGAGGGAACCCGTTTTACTGGAGCTGCTGTAGTTTCTGATTATGACACCCTCTGGGCAGCTTCTCTGCCTTCCCATTTTAGTGCACAGGCTGCTGAACTTGTGGCTCTTACACAGGCCTGTAATATAGCTAAAGATAAGAGTGCCACCATTTTTACTGACTCGAAATATGGCTTTGGCATATGCCACTTTATTGGTATGATTTGGCGTCAACGAGGCTTTCTAACATCCTCGGGCAAGGCTATTGCCAATGGGGACCTTATCAAGGACCTCTTAGATGCCCTAAAACTGCCTTCTTCCCTAGCCGTTGTACATTGCCCTGCCCACACAGGGAATAGTGATCCTGTTTCAAAGGGAAATGCACGAGCCGATTCTGCAGCCAAGCTTGCTGCATTAGAAGCTCCTGAACATGTATTTAACCTTTCACCTTCTGAGGATATTCCTTCCAACCTAACCTATGACGATTCTGAAGTAGAAAAGTGGAAAAAGAAATTTAAGGCGAAACAGATCAATGGCATCTGGGTGTCTCCGGAAGGTAAGCCATTTCTTCCCCGGAAATTCTACCACCAGGTATGCCTCTCTGTTCACAGAAAAGGCCATTTTGGTACACAAGGCATTGTAGACTCTATTAAGAGAACCTGGATAGCACCAGGTGTGACTAATACAGCATCTCGAATCTGCTCGGGCTGCTCCACATGTCAGTCTTATAATCAGTATGCTTTTAAGGTCAAAGCTTATGGAGGGCGTCCTCTAGCATATACACCTTTTGAGCACTTACAAATTGATTATATTACTATGCCAAAAGCAGGACATTATAAATTTTGCCTTGTTATAGTTGATCAGCTCACTCGGTGGGTGGAGGCCTTTCCCAGCCCCCGAGCCACAGCTGCCTTTGTTGCCAAAATTCTTCTTAAAGAGATAGTACCTCGTTTTGGCCCACCAGCCCGCATCGATTCTGACAAAGGCACACATTTCACTGATTCGATTTTATCCCAAATCTACTCTTTCTTGGGAGTGACTCCAAAATTCCACACGCCCTACCATCCACAAAGTTCAGGCCAAGTCGAACGTATGAATAAAGAGCTTAAGAGTATGATTGGCAAATTATGTACTGAAACCCATTTGAAATGGCCTGATGTTCTACCATTGGCATTATTCTATCTACGAAGTAGACCAAGAGGAGAACTTCATATATCTCCTTATGAAATGCTTTTTGGTCACCCTCCTATCCAAGCTAAAACTTTTTCCCCAGTTTATACATCACTGGTGGGAGGTGATACTTCTGTTGCTTCCTATATACAGGAATTACAGACCAGGCTACGTGAACTCCATGAGGCAGGAGCTGTGGTCCAGGCAGGACCATTAGACTTTTCATTGCATAACTTCAACCCAGGAGATAAAATATATGTAAAGAATTTTCAGAGAACCAGTGGAACTCAACCTGCCTGGGAAGGACCTTTTCAGGTATTATTGACAACTCCTACCGCCATTAAAATTGGTGAAAAAGACTCATGGATTCATTGCTCTCATATAAAGCCTGCACCATTCATAGGTGAAGAGATTTCAGATAGACCTGAGGTAGACGCTAAAGAGGTAAAAACCCTAACGATAGCAACTGTTAAAGAGCAAAGAAAGTTCAGAGGAAACAGGAAGTTCCCATTTAAGAATCCCACTGATCAGTTAAATGCTTTGGGACTCAGTCTTCGTAAAGTATCAGGAGACGGAAATTGCCTTTTTAGGGCTTTAGCAGACCAGCTAGAAGGTCACTGTAGAAATCATCTCAGACACAGACAAGAAGCTGCTTCTTATATGATTAACCATAGACAAGAGTTTGAGTCTTTTATAGTAAATGACTCCCCTTTTGAAGAATATGTTGATGAATTAAAGAAATTTGGAAAGTGGGGAGGAAATGATACAATTGTAGCATTTGCTAAGCAGCATCAGCTGAATGTTGTGGTTCATCAATTAAATCAGCCTTTATTGAAAATCAGTGGCACAGACAAAACTGATGCTACAGAACTCCACATTTTCTACCATAAAGAACATTATGACAGCATTAGAAAGATCAATGACAATTCAGAAACCCCTGCCACTTTGGCATGCAGAGAATTGGGGAACCAGTTAAAACAATGTGGCATACCCCAAACTCTAGCAGCTTAAATACCTTATAATTTAACAAGCATTTCCTTCTACAGGCAAAAGCACTGAAGTACATGGCCTAGTTTTCTGGCCTACCTCAACTATTTTTTTTTTTTATTTTATTAATTTTTGGGTTTTTTTGTTTTTGTTTTGACTTTTGAAAGGCACTGAAAAGACCTGGAATTGACTGCACCTTTAAGTTCTTTAAGAGCACAAAAGGGTGCTTAGCGAATCTTTTGCTTTTTATTTTTTATTTTTGGTTTTGCTTTGGTTTTTTTTTTTTACTTTTGTTTCTTTTGCTTTTCTTTAAAACTAAATTTTGTAAACTAAGTGATTATTCAAAGACATTTTAAGTATATGCTGTGGGTGAGGCTATCGGGCCTCAGAAGCTACCAGAATTCTTCTTTTTTTTTATTTACTCTTTCTTTTTGAGAGAACCATGAGTTCTAATGAGTTTTGTTTTATTTATTTATTTTTCTCCTTTCTCTTGTATGTTGTTCTGTTTAACTAAAAAGTACCAGAAATTGCTTGATACCTCACTGAAAACATTGAATATTGAATCTTGCTAATTGAAGTCTTATTTCTTTTTGATGAATTAATCACCACTTTAAGTATCTGCTACTGTTATACCAGAGAATTCATGTATAAGATGATGTGGTCTACTTGCTAAAAGAAGATTATGTAATAATGTCTAAAAGAAGATTATGTAACAATGTCTAATATAATCAGCTATTTACATTCGTTTATTATTTATATGTCATTATACTCTGGGTATGGTTTGGAATTATTGTATATATCACTAATATATTCTCAGTTATGCAGCATAGCACACATTTTTACCATCATATTGTCTTTGGTGAAATTAATGAGATTTCAGAAATATGGAAACTTATCATTTCAGAGACTAACTTGCTGTGAACTCTGACGCAGGCCCTGGAGAGAATATATGTGCAACAAAAGGAGAGACAGGTATACGTAAGTCCATGGTTTGCTTATGATGGTGACTATGTAGAGCACAATTACTAGGCACAGTCCAGTATTCATCCTCTCTCCCTCCTAATTTAACCTAATTTAACTGAACTTATTTATCTTTTTATCTCACTCAGTTGAATTCACCTGTGGCCTAGCACAATCACTGGCTGTCTCAGAACCATGAGATATGGTATGATAACCTTTCCATAACATTTTCAGGTGTCATGAACACATACTAAATTTGGCTTTGATCCAGACACATGGTGGTAAAAAGTGTTACACATTGCATAACTACCTCAACCCTCTATTACAAGTCTAACCATATAAAGGAGGGAATGTAATGGAATTTATTAATTTGATCATTGACAATGCTATGCTAAGGTTTTAAAAATACAGCAATTCAAACAGTTAAAGAAGATAATCCAGCTTTCCAGACCAGAGTCCAGAATCCAGTTTTCCAGACCAGAATCCAGTTTCCTCCTGATGACATCTTACCACTTCAAGAAGACAAGAGAACTCAGAGACTTTATATGAACTGTTTTGCTTTATTAGCTTTTACTATCTCCTTTCTGTTATATACTATCTGTAACATGTACTCTCTGCAGAGGCTCTCCCTTTGCAAGACTAATGTCAAAGCGTCGGTTCATGAGGAAAGAAAAAAAATCGCCCCTCTGGACAAAACTTTCCTCTCTTCCTTTTCTGTATTGTTGTTCGCATATTATTAGTCAGCAAAAGTTATTATATTCTTTTTACTGTTCCATCAAGGAAACATTCCGTTTCTTGAGGAAGCAAAGGGGGGAAATGTGGTAAAATATGAAAGTTTTTAACAGTCGGTTAGGATAAGTGAAAGACGCCAGTTTTTCAAGGACCACCCTTTTGGGGAGGAGATGAACAGTCTGCCTGCTGCGCATGTCAGACTGCCTGCCGGGTACAGTCCGCCTGCTGCGCATGTCAGACTGCCTGCCAGGTACAGTGCGCCTGCTGCGCATGTCAGACTGCCTGCCGGGTTTTTTTGACTTCCGGGGTGGAGAGAACGGGGGTAGCCTTTTTTGCCGGCTTGGCGGGACTCCGGGCGGCGCGGCACAGACGGTCTGACTCACTCCAAAGGTGGCCTAAATCGGTTTGGTGAGTTTTTATAAGGAATATAGACAGCCTAGATTTAAGACGATTTGTACTGTATTTCTGTTTTCCTATCCTTCTAATCAACAACACCTTATATACAATAAAGGCTCTATCTAGAAAACCAGAAGCTTCTTCCATTTACTAGTCTGGGAGATGAATTAAGGGAAGGGTTAAGTAGGGGAGATTTATGATCTAATATCCAATTTTAAATCTCACACATCCCCATATCCCTTTTGAAGGAATCCTAGAATATCTTTTTTTTAAACAGATAGAAAAGGGTTTTTTTAAAACAAAAGATCTAGGTCCTAATGCAAACTCTTCCACCTACTATTTATGTAATTTAGGGCAAAACAAGTTAATCCCTCTAAGACTCAATTTATGTACTCAATATAGACATACACACATATACATACATAGATACATATGTGTATATATGCACATGTGTACATGAGAATCTATAATACTATTGATTACATCAAATCCAAATTCTTCAGTTTACTATTTGAGCAAGTCTTTTATCATTCCCTCTTCCCCCAAACATTACCCCAGCCTCATCCCTTGATACTTCCTAATATTCAGGGTATTCTATTATACCATCTTCATTCATGCGTATACACATTTATGTATATGTATATATCTTAAACTTCATACACATATATGTATATATGTGCATGCATACAAACATATATATGCTACATATTCATTTTCATCACTACCTCTCCTTTTATGCTCTCTACACTCCTTTAACCATAAGTCGTTGCTCCTAATGTGCCACTTATAGAATTGCAATAATTTGGTTGGCTTCGTTAGAATAGGAGTTCCTTGAGGGTACAGCCTATTTTTGCTTTCTCTTTTCTATTCATAGCTTTTGACTGTGAGAAAATAATTCTTGATAATGGATTTCTTAGGGGACACAGGGACCCAGTCTTGATCAGCTTTCTCTTCACCCCCCACTTGCTCTTTTGGGGCCAGCTCAGGTCCATGGGTGGATCAATAGGAATGGAGATTAAAACCACACCTATCTTAAAACACCTTTACCCTTAGGGGGTCTGTCTTTGCACTAGACCCATATGTCAGCATGGTACAACTTATTTTAATATGGATCACCCTCAGGTTATGTCAACCAATGGAATTGAATGATTGTAGCCAATTAGCTTTGAGGAGTGTGTAAGAGCCACCTCTATTGAAGGAAGAAGGCATCTGGACTGCAAAAGGCTGGCTCTTTTGCACCTGGGACCCACTTGAACTAACCACTAGTTCTCTTCTCTCCCACTTGACAAAATGTGCTGGGTATTTAACTAGTGGGGAAGTTAGTCAGACATGCGGTCAATACTTTAGTAATAGGTGATCTTAATTGATAATAAATGCTAGGGGCAGCTAGGTGGACACTTAACTAGTTGTGTGACCCTGGGCAAGTCACTTAACCCCCATTGCCCTGAAAAAAGAAAGAAAGGAAGGAAGGAAAGAAGGAAGGAAGGAAGGAAGGAAGGAAGGAAGGAAGGAAGGAAGGAAGGAAGGAAGGAAGGAAGGAAGGAAGGAAGGAAGGAAGGAAGGAAGGAAGGAAGGAAGAAAGGAAGAAAGGAAGAAAGGAAGAAAGGAAGAAAGGAAGAAAGGAAGAAAGGAAGAAAGGAAGAAAGGAAGAAAGGAAGAAAGGAAGAAAGGAAGAAAGGAAGAAAGAAAGAAAGAAAGAAAGAAAGAAAGAAAGAAAGAAAGAAAGAAAGAAAGAAAATGCTTACTACCTAAACTGGTGCAATAACCTTTAATTTATAAGTAACAATATATTAGAAAAACTCCAGCCAAGTACCCCAATAATTTAGAATAGAAACCTGCTAGTCCCACAATATTTTAAATGACACATAACATAGAGCCTGGCTCCTAGTTAGCACTTAATAAATGCTTGAATGACTACAAGGGAAATCACCAAAATTTGTGTCTCCCTCTGGGTCACATGGTATCCTAATTTCTTGACATATTAATTTTGTACTACTGTCCCCTTGGTCTTTTTTTTTCAGTTGTTCTTATATTGAGAGTAGCCACCTACGCTTCCTACACAATGTTCCCCATAACATTACACAGACTTCTGAATGTATAGTAACCACTCAAACATCTGTTTATGGAATGAATGACTGAATGTCACCAGAAACTTCTGTATTTGGTCTTTCCTCATTTAAGTCCATTCCACATACTGCTGCCAGCCCAATCTATATTTAATGTTGTTTTTACTTCATCACAAGTACATGAGAATCTATAATATTATTGACTATATCAAATCCAAATTCATCAGTTTAATTTTTGAGCATAGTCTTTTATCATTCCCTCTTCCCCCAAACATTTCCCCAGCTTCAGCCCTTGTTACTTCCTAATGTTTCAAGGTATTCTATTGTACCTTCATCATTCTGAATGCTATTCTCACATAAGACTTTCTCACCCGTTCTTATATGGCTACATGCCATTCTCTTCCGTGAAAATGCCCTCTTTTTTTCCTTTTCTACCAATCTATGTCCTGCATCTCCTTCAACATCTGCCTCAAAATTCATTTCCTCCAAGCAATTTTACATGCAAAATACTACCTCATACCTTTAGGCTACATATCTCTAGCAATTATGCTTTCAATCTGTACTTTTAATTTTGCACTTGTTAATGGGTTGTTTTGTGGTCCATTTTATGCTATTTCATGTGCTTATATTTTATCTCCTCAATTCAATTATGAGCTCCTTGAAGCAATTTTTCTGTCTTTTGTCTTATAGTACCTTCTATAGTGCTCTGCATCCTGCATGTTCTCCAAACTTAGTAACTAATTTAATAACTAACAGCCAGACTGACTGGTAGAGGAGAGAAGAGGAGTAGAGCAGCAGATCTTTGGCAAGGAAGAAGAGGCTAACAGAAATTTTTCTCAGCTCTATTTTACTGAGACAGGGAAGGCAATGTTGTATAGTCAAATGAATACTCTCCAACGGTCTGCTAGTAAATGTTTAACAGACTCTCTGAAATACAGGACATACTTTTAAGTTTAACCTGCATAATTAACATTTTCTCCATTATATTATCAAGTCCTTATTTGTAGCATATACCAATTTCCAAGGAGCAAATATTCTCACTGAAAATTTAAGAATTGGTTGAGCTGGTATGACCTGGCTCCAGCACACCCCCGAACTGTCCCTGAAATTAGAGAGTCTGAGTTCAAATTTTGTCTCTGCTTTTTATTCCCTGTTGGACCTTGGGCAAGCCCCTTAACATTCTTAGTCCTCAGTCTCTTCACTGGTAAAATGAGGGCTTTGGACTAAATGATGCCTGAGTTCCTACTCTGATCCCATAAAAATCTCTCTTGTGAGATGTTAATATGTCTTTTCAACAGCCAGTACCTCCCAGCCTCTGGTGAAGGAACACAAGGAAGTACGCACTTTTACAGATAAAAATCAGGAAACAAAGAGTTCCTCTGGCCTCAGCAAAGGGACTTAATAAAACCAAGTCCTGCAAGTAGCTTAACATAATCTTGTACATAGAATATACTTGGTATAGAAACTCCTTCCAGGAAATGGCAGGCACTTTGGGAAGTTGCATTGATCTTTCAGGCCCATTAAATCATCTTATTAGTGTATTAAATGAATTAACACAATTTACAAAAGTGCTTTTTGCTTGAGTTTCATTTTAGCCTGAAAGACTTTTTTGATATATCTGCCATTTAGCCAGGGTCCTTGCCCTGGGCACTAGAAAAATTCATTCAGCTTCCAAAAATTCCTCATATTCCCAGGAAGGAGTTTGTACTCTGGAAAATATGAAATTATTAACTGTATCAATTATAATAGACAATGAGCATATAGTCATTAGGTTTTTATCCTTTCTTGACCTTGCACATTTTAACACCTTAAGTTCTTCCAAGTCTGCTCCTCAATTTTAATTAATGCTACTGCTTTACATTTGTATAGCACTCTACAATTTTTAAAATGCTTTTAGATCCATTACCTCATTTCATGGTTATGAATTTGCCTAGAATCCATGATTTTATTCTGCAAAGAGAAATTCTAGTGTTGGAATTCCCTCCATTGAGGCAAATTGCAATCCTTATATAATTTGGTAGGTTATTGCCTGAGATACACATAAAAGTTAGAAGAATTGCCCAGGGTCACATTACTAGTAGAATTTGATCCCAGGTCTTCCTAAGTCCCAGACTGTCATTCTATCTACTATCTCATGCCATTTAACTTCAGAGTTTATAAGAATCTACAAGTTTTTCTAGACCAACTCATACCTGAAGCATTAATCCCTCCCTCTACATCCCTAACAAGCAGTCATTTAGCCGCCCCTTGAACCTTGGCAGGGATTAGAAATTCCCTGCCTCATCAACATCACTTGTACATTGTACTTTAAGGTACAAATAACTTTCATTACAAGTCCCTGAGCTAGCCAGTACAAGTATTATCATTTACATTTTATATATGAGGAAACCGAGTTTGAGAATTGTCCAATATCAAATAGCTACTATTAGTACCAAGATTCAAATCTAGGTTTTCTAATACTCAGTCTTTCATTCTTTTCACTCTGTTTCCACAATGTTCCATCTATGCACAGTTTTAATTTTTTTAGGAAAATTTTCCCTGAGCTGAAAATGGCCTCCCTGAAACTTCTACACAATGATTCTAGTTCCACCCACTGAAATGAAGCAGAATAAAGCCAATCCATGTGATAACCTTTCATATAGTTCAAAATAAAAATCCTTGAATGTTGTCTTCTTTAGGCTAAAGATCTCTAGCATTAGTAACCCTAGAGCTAAAGGAAACAGCCAAGCTAGGGAAAAACAAAAAGTCTGCATTACAACTCTTCCACCATTATTGGTTTATAGGAGAGGTGTTAATAGATGATTATCTTTAAAGAAGATACTGTGTAACCCCAGACAAGTCATTTAATGTATCAGTGGTACAACTAAAACTTCCAAGTTGCAAAATAGGTGCCAGCCAGCATTGGCAGAGGGAGGTCCTTGTACCAAAAAATTTATTTAAAAATTTATATTGATGTAGGCTAGTGGCTACTCCTAGCGGATTATAAGGTGATCTTCAATGCTGTTGCCTTTAAATGGATTTTGTTATCTGTAGAGTGGAGACCAAAATCAGGTAAGTCTCCAGAACTGAGGAAGCTCATCATTCATCATGTATGTCACCTGGGGAATTTCTTTTCTATGGGTATATTTCTCAAGCAAACTAACCCATAAATAAGCGAATATGGTTTGTGTACTTTCCTCTATTGGATAATTTGGGTGCTTTGATGGTACTTGTTTCCTTCCCATTTATGGACATCAGTTTACTAGGAAAAGTTAATTTATGATGATTATATGTGGAGATACAGCCCAAACTGAATTTACGATAAGGTAATTACAATGGAACTCATCTTTGTCACAATAAGATTGGGCCTAATAAACAAAACAAAACAAAACCAAAAACTAGATTGGGCCTAATAACCTGAGACAACCAATTTCTTCACCTGATTCTCATTAAAATAGTTTTAAGTTTCCCCTTTTCTTCACCTTATCACATTACCACTGAATACAATCCAGCTTGCCAACATCCCTCTTAAAATGTGATAATCAGAACTGAACAAAATAATCCAGCTATGGATGATGAAGACAGGGAACAATGTAAATATCAGCTGCCTTGTTCTAGGCACTAAACATCTATTAACAGAGTCTAAGCTTTTGTATTAACTTTTGTAGCTGCTATGTTACACACTGTTTACTCCTACTATGCTTGCAGTCTATAAAAACCCCTCAAGTCTTTTTCTTCTCCCCTTCTTATTCCTGACTTCCAGACTTCAAAACTATGCCCCAGCCACCATCCTATCCTAGAATGTCCCTCAGTCCCTGGGGCTGCCTGAACCTGGACCATCTAACACTCAGACCTTCTTAACCCGAAATATTCCTCTGTAAGATCTGCCCCTTTTTCCCACTGGTGATTTCTTCCTGGAGCTCTCATTTTGTGGAGGGGCCCAGGCCATTCCTTATTCCCCTTTCGGCCCACTTCCTGGCTTCTGGACTCCAAAACCATGCTCCCTTCCCCTGATTTTCAGCTTCCCTTTGCATGCTGTCTTCTATCCTTAGAATGTAAACTGCTTGAGGACAGAGAATGACTTTCTTTTTGCTTATGGTTGTATCCCCAGCTCTCAGTACAGTGTTTAACATATGGTAAGCCTTTAATAAGTACTTGTTTCCTTCAGAAACTGTTGTCCAGAAATGTCTTCCTCATTCAAGGATTTTTTTAAAATCATGTTTCACACTTAATCTGATTAAATTTCATCTTATTTTAAGTCTCATAACAATCTTGTGAGGTAGATAAGGTAGATGTTATTATGAGGCTCAGAGACACTAAATGCTTTGCTCAGTGTCATATGGCTAAAAAGTAAGATAACCTAGACTCAAACCCAAGTCTTCCTTTGCCTGTTCCAGTGTTTTTATTTATTTATTTGTTTCTTTATTTTAATTTTTGTGGGGCAATGAAGATTAAGTGACTTGCCCAGGGCCACCCAGCTAGTAAGTGTCAAGTTTCTGAAGGCAGATTTGAACTCAGGCCCTCCTGAATCCAGGGCCAGTGCTTTATCTACTGCATGACCTAGCTGCCCCCCAGTGCTTTTATTACTACATGAAACACGCTGCTTGCCCATACATACATACATATATATGTGTATATGTATATATTCTCTTGGTTATTTTTATTCTAATATATAACCATATCAATATCCAACTGGGGGATGATAATAATTAATGTTTGAGGTAGAAGGGGGAGGCTTGCCTGCAAAAATATGGAAAGAGATTACAGTAAAAAAGAAACAAAATGAAGCAAAAGAAATGAGGTTACTATTATTGATCCCATTTTTTCTTTTTATACTTTCTTGTTCTTTGTAAAGAGGAGGCATGGGGAAAAAGAGAGGGAAAGTATACAGGGATATAATGGCAAGAAGAACATAAATAATCATATCTGTGAATGTCAATGGGATGAATTCACCCATAAAATAAAGAAGAGCAGAGTATATTCTAAAAGAGAATCTAATAAAATGTTGTTTACCAAAAAAATACTTGAAAAACAAAGATGCACACAATTAAAATGGCAGGGGAGATGGGGAAGAACTTATTATGCCTCAGGCAAATTTTTAAAAGTAGTAATGGGGCAGCTAGGCAGCGCAGTGGATAAACCACCAGCCCTGGATTCAGGATGACTGGAGTTCAAATCTGGCCTCAGACACTTGACACTTATTAGCTTTGTAACCCTGGGCAAGTCACTTAACCCCCACTGCCCCACCAAAAAAAACAAAAACAAAAAACAAAACAACAAAAAAAGTAGTGAAAATCATGATTTTAAGGCAATAGAAAAAAATAGATGTTTAAAAGATAAAGAGGGAAATGTATTATGTTTATGGGTACCATAGATAAATATATATATATATATATATATATATATATATATATATATAAAATTGTAATAGTAATACTCCCAATAGCCAAAGATATGAGAAAAAAGCTAATCAAATCACAGGGATAAATAAATAACAAAACCATAATGGTTGGGAGAAATTAAAGACTTGAACATAATTTTAGAAAAATTAGATATGATAACTTTCTGAATAAGAATTGAAAGGAGCATTAAAAGGAGTATTGCTCAGCTGTACATAACACATTTTCATGGCTTATTTGCTCCTGGGCTAGATTTTTATTGAGACCTTTTCTTTCTGTATCTATGGTATTTTAGCTTTCCCTGTTATTTACTCTATGGTCTCTCTTGCTTCACTAGAACTATAAACACTTAATACTAGGTTACAAGATGACCATAGCCTCCTCAGATTTGGGATACAGGGTTTTCTGGTCTGGGTCACTACCTTTAGTAATGTCTTAGGTATTGAACTGGTGCCATCTATAATTTTCTTCAGACCATCTGCCATTACCTGTGAAGGACAATGATGATGATATGGCTAGTTTTGTGATACCATTATAATAGGTATTCACCAGATGCTATGTCTTCTGATTCTTTTCTTCAAAAAATAAAATATACAGAACATACAAATTTAAGGACTTTGGGTAGTCAACAAATCTTTGGCCCCTTATATTTCTTGATTCTGAGCTACATTTTCCTATATATTTTTTAATCATCAGTTCAATTTAATTCTAATAAATATTATTTAGTGCTGTTAGATTCAAGGCTCTATGCTAGGTGCTAGATCCTCCCACCCTGTCTGCCACCAGCTTGTATTGGAGGTACTGCATATTATTTTCTACTTTGGAGGATTTTTTTTCAAGTTCTTTATTACAGAGATCAAATTGTTTTATCCTCCATTGATGCTAAAGTGGAAATTATTTTCATGTTGTTTCCTTTTTTTGTTTGTTTTGTTTTCTTTTGTTTTGGGCGGGACAATGGGGGTTAAGTGACTTGCCCAGGGTCATACAGATAGTAAGTGTCAAGTGTCTGAGGCCGGATTTGAACTCAGGTACTTCTGAATCCAGGGCCGGTGCTTAATCCACTGCACCACCCAGCCGCCCCATTGTTTGCTTTTTTAAAAAATTACGTTTGCTTTTAAAGTATCTCATCAAATGGTGTTTCTTCTTGTCTTCCAGTGCATTTTTTTTTGGATGGGACAATGAGGGTTAAGTGACTTGCCCAGGGTCACACAGCTAGTAAGTGTCAAGTGTATGAGGCCAGATTTGAACTCAGGTCCTCCTGAATTCAGAGCCAGTGCTTTATCCACTGCACCACCTAGCTGCCTCCTTCCAGTGCAATTTGAAAACAACTTCACTAACTCCTTTATTCTCCTTTCTAAGAATAATTTGGGAGCTGTCCTTCCATTTAGCTATAACATCTAACTTCATTTATGAGAATATTAATATATTACAAAGTGTGCAGTGTTTCCCAAACTATTTTTGAAATGTGTAATTGCCCTATATACACATTTACTCAAGCCCAACTTCCCACTACAAAGAAGGTAAAGTTCAAGGTTAAAGGGTACGCTGGCCTTGAATTTTCTAACAGACACTAGAGTGCTACATCAATATAAGGTCCACAGTGATGGGAGGGGAGGAAGTTGTTCAATGAACTCTTTGCTTTAGCAAAATTCTGTGAAACTGTGAATTAAGAGAAATAAATTAGACCTTTCATCATCTACTGGACTACTGGATCCCACATCAACTCTCAACTGATTTGTGTTGATAGATAGATATAGATAGATAGACGTAGATAGATGTATGTATGTATGTATATATATATATATATATATATATATATATATAAAATTCAAATACTTTTATTTCTTTGCATCCATTATGAAATCTAAAAGTAGCATCTCCTCCCAAGCTACTTTCCCAAACTTTTATACACTCTAGCAGGTCAGGTCCCCAGGTGGGCAGTTGCTACTCTCATAGTTATAGGGAAAACCTTAAGAGCCTGCAGTTTCTAGTACTGTCACTCACAGGCCCCCATAGGTATGCTCCCCATTAATAATTAGCCATTAGCTATCAATTACCTCCTTAATAGAATAACTGATAAGATGAACCAACAACAGTACAAAACATTCCCCTAAACCAGAGGCACACACAAGGTCTTTAGGGAGAATAGGCTCAAATATAAAGTACAGTGATAATAAAGTACATGTGTAGAGAACACATGTGGTCCAAAGGCCACGACTCATAACTCTTGGTTCCTGAAAATCCTTTCTTGATCAATAGTCAACATTTCTTCTCTGATACAAGAGGTCATAACCCTTGAATTTTTTCCTCCCTCAGGTGTCTATCTTTATGTATATTTATGAATCCATGTTTGTCCTCAGTGTGACCTGCTACTGGTCTCTCAGATCACATGGTCAATGGGAGAGTAGGGTACAGTGTACTCTATCTGCACTGACTCCTTACATACCCCTTGCTGCCCTTTGGTACAAGCAAAAGGGTCTCCTTCTTCAAGGTACTCCCAAGCCCAAAGTCCTCTATCACTCAATTACCCCCATTAAACTAATTGCTATTTCTAAGTATAGATGCAAATTGTAATTTGATTTTTTCAATCAAGCATGAAATATTTCCTTTGTGGTATCATGTACTTATTCAATGGTTAAAAGTCCTGTGGTACTCTAATCACAAATTGATTAAGCACTTGTGTGAAAATTATAATAAAATGATAGAATATTTTCATAATACCTAGTTTATTCTGGTGATTTACTGGGGGAAGGGACAGAACTCTATCCTTATGTACACTTAAAAGTTAAAAGTTTTTCCAAATATTTATGATTCTAGATAAATCACAGGATATTTGACTAAAAGTCAAATACCATCAAGGGAAATATGGCAAATTCATCAACATAAGTCTTGTTAATTGTAAATTATTCATTTATTTTGGACCAGCTACTCTTTTTTTTTTAAGTCATTAGACTCATACCTAAATCACAAAGTTTGGATTTCATAAATACTTTGGTCAAATTTCTCACTACTAGCTACATACGCCTTTAGGTATAAACAATGCAAATACTTTAAGGATTTGGAATCTGAAAATCCTAATGTTTAATCCCAAGAAAAAAATGCTTCTCTAAATTGATAATATAAAGCTGGTCAAGAAAGATGGATAATTATTAGTGCCTCCATTTCAATAAATTGATTAGGTCCCTTTGGTCAAATCAAATTATCTTCAACTACTTTTACCTTCATACAACCTGTTATATTTAGGTGTTAAAAGCCTTGGATTTTTTTTTTCCTAATGTTTACCTACTTACTGTGTTTACATGTGTTTTTCCTCAACTGCTACACAGAAAGTAATCTCATTTTTTCCAGTCCCTGTCTATCACTATATATAGATTATCAAAGACTATTTTGGTAAACTAACTATATTACTTATAATCATGATATTACCTTTGGCCCTGAGAAGTTCTATTATGCCCACTTACACAGCAAGATTTGTCCCTGTTGTAACATAACTCTTTATGCTCCTACCCCTCATCCTCCATACTGTCTGGGCATTCTAGGGCATCTATTTGAATGAGTACTCTTATTTCCAGATTATACCTGGTCAAGATTAATCCCAGTATGTGAAATTTTACTTAAGTCCATAACTATGACACCTGAGGATTCATAGCCCTAAGTGAAAGTTCTCTTTGTCACTAGACCTTTTGTCCCCTTATGTATTAAGTGGTTAGGGAAATGTTGTGCCGAAATCAATCTAAATTAATTGGATTGGAGCTCCTTCAGCTCTCAAACAAAATAAAAACAAAAAGAGAAAACCTTGCATGTCATGTTTTTCTGTCCCACTGCTATAGTCTCACTTCTAACCAAAATATGCTTTTAAAAAAGTATTTGAAGTTTTAAAAGCTCTTGATACTTTGATCAGAAGATTTTCTGTTAAGTAACTTCTGGTTCTGAAAGATACTACCATATTTTGGGAGTGGCGTTTAAAAGAATTCTTTAAAAAATTTTTATTAATAACATTTTCACTTTCTTTAGTCTCCTTTTTTTTTCTTTTGCAGGGCAATGAGGGTTAAGTGACTTGCCTAGGGTCACATAGCTAGTAAGTGTCAAGTGTCTGAGGTCAGATTTGAATTCAGGTCCCCCTGAATTCAGGGCCAGTGCTCTATCCACTGCACCACCTAGCTGCCCCTCAGTCTCTTCTTTCTGTTTCAAATTTTACCCTTGCCAATAGGCTTCCCAATCCATAGCACCTCCACCCTGCCAAATGAGGAAATCTACAAAAGGAAGTTTTAGAAACTTGGGATACTTCAATAATTCAGTTGATTCACTATCCCACTGGCTTAACTTGTCCTTCCATTCTTGCAAGTCACAACCCATGCATACTTTTTCATTCTGTGTGATTCTTGTCCATGCCTTTCCATAAATTCTCCATAAAGGAGCTACCTAATGCTCTGGAGGCCTTCTGTGTCATTATGATTTCAAGACTACCTAGGTGACTCTCAAACTGTCCACCTTTCATTTACCAGAAGGTCCTCCTTTTAAAAAATAATACAGAGCTAATAACTTAAAAAAAAAGTTTCAGAAGAATTTTAACACAGAATCAATGAAATGCAAACATAAAGATATAAATGTGAATTTACATATGTGCATAAACATTCACTTTAATTAAGTGGCAAAAGAGACCAGCTTATTAACAATTCACATTTTGGGGTTATAATGACACCCCTATTTAAGTTCCTCATCTGTAAAAGTAGTGGGTTAGTCCCTTTGGCTTTAATATTCTATGAGCATGTGTCAAATTGAATAGGATACCTTTAATTAAATTCCCTATATGTATACTCACAAACATATATATTCTATGGATGTATCTAAGACAAGTTTACTATAGCCTCAAAAGTAATGCAGTGATTTACTCGTCTAAAGTTCTGTGCATCCCCAAATAATTGTCAATAAACTAGAATAATCCATAAAAGTGACAATTAGCCAAAGCAAAGTCACTTTAATCTTTAAGGAATATCTGGCAGGCACAAACTTCCAACAGTACTTGGAACTTACTTTCTTCCCTAGGTTCACTTTGTGCTCCCTTTGATTTTCAAAACTTCCATAAGCAGCAAGTGTGAACAAAGCACTGAGTGAGGCTTCATCTCCATTTGGGCTTGTAACCCTTCTCCAAACACAATTATGGCCAAGCACTATTGTAACCTGATTTGCATTTTCACTAACTGAGTTACAAAGCATATTGAGAATGCCTGCTATGCATAATAGAGACTTGTTAGAAGACTCCATTGCTTGGCCTCTGTGAACGCTAATGAAACATTTTTATCTTTCCCCCTCTCATCCATTGAAATTGTGCAAAAGCTTCACCTGCTGCAACTTTGTTCAAATACAGCCTTCCAACATGTGAGCTGAGCTAGGCAAGTATTTCAGGTGGCAGGATTCTGTATCCACAGTGGACAAGGCCCCAGGGACAAAGTTTCAGCCTTAACTTTGAGCCTCCTTTGCTTTTGTTGTGTTGTGTTACAACCTTAGCATTATCTCACCCTGGACTTTTTATCTGTGAATATCTAAGTCCTGTCTTGTGGAAAACTAATTACTGAACCACTGAGAGCTTCATAATGTCCTGCATTTAAGTCCTGAACATCATACATAATGCATAGGAAGCAGTCTCTGCACTCTGATTACAGAACACTGTCATTAAGTGAGCAAATTAAAGATGTGAATAATTCACTGGCTGAGCTTATTGTCAGTGCTGCATTGTGAAATTAGAATTTCTAATAAGTACTGCAATTTTTTTAACCCAATTAACACAGAGAACATCTTGAGACTGATTAGTACAATAAAAATTATTACCTTATTCTTTTGCTTCACAACAGCCAAATTAAATACTGTACTTAATTATGCAGCATTCATTCCTTCTCTGCTAAAGGAAAGAGGAAGAAAAAAAAAACAACTATCGTTTTAATAAGAGTTCTAATAGCTGAACGTGGGCTAGAAATACATCCCATGCATCTATGGCTCACTGTCTTTTTGCAAAGTTTTTTCACCAGGGGTAGACTATCTTAACACTAGTCTATTCTCAAACAAAATATTTTTTCTTTAAAAAAAAAAACACTATACAAATAACTAACAAAGTAACTAACCTTTCCAGATTGAGTTACATAGAGTCAATCTTTGCTTCTTGTTTTCTTTAAAATGCAGCTCAAACACAGATTTGCCCCCACTACACCTCCTGTCTATGTTTGAGACTGAAAAAAATGCATATTTTAAAAATTCATTCATTAGGAAAATCAAGAAACTGAAACAGTGTGCCTTACCTCAGGTTCTCATTTCGCTCACAAGAATGTGTCTTCATTCAGCCAGGCTGGTGGAAAAGTCCAGCTAATGCACAACATATTGGTCCTTCTCATACAGGGTGTATGCTGCCATGTTAAATAAGGAAAATGATCATTTAAATCGGGGCTTTTGTCTCCCAATATTTCCTCCTGCTGCCCCTTTTGCATCAAAGACCAGAGCAGCCGGCACATCTGGTGGCAGTCATTGCCACTGGCTGCAGCTGCCCATGGGTTAGCTTTCCCCTTTCCTGCCCAGCTCCTTTGCATCTCCATTCTGGGCAACTTCAATTCCACCCCCCCCCCCAATAGGGGAAAAGAAACGGTGACATTGCGTTCAGAATATCAGATTATTTCCCCCAGTCTCTGCAGCCATCTCCTTTCTGTCTAGATATTTTATAGAGAGGGAGAGAGTGAAAATAGCGAAGGTGCTCTGGAAATCAGGCAGACACAATGCAATAGGGAGATAGAGAGGAAGGAAAGGGAGATGAGAGCGAGAGAGTGAGAGGGAGAGAGGTGGGGGGGTAGCTGTCAGTGCAGATAAATCTGCATATGGAAATCAAGGTTATCCTGGGTACAGTTTTATTTAACTATGATCTACTGTTTTTTTAATTAGACTGGAATTTTAGAGAGGGAAAAGGAGAGTCTTACAACCCAGAGAGCAACTTCTTATTCAGTAGAGTCTTAGAATCTTATTGCAGTAACAGAAGTTTCAGGGAGAGAGAATGGAGAGAAAGAGATTTTAGGAAATGAATGAGAGGAAGAAAAAAAGGATGGAAGGAAACAGAAAAAGAAGGAAGGAAGGGAGAGAGAGAGGGAGGGAGGGGAGGAACATGGGAGGGAGGGAAGGAGAGGGAGAAAAAAGGAAGGAGGGAGGGAGGAAAACAGGAATCAGAAGACCTTTTGTGATAGGAATAAAGTGTTCATTTAAAACTGAGGAAGAATCACAGAATTGAAAAAAGACCCCAGTGTCTATCTAATCCAACCCTTAATAAGAATCCTCTTTAAAAGGTACCCAACAAGTGGTCCTCAATGCTTTGCCTATTTGGTATGATGAAGAGAACTCACTACCTCCATAGGTTTTGTTGCTGTTCAGTCATTTCAGTCATGTCCAACACTTCATGACCCTATCTGGGGTTTTATTGGCAAAGATACTGGAGTAGTTTGCCATTTCCTTCTCCAGATCATTTTACAGATTGGGAAACTGAGGCAAAGAGCCTGGGGTCATACAGCTAGTGTTTGAGACTGGATTTGAACTTATGAAGATGAGTCTTCCTGACTCCAGGCCCAACACTCTATCCATTGAGCTACCTAGCTACCGCAGGTAAGCTTAAAAAACCCTCCCAGCTCTTAAATTTATTGTTATTTTTCAGTTCAAGGATTTTCTTGGCAAAGATACTGGAGTAGTTTGCCATTCCTTCCCTAGCTCACATTACAGATGAGGAAATGGAGGCAAAAAGAGTTAAGTGACTTGCCCAGAGTCACACAGCTAATAAGGGCTGAAACAGGATTTAAGTTCATTCCAATTTCAGAAAGTTTAATGGTTAGAATTTTGTTTTCTTTCATGAAGCCAAATCTACCTCTTGCAACTTCTAACCATCACTCCTCATTCTTCCTTCTGGTGCCAAGCAAAACAGTCTAATCCCTCTTCATAATAGTTGAAAAACCTCTTCACAACTTTCCTAATTTTCTTTCCCTGTTCTTTGTAC
The DNA here is from genome assembly GCF_019393635.1 of Dromiciops gliroides. NCBI lineage: Eukaryota > Metazoa > Chordata > Mammalia > Microbiotheria > Microbiotheriidae > Dromiciops > Dromiciops gliroides. The sequence continues at coordinate 324,537,665 of NC_057864.1, read as the reverse complement.
TGAAGACTACTCTACTTTGGTCAGCACAATCCCTGACATATAGTGGCTGCTTAATCAATCAATAGACATTATTAAGTGCCTACTATGTGCTGGGGACTATGCCAAGCAATGGAATACAAAAAAAGGGGCAGAAGACAGTCCCTTGCCCTCAAGGAGCTTACAATGTAAGAAGGGGAGACAACAAACAAATGAATATATACAAGCAAGCTATATACAAGATAAATAGAAACTAACAGAGGAAAGTCACTAGAATTAAGAGAAGTTGGGAAAGGTTTTTTGTAAAAGACAGGATTTTAGTCAGAAAGTCAGGGAAGTTAATAGGCAGAGATGAGGAAAGAGAACGTTCCAGGCATGGGGGACAGCCAGAGAAAATTCCCTGAGTCAAGAGATGTAGCGTATTCGTGGAACAAGAAGGAGGACAATGTCACTAGGTCAAAGAGTAGGGAAAAGTAAGGTGTGGGAAACTAAGGAGCAAGAAGACTGGAAAGGAAGGAGAGGGTGAGGTTATGAAGAACTTTGAATCTTTGATTTGTATTTGATCATGGAGGCAGTAGAGAGCCACTGGAGTTTATTGGGGGGGGGGGGTGACATGGTTGAACCTGTATTTTAGGAAAAGCACTGTGTGGGTTGAACAGAGGATGGTTTGAATGGGGAGAAATTTGAGGTAGGGCACACCCTCCAACAAGCTATTGCAGTAGGTCAGATGTGAGGTGATGAGGGCCTATACCTAAGTGGTGGCAGGGTCAGAGGAGAGAAAGGGGCATATATGAAAGGTGTTGCAAAAGTGAAATTGACAGGCCTTGACAATAAATTGGATATGAGGAGTGAGAGATAATGAAAAGTTGAAGATGACTTCTAGATTTTGAGCCTGTGGGACTGGGAGAATGGTGTTGCCCTCCACAGTAGTAAGAAAGGTAGGGTGGGGGGCAGCTAGATGGCGCAGTAGATAGAGCACCGGTCCTGGAGTCAGGAGTACCTGAGTTCAAATTCAGCCTCAGACACTTAACACTTACGAGCTGTGTGACCCTGGGCAAGTCACTTAACCCCAATTGCCCCACCAAAAAAAAAAAGAAAAGAAAGGTAGGGTGGGAAAAGGGTTTAAAGGGAAAAATGAGTTGTTTTGGACATAATGAATTTAATATGTCTAGTGGACATCCAATTCAAGATGTCTGAAAGCCAGCTGATGTGAGACTGGAAGTCAGCAGAGAATATGGAAAGGAATGATAGATTTGAGAATTATCACCATAGAGATGGTAATTAAATCCTACAAATCTGATGATATCAAGTAAGAAGTAGCATATTTAGCCCACTAGGATTATCTAGAGGACCTCAACATCTAAAAGTAATCCCTTTTTGAGTGGGATCCTGGTGAATCTCCTCCATGACAGTGGCAAATAGCTTTGGGGAGCATAATTTGGCCTGTTTTATGCTTTGTCTGATATTAATGATCAAAGAGTCATCGAACAATGTTATCTCTAGTGTTCTGTCTTTCAAAGAATCTTTTATAATTTTTATATAAGTATGGAAGAAATTGCTCCAAGTGTTTTGCTCTACCACATCAAATGCTCTTTTTTTTTTTTAACAACAATCACAGTGATATCATGTATTTTGTATATATTCCTGGCAATTGTGTGATTGTAAAGATGTAGTCCACTATGGAATATTGTTTGAGAAAGCCTGCCTGCACCCTCATCAAGAGTGACCTTGTCAATTCATGGGTAGATTTTGCCATAAAAATTGTATATACACAGAAGAGTAGGTACATGAATCAGTAGATATTGACGTTCTCTCTGTTATTTTTTGGCTTTATGGATTTTGAGCGGTTAATAAAGGTAAAGTTTTGTTTTTTTTTCTTATGCCTTTTTTGATACACATTACAAAGAAATACACATACAAATATATATTACAAAAACAACCAATAACAACAGATGATTCCATTTCAATACTAGCCCATCTATCAAATTTGCAATTAGAGAAAACCCTAAAAGGAGGAAAGACAATGACTCTCCTGAGCTCTCCCCAAGACCCTTCCAAATACCTTTAATAATGCCATATAATTATTCCTGGAGTAGGAGAATCCACATAAGGCCAGGGCAAAATAATTTTCGAACCAAAGAAAATTTAGAAGGTTGACAGGAAAGGTCTGTTGTAGAAAAAAAAAAAACACTAAAGTATTTCTCCTTGAAAAATTTGGAATATAGCAAATAGTTACCAAAAAAACTCCACAACTTGAATTCATAATTGACAGAACAAATATTCCTTGCAAGGTAAATTAGTACTTGAGTACGTCTATGGATTGGTAGTTTCATTCAATCTAGTATTCCCTCCAACTGTGCATACCAGTAGCAATTCACGTCTTCCCATTCTCCAAATCCTCTGGTAAATCCTTCATAGAGAGTCAACCCCTCGGTCTTTGACAACCTTCTCGACATCTCTCAAAATTCTTTAGATACCAGTAAATTATGTAGGCTGCCTGTTTGTCCTCCACTGTTCTCCATAATAGCCAGAATACCTTTTTTCCCAGATAGACATTTCACTGATGACACCCTTTAGGCCCCTTATCTCACAGAATTCTTCCTTGGTGGTGTGTTTTGACCTACTCATACTCATTGTGCATCTCTCCATTGTTCTTTCAATGACCTACAGCTTTGATTCTTTGGAGACTTTGATGTTCCATGACTCTCATACAATATTCTTGGCAGGCTAACTAGGTCTCATACAAATTTTAATAGATTTTCTATTTCACTCTCCACAAAAGATGCTCAAAATATGCTTGTCTCCCATGGCATGTTCTTTCTCAATACTCAACTAAGGACTTTGCCTCATACTTCACACACACGTAGATACACACACACACACACACACATGCATACACACACGCACACACACAGCCATCAGTCATGAATTCTACTGTAAAGAATTAATTGTTATAGGGGTTGTAGCCGTCACCATGGCGCCGGCACCTCACATCATCACCACTCGCCGACGCCTACAGGGGCCTGGCAAAATTATAATGGTTGGAAGCCTAGTGAGGGCAATCATGTAACTGCCAATTGGCTGGCTGCTCTGACAGTCACATGACTTCCCTCACTAGGCTTCCGATCATTATAATTTTGCCAGGCCCATGTAGGCGTCCGCAAGTGGTGATGACGTGAGGTGCCAGCGCCATGGCGACGGCTACAACCAGTGGGTGGAGCATTGTGCCATTTGCAGAGCCCCAGAGGCCAGTGCATGCGCTGAGGTGTTTTTTTTTAATTCTAGCCAAAAGATGGGGTCATAAAAACCTCAAATAACAATTAATTCTTTACACTACCTACATCCCTTTCCTTCATATGACATCACTCAGACAACTTTCCCCACTATTTCCTCCTTTACTCTGGCTGGTCTCAAATAAAGAGGTGGCCTTTTCCTCATCAGGACCATCTCTTCTATATGCCTTGATGAAGCCTCAATGAGGAAAAGGCCACCTCCTTTACATGTACCTTTAATGCTATCCCCTAGATTAACTCAACTGTCACCTTCAATATCTCCCCAACTAATGGATCCTTTTCTCCATCCATTAAAAAACCCTTACTTGGGGCAGATGGTGGCGCAGTGGATAGAGCACCAGCCCTGGAGTCAGGAGTACCTGAGTTCAAATCCGGCCTCAGATGCTTAACACTTACTAGCTGTATGACCCTGGGCAAGTCACTTAACCCCAATTGCCTCACTATAAAACAAACAAAAAAAAACCCTCACTTAAACATATTATTCTACTAGTTATCCTTTATTTTCCTCCCTTGAAAAGTAAAGTTTTGAGAAAGCCCTCTATTCTTGTTACCTACATTTCCTCTCCTCTTATTCTCTTCTAAACCCTCTGCAATCTAACTTCTGACCTCATCTGTCAAGTGAATATGGTCTCTCTAAGGTACCAAATGATCTGTCAACTTGCCAAATCTAATAGCTTTTCTCAGTTTTCATCCTTCAACTCTTGGCTGCATTTAACACTAATAATTACCTTTTCCTCCTGAAGCTCTCTTTTCTCTCTCTGGATGTCTCTTACACTCTTCTCTCCTCATTCTCTTATTTGTCTTTCCCCTCTCAGTTTCTTTTACTAATCCTTCAACCATGGCATGACTACTAACTGTGGTTGTCCTCCAAGCCTCTATCCAAGCCCTGTTCTCCTTTCACTACATTCTTGGTGATCACTTGGTGATCTCTTTAGTTCCCATGGGTTGATATATTATCTCTGTGCAGGTGATCTTCAGATCTATATCTCTCCTGAGCTAGAGATCTGCATTACCAACTACATTTTTAGATGTCTCAAACTGAATGTTATATAAACATCTCAAATTCAACATGTCCAGAAGAAAGCCCATTATCCTTCCCTCAAAACCCTGCCCTCTCTTCCAAATTTTCCTGTTACTCTCTAAGCTACCACTAACTTCCCACTCACTCAGATGTCATCCTCAATTTAGCACTTTCACTCACCCTGCATATTTAATCTAAACCCTAATCTTATGAACCCTACCTTCACAACATCTTGTATGTATCCCCTTTTATCCACTCATACAACACCATTGCAGTTCAGGTCCTCATCACCTTTTGCCTGGGCTATTGGAAAAGCCTCCTAAATGATTTCCCCTGTCTCAAGTCTCTCCATTGCAATCAGTTCTCCACTCAACTGCCAAACTGATTTCTCTAAAGCTCAAGTCTGACCAGGACACCCCTCAAACTCAATAAACTTCATTAGTTCCCTATAACCTCAAGGATCTTAGTAGTTAAAATTTTCCATAACTTGGCCCTTTCTACTTTTCCATGATTATGTTTTACTTGCCTCCATGAATTTTCCAATCCAGCAATACTCACCTAACACTTCACATGCTGTCTCCATGACTATACTGACTATCCCTCTTACCTCCTTCTTGAAATATTCTCCCTTTTTTTTGGTGAGGCAATAAGGGTTAAGTGACTTGTCCAGGGTTACACAGCTAGTAAGTGTCAAGTGTCTGAGGCTGGATTTGAACCCAGGTCCTCCTGAATCCAGGGTCGGTGCTTTATCCACTATACCACCTAGCTGCCCCAATATTCTCCCTTTTAACTTATGCCTTTGTTTCCCTGGCTTACTTCAATATTCAAGTTAAGTCTAATCTTCTGCATGAGACCTTTCCTGTTCTCCCCAGCTAGTAGTTCCTTGACCTGTGAGACTTCAAATTCCTTCTCCAACAGTGACTAGTGTGTCTGACCCTGGGGATGTCATTTAACCTTTCCCTGATAGCCTGTTTTCTCATCTGCAAAGTGGAGATAATAATAACATGAACTTCCCAAAGTTGTTGTGATAATAAAATTCATAAAGCATTTAGCAAAACTTAACAATCTGTATAAATGTAGCATGCATTCTCTGACCTCACTCTGCTAAATCCAGTTAAACTATGTCTGCCCCTTTGGGTTCTAGGGTTACCCTCAGGATTGGATAGTACCTTCTACTACCATCAGCTCAAGTCCCTACTAGCTGTGCTTTCCTCATTAATAGGTGCCAGTATCTGACTACTCAGTTCCATTTAATCACTTAACATCAATTTACTTTGAAGATATAGCAATAACAATACAGTTGGGCCTGCTTTCCCCTATCGCATATGTCTTTGGGGAGATGGCTCACTCTTAACTCATTTTCTATAATAAATTTAGCCCCACAAAGTTCATGTCTGGAGCCAGCATGATTGATGGATATATCCTTATCTTAGCTACCCTTGAGTTTCTTCCAGAAGGCTACACTTGTGAGTTATTCTTTGTTCCTCTTGGCAGATACTAGGAAGGTTGCAAAGCCCAGATGCTAGGATGTCAGGACACCTTTCTCCCTTCACCTAAATTGGAAAAGAACAGATGCCAAGGCATGCAAAGAACCCAGACATATATTCACAGGGTTATAGGGCCTTGGAAGGGAGAAAGCCAAAGGTCTGTCCCTTTATAGCATTGTCTCTCACTACATATTACCAATGAAATAAAGTATCCTCTAGTTAATCTAGTAAAAGAAACATTAGGAAGGGCTTATAAATTGTGATTTTAAGTGGATGTTGACCAAAAATATACCTTTGGCCTGGGATAGCTTTCAAATGGCCAATAATTTAAAGGACCTTGAGATACATTAATAATCAGATGGTCGCCAGGCAAAATTATCTGATGTTCAATCACTTATTCAACAGTTAAATTACTATGTGCTAAGTAACTTGTTAAGTGCTGAAGATAGAAAGAAAAGCAAAAATAATTCCCTCAAGAAGCTCACATTCTAAAGGGGTATATACAAGATATAATAGCAACAACAACAACAATGGCTAGTATTTATGTAACAGGGACACCAGAGGTATGTATAGAGATACATAAAACACCTCTAATGAAACATGCCATGTGAAGCAGTAATGGACAGAGACAGGATTTGAATACAGGTTTTCTGATTCCAGAGCCATCATCCTTTACACTGTACCATTCTGCCTCCTTATTAGAAAATCCAATTAAAAAAAAAAGAAAAGAAAATCCAAGTCAATGTTTTTTTACTTTGTCCATTTCCCAATTTTCAGAATCAAGAGCTTATCTGAGTAGGTCATAGTTGTAATTATATACAGTTGGAATAGTTGTAATTATATACAGTATCTTCTCATATTTATATTTTCTTCTGAGTTAGTATAACTCACATATGTTATGACTATATGTAGTCTATTCAGAAAGGACTCCCACATCAAGAACTGGAGTTTTTCTTTTCAGATAAGATGTAGTCACTTTCTGTGTGTGTGTGTGTGTGTGTGTGTGTGTAATGGACAATATATACCATTTCCAGTGCCTTTCTTCTTGAAGAAACTACTTGTGAGAATAAGACATGAAACTTCTGAGTAAGCTAAAAACCTTTTGCCCCTTTCATTTCTTCACATATATTCCAAAATATTTTTAACTGCCCTGCACTGCTTTCAACTTCACATTGAAGTCATTGAGAATCAAAGTATGCTTTGGCTTGATTTGGAGAATATTAGAGTCTCCATTGTCAAATTGCTCTACTTCCTCATCCTCTACAAGAGATGTTGTTGCACAAGCTTCTAGTATCTTCATGGTATTCTTTTTGTTTATTATCATCATGAGCAATCAAAAATGAGATGACCACATATCTTATGAAATGGTATTTCTTGTTGCCTTTGGGTACGTGATGACGCGAACTCTGCCATTTCCTTTATTTATCCCTTGCAGGAAAATATATTAACCATCCTTCCATTTACCTACAACTTTCTTGAGATGTATGCAATCAAATGTCTTAAAACAATATGTCCTTAAGATACCATTAGTCATTCTTAAATTACTAAGTTCATTTGCAAAACTCAATGTACATAGCCAATACAAAACCATTTTTGAAAACTTTTTCTGTGCAATTTCACTTGTCCTTCAAGTACAGTGAAAGTTGTGTACAGAGATGGCAATATTGCTTGATTAAGAACTGTGAATGACTTAACTATTCTCAGCAATTCAACGATCTAAAACAATCCTAAAGGACTAATGATGAAGCATACTATCCAATACCAAAGAAACAACTGATAGCTATTGAACACAAACTGAAGCATGCTATTTTTCACAGTTTTATGACCTTAGACAAATCATTTAAGTTCTTTGAGCCTTGCTTTCCTTATCTGTAAAATGAGAAGTCTGACCATCTGACTGCTATGGTCCTGTTCAAGTCTGATACTATATGAGACAATGAGACAACAATCTTTATAAATCCCCTCCTCTTCCGATCTTTTTCCTTGCCTTCAATGGAAGCTGAGTAGTGACTCTGGGATATATAAGTACATATAACCAACCCATAAGTTTCCCTTCTTCTTACTCCTTATCACCAAGATAAAGAAGTAGGGATTCCCTTTCAAATACCTCTCAGGCTACATATCATCCTTTTGAAACTCTTTTTACCCTGTAAGACTGCCCTTGAGCATTCTAATGTGACTTCACATGGTTTATGCATTTGGTGTAATGATTAATGTAAACAGAGATAGAATTATAACATCTTAGAGTTAGAAGGTTTCTTAGAGGTCATCTATTCAAACATCTACTTAGAATATGAATCTTAACAATGATGTTATTGAATCTCTGGTTGAGCAGATCCAGCAAATCAGAACTACCTCCTTAATTAAATTCAACATTTATTAAACACATAAATAACTGTGTACAAGCATTGTGTCAGGTGCTTTGGATACAAAGTGAGAAAAAAAACAGCTCCTGTTCTCAATGATCTTACAGTCTACTGGGAAAGATGACAGGTACAGAGATAAGAAAATACCAGATAATGTGAAGAGGGGAAAAGCACCAACAACTTGGGAAACACGAAAATCTTTGTAGGAGACGGCAGGTAAGCTACATTTTGAATAAAGATGTGGTTTCTACAAGATGGAGTCTTTAGGGAAAGGTGAACATTCCATATATGGGGACAGCCTCTGTAAAATGGAGTGCAGAAGATGGATTCAAGTTTAGCATCTCCAACTGCTTATTGGACTTCTCCAACTTGTATGTCCTGTAGAGATCTGAAACTCTACAAGTCCAACACTGAACTCATTATCTTTCTCACTGATTATCTCCCTCTCCCTAACTATCCTATTACTATAGAGGGCACCACCATCCTCCTAGTCACTCAAGCTGGCAACCTAGATGTCAATCACAACTTCTCACTCTCTCTCACCTCCCCCATACACAATTAGTTAACAAAAACTATCAATTGTATCTCTGTAACATCTCTCATATACACTCCCATTTTCTCTTCTGAGAAAATGCCACAACCCTGGTACATCACTTACTACCTAGATTATTACAATAATCTGCCACAATATTATATTAAGCTGCCACAAATCTCTCCCCAAACCAGTTCATCACACAATGAGACAATGAGACAACAATCTTTATGCATCCCCTCCTCTTCCCCATCTTTTTCCTTGCCTTCAATGGAAGCTGAGTTATTTTTTTTTTTGTGGGGCAATGAGGGTTAAGTGACTTGCCCGGGGTCACACAGCTAGTGTCAAGTGTCTGAGGCTGAATTTGAACTCAGGTCCTCCTGAATCCAGGGCAGGTACCTTATCCACTGTGCCACCTAGCTGCCCCACTGAGTTATTCTTAAAGCATGAGCTTTAGATTGTTATCCTTAAAGCATGAGCCTGACCATGTCACTCCTCCAGTTAATAAATTCCAGTGACTCCATAATACCACCAGGTTCTTAAATTAAATTCTCTGCTTATGATTCAAAGCTCTTCATTATCTAGCCCCTACCTACCTTTCTAGTCTTCTTATACCACATAATATGTGATCCAGTGATGATGGTTTCCTTGCTGTTCCTCAAACAGAACAGTCCATCTCTTGACTGTGTTTTCTCTAATTCTTCCCCATGATTGGAATGTTGTCTTTTCTTATTTCTACCTCCTAGCTTCCCTAGCTTCCTTTAGGTACAAACTAAAATCCTACCTTCTACAAGAAATCTTTTTCTAATACTCCTTAATGCTACAGCCTTACCTCTGAAATTAATATCTAATTGATCCTGTATACATCTTTTTTGTCAGCTAAGAATTGGAAATCAAAGGAATGCCCATCAGTTGAGAAATGGCTAGACAAGCTGTGATATATGATTGTGACAGAATATTATTGTGCTATAAGAAATGCCAAGCAGGATGATTTCAGAAAGGCCTGGAAAGAGTAGTATAAACTGATAAGTAGTGAAGTAAGCAGAACCAGGAGAAAGTTGTGTACAGAGATGGCAATATTGCTTGATTAAGAACTGTGAATGACTTAACTATTCTCAGCAATTCAACGATCTAAAACAATCCTAAAGGACTAATGATGAAGCATACTATCCAATACCAAAGAAACAACTGATAGCTATTGAACACAAACTGAAGCATGCTATTTTTCACTTTCTTTAATTTTTTCTTTTGTTTGTTTTCTTGTACAAAATTACTAATATGGCAGTGTTTTACATAATTACACATGTATAACCTATATCTGATTGCTTACCACCTCAGGGAGGAGGGAGAGGATGGAGGGAAGGAAGAATAGAATTTGGAACTCAAAACTTTAAATAAAAATGTTTATTATCACATATATATGTGTGTGTGTATCTTTTTTGTACAAAATTGTTTTCCTCTTGTCCCCTCCCATGAAGTTGTGGGGCCCTTGAAAGCAGGCACTGTTTTTGCCTTTCTTTGTATCCCCAATTCTTAGCACAGTGCCTAGCATGTACTAAGCACTTAAATGTTTGTTGATTTGACTTGATTAATGCACCACTGGTGGAGCTATGAATTAGTGTGATTATTTTGGAAAGTAATTTGGAACTCTGACCAAAATGTCACTAACCTATATGTATATACCCAACAATACCATTCCTTGGCTTATAACCCCAAAGAGAACAAAGAAAGAAGAAAAAAATTCATATGCACAAAATACTTATGGTGGCATTTTTTGTGGTGGTAAAGAACTGGAAACTAAGGAGGTAGCCATGAATTAAGAAATGGTTGTGATCAGTCAATTATGGTATTTGATACAATGTAATAATATTGTGTTTTAAGAAATGTTGAAAAGGCTTCCCCAAAGGTTTGGAATGGGGCAGTGGGGTCCATCTAACTGTCAAGATGACCTTCTCAGGATGGAGCCAGTGTGGGGTCATGAGGGTTGCACTTAAGCATAGGACCCAGAGGATTAAGGACCCTGTGAGATGGGTATGCCGGGGATTATAATCCCCATTTTATAGCTGAGGAAACTGAGACTTTGAGAGGTGGAGAATCATAGCCAAGAAACATCTATCTCTGTTTTAGGTGCCAGCAGCAGAAGTATAGGATGAATGGGAAACCTTTTCATATGTAAAAGGGAAGATGACTACAGAGGTTCTGTGTAAACCCTGAAGCAAAATCTAACTTTTTTGTTGTTGTTTGTTTTTTTGTTTGTTTGTTTTTTTGGTGGGGCAATGGGGGTTAAGTGACTTGCCCAGGGTCACACAGCTAGTACAAAATCTGACTTTTGTGGAGCCAAGATGGTGGAGGAAAGGCAGTGACTTGCCTGAGTTCTCCCCAAGACCCCTCCAAACACCTTCAAATAGTGCCATAATATAATTCCTGGAGCATCAGAACCCACAAAAAGACAGGGTAAAATCATTTTCCAGACAAAGACAACCTAGAAGGTTGGAAGGAAAGTTTTGTTGTATTGGGGTGAGAGTGGAACACTGCCCAACACAGGCAACTCCATTAGACACAGTGCAAACCCAGTCACAGTCATAGGAAGCCAGGAACAGGCATTGGGAGCCTCTGAATCAGGGGCAGCAACAACTGCTTCTGGAGCTCAGCCTACAGATGGTAAGGGGGTTGAACAACTGGCCAGAAGGAGATTACAGGGATCTCTTTGCCAGCACTGAAGCAGGAATGTTGTTTGGCCCATACTCATGTTGTGGGCCCAAAGCACCCCAGAAGTTCTCTGGGGCACATGGAGGAATCTTCTCCTTGAGAAACTAAACCAGAGGACAGATGTGCCTAGAGAGATAAATGAAACCAGATCAGACTGAGCTAGCTTTGGGACCTCCACCCTTCATTTTGATCTCCCTTACCCCTGGGGAGATAACTTTGGGTGTGGCTGCGGCCTTTGTGTTCTGAGGAGATGGCTTGAGAGATCAGCAGCCACCCCTCACCCAATTCCTCTAGCCACTACCAGTGGGGGATAGTCCTCCCTCACTAAAGGAACTTTCCACAGGCAGATGGTCCACCCCCATCAGTGCCCTATAAAAGTACCTGCCAGCCTCCTGCTCGAGGAAATTGGTACCTCAGAGCCACATGCTTTGTTCCATACCTCTCTCCCCATGAAAAGTCCAAGGATTTCTTTCATGGTTTCTCTCCCCCGGCCTCCCTTCCCTTGCCCCTAAATAAACTACCATCTTATTCTAACTGCTTTTGCATGCAAGAAGGTGTGATTCTTTAAAGAGGAATTCCGAAGAACCCCTAACCCCAACCCCGTACCCATTTTCCCCCATAACACTCAGATGCAGGTCACAGTCTTGGGTGGCAGTCCCAGGCAGGGGAAGGAGCACAAGCACACAAGAGCTTGCAGCTACAGTGTAGCAGGACTCTCCACATAGTTCCAGGGCAGAAAAGCAGGCCTATAGTTGCTTGCAGACCAGAGCACAGGCTAGGAAAGTAGTAAAGATACCTCTTCTTAAGTCATACAACCTTGGAAGAACTAAAAACTTACAAATTCTTAGAATTATCTTCAAAAACAGCTACACAAAGCCCCTGAAGTTTGGAACAATGTTCCCTCCATCCTGGAGGCAGTTCCCCACTTTAACAAAGAGTTAAAAGTCAAGAAATAGGCTGGGAAAAGGGGCAAACAGAAAAAAAAATGCTGACCATAGACAGTTTCTAAGGTGACAAGGAAGATCAAAACACACCCTCAGAAGAAGATAGCAAAGTCAAAACTCCTACATCCAAAGCTTCCAAGAAAAATATGAATTGGTCTCAGGCCATAGAAGTGCTCAAAAGGGACTTTGAAAATAAAGTAAGAGAGGTAGAGGAAAAAATGGAAAGAGAAATGAGAGTGATGAAAGAAAATCATGAAAAAAAAAGTCAACAGCTTGGTAAAGGAGACACAAAAAAAATACTAAAGAAAAAAACACCTTAAAAAAACAGACTAGGCCAAAGGGTAAAAAGAGGTACAAAAAGCCAATGAGGAAAAGAATGCCTTGTAAAGCCAAATTGGCCAAATGGAAAAAGATGTATGAAAGCTCTCTGAAGAAAATAACTCTTTAAAAGTTAGGATTGAGCAAATTGAAGCTAATGACTTTATGAGAAATCACAATAAAACAAAACCAAAAGCATGAGAAAATAGAAGGCAATGTGAAATATCTCACTGGAAAAAGAACTGACCTGGAAAATAGGTCCAGGAGAGATAATTGGAAAATTATTGGACTACCTGAAAGCCATTATGAAAAAAGGAAATGTTCAACAACAACAACAAAAAAGAAATGTTGAAAAGGAAGACTTGGTAACTTGGTGAAACTTGTATAAATTGATGCAGAGTAACATGAGCAGAACCAGGAGAATAATTTAAATAATAACAACTACACTGTAAAAATGATCAATCAGGATTCCAAAGAACCAGTAATGATCCATGCTACCCATTTCCTAAAAGAGAGGTGAGGGACTCAAGATACAGAATGAGACATGCAGTTTTAAACATGGCCAATGTGGGGTTTGTTTTGCATGATTATGCATACTTATTACATATGTTTTTTTCTTTTTCTTTTCTTTCTCAGGGAAGATGATGAGAGAAAGAGAAAAATGAAAGCTTGTTATTTTAAAAAATAAATTTAACTTTTAAAAATACCAAGCTGTCCAAAATAAAGATTTGCAATTTCACATACTATTTCTTTTTTTGTTCATCTTTGCATACGGAAAAGTTCATGTTTGCTTATTTTTGTCAAATTGAGAAGAACATATTAAAATTAATATCTTGAGGGGAAAGGATAATAAATAGTGGAGGCTCTTGAATTAATGTTTTGAGAGACTATCAACCCAGAGACTACTTTGAATCTGGGATAGTCTTGTCTGTGAGACCCACTTTGTGAGACAGATTGTACACCTAGGCATTATATTAATCAAGTTATGCCAGCTCTTGGGAATGTACTATTTCCCCTTATAAATGTTCACAAACAATCCCTTCAATAACATATACTGGAATATTACCAGATATTCTCCTGTCTGTAGTTTGAAGTCTCTACTTTCTTCCTTTGTTTCACAGTCAGGACATTAGCACATCATCATAATTTTACAGAAATCCTTCATTTATAGTGGCCTGGCAATGATATTGACCAGATTTGTTTTGTTTTTCAGTACAGTGGTAGAGAAGCAGGTAGGGTCTCTGAGGAGCACAACTTAAAGATTGAAGATTATCTTAGTAGAGATAAGTCATATAGTTAGACCAGACAGAATTACAGACGTCGATACTTGGTCAGTAGGGGGCAACTAGGTGGCACAGTAGATAAAGCACTGGCCCTGGATTCAGGAGGACCTGAGTTCAAATCTGGCCTCAGACACTTTACACTTACTAGCTGTGTGACCCTGGGCAAGTCACTTAACCCTCATTGCCCCAGCCAAAAAAAAAAAAAGTATTCAGTGAATCCTTGTTTGAAATGATAGCTTTTATATAGGGTTTTATAGGGCTTTAAGGTCTGCAATGTACCTTACAAATATTATTCATTTTATCTTTGCAACAGCCCTGGAAAGATAGGTGCTAATATTATAATCTCCATTTTACAGATGAGAAAACAGAGGCAGCAATATCTCTGCATCCTGTGCCTACATCAAAATTCCTGTGACTTGTTTAACTAGAGCATGAATCCTTTTATTTGACAAAAATGAGATGTGATTTATGTGTGTTCCTATCCAACTCCCCAGAACAAAGAACAAAGAAAGGACCCCATTTGCCTAGAAATTATTGCATTAACCTAATAAGGGGTAGACATAGGATCCATGCAACCTGAGTTGATTATACTTGCAACAGACCAATTAAGTGATCTGGAATAATTGATGCCATTCTTGTGGGTACTTCATTCTTTATTGAGACAGTAGAAGTGAGTAAGAAAGATTACCCAACTGCAACTCCTGACCTAAATGATACAGAGCCTTCTTAATTGAACAAAAATGTTATGTATCTGAGATCTGGAGGACCTGGGTCCCAGGACAACGATTTGGCTGAATGTCTTCAAATCCTTTATATCCTTTCCTGCTCACTATTATTAAATACATACTGTTTCTGGTGAGACTCTACACCATCTCTCTTCCCTGAATTATTGATAGAACCTGATAACCTGGAACAAAGCAAGAATATATATTTTTAAATTTCTTAACAATTAGAGAAGTTCCAAAGTAGAATAATCTCCCTCAGGCATTAGTAAGCTCCTCCCTTATTACAGGTATTCAAATGAGCACTAGATGATTACTTGTTGGAGATGTCATAGAGCGGAATCCAGGTCTACTGGCCTTCTTGCAGTTCATGTCCCAACTTCATCCATTTATAATGGTTGGTCCCTGTGCCTTTAATGTTCTGCCCCCTCACCTCCATTTCTTGGTTTCTTTTTTTAAAAATGTACTTTATTTTATTTTTTGCAGGGCAATGAGGGTTAAGTGACTTGCCCAGGGTCACACAGCTAGTAAGTATCAAGTGTCTGAGGCCAGATTTGAACTCAGGTACTCCTGAATCCAGTGCTGGTGCTTTATCCACTGTGCCACCTAGCTGCCCCCCATTTCTTGGTTTCTTTAGCTTTGTACAAGGCTCAACTAAGGTTTCATTTTCTACAGAATGCCTTGTCTGGTCCCTTTCCACCAGCTTTGAGGAACTTTCCTTCTCAGACTGCCTTCTATCTATGTTAGTTTAGTTACCTTGACTAAACCTAGTTTAGTTACGTGTTATGTTATCTCTCCCATAAGAATGAAAGTTTTTTATGGTAATGACCATTTTTTTTTTTTTTGGCGAGGCAATTGGGGTTAAGTGACTTGCCCAGGGTCACACAGCTAGTACGTGTTAAGTGTCTGAGGCCGGATTTGAACTCAGGTACTCCTGACTCCAGGGCCGGTGCTCTATCCACTGCGCCACCTAGCTGCCCCTGGTAATGACTATTTTTTTTTTTTAGACTTTTTTTTTTTTTTTTTTAGTGAGGCAATTGGGGTTAAGTGACTTGCCCAGGGTCACAGAGCTAGTGTTAAGTGTCTGAGGCCGGATTTGAACTCAGGTACTCCTGACTCCAGGGCCGGTGCTTTATCCACTGCGCCACCTAGCTGCCCCCGGTAATGACTATTTTTTAAAAATAAAAGTATTTTATTATTTTCCAGTTACATGTAGAGATAGTTTTCAACATTTGTTTATATAAGATTTCAAATTTCAAATTTTTCTCCCTCCCTCCCCTTCCTCCCCCTTTCCCCTAGAAGCGGGTAATCTGATATAGGTTTATATATATATATATATATCATACATACTCATATATACATATATGTATATATATATAATAACATTAAACATTTCTGCCTTAGTCATGTTATAAGAGAAGAATCAGAGCAAAAAGGAAAAACCTCAAAAAAAGAAAAACAGCACCCAAAGCAAAAGAAATAGTATGGTCCAATCAGCATTCATATTCCACAGTTCCTTTTTTTCCTGGATTTGGAGAACCTTTTCCATCATGAGTCCTTTGGAACTTTCTTGTATGGTAATGACTATTTTTACTTTTCTTTGTGTACTCAGCATTTAGCGCAATGCTTGTCACAAAGTAAAGCTTAATAATTGTTTGTTGATTGACTGATTCCCTGATCAGGGATGAGTTAGATTAACTGGTCTTTGATGCCCTTTCTGAGATTCCATAATTCTTGATAGAGGGAAGAAAAAGAGCTAAGTAGGACTCAGTCAGTTAATAAGTCTTTATTTAGTACTCCCCATGTGCCAGGCACTGTGCTAAATTCTAGGTGTATCACTTTCCTTTTATCATTGATGACCAGTATCCCAAATACCTTAATCTGTAGACAAATCCCATCCTTTTCCTTCTTGCTCCCAATGAATTTTGAAAAAGTCTTCTTGTGTTTTAGCCTGTTTGTTCTTTATTTTAGAAGTGTTTCTTAAGTTCTCAGCAACCCCAGGAAACAAGTTGTCTCATTGATTTTCCATGGCCATATCCAGATCAGCATTCTTCATTCTGCTCTGTTCTCTAACTTTTATGTTTTCCATAACTCATACTAGGGGAAGAGAAGGAAGCCTGCTATGTGCCAGGCATTGTGCTAAATGCTTTACAAATATTATCTCATTTGATCCTGTGGTAAAAAGGTTTTTAACAGTCAGTGAATACGGAAAGATGCCAGTTTTTAAAGGACCATCCTTTCGGGGAGGAGACCAACGGCCATGCACAGGCTAAGCACGTCAACCCAGCTGCTAAGCACTCCACTTCTGGGGTGCGAGCTTAAAAGGCAAGGAGAGAACAGAAGTGGGATCTCTTTCCTGCTCTGCTGGTCCCCTGGCTGCGCTTCACGGCCCGGCTTGCCGTTAGCAGCAAGCGCTTGACTCGGTCTCTCTCTCTCCCCAAAGGTGGCCTTGGGCTTTTGGTGAGTTTTATATGGAATATAGACTAAGCTTAGACTTAAGACTATTTGTTTTGTATTTCTACTTTCCTATCCCTCTAATCAACATCACCTGGTAACTACCACACAATAAAAGCTCTAACTAGAAACCAGAAACTTCTTCCATTTACTAGTCTGGGAGATAATTAAGGGAAAGGTTAAAGAGGGGAGATTTATGATCTAATATCCAATTTTAAATCACACAATTCTCACAACAATGCTGTCATTATTCCCATTTTACAGATGAGAAAACTAAGGCAGACAGAGGTTAAGTGGCTTGCCTAGGGTAACATAACCAACTAGTAAGAGTCTGATGTCAAACTTGAACTCAGGTCTTTCTTTTCTTTTCTTTTTTGTTTTCTTTTCTCTTCTTTCTTTCTTTCTTTTTTTGGAGGGCAATGATGATTAAGTGACTTGCCTAGGGTCATACAGCTAGTAAGTGTCAAGTGTCTGAAGCCAGATTTGAACTTAGGTCCTCCTCAATCCAGGGCCAGCGCTTTATCCACTGTGCCACTAGCTGCCCTACCGGTCTTTCTGATTCTAGGGCCAGTACTCTATCCACTTTATCATCTAGCTGCCTCTATTTCTACTTCATTCATTCTCCTTTTAATCATTATTCTTTCCTTTTATTGCATGCCTAGGTTTTCCCCTTGCTCTGTCATTATTGGCTGTCCTTCAGATTATTACACACTCATTTCTTGCTTACCCATCCATTTGCTATTGGCTCCTAAGGCTTAACTTTAGTCAATTAGCTAATTCAATCTTAGACTACATTAAGAGAGACAAAGTAAACCACAGTCATTTTTAACTTAGCTAGGCATGTTTGCACAAAAGGAGGCATCCTGACTTGACCTCTCTAAACTCTAGAGAAATATCAGCCTTAAGATACATTTTTACTGAAAACTCATTTTAAAATTTTAAAGGATTACAAGGCTTTGGGCTTTTTAAGTATCTGTTAAAGAAATTCTTTTGGTTTTTTTGTTTGTTTGTTTTTGTTTTTGTTTTAGTGAAGCAATTGGGGTTAAGTGACTTGCCCAGGGTCAAACAGCTAGTAAGTGTTAAGTGTCTGAGGCCGGATTTGAACTCTGGTACTCCTGACTCCAGGGCTGGTGCTCTATCCACTGTGCCACCTAGCTGCCCCTCTTTTGGTTTTTTGGCTCTATAGACTGCTAAATCACATATAAAGGCAGTACTTTTGTTTACACATAAAGGAATAAAACTTATACACAAAGTCAACTGCCAAGATAAATAGATAGGCCATGAGATATCACTAGATTTCTTTCAAGGGGGTTCCAGAAACCAAGATTCAAACATGGGACAACAAAGTACTGAATAAGGCTGAAGGAATAATTATATCCTCAAACCTTCCTTTCTTCTATTCCTTTCCGTAGTTGGGAATTATAGAAGGTAGAGAATAGAAATTCCTCTTCCTACATTTGGCTGGAAATATCTGGAAGGCTTGAATGGTCCTAAAAGTTCCTGAAATTTCTAAGATACTAAGGAGGAATCTCTGAAGTAGAGACATAAACAAAATTAGACTTTTATGAGAGTCCTCTGGATTTAGAACTTCTAAGGAAGTTCTGAAATAACGCTCTTTCTCTCAGAATTCCTATAAACTAGATCAGCCCTGGACAAAGCCTGGAGTCACATTAGGTGTAGGTCTTCTAAGGTTTCTATTGGTACAGGTACACAGCTTGCCATGGAACTACAAGGACACGGAGCAGAGGCAGCCAAGGTATTGGTTTTGTTTTTTTTTAATGTATAAGGTATTTTTATTTTTTCCGTTACATATAAAGATAGTTCTCAACTTTTGTTTATACAAGCTTTACAATTTCAGATTTTTCTCCCTCCCTCTCCTCCCTCCCCCCTCCCCTAGACAGCAGGTAATCTGATATAGGTTATATCAATATATCTCTATACATATACATATACATACACATATATACACACACATATATATACACATAATAACATTAATCCTATTTCTGCATTAATCCTGTTACAAGAGAAAAAATCAGAGCAGTGATGCAAAACCTCAAAATAGAAGAAAAAAACAACAGCACCCAAAACAAAAGAAATAATATGGTTCAATCAGCATCTATACTCCACAGTTCTTTCTTTCTTTTTTTTTCTTGGATTTGGAGATCCTCTTCTATCATGAGTTCCCTGGAACTCTTCTGTACCATTGCATTGGTGAGAAGAATATAGTCCATCACAGTAGGTCAACACTCAATGTTGATGATACTGTGTACAATGTTCTTCTGGTTCTGCTCATCTCACTCATCATCAGCTCACGTAAGACCCTCCAGGTTTCTCTGAACTCTTCCTGCTCATCATTTCTTACAACACAATAGTATTCCATTGTATTCATATACCACAACTTGTCCAGCCATTCCCCAATTGATGGGCACCCCCCTCAACTTCCAATTCCTTGCTACCACGTAAAGAGCAGCTATAAATATTTTTGTACATGTGGGTCCCTTTCCCCCTTCCATGATTTCTTTGGGCAAAAGACCTAAAAGTGGAATTGCTGGGTCAAAGGGTATGCACAGCTTTATTGCCCTTTGGGCATAATTCCAAATTGCTCTCCAGAATGGTTGGATCAGCTCACAGCTCCACCAACAATGCATTAGTGTTCCAATTTTCCTACAGCCTCTCCAACATTTATTATCTTCCTTTTTTGTCATTTTAGCCAATCTGATAGGTGTCAGGTGGTACCTCAGAGTTGTTTTTATTTGCATCTCTCTAATCATTAGAGATTTAGAGCATTTTTTCATATGGGAATAGATAGCTTTGGTTTCTTCATCAGAAAACTGCCTGTTCATATCCTTTGACCATTTCTCAATTGGGGATGACTTGGATTCTTATAAATTTGATTTAATTCCCTATATATTTTAGAGATGAGGCCTTTATCAGAAGCACTGGCCTCAAAAATTGTTTCCTAGTTTTATGCCTCCCTTCCAATTTTGGATGCATTGCTTCTGTTTGTACAAATTTTTTTTAATTTAATATAATCAAAATCATCCATTTTGCATTTTATAATATACTCTATCTCTTGTTTGGTCAAAAACTGTTTTCCTTTCCAAAGATCTGATAGGTACACTATTCCTTTCTCTCCTAATTTACCTATGGTATCACCTCTTATGTCTAAATCATGTATCCATTTTGACCTTATTTTAGTATAAGGTGTAAGATGTTGGTCTATGCCTAATTTCTGCCATACTATCTTCCAGTTTTCTCAGAAGTTTTTGTCAAATACTGAGTTCCTATCCCAGAAGCTGGAGTCTTTGGGTTTATCCAAGGTATTGTTTTTGCAGAGTCCATATAATGCATGTTATTGCCACTTATAGGCTTCCTGGAGAGAGGGTACCCAATGATCAAACCACTAAAGTAAGTTGTTCTGCCAGAAAAAATCTCAATTTAAATTGAACAAAGTAGAAAGGGAAGGTTTTGTTCCATATTGTAATCTGGTCCTTCAAAACCCCAGGAAGTTACAGTCCTATGTTTTTCAGTCTTAGGGCATATGATAAACATAACCACAACTCTGTTATCTTAGGCCAGGTTGCCCAAATTTCAGCCTGAGAGATTACTCGATTAAGTTTCCTCACCGTGAAGTTGCTTCTACCAATTAAATTATAAATTCAGTCTCTGTTCCTATTCCTTTCTTACTTCAAGTGGAACTCAAAGGTATGGGAATGTTGCAGTGTGATATATATGTAAAGTATGATCAGAGCTAGGACAAAGCATTCCATGCACCAGGTATAGTCTGAACATTGTGTCCAATGTGGGCTGCTAACTAAAAAAAATTATTTTGTTTTAAACATGGATTTTTTAAAACATAAAACTGTCCCTCCCTGTGCTTCCTTGCATTAAAGGTAGTACCTATGTTCCAGTTCTAGCTCCAAGTGTCATGGACCCTGTTGGGTTTAAAAGCAAGTGAGGGGCAGCTAGGTGGCACAGCGGATAGAGCACTGGCCCTGGATTCAGGGGGACCTGAGTTCAAATTTGGCCTCAGATACTTGATACTTACCAGCTGTGTGATCCTAGGCAAGTCACTTAAGCCCAATTGCCTCACCAAAAAAAAAAAAAACAAAAAACCACAAGTCAAAAAAATAAAAGCAAGTGAATCTGAGCTGAATTAGCAGTTAGAGAAGAAGAAAGTAAGAGTGAAGGACTTGGTGCTACCCATTGTCCACTCACTCTACCCAGTGGAACTGAATTGCCCATTCCTACTTTCATTACTAATTTTCAACTTTTCCCATTTATAAAAGAGATCAAATAATCTCATCCAGACTCCACAAATTAACAAAATTATATAACACCAAAAGCCATTAAGCAATAGGTAAGTCATTGAAGGATATGAAAAACTGCAAACTATTAACAATTATATAAAATATTTTTTCAAATAATGAACAATAAAGAGAAATGTGAATAAAAATAATCCTGAGGTTTCATATCACACCCAACAAATTGACAAAGATGACAAAAGACAGACACAGTCAGTAGTGTTGAGGTAAGGTGTGAAAGACACAGTAACATATTGTTAGTTGTACATTATACATATATGTACAGGTAAATATATGTATACATATGTGTAGTGGAGCTATGGATTGGTAGAACCATTCTGGGAAAGATTTGGAATTATGAAAATAAAGTGACTAAAATATACTTACTCTTTGATCTACATATTCCATTACTAGATATATACCCCAAGAGATCACTGACAAAAAGAAACCTACACATACACCAAAATATTTAAGAACTGGAAACAAAGTAGATGCTCATCTATTGGGGAATGATAAAACAATTTATGCTACATGAATTTTATGGAATATTAAAATGCTGTAAGAAACAACACACATGATGAATATAGAGAGGCATGAAAAGACTTATAGGACCTGATACAAAGTAAAGGAAGCAGAGCCAGGAAAATGATATATGTGTCGACTTCAACAATGTAAAGAGAAAGAACCACCACAAAATAATTTAAATTGAATGTTACAAATTTATACATGATAAACTTGGCCCCAAAGAAGAGATTTAAGAAGACACCTCCTTCTGCTCCTTTGCAGAGTCAGAGGTCCACAGGTATGAAATATTGTATATAACATCAGATTATTTTTTCAATATATTTATTGGCTTTCCTGATATTTTTTCTTTTTTCTTTCTTTACATTTTTATTATAAGGAATGACTCTCTGTGGAGGTCAAAGGGCATGGGTAAAATATAGGCCATTTAAAAACAAAAAACCAATAAAATCTATTTTTAAAAATTAAAAAGTAGAGGGACAGCTAGGGGGGAGCACCGGCCCTGGATTCAGGCATACCTGAGTTCAAATCTGGCCTCAGACACTTGACACTTACTAGCTGTGTGATCCTGGGCAAGTCACTTAACCCCAATTGCCTCACCAAAAAAGAAAAAAAATTAAAAAGTAGGATGTAGAAGGAATAATGATTCACTTATATAGCACGTTAACGTTTACAAAACCATTTTATAAGGAGCAGCTAGGTAACACAGTGGAGACACTGTCAAGCCTGGAAGCAGTAGTACTCCTCTTACTGAGTTCAAATCTGGCCTCAGGCACTCAGACCCTGGGCACTTCAGTCATTTAATCCTGTTTGCCTCAGTTTCCTTATCTGCAAAAGGAGCTGGGAAAGGAAATGGCAAACCATTCAAGTATCTTTGCCAAAAAAAAAACCAACCCAAATGGGGTCACAAAAGAGTAGGACACAACTGAAAACAACTGAACAACAATCCCTCACTATAAACTTGTTAAGTAAGTAATGCATATATTGTCATCTCTATTTTACAGATAAGAAAACTGAGACTCTGAGAAATTCAGTGACTAGCCCTTGATCACACTACTATTAAGTATGAGACAGAACACTATCCATTTAGCAATATCGTCTCTCAGAAAAGTAGAATTCCCAGAAAACAGAACTGCTGACATATAAAACATTAGATTCAGCCATGCAGATTGTTTTTACCTAGATCTTAGAAAGAAATAATAAAACTCACCATTATTACTATGAACCTAG
This sequence comes from Dromiciops gliroides, assembly GCF_019393635.1. NCBI lineage: Eukaryota > Metazoa > Chordata > Mammalia > Microbiotheria > Microbiotheriidae > Dromiciops > Dromiciops gliroides. The sequence goes on along the minus strand of NC_057864.1, from coordinate 324,514,501 downwards.
CAGTTTGAGGAGGAGGAGGAGGAGGAAGAGGAGGATTTATATAGCACCTTGGGTTTTGTAAAGTGCTTCTTCATTTTTCTGGAAATGTTCATACTTCCCATTCAATACAGCTAAATACAGCAAAAATATAACCCGCCCTTTACATTAGGCAATACCTAGTGCCCTCCTGCCTGTGACATAAAAGATGGGAAACCACTTTATACAAGTCATAACCTTTGGCTAACTCAAAGAACTGCCCTAAGGGGAGGTGTTTCTGACCCACGTATCCCTTAATGATTAGAAGTTTGAGGAGAGGGGATGGCTAGGTGACGCAGCCGATAAAGCACGGGCCCTGGATTCAGGAGTACCTGAGTTCAAATCCGGCCTCAGACACTTGACACTTAATAGCTGTGTGACCCTGGGCAAGTCACTTAACCCCCATTGCCCCGCAAAAAGCAAAAACAAAAACAAAAAAAAAGAGAAGTTTGAGGAGACTGATAAAATTCCAAGAATCTAAGTAAGCCTCTTTAAAAGATCATTGTTGATCATCCCTCCCCACTTCCTATGTTTGAGGAAAAGCAACCTACTGAGGTCTCTGCCATCACCTGGTTGTAACCTTCCTATTGTCCCTGTTCTTAAAATCTTTCTCCTTCATGCTCCTGTCCTGAGCCTTCCTGTATGAGCTAAAACCAGGACGTAATATTCTGTTGCTTTGTGCAGAACTGGTATGGCTGATTCCTTGTTTGTTTGTTTTTTTGTTTTGTTTTGTTTTGTTTTGTGGGGCAATGGGGGTTAAGTGACTTGCCCAAGGTCACACAGCTAGTAAGAGTGTCAAGTGTCTGAGGCTGGATTTGAACTCAGGTACTCCTGAATCCAGGGCCGGTGCTTTATCCACTGCGCCACCTATCTTTCCCCTGTCTGATTCCTTGTGAAACACCTTCAAAGTCCCATAAATGTTATTAAGGCATGGGATACTCAAGTATAAATGTATTTCATTCTTTTCAAAGACACTCTTACCTGTAACATTTCATTTCACAATAAGGACAAATCAATGGGATAGATAAAGAAGATGTGCATTATTATTCTCAAGCAACAAGTGAGGAAGCTGAGGTGCAAAGAAGTTAAGGGACTAGAAAGTCAAATAGCTAGTAAGTATAAGTTTAAGTATGAATTAGAACTCCAGTCTCTAGTCTAGTACCACCCACATAGTTTGTTTTAGGAGAAATTGATAGGAAAAAGGGAGTCAAGGCCATTGCTAAAAGAGTTTCCAGACTCTAGATTCTAGCCCATAGTTTCAAATCAATATCTCATTAGCATAAAGAATGAATTTGCAAATGGAAGTACTTGATTATTAGTAGAAATAGTATTGTCTTTTGTGCACTTGGGATGATCCAGTTAATGTATTCCATGTTGAGAGAAACGTTAGCAAAATAATAAGACAATATAGAATCCAATGAGTTTAGTACCAAATAATGGTTGGGGGGGGAGATTTTTGTTATTTAAATGCATAAAATAGTCCTGTGATTTGATCATTGTGGGCAACCCCTTGTAATATTCCAATTTCCACATAATCATGTCACCCCACACTGCATAATTTTTGTCCATATCTTTTCATTGGATAGAAAAGAGGGGGAAATGACTAGTCTATCCTAGAGTTTGTGATAGGAAACAGGATATAAGTACATGGTCTCAAATGTATCCCAGATTTTAGGAAAACAGATTTCAAAGAGTTGAGGGAAAACTACGTATAAAACATGGAGATGTATGTTTGCTCAAGACTTTTGTCACAGTTATAGAGGGGATCCAGTACAGAGTCTAAATTGAAGAGAATTCCTTACATTGTTGGGTCTTTCAGAGGCTTATATCTGTCGATTACACCGCCCTGATAGCACGAAGCCTCGACATGTTTTACAGGCTTCCCCAAGAAATCCATAAAGCTACATTAGCTTTTTGTAATTTCTGCTTTTCTTTTGAGATGTTTGCCAACCATATCTTTAAGGATATGTTGTTGACTTTTCCCAAGAATTAAAGTGAAGTTCACTTCCCTATAGTTTACAGACTCTATTCTCTTTCTTCCTCCCTCCCTCCGTCTCTGTCTCTCTGTCTCTCCTTCCTTCCCTCCCTTTCTTCCTTTCCTCCTTCCTTCCTCCCTTTTCAAATTTTCTTTCTTATCACAGGGTCACCAAGATGATTATCTCTTATGTCTTCAAAGAATCTTAAATAATATACATGGGTATGGAAGATAACCTTCTTGAAGGAGACCCTTTACCAAATCCAGTGCTTTTTAAAAAATAGCTAAATAATCAGCCGAATGGGATTGTGTATTCTCTACACTTTTTATTTAGTTGGATTATAGTGAAGATGTGAACTACTATTAAGTAGTGCTTATTAAAACCTTCTTGTCCCCCAATTTTAAAAAGTTTATCGATACCTTTTGTTTTTACATTTGTTTCATTTCTAAATATATTATTTCCCCTTAACTCCACCCCCAAGCAAATCCTCCCTTGTAAAAAACTAATCTCACTGAACTAATTTCACTGAAACTAATCAATACATACATGGTCTGATAGTATGTGCAGGATTCCACACCTAGAGTTCCCAACCGGTTTATACCAGTTCCCATCTAATGTCATTAAAAATACTCTTAATGAGTAAATAATTCTTATTAAAGCATATATAAACAGAAAAGTAGATATATTGATCAGTAGTTACTGGTCTTTTTGTTATCTTTTTTTTAATAGCAGTAATAGGGGCTGAGATTTTTATATGCTTTTGATTTTTCTCCCTTTCAGATACCGGGAAAATCAATATATTCTTTCTTTATCCCAACTACTTTTCCCATCATTGTCCCCCCCTTAGTGGCATTGGCACTTTCTTTATAAATATCTCCCACTGCCCCCAGGGGCAAAAAGAATTTGCTTTTTTAAAAAACTATTTTTTTTCTGTTATCTATTGGCTGTCCTCATTCTAGTTAATGTCTTCAGGATGACTTTGCTGAATTTCATGTCTCAATTAAGCTTTTTTTTTTAAATTTCTGTCTCCCGCCAAGGTTTCTCATGTTTTTAAAAGGTAAATTATTCATAATTTTCCATGTTCCTTCCATAAGATTTTACAAATGAGGTTATATTTTAAAACAAATTTGCCTTTGGCAGCCACATCTATCAGCTTGGCTAGGAGATCGGGTATTTGCTGACTTAGGTTTTCTTTTAGTTAGCCTCATTTTAACAGGTATTTTTTGTTTTTTGTTTTGGTGGGAGGAGTCAGTCATATGGACCAGTGATTTCATTAGTGTGGGTAACTCCCAGTAAGGAAACGCCTTCTACCAATGCAGGAAGGTAACTGTTACAGTCTTAGAAAGTTGTCTGAGGGCTCTGAGTGACCTGCCCAAGATCATATAGCTAGTATGTGTCAGAAATGAAGTTTGATCCCAGATCTTCCTGATTTTGATTTAATCAGTATATCACATTGCCTCTAAGCAATTGATATCAATTACATTTTTGAATAATAAATGTTGTCAATGGCCTTTCCTCCATCTTATATCCTCCTTTTCTTTTGGCATCAATAGCTTGTTTACATAGGTCAGGTTGGAGTTACTTTTAATTGTACGTCATAATTTCACTTTTTTACTCCTCCTTTAAACTTTGGTTAATCGATCTCTGCTTTAATAAGTTGGTGGCTTGGCTGTACACGAACATCTGAGACAACTCACTCAGAAATTACTCCAATATGAGTAATGAGTAAGTTCCTCCTTGTTCAAATATAAACAGCTTCATTTGGGGTGACATCATTTATTTGATTCTCACTATAAACAATACTTCCCAATTCTTTTCTTGAAGAAGAATTTGTGACAGTAAGCATGAGGTTTATGGACAGATTACAATTCCTTTATCTTTCTCATTCTTTACTCTATCATGTTCTCTATTCTCAACTATGCCTACCTTTACACTGAAGTGATTGAATTTATGAACTACTCTTCTACTTTGTTACGACTTCCTTTTGTCTTCTGATTTTGTTTATATCACAAATATCAAAACTGAAGGAAACTGGTTCCTTTATCAGAATGTCCAGTAGGGGAAACTAGATGGTGCAGTGGATAAAGCACTGGCCCTGAATTCAGGAGGACCTGAGTTCAAATTCGGCCTCAGACCCTTGACACTAACTAGCTGTGTGACCTTGGGCAAGTCACCTAACCTCCATTGCCCTGCCCCCCGCCAAATGTAGTCAGTCACTGGACAAAGATCTCATAGTTAGAGTTCCAAAATGAATTCAATATTCTAGACTGTCTGAAAACTATATGAAACTTAGTATCTTCTATCCCTATTTGCTGTCCCCACCAAAGAAGTGAAAGGGGACCACAAAGGACTGAAGGTCACTTTCTATTTATTGTTTCCCATGGTCAAAGAATTTTCCCACCAAGTAGCCAGACAAATGGTGACATGACTCTTCTTCACTAGATTTGTCCTCAGAAAATAGACTCAATCTTATTTTAAAAACATATTTTTTAATTGTGTATACTTGTTCTAGAAAAGAAGATTAAGAAATTAAGGTAATGACAGTATGGTCCCATTGTCCTTTAAAGAATATTTAATTTTTAAAGGACTGAAAACTCAATATGAGTCCATAATATGATATGATAGTCAAAAACCTTAACTTCACCTTAAAATTCAATACTTCTGAGATCTATTATTTCCTTGGGGTGGATATTCCCACCACCAACATATATCACCCTTCCTATGTGCCTTAGTAAATAGTTGTAATGGCCCTACCAGCACCCATGCTATATATCAATTTCATTTGCCTGGTTTGCATCTAGATATTTGTGGCAGACAGAGGAGAAGACATAATAAAGACACCAGGGGAGCACAGGGACTTTTGAAGGTGAATTAAAGAGGAGCAAGGGACATGGTGATCAGAACAGACCCAGCTAGGCTTTTAACTCCAGCTGTGGTAAGACTATAATTATTAGACATCATGACCTTTTATATATGTTGGTTAGTTTTGATGATTTCCCCCCATCTTTCATAAATGTTTTATTACAAGAGGTGGCTCTCTGGAAATAGGTAAAATAAATGTTACCACTGGCTAGTATAGGAATGCTCAATTTTCCTTACATGAAACCCTCTGCAACCCCTACCATGTTAGCGGGGATAGCATTTGATTGGTTTCCTGAGTCTTTAAATCTGGTGAGACCAAACCATGCCATCTTTTCTGTTGCCCTTTTTTCCTCACCTAGTCTGTATGCCATGAACTGAAGTTGTAAGAAGGGAGAGATGTGTCTTCCCCTTATCTTTTACCATGGATGGCAAACCCCCAACCAAAGCATGTTGTGTATCTTCCTCGACTTCAGGTGTTGAAGGTGATCCTCATAGGAGAGTCTTGGCAACCTTGGCATCCAAATTAAAGGCTGGGTGGAACAGAGGTCAGAGAAGCCCTGAAGAACCAGAGTGCCTGGGGCTTAAACCTGAGTGGGGTTTTGAATTTGGAAATGGGACTATGCCTTATGGGAATTGAGCTAAACTATAAACCCATTCCCTTTCTCGCTCTTTACCCTCCCCCACAAAGAAAGAGACAGACAGACAGACAGACAGACAGACTAGGGAAGGAAAATTGGCTGGCATCATTCTGTATGTTTGTGATTATTCTTTTGAAGTAAACATTTCTTTGTAAAAGCTCCACTGTGTTACATAAAAAGAAAAAGTATCAATAAAACTTTATTTTAAAATAACAAAAAGTAGTGAAACAACACTCTTTGGGGCATGATTCAGATGCAGGCACAGGTAATAAATGCAACAAATAAATTCAGCAAGATGAGCTGAGAAGTAAGCTATCTAGGAAGATAGCAGCTATAGTGGAGGAAGCCATAGAAGCACTGAAGATAAATCAGAAGGTACAATGAGCCGAGCTATATCAGTCACAATTATATATATATATATATGTGTGTGTGTGTGTGTGTGTGTGTGTATATATATATATGTATATATATATATGTGTGTATATATATATATGACAAGGTGAAGGGATTCACAGACTGTATAGATGTTGTTCTGCAGAGAGGGAACAAATGGGCCTCATCCTTTAATATTCTAGCTATATTCATACCTTCCCATCTTTGCTTGGATAATTAGGCAAAGCAACTTGGCTTGGGTTTGGGGAATCACTAATCCATCAGTTTTATAATGCTTCTACTTATCTGATTAAATATTTGTTTTAACTACACAGAGAGATTTAAGAAAATTGGGAAACCACAGGGAGAGGATGAAAGAGTGAGATATGGGGCTAGTAGGATGGGAATTATGAACTATTGATTTAATTAGATAATAGATTATAAGGTTACATATTATCATTATTAGTATATATGTTTGTGTATTGTGTACTAACCTCTAGACCAATGAGAGAACAGATACCATATGCAAAAGAGTAGCAAAAGCTGAAAATTCAGGTCTCTGGGAAAAGAGAGGTTCAGGTTGCTTCATGGTTATGTTTAGAAAAGCATCTAGTGTGGGTGATATCCATAACACATGGGTTTGAGCCTTTAATTAAAAGTAAAAACTCTAGTACTGATGACTGAAGAAAATCAGATATTGGCTACAGTGCTACTCACACCGTGACATGTTCTTCTTGAATGACTGTGAAAGAAAATAATCATCTGTGGCCAAAGTGGTCATGACACCTTTTCAACTCAGCTAGATTGGTTAGGTAGGTTAGACATACAATATATTACCAGTCTGACTTGCAAAGCTTTTTTAGTTTGTTTGTGGCAAGAATATGAATAAGAATTCTAATTGTTTTTCTAAGAATATAACAACATATTTGTTGCTGGTTAGAGATCTCTGGTTAAATGCACTGATAGCAATATAAATGCTTTCAGAAAGTGACTAAATATCCATACCCTTTGACTCTAGTTTGGTAAAACCAGCCAGAATTTGTTCCTTCTGTTAGGGGCAGCTAGTTGGTGCAGTGGATAGAGCACTGGACCTGAAGTTAGTCAGGAGGACCTGAGTTCAAATCCAGACTCAGACACTTGGTACTACTAGCTGTGTAATCCTGGACAAGTCACCTAACCCTGATCACCTGAAACATCCAAGGCCATCCTTAATCCTGATTGCCTCAAATATCTGAGGCCATCTCCAATCATTCTGATGTATATATTTGCCATTGGACCAGATAGCTCTGGAAGAGAGAGTGAGGTTGGTGACTTTGCACAGCCCTCCCTCAATGAATTGGAAAAAACCAACTAACACATCAACCAAGTCTAATAGTTTAGGCAATATTCTACATTAATAGTCACTTCCCCTGCTCTATCCCTCCTTACACCCACCCCACCTTTTAAATAGAAGGGGAAGAGGTACATTTTCCCAATTATTCTTTAGGCCCTAGCTTGATTATATAGTAATATTGTTTTCAACTTAAATTTGTTCTTTCTATTTATATTGTTGTCATTGTCTACATATTTTCATTGTTTTGTTTACTTTACTTTGCTTCAGTTCATTTAAGCCCATGATTCTGTTTTCTTCATAGCTATCTTTTCTTATGGTACAATAATATTCCATTACATTCATGGATTATAATTTGTGTTCACTCAGTGGACATCTACTCTGTTTCCCATTCTTTGTTCCAATGAAAAGTGCTACTATAAATATAAATGGTTTTCTTTCTATCTTTGACCTCCTTGAGGCAAATGCCTAGCAGTAGGCTTTTGGGGTCAAAGGGGGTGGATATTTTAGTCACTTTCTAAAAGCATTTACATTGCTATCAGTGCATTTAATCAGGGATCTCTAACTGGCAACAAACATGTTATATTCTTGGAAAAACAACTAGAATCATATTCATATTCTTGCCACAAACAAAATGAGAAGACACAAGGAAAGTAAAGCTCACAAGTTCTCTTCATAGAGGCACATTTAAAAACAACAACATTACAGTTGGTTTCTTTGTGGATTCAAAAGCATTTTGCCTTCATGTAATCATGAGTATGAACAAGCTGCACTGGATAGATATATGATCATACTCCCTTATACATGCCTTATACACCCATATCTGCTTCAAAGGATGAAGAAGCAAAGAAATTATAAAGAACTTAATTAGAATAATCAATTAGCATTCATTTATTAAGTGTCTGCTGCAGACCAGGTCCAGTTTTAAGTACTGTGGAAACATACTAAAGAGCAACAGACCTTACCCCTCGAGGAACTTAAATTCTTAATGGACCATTCATTTGTTTTGCTGGGAACATTGTTAACTAACTGAATGAAGTGGGTGGATGATTTCAAATAACTGAGAAGCCATTTTAGAGTAATTTATGAGTATTTCCTACTTCTTAGGGGTCCCTAAGAAAAAGATTATGAAAAGAGAGAGGGGGGGGCAGCTAGGTGGTGCAGTGGATAAAGCATGGGCCCTGGATTCAAGAGGATGTGAGTTCAAATTTGACCCCAGACACTTGACACTTACTAGTTGTGTGACCCTGGGCAGGTCACTTAACCCTCATTTCCCTGCCAGAAAGAAAACAAGGAAGGAAGGAAGGAAGGAAGGAAGGAAGGAAGGAAGGAAGGAAGGAAGGAAGGAAGGAAGGAAGGACGGAAGGAAGGAAAGAGAGACAAATGGGTGGGTACAGTATATGACTTTAGAGAAGAGAAAAGGAAGCAGGGAGGGATTGTAAAAATCCTTGGGATGGCCAAAACCAATTCTGAGATGACCTGAGCCATATTAAAAAAAGAATTCAAAGTGGAGCCAAAATGGCAGAGTGAAACCAGGAACATGTCTGAGCTCCCCCAGAAATTCCTCAGAAGCAACAGTAAATTATACCTCTCAAAAGATTCTGGAGCTGCAAAACCTGCAAAAACAAAACAAAACAACAACAAAAAACCGTAGTGAAACAATCTCCCAACTTAAGATAACCTAAACTAGCTTCAGGAGAGGTCTGTTTCACCTGGGTAAAAGGAGAGCACAGCTCAGTACAGAGAGTGTCTAGGCAAGCCAGCAAAAGGTTCTTCATCACAGCACGATCATCAGTTGAAGACCTGAGGTCCTAGCTCAGCAAGCTAGCAGGCACAGCAGGCCAGTTGTGAGACCTCCAGCTCCAATGCAGAGGGACAATCTGCCAGTTGGAGTATCAGCTACCCAACAGACCCAGCTAGACTGGGCCATTCCATTGCAGTGAGCAATCTGCAAGCTGCTGACACCTCAGAGCAGAAAGCTGATGGAAAGCTTAGGACAGCGCACTTATACCAGGAGCAGAACTCAACCTTAAAAGGCACAAAAGAGGCTAAAATATGAATAAGAAACAATAAAGAATCCTCCCCATTGACAATTACTATAGAAACAGGGAGGATGAAAACAAACTCAGAGGAGGACAGCAATGATAAAACATTTACATGTGAAGCCTTAAAGATGAAGAATTGGTCTTGACACCAAAAAAAATAACCAAAAAAAAAAAAAAAACCAAAACCCAACCAAACAAAAAACCCAAGAATTGGTCTTGAGAGAAAAAAGCCCTCTTAGAAGAGGTCAAAAAGGATTTTATAAACCAAATAAGAGAGGTAGAAGAAAAATTGGGAAAAGAAATTAGAGATATGTAAGAGAGAGTCAATAGCTTGGAAAAAAGGACAAAAATTGTCTGAGGAAAACAACTCATTAAAAAATGCAATTGACCAAATGGAAAAGGAGGAGCAAAAGCTGACTATGGAAAATAATTTCTTAAGAATCAGTTTTGGGCAGATGGAAGCTAATGACTTAAAGAGACAACAGGAAGAAGTAAAGCAGAATCAAAAGAATATAAAAGTAGAAGAAAATATAAAATACCTCTTCAGAAAGACAACAGACCTGGAAAATAGATCCAGGAGGGCCAACCTATGTATTATTCGACTACCTAAGGACCATGCTCAAAAAAGAGTCTAGACCACATACTTCATGACATTATCAAGGAGAATTGCCCCAGTACCTCACAACCAGAGGAAAAAGTAGTCATTGAAAGAATCCACCAATCACCTCCTGAAAGAGACCCCAAAAAGAAAACTCCAAGGAATATCATAGCTAAATTCCAAAATTATCACATAAAGGAGAAAATACTGCAAGCAGTCAGAAAAAATACAACTTAAATATCAAGCAACAACTATCAGAAATACATAGAACCTGGCAGCTTCAACATTAAAGGATTGGATGGCTTGGAATATGATATCCTGGAGGGCAAAGGGACTGGGATTACAATCAAGAATGCACTACCCAGCAAAATTAATCATAATTTTCAGGGGAAAGGATGGATATTAAATGAAATAGGGGATTTTAAAACTTTCCTAATCAAAAGCCCAGAACTGAACAGAAAATACAGTCTACAAATACAAGACCGAAGAGATGCATGAAAAGGTAAAATGGAGGTGGGGGAAACATGTTACTCAATAAGGTTAAAATATTTACATCCCTACATGGGAAGAAGATACTTGTAACTCTTTAGAACTGTATCTCTATTAAGTTAGATAGGAGTACACACTGACAGAAGGTGTGAGTATAAAATGATTCTGATGTGATAATATTAAAAAAAAACTGAAGGGGTAACAAAAATATTATACTGGTAGAAGAGGAAGAGGAAGGCAGAATGGGGTAAATCATATCACATGAAGAGGCACAAATGACCTATTATAATAGAGGGAAAGAAGGGAGGGGTGAACATTGCTTTGACCTTATTCTCATCTGATTTGGCTAAAAGATGAAATAATATACACAAGCAGTTGGGTTTAGAATTTTTACCCTATGGGGAAGTAAAAGGGGAAAGAAAAGGGTGGGATGCTGAGAAAGGAGGGTAAAACTAGGAGGGGAAAGGAGAGAGGATAAAAAGAAGGTGGGGCTGAAAGAAGGGAGGGTAGAGTGAGGTGGCCAGAAACAAAACACTAGTGAGAAGGGACAGGGGTAAGGGAAAGAGAAAAGTACACACAAGGGGAAAAATAGGATGCAGGGAAATACACAATTAGTAATCATAACTGTGAATGTGAATGGGATGAACTCTCCTATAAAACAGAAGCAGATAGCAGAATGGATAAAAAAATAGAATCCTATAATATGATTTTCACAAGAAACACATTTGAAGCAGAGGGTTACACACAGAGTAAAGGTAAAAGGTTGGAGCAGAATGTATTACACTTCAGCTGAAGTGAAAAAAAGCAGGGGTAGGAATCCATATCTCAGATAAAGCAAAAGCAAAAATTGACCTAATTTAAAGAACTAAGGAAGGAAACTACATCTTGCTAAATGGTACCATAGACAATGAAATAATATCAATACTAAACATGTATGCACCAAGTGGTACATCATCCAAATTCTTAGAGAAGTTAAGTGAGTTACAGGAAGAAATAGACAGCAAAACTATATAAGGCAGCTAGGTGGCACAGTGGATAAAGCACCAGCCCTGGATTCAGGAGGACCTGAGTTCAAATCTGACCTCAGACATTTGACACTAGCTGTGTGACACTGGGCAAGTCACTTAACCCTCACTGCCCCACAAAACAAAACAATATTAGTGGGGGACCTCAACCTTCCCCTCTCAGAACTAGATAAATCGAACCACAAAATTAATAAGAAAGAAGTTAAGGATAGAACTCTGGGGAAAACTGAATGGGGATAGAAAAGAATATACCTTTTTCTCAGCAGTACATGGCATATACACAAAAAATTGATCATATGTTAGGGCATAAAAACCTCACAGTCTAAAGCAGAAAGGAAAAAATAGTAAATACATCATGTTCAGATCATGATGCAATAAAAATTATGCGTAATAAAGGGCCAATGAAAGATAGACCAAAAATTAATTGTGAACTAAATAATCTCATCCTAAAGAATAAGTGGGTCAAACAACAGATCATAAAATTAATAACTTCATCCAAGAGACTGACAATAATGAGACAATATACCAAAACTTATGGGATGCAGCCAAAACAGTTCTTAGGGGGAATTTTATATCCCTAAATGAATAAAATAGCAAAAGAGGATATCAATGAATTGGGCATGCAACTAAAAAAGCTAGAAAAAGAAAAAATTTAAAATCCCCGATTAAAGACCAAATTAGGACTTCTGAAATTTAAAGGAGAGATTAATAAAATTGCAAGTAAGAAAACTATAGAATTAATAAATAAAGCTAAGAGCTGGTTCTATGAAAAAAACAATAAAATAGATAATCTTTTGATTAATTTGATGGGGGGGGCGGGGCAATGGGCGTTAAGTGACTTGCCCAGGGTCACACAGCTAGTAAGTGTGAAGTGTCTGAGGCCGGATTTGAACTCGGGTACTCCTGAATCCACTGTGCCACCTAGCTGCCCTGATTAATTTGATTTTAAAAAAGAAAACCAAAATCACCAGCATCAAAATGAAAAGGGTAAACTCACCACAAATGAAGAGGAAATTAAAGCAATAATTAGGGAGCTATTTTCCCCAACTATATGCCAATAAATTTGACAATCTAAATAAAATGATTTAATATCTGCAAAAATATAAACTGCCCAGATTAACAGAAGAGAGGAAATAAAATCCATAAATAAACCCATTTTAGAAAAAGAAATTAAACAAGCCATCAATGAACTCCCTAAGAAAAAATCTCCAGGGCCAGACGCATTTACAAACATTTAAAGAACAGTTAATTCCAATACTATACAAACTATTTGGGAAAATAGGTGAAAAAGGAATCCTACCGAATTCCTTTTATGAGACAAATATGGTGCTGATACCTAAACCAGGAAGAGCAAAAACAGAGAAAGAAAATTATAGACCAATCACCCTAATGAATATTGATGCAAAAAATTCTAAACAGAACATTAGCAAAGAGATTATAGCAATTTGTCACTAGAATAATACACTGTGACCATGTGGGATTTATACCAGGAATGCATGACAAGTTCAATATTAGGAAAACTATCAACATAATCGACCACATCAATAACAAAACTAACCAAAATCATATGATTATCTCAATAGATTCAGAGAAAGCTTTTGACAAAATACAGCACCCATTCCCATTAAAAACACTAGAGAGCATAAGAATAAATGGAGCTTTCCTTAAGATGATAAACAGTATCTCTTTTTTTTTTAGTGAGGCAATTGGGGTTAAGTGACTTGCCCAGGGTCACACAGCTAGTAAGTGTTAAGTGTCTGAGGCCGGATTTGAACCCAGGTACTCCTGACTCCAGGGCCAGTGCTGTATCCACTTCGCAACCTAGCTGCCCCCAACAGTATCTCTCTTAAACCATTAGCAATCATTATATGCAATGGTGTTAAATTAGATATTGTACTAGAAATATTAGCCTTAGCCATAAGAGAAGAAAAAAACATTGAAGGAATTAGAATAGGCAAGAAAGAAACAAAACTATCACTCTTTGCAGATAATATCATACTATACTTAGAAAATCCTAGAGAATCAACTAAAAAGCTACCTGAAATTATTAACAGCTTTAGCAAAGTTGCAAGATACAAAATAAGTCTACATAAATTATCAGCACTTCTATATATGACCAACAAAGTATAGCAGCAAGAAATAGAAAGAGAAATCCCATTTAAAATAACTGTGGACAATATAAAATACTTGGGAGTCTACCTGCCAAGGCAAACCCAGGAACAATATGAACACAGCTACGAAACACTTTTCACAAAGTATCATCCCACAGTGTTGTTGATTACCAACTGCACCTGATATAAGTGGCACAAACTGCAACACAAGGTGGAGACACCACCTTGCTTGGAGAAAGACAGAGAGGTAACTGTGGGGGAAGACCTGATAGGGGACAGGAAAAGAGTTTACTTTAGTGTATCATCTGATTGCTTACTATTTTAACCAATTACTCGTGCTAATACTAAGTTCTGTTGTTGCTAGTGGCTAAAGCACCAGAAGTGTTATAAAAACCCTTCAAAATTTGATGTCCTAGAGCAATGTCTAAGTAAGATCCTTATAGAAGAATATCTCTTGATAAAAATTATAACTAGCATTATATGGTACGTTAAGACTTATAAAACACATGATATATAGTATCTCATTCTATCCTCGTGACAACCTTAGAAGATAGATACTATTAGTATCATCATTTACAAATTAGGAAACTGAGGCACAGAGAAGTTAATAGACCTGGAGAGGATCACACAACTACTAAGTGTCCAAGGGCTTCCTGATTCCAAGGCTTGCCCACTAACAACTATATGATCTAGCTGCCTCTTTTTATTTTATTTTATTTATTTATTTTTTCCATTACATGTAAAGATAGTTCTCAACTTCTGTTTATACAAGCTTTCCAATTTCAGATTTTTCTTCCTCCCTCCCCTCCCTCCCCCCTCCCCTAGACAGCAGGTAATCTGATATAGGTTATATATATATATATATATATATATATATATATAACACCTATATCAGATTATTATATATATAAAGATATATGTATATAGGTATAGGTATATATATAAATATGTATGTATGTATGTATATACATATACATACATACATATATTTATAAATATAATAACATCAAACATTTTTCTGCATTAATCATGTGTAATGATTGGAATGACGCCACCTGCTGGATACTTACTGTAGAAGAGTTCTGCCCATGAAGCGAAGGTCTTTGAGGGCAAGACCAGGAGTCTTTTCTTTGGCGGGGAGGAAGTGACGCAGACTAGTGGGAGGAGGAAGGAAGAGACTGGCGCTCGGTCTGGCTCTCTTTCCTCTGGACTCTGGCGGAGAAGGGAGCTAGAAATGCGCTCTCCCTTTAATAGATAGGAATCTAGACCTTTCTCTCTCTCTTTACCAAATTCTTATTCTCCTTAATAAATGCTTAAAAGTCTAACTCTTGCTAAAGCTTATAATTTATTGGCGACCACTCATTAAATATTTTAGACAGACTAGCTAGAATTTTAGCCCTTAACAGATGGCTGACCACGAAGAGGAAAGCTAACCCTCAGTCTTCTTCTGATCTGCTGGTTGGGTAAGAAATTTCCCCTCCCTCTCCCTTTAATTGCTAAGTACTGGTGTACTGGCTGTGTTTTTCCTTTGAATTTTTTCGAATGGACCTTTTAAACTCCCTAATTATCCTGTTTTTGATTTTGGTCTGTTTAACCAGACAAATGGGAGATAAGATCATGTTAATGCTTTGTTTTTGTGGATTTTCTATTTTTCTTTTTATTTTTGTTAAAAGAGCCAGCAACTTACTCACACAAGGAAATATCTCTCCCTCTCCCAACCATGCTTTTTCAGAGAAACCTGAAGAGATTCCCGCAGCTTTTCCCAGTTCTAACACTAATTGTTGCTCTAATTTTGCATGCCTGGAAGCAATGACCCACCCTCTAGAAGCTTTTAATCCCCTAGCACCTGGAGGCAAAGTGGGGGAAGAGGAATCCAGGCCTGAGTTCAAAATCAAGTCTGATTCAAATTGCTCTGGTCCCTCCCCTCCTCTCCAGACCCCACCCTCTACTCCTCCTATGGCCAAGCCCATTGCTTCCCCTGCCTGGGAAGTCCAGAGATCTGATGCGCATGCTCAACTTTTTCTACCTGCATTTGCAGCTTCAGGCTCAGCCCTTCCCCGGCCTGGCTGTGCTTTTGAGACAATCTTAGAAAACTCTTTAAATTCCAGATATGCTCGTTTTGTTCATAATTTTGCTAACCTGCTTTTGTCTTTAATTAGTAATCTTATAAAGCATTTGTATGGTGAAAAGACTGACAGACAATATAGAGGGGTTAAAGAAGAAAAACTTAAGCTGAATAAGAATGACAATCAACATAGTTCAAGACTCTGCCTCTTTTGCCATGGAAGGGTATATATTTTACAGAAATGTAGAAGTAAGCAGCAAGGTATTGATATGAGTATTGGGGATTTTAGATATCGGAATCAAAGGTGTTCTGAATTCACTCAGAGTATTAATATCAGTTCAGAGGTTACATAGGATTTCTATGCTATTACATATACATTTTGAAATTAATGGTATGGGTTTATTTTCATAGAGATTTTCATGCTTTTGAGATTGTGTTTTATATTTAGTTTTTAAAACAAGGAGAATATTTGTAAAAGCTTTTTATAGTCATGTGATCAAGTTTATATTTTATAATACTCTTATTAATATTAAGTTCACATTCATTTAGACTTCCTTAGTTTGAATTTCATTGTCTTTTATTGTTCCATGTGTATTTTCTTCTATTCATTTGTCTATCTAATTTTGAAACATTGCAAGATGGTTTTGATTTTATTATACAATGTTAATTCTAGGAGTATTGTGCTCCCATATTCTGAGTTGTTTGTTTTTGTTATTTTTTCTCAACTGATTATTTGATCAAACTCTTTAAAGCATTTCCCTGGCAAATTGATTGCCATGGCAAGTGTAAATTGATTCTAGAAGTATTATTTTTGATAAGCATATTCCAAAAAAAAAAAAAAAAAAGAGGGGAACATTTGTAAAAGTTGTCTTTGAGATTGTGTTGTGCTTTAACTTGTATTTAAATATGTTCAGATTTTTCACAAAAGTAATTGTATACTAAGTAAAAAAAAAGATATTATTTGAAATTGTTGCATAACTATATATTGTGTTCTGAGTCAAGATGTATTCACATTTTTTGCAATCATTTATTATCCTCAATTTTTAAATCCATATGAGACTTGGATTATGGGAACTTATCATTTAAGACACTAATTACCTTTATTCTGAGTTATCAGATGCCAGTTGGCCAAGATGCCATCCAATCACAAGAGGAATACATGCAAGAGCAGACACTGAACTGTCACATGAGGGGAGACATGCATGAAGTCAAGGTATGGCCGAGGGAACGGCTTTTGACAAATGTTGAGGTTGGATTCTCTTGGTTTAATATTTTATTTTATTTTTCCCCACAATATTGTACAGATGGCTGGAAGTATTGATCCCACCCATCTCACTTCTACACCTGGCTTCTATGCTCCCTCCTATATGCCTGATGCCATGGACATCTCAATCCCATGCATCTGATTAAGTCTGACTCAGTTTCCTCTAATATGTTCGGTGGCATGGACGTATATTCCATCCACCTATTTTAAGCCTGGCATACTGCATGGGCAGTACATATTGCTCAAATGTGGGAATGCTCATATCCCATCATTTCTCTGTTCTTTTTTGGTAACCCCCATAATTATCTCAGGTGTCATGATAAATAACAGTGTTGAATTTGGCCTTGACATCTGTTACTAATTATATTAGATTTTAAAATTTCTCATAATGGCATGAGGATAATTAGGCAGATGATGCAAAAAGTGATGAAACAAAGATAAAAATTATTTTTAATAATTAATATCGCAGCAATTATCTTCTCAATTACCCTCCATAAGGGGGGACTATAGTAAGATTATAATTTTAAAGAATGTTTCAATTTTTGTTTTATTATATGTTTCATGTGTAACAACTAAGATTCTGTATTCCCTTAGACATGTTTTTGAGAACTTTCATTGTTTGATTTGATTATTGACAAAGCTGTTTTAAAGTTGTGTTAAGCTCAATTTTGTAGGAAATTTTCCTGGCTGATTACCAGCATCCACACATCAACCCCTGAAAAGACTTCCATTCCACGACTACACCTAGAGGACATCTGAGAAAAGACTTTCAGAGACTTTAAATGAACAGTTTTGATTTGTTGTTTTTGTTGTTTTTTCTCTTTCTGTTATAATATACACCATCTGTAACATGTATTCTCTGCAGAGGCCCTCCCTTTGCAAGACTAATGTCAAAGCGTCGGTTCATGAGGACAAAAAAAAAAAATCGCCCCTCTGGACAAAACTTTCCTCTCTTCCTTTTCTATATTGTTGTTCACATATTATTAGTTAGCAATAGTTATTATATTGTTTTTACTGTTCCGTCAAGGAAACATTTTGTTTCTTGAGGAACAACAGGGGGGACTGTAATGATTGGAATGACGCCACCTGCTGGATACTTACTGTAGAAGAGTTCTGCCCATGAAGCGAAGGTCTTTGAGGGCAAGACCAGGAGTCTTTTCTTTGGCGGGGAGGAAGTGACGCAGACTAGTGGGAGGAGGAAGGAAGAGACTGGCGCTCGGTCTGGCTCTCTTTCCTCTGGACTCTGGCGGAGAAGGGAGCTAGAAATGCGCTCTCCCTTTAATAGATAGGAATCTAGACCTTTCTCTCTCTCTTTACCAAATTCTTATTCTCCTTAATAAATGCTTAAAAGTCTAACTCTTGCTAAAGCTTATAATTTATTGGCGACCACTCATTAAATATTTTAGACAGACTAGCTAGAATTTTAGCCCTTAACACATGTTATAAGAGAAAAATCAGAGCAATGAGGAAAAACCTCAAAATAGAAAAACAACAGCACCAAAAACAAAAGAAATAGTATGGTTCATTCAGCATCTATACTCCACAGTTCTTTTTTTTTTCCCTGGATTTGGAGATCCTCCTCCATCATGAGTTCCCTGGAACCCTTCTGTACTGTTGCATTGGTGAGAAGAATATAGTCCATCACAGTAGGTCAACATACAATGTTGATGATACTGTGTACAATGTTCCCCTGGTTCTGCTCATCTCACTCATCATCAGTCCACGCAAGACCCTCCAGGCTTCTCTGAACTCCTCCTGTTCGTCATTTCTTACAGCACAATAGTATTCCATTACATTGATATACCATAACTTGTCTAGCCATTCCCCAATTGATGGGCATCCCCTCAACTTCCAGTTCCTTGCCACAACATAAAGAGCAGCTATAAATATCTTTGTACATATGGGTCCTTCTCCCCTTTCCATGATCTCTTTGGGAAAAAGACCCAAAAGTGGTATTGCTAGGTCAAAGGGTATGCACAGCTTCACAGCCCTTTGGGCATAATTCCAAATTGCTCTCCAGAATGGTTGGATCAGTTCACAGCTCTACCAACAATGCATTATGTGTTCTAATTTTTCCACAGCTTCTCCAATATTTATTATTTTCCTTTTTTGTCATTTTAGCCAATCTAATAGGTGTCAGGTGGTACCTCAGAGTTGCTTTAATTTGCATCTCTCTAATCATTAGTGATTTAGAGCATTTTTTCACATGGGAATAGATAGCTTTGGTTTCTTCATCAGAAAACTGCCTGTTCATATCCTTTGACCATTTCTCAATTGGGGAATGATAGCTGCCTCTTTAATAGACATCCAAACCAAAGCAATAATGCCTTTTCCTTTTGGCAAAGGAAGGAAAGGCTGTATCAACACTGATATCCATAGATCTGATCTATTTCCCTTCACAAAAGAGGTTAGGCAGAGGTAGTACCGGGGCCCAATTCAATTTTTTATCTATGGTGTGATAAATTAATGATGCCACTAGGAACCTGAACACTAGTGTGAAGATTCTTATTAGCTACACCAGAAAGATATTCCATATGAACTAACTATAAACTTCCAATAATTTCCTGAGTCTGATCTAGGTAGCAATAACTGTTCCCTGGAGTAGAACTGAGGAGGATATACAGTTCATTATCTGTCTCAGAAAATTAGCACAGCAAGATGAGTCCACATAAAGCTGATAAAGACAGGTTGTGCACCCAACTTCAATCAGAAGCCAATAGAGTTAACCTAATATGATCAACAGCACAGTCCTAAAAGCCATAACTGAATTTAGGTACCTAAGGAATGTCTTCCTTGATGATACACAATAAGATAACAAGATACTGTGTATTATGTTCAGGGATGGACAGAACCTTTACTAAAAGGTTGCATCCATTTCTGAGCCTCAGAATTTGAGAGAGGGATATCTTGAAGGAAGCCTAGAGAAATGCAAAAATTATTAAAGATAGTAAAATAGGAGGCACAAACAAAATTTAAGGCAACTGGCATTAGACATATAAAAAAAGTATTTGTCATAAAGACCTTGAAGAACTACAAAATGAACAGAAAATTCAGAAATTTGATCAACATGGATCATACATCTAGAGTTGGAATCTACTCTAGTCTAGTTCCATTTTTCAGATGAGAAAATGAAGATTGAGGGAGGGTGAGTGGTTTGCCTAAGGTCATAAAGGGAGTAATCATTAGAGGCAGGATTTAAACACTGGTCCTCAGATTCCCAAGTTAGTGTAATTTGCATTGTATTTTGCTGTCTCCTAACTTTCTGAAAGTCAAGACTATCAACCAGAGGAATAGCTGATAATATTGAGAGAATTTGTGAGATTTATTTTCCTAATGTTTTAAAACATATAGTTAGCAACCTGATGGGCATGTTTAATTGTTCAGATCTGCCCGTCTGGAATGGGATGGCCAAAACACAGGAAGGATTATTTTATAGCAATGACCAATAACCTGCCACAACTCAAACCAATAGCATTACTTCACTATATAACACTGGTGTGAAGGTACAGGATTAAAAACAATAAGATTTATCAAGTATCATATTACAGTTATGTTTTATCCCCTTACAAAATTGTAAACTCCATGAGGCCTGGGAAAATTTATTATCTAAACTTTGTCTCTCATCCAGTGCATAGCATAGTATTAAATATGCTTAACAAATATTGGATTTGAAGTGACATGAATAAACCAAGAATTTTTTTATAAGATTCTTTATAGTATTTCAGGTAACAGTATGTGGGCAGTCCCCAACTTATTTACAAAGACACAACTACCTTAACCCTGCAAATTCCCATCTTTCTCCATCTCCAAACCACCCACTCCACTGATACTGGAGCCACTATAAGAAAACATGGACTGTCTATGATGATAGACAAAAATGGAAGGAAGGGGGCAGATGGACTTCTAGCAGAGAAAGCAATGTGAAAGTTGTGTCAAGCCCAGCTCCCTGTGATCTATCTCACGAACAATGGGAAATAATAGTCATGTGAAGTGGAAGAATAACAAACAGAAGAACTGAATCAATAGAAACAGAAGTGAAGTAAAGAATGACACAACAAACCATGCTATTTGCTATGGACTAGATGCAGTGCCAAGGAGGATTCTATTCTCTGCTTTGTAGCCCCATCCAGAGTTGGGGATAAGATTGGGCAGAAGGCCCCCAGATACAAGGATCCCTACTTTAGCACCTTTGCCTAGAAAACAGAATCATAGAATTTTAGAGGCAGAACAAACTCCAAAGGCTGATTCAAGAAGTCTCCCTGTAACATACCAGACAAATGGTTATCATAGCAGCTTGTGCTTGATGATTTTCAGTGAGGAATGGGAATACACCATGATCCAAGAGAGCCCATTCACCATAGGGAATGCTCCAATTGTTAGAAAGGTTTCCCTAATGTTAGCCTCCTTGAACTTTCATTCAGCACATTGCTCCTGGTTTTCCCTACTTGGCTTAAACAGAACTACTGTCTTCCACATGACAATACTGTATAAATATTTGAAAATCATGTTCCCCTGAAGCTTCTCTTCTTCAGTATAAACAGCCATAGTTCCTTTATATTTTCATTATAGAACATGAACTCTAGGTCCTTCACCATCTTGGCTACCCTTCTCTGGACACTCTCAAGTTTATCAATGTCCTTAAACTGTGATGCCTAAAACTGAACAAAATGCTCTAGATATGGGCTGATAAGGCAGAGTACATTGGGATTATCAACTCCTTATTCCTGGAAGTTTTGCCCTTTTTGTTTTTGTTTTTGGTGAGGCAATCGGGGTTAAGTGACTTGTCCAGGGTCACACAGCTAGTAACTGTCAATGGTCTGAGGCTGAATTTGAACTCAGGTCCTCCTGAATCCAGGGCTGGTGCTCTATCCACTGTGCCACCTAGCTGCTCCAGCTTTGCCTTTCTCAATGCAGCTCAAGATCACATTGGCTTTTTTGGATGTTACCTCAAATTGCTTCCTCATACTGAGACTATAGTCTATGAAAAGCACCAGCTCTTTTTCAGACAAATTTCTATGTCTTCTTCATTTTGTAGAAAGAAAATTATTTCATAAACACAATCATGACTTTACATTTAACCACTGAATTTTATCTCATTAGATTCAATGTTCTAACTTCTCAAGATTACTTTTCCAGTTGAATATAAACTTTTGACATAGTATCCTACTTTTGTATTTGCATCCACAACAGCTAGTAGTAGCCTAAAGTACATCTTTTTTTTTTTTTACCTTTGGTGAGGCAATTGGGGTTAAGTGACTTGCCCAGGGTCACACAGCTAGTAAGTGTCAAGTGTCTGAGGTCGGATTTGAACTCAGGTCCTCCTGAATCCAGGGCCAGTGCTTTATCCACTGCAGCACCTAGCTACCCCCTAAAGTACATCCTTAATAAATGTTTGTAAATTAATTTGTAGCATACTTTCTGAGGCAACTGTACCACCTCCAACTAGCACTGATAAGTAGGGTCATGTAGAGTATGGCCATTATATCCCTCTAGGACTCTAAGGGTAGCCTTGAGCAATTAGGAAGTTGTTTTTTAATACTGTGATTCGTAAGCCCTCATCAGTGTTTTTCCCCCTTGTGATTATCAATTGATATCACTTATTCAGCCAGATTTAATTCGCTTTTAGAAATGGGTAAGAATAGGATAGTGTGAACAGTTGGCATAAAATATTTCCCCTAAGGCCCATAAAACACTCTCTTACCAATACATTTAGAGTCCAGGGGAGAGTGGGCTCAAGCACAGAGAGTAATGCAGCGGTAACTCAGTTTCTGGTAGTCCTTTGGCCAGAGTCTTCAAGATATTTCCCTCATGCGTGGTTTAGGATTTATGTCGGGCTCCTTATAGAACCCTGAATATTTGTCTAGTCTAGCCCTGCTTCTGGATACATTGCCATTAGCTGTTCCAAGTAGGCTCCTAGGAAACCAATAGGAGGACGAGAAATCCAAAATCCTCTTGACCTTCAAAGTTCACAAGATCCTCCTCCGACTCTCACAAGGGTGGAAAGAAGAGACAAAAAACAAGGCTGAGGCTGAGGTCTGCAGCTCTGCTCTTCTAAAGCAATTTCTCTGAGGCTGGTTATTTAGAACATTCTCCCTTTTCTGATGTGAGACACTCAAATCTCTGGGACTCAAACTGGCTTTATGTTTTATGGATGTCCTGTTGATCAAGGATTTTTTTATACTTAGTCTAAAGCCTATGATTGATAGTTTCAATAAGGAAGTGTTTTCACCTGGTTAATTTATCAGGTTTTTAGCATCCTGACACTTAGTTTAAATGGGGTGGGGTGATTTGATTGATTTACTCCATCAACTCCTACCCTTGCAGATTGATTGAAGAATTTTGTGGATCCTGACTCTGTCATCCGCTGTGTTAACAATCCTGCTCAGTTTTGAGTAATCTACAAATTTAATAAACATGCCATTTGTACTTTTATCCAAGTTAATTATAAAAATGCTAAATACCATATAGTTAATCAAAGATTTCTGAGGCATTCTCCTGGAGACTTTCTGTCATGGGGAAACTGAACTATTAATGACTACTATTTGAGTCAGGCCATCTAACTAATTTTGAATCCAACTAATTTACCCTAATATTGAAGATAACAATGATAACTAAAAAAATAATAGCTAGCATTTATATAGTGCTTTAAAGTTTGCACACAGAAAAAATAGAATGAGAGACAATTTAATAATCATCAATTACCCTTGAAATAAAATGTTGAAAACAAAATCCTGGACATCTGATCCCCAAAACAAACAAACAAACAAATAAATACAATCAGCCTGCCTAGCACCACAAAAACCAATAAACAAATCAATTTTAAAAAGTGTCCACTACATACTAGGTGATCAGCTAGGTGTCAAAATGGATAAAGTGCTAGGCCTGGAATCAGAAAGATTTATCTTCCTGAGTTAAAATCTGGCCTCAGACACTTACTACTTGTATGACCCTGGGCAAGTCACTTAACCCAGTTTGCCTCAGTTTCCTAATCTGTAAAATGAGCTGGAGAAGGAAATGGCAGACCATTCCAGTATCTTTGCCAAGAAAACCCCAAATAGGGGGCAGCTATGTGGCGCAGTGGATAAAGCACTGGCCTTGGATTCAGGAGGACCTGAGTTCAAATCCAGTCTCAGATAATTGACACTTAACTAGTTGTGTGACCCTGGGCAAGTCACTTAACCCTCATTGCCCTGCAAAAAAAAAAAAGAAAGAAAAAAAAAAAGAAAACCCCAAATGGGATCACAGAGAGTCAAACAGGACTGAGAATCACTGAAGAACAAACCATGTTGACAGGCACTACACCAGTCACTTTGGATACAAGGACAAAAATGAAGCAGTATTTGCCTGTAAGAATCTTACGTTCTATAAGAAAAAAATAATACATATAAACAAAAGATTGATATAAAGTCATTACAGGAGGGAATCAGTAGCAGCTGGAGGGGTCAGTAAAAGCCCTATGGAGAAGGCAATTCTTGAGTTGAATAAACTGGAGATTCTTGGAGGCAAAGGTGAAATTGGAGTACATTTCAGTCAGAATGGATCAACAAGTGTATAAAGGGGAACAATGTGTAATAAAGCTAGAAATATATATTGAGGCCATGTTGTGAAAGGCTTTAAATGCCAAACTAAGGCATCTATATCTCTCCCATGATGCCCCCATCAGAGGGCTGTGTCTCAGAGAGATGCATGAGGCAATGTGACCAATTAGGATTTTACAATAGGATAGGAGAGAAATGATGAAGACCTGAAATTAGAGAAGATATAGTGTGAGTGGAAAGGAGTTAAATGCAGAAGATGTGGTGGAGGGAGAATTGACAAGATTTGAAGATATGTGACAAGATATGTGAAGTAGGGAAGGTAAGGAGAAGTTGAAAGAAAGAAAGTTAGGTGAACAGAACTAGTTATTCCCATATTACCTGTTTTAGGTTAATTTTTACCTAGTTTGGATGGGAACTAGACAGGAATTTTTCATTGCTAGTGAGATTCTTTTTTCCCTGGGTTTAAGTCTGGTCAAACTTATTTCAAGAGCCCAATATTAAATTTTCAGTGGGGGGGGGGGGGGATTTATTCTTAGAAATTGGCAAATGCTAGAAATCAAGGTTTGTTTTATTTTGTTGTTGTTGTTGTTGTTGGTTGTCTAGACCAGAAGTAAGCAAACTATGACCTGAAGGCCAAATGCATTTTCCCTAGAGAACTAGTTGTTAAACTTTTACCCATATACCCCTGGGTTAACATCCTCACATATATCTGTTTTCTTCAACTTTCGTTTTTTGTTTTTTTGTTTGTTTGTTTGTTTTTTGCAGGGCAATGGCATAAAACATTTCCCCTAAGTTAAGTGACTTGCCCAGAGTCACACAGCTAGTAAGTGTCAAGTGTCTAGCTGCCCCTTTCTTCAACTTTTGAGGGGCAAAAGGGCTTTTCTCTGGAAGATTTACTGGTTCTTTGTGTCAGGTTATTTATTTTTTTGCAGGGCAATGAGGGTTAAGTGACTTGCCCAGGGTCACACAGCTAGTTAAGTGTCAAGTGTCTAAGGCCAGATTTGAACTCACATCTTGGGCCAATACTCTATCCACTGCACCACCTAGTTGCCCCTGATTTCAACCTTTCAACCTTTAAACTTTCAACTCCCCCACCTCCTTTCCTTTGATACTGAAGTGTAGGCCCTCATCACTTCTTGCCTAGATGATTGTAATAGTCTACTTATAGGTTTCTCTGTCTCAAGTGTCTTCTCACTACAATTTATTTTCCACTGAGCTATCAAATAGATCTTCCTTAAGCATAGTTCTGACCATATAATTCCCCTATTCAGTATATTCCAGTGGCTCTCTATTACCCCTAGGATTAAAAACAAAATCTTCCATTTGGCTTTTAAAGCTGTTCATAACTTTGCCCCTTCTCACCTTTCCAGGTTTCTTATATTTTACTCCCCTCCATGTTCTTTGTAATGCAGTGACACTGATTTTCTTGCTATGATTTACACATGGCATGCCTGGCATGCTCTCCTTCCTTACCTCTACCTCTTGGCTACCCTGGCTTCCTTCAGATCTCAGCTGATGTCTCAACTTCTTCTTTTTTTTTTTTTTTTGTGGGGCAATGGGGGTTAAGTGACTTGCCCAGGGTCACACAGCTAGTAAGTGTCAAGTGTCTGAGGCCAGATTTGAACTCAGGTACTCCTGAATCCAAGGCCGGTGCTTTATCCACTGCGCCACCTAGCTGCCCCCTCAACTTCTGCCAGAAGTCTTTTCCAGTTCACTTTAATCTTTGTCCCTTCCTTTTGAGATTATCTCTGATTGTTTCTGTATATATCCTTTTTGTACATAGAGTTTGCATGTTTTCTCCCCATTAGAATGGAGGCTCCTCTATAGCAGGGAGATGGGGTTTTTAATAGGATTTTGCATTTCTTTGCATCCCCAGTATTTAGCAAAATGCCTGACACATAGGAAGTACTTAATACAAAATTGTTTACTGACTGACTTACTCCTGAGTGATGCTATTTCTGATCTAGATATAGTAGAAATCACAACAGATTCACAGGGCAATGAGAGTCTAATTACAGTCTAAAGAATTCTGGTGTCCTCCATTGATTTTTTTTTTTTTTTTTTGCCGGGCAAAGGGGGTTAAGTGACTTGTCCAGGGTCACACAGCTAGTAAGTGTTAAGTCTCTGAGGCCAGATTTGAACTCAGGTACTCCTGACTCCAGGACCTGTGCTCTATCCACTGTGCCACCTAGCTGCCCCTCCATTAATTATTATAGCAAGAAAAGAAATCCTTTTTAACTGTCCTGTGTCCCCAGTTGCCCTAGGTAAATGACCAGATAGATATGTTTAATCACTGCAAGAGTGGATACAAGATTAAAAGAACAGGTGAGTGAACTCCACCTTGGGGTTTTTCCCCCTCATTTGATGTGAGGCATAAGTTTTATATATTATACATAATATGTATGTATGTATATGTATATGTATATGTGTTTATAGCTATATCTGTAATATAAAATCCCATTTTAGGATAATAGTTGAATTTACTGTTCTGAGACAATTTGTCTCTGAATTGAATTTACTGTTCTAAAACAATTTGAGTGTGTAGAACAGTTACCTAAAGGGCTAAAGAATAAGCTTAATATCCTATGAATGAAGATGTGGGAGACCCAGCAAGGCCTACAGCTAGAAAAAGCTATCAGATTTAGTTGAGGTGGTTAGGGTCTACTCATATCTCAAAAGTGAATTGGCTTTCTGCTAAGTAGTGTCATTAGTTACTGATCAGTGATGAGTTATTAAAGAGCCTGTCTACATGTGGTTTTCTTTTTTCCAGGAAGGGTATGGCAGGATAGTGGTAGACAAAGGCATGAGTTAAGGTATATTAATTCCCGATCCTTGTTTCTAGAACAGAATAAAAGTAGCTCAAGCTTTTTACTATAATAAAGTTGAGTATCTTATTAATATTGTGTATAGTGTTTTTTTTTACCATTGGCATGTTGTAATTCCTAAAATGTTACTTAGCCTACATCTGAAGGGGA
The DNA here is from genome assembly GCF_019393635.1 of Dromiciops gliroides. Taxonomy (NCBI): domain Eukaryota; kingdom Metazoa; phylum Chordata; class Mammalia; order Microbiotheria; family Microbiotheriidae; genus Dromiciops; species Dromiciops gliroides. Next base: position 324,487,198 of record NC_057864.1, on the reverse strand, counting down.
TGGGAGGTGAGGAAGCAAATGATCTGGACTTTTAATTGGTTTCATTTATCATAAACTTACTTTGTAACTACTTTTCTTTTGAATTAGTGAATTTCAGCATGAAAAATAAATGTAACACTAGTAGATGCTACCATGGAAGATAGACTTGACCAGCTAGTACTCAATCCTTTTTACTTCTTAATCCTCCTCAGGCTTTGCCCCTCTTCTCCCTGAGTAGAAGTTTAGGTTGCATGTGGTCACCCTCTCTCTCATTTTACGGAGTTTATGTTAGATAAAAAGTTATGAATATAATCACAATCGTTCAGACCTCTCTGCTACTTTATACCCCCACCCCCTCCACCTTAGGAATATTCCTAACATTTGGACAAAGGTTTGGCTCTCTACCCTAATTTAATTTTGTGTATTTACAGATAATTCCTGGTATTATCTGTTCTTATTTTCTTAGCATGGACTAATATACTATACGAGCTTTCATGATTGACCCCAAGTTTCTTTTTAAACATGTGAAGAGTATATAACAACATCTGCTGACAGGCATGGGTAAGACTGTATATCTTTTTCAATACTCAATTTAATTCAAGCCACTTTCTGGCTCAAATAGTCGAAATTGCTCTCAGGGCTGAGAGGAAATCCTTGTCCCATTGAACTAAAAATCCCAGTATGCTGGTCAGTTCTCAAACATTCATAATATTCAAATTAATAATATCTCTTTTTGTCTAGTTACGAATGCTCATAATTTTGCGGAGAAATAGGTTCTAGCTTTAATTATGTCTATCAATCTCTCCTAGTTACCTTGACACACAATTGCCTACCCCTCAGCTGCATTTAACCCCTAATAAGACACACACACACACACACACACACACACACACACACACAGAACCCATGAGTACAATAAGTGAACACATTAGTTTGGAGAAACCACATTCATTCAAGGCCTATGGTAACCCCTCTTATCCCCGAGATTCTTTTTTTTTTTTTTTTTTTTTTTTAGTGAGGCAATTGGGGTTAAGTGACTTGCCTAGGGTCACACAGCTAGTAAGTGTTAAGTGTCTGAGGCCGGATTTGAACTCAGGTACTCCTGACTCCAGGGCCGGTGCTCCATCCACTGTGCCATCTAGCTGCCCCTATCCCCGAGATTCTTGAGGAGCTCAGTGCTCTCCCCAGAGAAGGTAATAGTAAAGGTAAAGAGTTTGGATGTTATTAGTTTTCTTTCTTTTTTTTTTAGTGAGGCAATTGGGGTTAAGTGACTTGCCCAGGGTCACACAGCTAGTAAGTGTTAAGTGTCTGAGGTCGGATTTTAACTCAGGTACTCCTGACTCCAGGGCTGGTGCTCTATCCACTACGCCATCTAGCTGCCCCTATTAGTTTTCTTAGCAACAGGGACAGCTACAGTCAGGTCTGCAATTGCTCCATAGTTCTGCCATAGTCCTTTACCATTCCTGCTCAGTCATATCCCTCTAGCTACTTTATCTACAATTAAAGTGGTAGCAGCAGTACATGGCGATACCTTTCCCCAATTTTTCCCACTTTATTATATCATCCTCTCTTGAGATCTCTCTTCTCTTTCCTACTACCTTAGGAATGAGGAAAGGTTGTTTTTCCATCTCAGTAGATAAGCAATTGACACAAGGGAAGATTCTTTTTTAAGGGTAGAGTCTGGGATGACATAATTTTTTTTTTAAGGAAAGAAAATCAATAATTTTTTTTCCTTTCTTCTTTCCTCTCCTCCTTTCTTTGCCAACAGAGGGATGGAACAGAAGAAATAGCTCAGGTGAGCTGATGCAAAAAAGAATTTTCCCAGGCATAAGAATTCAAACCCTTTTTCCAAAGAACCTTTGCTCCACATTAGCTGGATTTTAAAATTTCATTTTGATATAATGCCTGAAATCCTTCCAATTATAGATTCATTTGAATTAGGTAACATTTTCTTTAAAAATGCAAATGTCTCTGTGAAGTCTGAGAGGCTAAAATTAACATAAATTAGGTTCCTTTGTCCTAATATTTACCTGAGATTAGCTACACTGAAAAATATGAGTTTTTACTGATCAGAGCTGAGAACCTTTAAAGGTAGAGAAACTTGAGTCCAATGCCACTGTGTAGGGTTAAAGGAATTTTGGGACTAGAGAGAAGGGTTGAACATGTTTTCTCAACTATATTTCCCAAGGAGATATGATATACTTCAGTGGAAAGAATGTTGGATTGGCGGGTAAGAAACATGAGTTCTAGTCCTAGCTCCATCACTAACTAGCTATGAGCTTTTCAGTATGTTTCAGTCTCTCTGGTTCTCAATTCCTCATCTGCAAATGTTTCTGTTATGGGCCCAGAGCACCCCATAAGTTCTATGGGGCACATCAAAGAAACTTCTCCTTGAGAAACTAAACCAAAGAACAGACACAGCTACAGAGATAAGTGGAACCTGATCAGGACTGAGCTAGCTCTGGGACCATCACCCTTCATTCCAGTCTCCCCCAACCCTGGGGAAATAAGATTAGGTGCAGCTGCTGCCTTTGTGTCCTGAGGAGAGAGATGGCTTGAGAGATCTGCAGCCACCCCTCACCCAACTCTTCTAGCCACCACCAGGGGGGATGGTCCTCCCTCAATAGGGGAACTTTCCACAGTCAGATGGTCACCCCCATCAGTCCTCTATAAAAGTATCTGCCTGTCTCTTGCTCAAGGAGATTGGTATCTCAGAGTCACGCTCTGTGCCATGCCTTCACCCCATGAGTAGTCCAAGGACTTCTTTCATGGTTCCCCTTCCCTTCCCCTTCCTCTAAATAAACTACCATCTTATTCTAACTGCTTTCGTGTGCAAGAGGGTGTAATTCTTTAGAGAGGAATTCCTAAGGACGCCAAAACCCAAACCTCTACACCTCATGGGACCACCATCCAAACTCTATAAAAGTATCTGCCTGTCTCCTGCTCAGAGATTGGTATCTTAGAGCCGTGCTCTGTGCCATTCCTTTCTCCCCATGAGAAGAAGTCCACTGATTTCTCTCTTGGTTTCCCTTCCCTTGCCCAGCCCCTAAATAAACTACTATCTTATTCTAATTGCTTTTGTGTACAAGAGGGTGTAATTCTTTAAAGAGGAATTCCTAAGGACCCCAAACCCCTAGCCCCTTTCCCAAACCCCTATCCCTATCCCAAACCCCTACACTATTTTCCCCATGATAGACAAGAATCACAAGATAAGAAGGTTTTTGTCAAGTTATATCTGAACTGATGGAGGAAGTACTAATGAAGAGGAAATGAGTCCATGGAAGAATGAATCCAGGGAGAACAACGAACACGAGGAATCAACTAACTAAAGAAATTAGTCATTTGGTTTGAAAGAATTCATTTTTCATCAACTGGTTGGAGTCAGTTACTTCTTTTTTTTTTTTTTTTTTAGGGGCAATGGGGGTTAAGCAACTTGCCCAGGGTCACACAGCCAGTAAGTGTCAAGTGTCTGAGGCCAGATTTGAACTCAGGTACTCCTGAATCCAGGGCCGGTGCTTTATCCACTGTGCCACCTAGCCACCCCCAGTCAGTTACTTCTGCAACAACTCTACCCAGTTCTCCTTCCATCCCCAACAAAATAGAGGGTATTCATTCATCTTCTAATTCATAGAATCAAGGGATTTGCATTTCCCTCTTTTACAAGTAAGGAAAGGTTTGCTGGACAGAGGGTACTGAACAGAGGGCAAAGCAAAGAATATATTGAACTGAAACAGGATAGATTTAGAATAGCCAGGAAATATCGCCTGGCTCAAGAGGAAAAGATACTGTGTTGTGGTTGCTTCAAAGATTGAGACTGGAAAGTCTCCTTTAATAGATTCTTTTTAAGAACATAAAACTCCTTGTTATATGCCCCCCCCCTTTAAAAAAAATCCAGATCTCTGATTTCATCTTTGTATGCAGCTTGGACCTTATGGTCCTATTTAATGACTGTTGTCTTATTTTCCATCTCTTTGTTTCCTCGAAAACTCTGCCTAAACCCCATTTTATTCAGTAAGCCTTTGCCACCCCCAATCTCCTCCTCCCCCAGCTGCAGGCGGTTTCTCTTCTGAGATAACTTTCAGTCTATGCTGAATAAATTATTAGAGTTGCATGTTTGTCTCTTATTAGAATGTAAACTCTTTGGAGGGTAAGGGCAGTGAATTTATTATGGGCTAGCTACTGTGATTAATAGCGATTAACTGACCTTCAAAAAGAATCCCTAGGCTCCACTCTCACGTGTGCCATTTTACTATGTGACTTTGGAGAAGTCACTTAAACTCTCTGGGCCTCAGTTTCTCCATTTGTAAAAGCAGAGTTTGGATAAGATTTCCAAGCTTCCTTCCCTTGGGTAGCCAGGTGGGGCAGTGGTTAAGAGAGCCAGGAAGACTTTTTGAGGGTTCAAATCAGACCTTAGACATTTACTAGCTGTGTGACCCTTTTTGCCTCGGTTTCCTCTTCTGTAAAGAGAAGGAAATGGCAAATCTCTCCCAAGAAAACTGCAAATGGAGTCAGGAAGAGTCAGACACGACTGAAATGACTGAACACTGAACAAGGTCCCTTCCAGAGTTCTAAATCTATGGTCCTAAATTCCAAGAAAGGATGGGCCCAGGAGAAAAAAAAAGCTCTTGAATTTCGGGAAGGAACAACAGCAGTAAAGCGATGTGCTAAACTAACTTCAGATTCACTCACAGGACTCTTCCTGTTAATCCTATGAAGTGGTGGTTGTACTCATAAGTGCGCACGCGCAAGTCATTCAATTTCCACTCGCAGCTCCGCCCCCAGCCCACTGATTATCATCACTCTCTTTCAATGGGAAAGTCGGAAAGAATGGAGTCCTCGGGAGACCTGCTCTCGCGAGATCTTCCTGTCTTCCCTGCTGCCAGGCCGAGATGCCCGGGCTTTGAGAACAGGAGGAGCCTGAACTTGGGGCGAGGCGTGCTGGCCGCCGGGCTAGGCCCCGCCTCCTCCTGGGCGCGCTTGCGTTAGGTGGCGGGAATTTCACTTGTTCCGGCTCAGGCGCTTTAGCTGAGGTGGCAGGGCTGACCTCCCGAACCCGAGCTGAGCGGCCGTCGTGGTGCCCGGTGGCAAGGTACTGATTCCCTGGTCTTCTCCCTATGCCAAGGGCAATCAGGTCCTGCCTTCCCTCCTCACCCCAACCCCTCTTCACTGTGCGGGACAGGCGCTCTGGGAAGCTGCGCCTAAGAGGTGGGGGGGGGGGAGGGGGGTGGCCAGTCCGGAAACGTGCACAGGCCGAGCCTGCCCGCCCCCTGTGTTTTCCCCCTCCCCTTTTTGGTGTCTTCATACTCGCCTGAACTATTGCAGTGGAAGGGATCGAAAGGGGCCCGTCTGCAGCAACCCCCTTCACCTCCCCATTTTACAGAGAAGAAAACTGGAGTTGCTCTCTGGCAGAACTTGAACTGGTCACCGTCCTCGCCAGTTTAGGAAGCCTCCTTGAAAACTTTGCCATCATTTTCCATTCCCTCAGTTAGACCAGCCTGCTTGTGCCGATTTAAAACCACAGCAACCCGAAACTTTTTTTCAGGTAACGGTGTAAGCAATGGATGGCCACCCCATGGCGTCTTCATTCCTTACTGAAAGTTTGGAGATGGAGCTAGAGAAGGAATGGTGTAGACCCCCTTGCTTTTCTTGTGTCTCTGATGGAAGGAAAAGTTTTTCTCAGGATTCCCACCTGGCAAGTGGATCTCTGAAGAGGTAAGAACTGGGCGACTTGTTCTCCTTCGTTAGTTCATTAATAGCTTTGCTGTCAATGGCCAATTGATAAGAGTTTGTGGGAAAATGATACTGATTCTTGTCTAAATTTTGTTCCTGCCCTTGCCATGCTTAAGAAACACCCTTGGCTTCATACACGCAATCTTACCCTTGGCTTCTTGGCGAGAGCATCCCCAACATGGTTCAGGAGAGTCAAGATATGACATTAGGTAGACTTTTCTGAATGGTGTGAGTTTGGTTGTGGAAGATAGGAGATTTGAGACTCTTAGTTGTATATTAATATAGAGTTGTTAAACTGGAACTTCCTTAGAAGGTTGCTATGTTTTGGCATAGGTTTTTCTCCTCCTCCCCATTTATTTCATTCATTCATATATATGTATATGTACATGATATATATTTCTCCATATATTGACATTCATTTTCAGGCTGTGTGTGTTCACACACACACACATAGCTATATGTATACACATATATGTATACTTAGAGCTTGAAAATGAATGAAATTTTTTTTAAAGCACGTGTGAAATTTATGTATTCACATGAGTTTTGAATTTTGAGGAAATACTTTCACAAAGCTATTTACATTGCTCAACATTTTGTCTCTCTTTTGAAATTGCTTTCAGTTTACTTATCAAGTCAAAGTTTTAACTTGTTACTCTATGGTAACACTTGTTATATTTTTCTTTTGAACTTTTATTTTTATCCATTAACAAGCATTTATTTTTTCCTGTCCCACCAGCCTCCTCCCCCCTATTGAAAAACAAAACCCTTGTAAAAATGTGCATTGCCAAGCAAAATAACTTCCCACATTGGTCATGTTCAAAAATATACTTCTCATACTTTATCTTGAGTCAGTCACCTCTCTCAGGAGATGGATAGCTTGCTTCATTATCAATCCTGTGGATTTGTGATTGGTCACTGCATTCATCAGAGTTCTTAAGTCTTTCATAATTGTTTGTCTTGATAGTGTCCTATAAATTGTTCTTCTGGTTCTGCTTACTTCACTCTTCATTTCATACAGGTATTAGAAGGTTTCTCTGAACCCATCCCTGTCAACATTTCTTGTAAGAGGCACAATAATATTCTATTGTATTAATATACCATAATTTGCTCAGCCATTCCCCACTTAATAGTCACACTTTTACTTTCCAGTTTATTGCTACTATAAAGAGCTGCTGTAAATGGTTTTGTATATATGATCTTTTCCCTCTTTCTTTGATCTCTTTGGGGTATAGGCCTATTAGTGGTACCATTGGATCAAAAGTTATGCACTGGTTAGTGAACTAGGGGGCACAGTTCTAAATTGATCTCCAGAATGATTAGCAATTCATAGCTCCTCATAGTTTTCCTGCAGCCCTTCCAACATTTGACATTTTCCTTTGCCAGAGGTGGAACCTCGGAGTTGTTCTTTATTTTTCTATTAGAGATTTGGAGCATTTTTTTCCATTTGGCTATTTATACCTTGGATTTATACCCTTGCAAGCTGCCCGTTTATATCTTCTGACCATTTATCAATTGGAGAATGGCTCTTATTCTTATAAATTTGAATCAGTTCTTTGTATATCTTGGAAATGAGACCTTTAATAAAGAAACTTGGTTGCAAAAATGTTTTCCTATTAAACTATTTCCTTTCTAATTTTAGTTGATTTGGCTTTGTGCAAGAACTTTTTAAATTCATGTAATCAAAATGATCTATTTTAGCTTGCATCCATAGTTTAAAAAATATTTTTTTTCCTTGGGTCTTTATTTTATTTAGTGTATGACCTTTTATAGTTGTCATGTATGTATTCCTCTGTGATCAATCACATTATTCAACAGTTTTGCTCAGAGTGACTTTTAACTAGATTTCAAAGTCAAATATACCTCTTAACAGAACTAATGCAATCATTAATCAAGAGAGTGTTGTGACCTAATTCTGTTTTTAAAAGATTACTTTATAGGGACACCTTTCAAATTACTCTCTGAGACAGACATTAACTTACAGCACACCAGGCTCCGTATTATACCAGAGTACTTTTATTAATTTTGTTATAAGTTTGTAAGGTAAGTACTTTGTCGCCTGATGCTTTACAAGCTTGAGGGAAGGGGCCATGTTTTATTTATTTTTCTCTCTCAGAACCTTGGATATGGTAGGCATACGGTAGATGTTTTATTTTCTGTCAGTCAATCACCTAGTTTTTATTAAGTGCCTACTGTGTGCCAGTTACTGTGCTGAGCATTAAAAAAAGTCTCTTATTTCAAGGAGCTTGCTGTGTAGTGGGGGAGACAACATGCATACAACTACTTAGATGTGTATAGGATAAGTTACTGGTAATCTCCAAGAGAAGACACTAAGACTAAGGAAGACTTGGAACTGTGGAAGGCTTCTTGCAGAATGAAAGACTTTAAATGAGACTTGAAGGAAGCTGAAAGACAGAGAAGGGCAGGGAGAGCCTTCCATGCATGGGGGATAGACAGTGAAAATTGAGTCAAGAGATGGAGTGTTGTGTGCAAGGATCAGAAAGGATGATGTTATTGAGTGAACTAATGTTGTCATACCATAATAATAAAAAGTTTTGTCATACACCATGTAGCACAATAATTTCTTTGAAGTCTATACCAAAAAGCCGTGACAGAATTCAAATGTTCATATTTCAGGTTGATGCTTAGCTTGGACCCTTTACCAACCAACTTTGAAGAAGATATAGTGGAACTCTTTGGCTTCCAGTGGGTGACTGAAATTGCATTAGTGAATTCTTCTAGAGATCTCTTTTCTTTATGCAGGTATGTGTTTTTTTAGGGGAGTTGGAGTGAATAGCATGGGTGAACAGATAGTGACGAACCTACTACTTTAAAAGCCAGAAAAGTATAGAACTTATTTCAAACATTTTATAGTAACATGAAGATGTATAACAGTCTCGTTTGTGAGATCAATAATCTGTATTATTTATCTTCTTCATCTTGTAGCAAAAGTAAATTTGACTGAATAATCTTTTTATTGTCTTAATAATCCTGTTCTTTATAGCCTTCTATATTTGTTGGGTATTCCATTTGCTGTTTTACAGCTTAAGTGACCTTGTGTAAATCACTTCATCTGTTCAGGCACTGTTTTTTTCATCTGCAAAATATAAGTGATTTGTTGTGGTTTCTAAGGTTCCTTCCAATAATCATATGACTCTAAATTATCTAAAAGTGGGGGAAAATTTTTAAAAGACACTTTGCTTATGTAAACATTGAGTCCTTTTGATGACTTGTGGAGCTTAAGCCTAAAATTTCAAAATCTCTTCCTGGTTCTATAAAAAGACACATGTCAAATCAACTTTGATAATTCTTTGAAGTTGTTGAAGACAGAAAGATCAAGAGAGTGACATCATCCAAAAGCCCATAGTAAAAAAGTATTTCTGATACATGGAAAAGGGAATTGAATAGTCTGGTTCTTTCCTGCATATAGGAGATTATTTTTGGTTAAAGTTATTTCTATGGGGCAAAGATATGGAGCAAGAGAGGATGTTATAGATAGTGAATGTAGGTTGGCTTTTCTAGGAATTATAGGTAAGTAGATGATTTGGGGTAAGGAAGTAGATTTGGGAGTAGCTAGGTGGCACAGTAGATAGTGTGCTGGCCCTGGTGTTGGGAAGATCTGAGTTCAAATCTCACCTCAGACACTTACTAGCTGTGTGACCCTGGGCAAGTCACTTAATCCCAATTGCTTTAAACATCCGAGGCCATCTTGCCACTGGTCCCAGATGTTTCTGGAGGAGAGAACAAGATTGGTGACCTTGCACAGCCCTCCCTCACTTAAATCCAATTCAGTGCAAGTCATGACATCACTCTGATGTCATGGTCCTCCTCAAGAAGGAAGGACCATCACCACCACCAACAAGGTAAGTAGAATTGAGATGGGGGTGTAACAAACTGACAAGTGTCATTGTTTGGCATCTTAAGTTATAGTGCCTTATATAGTGGATAGAATGCTGGACCCATTCAGAAATATCTAGGTGCAGATCTTTCCTTTTGTATTTAATTGTTATGTAAATATGGGCAAGTCACATAAATTCTATTTACTTATTTCTTCATCTATAAAGTTGGCATAATAATACCCAGAGAGCCTATCTCAGAGAGTGATTGTTGTGGAACTCAAAAGAGTTAATGTATGAAAATTATTTGGAAACTTTAAAGGGCTGTATGTATAATAATATATTGATATGTAATAAACTATTATTATTTGCTCAAAAATACCAGTTCTTGATATTTCCCCTTTTTTTAAACTTCTAGTTGCATTATTATAAATACTGTCCTGTTTGATCCAGACCTTATTATCCTCCTTGCAGGAAAGCAAATCACCTGTAATTGCTAGTCTGAGAGAGTTGGCTAGTGGACTAAGAAGTTGGGTGACTTAATTCATGGTCACATAACCAGCATATAGGAGAGGCAAGACTTGAGCCTATTTCTTCCTGACAGCTGGCTTGTTATCCACTATACCTGGTGTTTCTCACTGTACATTTCTTATGTAATTGTTTTATTGTCTCATTATTTGGTGTGTAAAAGTTTTATAAGCACATTCAGGACAAACAAAACTCAAAATGTTAATAGGGTTTGAACATTATAGTTAAGACCTACTCGTCTCCCTTTTGGTTCTAGAAATGAAACGATGTTATAGGTTTTTGTACCTGGAATTCTTTTTTTTTTTTTAATTATTATTGGGGGGGGGGGCGCGAAGCAATTGGGGTTAAGTGACTTGCCCAGGGTCACACAGCTAGTGAGTATCAAGTGTCTGAGGCCAAATTTGAACTCAGGTCCTCCTGAATCCAGGATCAGTGCTCTATCCACTGCGCCACCTAGCTGCCCCTTACCTGTAATTCTTAATAGAATTTCTGAGGCCAGGATGTGAGTTGAAAGAAAATTCTCTATTTTATAGGAAAAACTTCATTACTTCATTATCTGAGATAACCCCATGAGAATTACACACTGATTATGTTCCCTAAATATTCAGTAGGTACTATGAATTTATGAAATATTCATTTAAAATGTTTCAGAAGGAAAAGTCTGATATAAACAAAGGAGGAGCTATGTAGTCTGCAGTATTATATTTGGAAATATTTGCAAGATGGCCTTTCTATCATATAAACTATCTGAACTGACCTTTTCTTTTTATTTAAAACAGGCAACAAATTTACAAATTGGAAACACTATTACAAAGCACCTGTGATTTGAGTAAGTTTAAAAGTTTTAAATATAGCAAAAGTCATTATCATTCAATAATGTGAGATTTCTGGATTTTTTTTTTCAGATTGGGGTTTTGTTATAATAGAGTAATAGAATTCCCATTCTCAGTTTGGAAAACCAGAAGAAGAAAAAGAATTGATAACTAGTTTCTCTGTTCTGAAAAAAAATAAATTAAAAGTTTGTTTAACTCAGAAGAGGGGAGGGAAGGAAAAAGGGTGGGAGGGAGACATTTGTTAAGCACTGAATATAGGCCAGGCACCATGTTAAGCACTTTATAAATAACTCAACAACCCTGAGAGATAGGTGCTATTATTATTTTCATTTTAAAGATGAGGAGACTGAGGCAGACAGAGGTTAAGTGACCTACCTAGGGACTGACAGCCTTTAGCAAGTGTCTGAGGCTAGGTTTAAGCTCAAGTCTTTCTCCAGGCCTGGTGCTCTATCCACTGAACTGTCTGCCTGTAGGACATGTGGGAAATGTCATGCATATACTGTCTTAAATCAGTTTTCTTTTCTGATCTTCTCTGGATCTTTTATTTTGGTAGGTAGTTGAATTTTGGGGAGCAAAAGTAGTTGGGACATTTGATGCAGGGAAGGGAGAATAGGGAATAAAATGGCCAATTATTTAGCTGTTGCACAAGGTAGTTCTTTTCTGCCATCTCCTATAAAAGTAAATATGAAAAAGTTGGGTTCTTTTGTTACATATAGAATAGACACTCTTCCTACAACCTTATCTCTTTGCCTCATTGTGGAAGGTAGAAGGAATCTAAATTGTCTGAGACCAGACCTGTGGGATGAAAGCTCTTTCAAGTCTTAGCACACAGGAAAAGTTCAGCGTTTAGGGGTTTTGAGCATGGTTTCTTGTTTGGGGACTAGCTTAGCCAAATCCAGAGAGGCACATCAGTTTGGCCTCATCATAACTTGTTTTTTGGATACAGCAATTCATGAAGACTCTGCCTTAAGATGTAGAGGGGTTGCGATTTTCATCATTAGAAGGTGTTCCCCCAAAGAAAACATAAATCAAATAGGGACTGTTTTTTCCTTTGTTATTGTCTTTTGTTTTTTCTTTGTATTTCTAGGGCTTAACACAGTACCTGGCACAGAGTAGGTGCTTAATAAAAAGCTTTTTGACTTGTCTTGAAATAATTTTTAAAAATTAAACATTATTATTTTTACAAATTATTTATTCCACTTTTTGAGGGGCAATACAAACAAAATTTATGTATTTGAAAATGAATTGTCCATGGTATAGATAGTCCTATACCGGGTATTAGGGATCTTTATATAATAATAGAAAAATTACGTAATCACTAAGCATATAGATTATTTCCAAATTTTTGCTACTTTAAATCAAATAGTTATGAATATTTTGAATGGATACATCCTTTTTTCCTCCTATGACATTTTAGAATAAAATCCTTCTTAGCGATGGAGTCTCTAAGGGATTTGATCAGTTTTGTGACTTATTTGTTGTTGTATTTTGCTTCAAACTGTGTTTACTAGACTTCCCCTGTCAACAGTGTATTAGAATGTCTAGTTCCCCATAACTCTGTCAACATTTTTTCATCAGTGTTTTTCTTTCAATTTTAATGGTATTCCTTTTGATTGCAAAACATCTCTGTCTTTATATAATCCAACCAGTGTCTTTGTCTCTAATAATTTATTCCATTTGTTTGATAAAAGTGCTTTTCATCTTATTGGTGGAGGCATGCATTCCTTTTTCTTCAATTTTTTTATCATTAAAAAATTAGTGATTTTAGTACCTCTTTTTATTTATTCATTTATTTATTTATTCATTTATTTATTTATTTATTTATTTTAGTGAGGCAATTGGGGTTAAGTGACTTGCCCAGGGTCACACAGCTAGCAAGTGTTATAAGGGGCTAAAATTCTAGCTAATCTATCTAAAATATCTAATGAACCTCTGTAATAATCTTATGGACCAAGGGCCTTTTTTCATTCTGGAGAAGTAATAGAGAAATAAGAGAGGAACAGAACTTCAAGTTCTCAAGACTATTGTCCCTACTTGGTACCCATCAAAAGTAGTAGTAACGAGAATTATTGCTAATTCCTTGAAACTTCCTAAGATCATACATAGCTAAAGGGCTGAAAGAGACATGAAAGGACATTCAGTCTAGCTCTCTCATTTTACAGATGAAGAAACAGAGGCACGACGAGTTTACATGGTTTGCCCAGTGTCACACAGTTTAGTATGTGCTGGAGTTTGGACTTTAATTAAGGTCCACTTGACTCCAAATCCAGTACCCTATCTTCATCAGATAGTGTACTTTGAGCTCATCGATGTGGTTGATTCCTCCCACAGGTGACAACCCATTCATACCCCATGTTCTTTTACACCTCTTGTCCATGTCCTCCTGACACACTGGGAGCCTGCTTCCAGATCTCTTGACACAAAATAGATATCGATGGTCATGGAAGTTATCCTTTTGTTATCCCTTACACTTGTTATATGATCAGTCAATCCCCATTCCCTGTGGTTCATCTTTGATTGTTTTCCCTTAACTTTGCTTTTTCTGCTGTTTTTCTTTGATAAGATATTGTAGCCTATTCAGGTATCTCTCTGCTGCCCTTTGTGTTTGTGCCTGCAACTCTTTAATTCTTTTGAAGTTGGTGTTTCACGAGTCAAAACAATGCAGCATTGCTAGAAGAATATTCAGAATAAAAAGAGGGCACTCTATTTCATAGAGATAGATGCTTGGGGGCCTGACTACAAAGACAGCTCATTTGGAAATGACTCACATCAGTAACCAATCATTTCCTGTTTGCTAAAATCTATTTGTGTGTGTGTGTGTGTGTGTGTGTGTGTGTGTGTGAGAGAGAGAGAGAGAGAGATGTAGTGCTTGCCATGTTTAGGACTTGTTAACCCTCTTCTTGAAGAGAGTATTCTTTATTTGCAGACTTGAGGTTTCTTTATAGTTTAAAAGCTTTTGTACTGTCATATTTTTCATTTTTGAACTATATTTTCCAATATGTTTCACTGTCTTATCACAAGCTCCCTTTTGTATTGAAACCTCCAAACATTAATTTATTTTGATTTAATTTTCAGGGTTTTAAGCTCTTCACAGAACTTTTTTTTTCTACTTCCTTATATTCTGGAATACATTTTAATACCTACACTACAATTATTTTTGTAATGGTAGTTTTACAACTGCTTTTCATGGATTCATTGTGTCATAACCAATGAAATGATGTTTCTTGTTATCTTTAGGTATAGGATCAACCAAACTCCAAACTTTTATGTACCATTTCTAGGAAAACCAGTGAGTCATCCTTCCATTTAGTGGCTATTTGTTTTCTGGTTTAATTTATAGTAAGAATGTCAAGATTAAGAGCAGCTAGGTGGCAAAGTGGATAAAGCACCAACCCTAGATTCAGGAGAATTTGAGTTCAAATGTGGCCTCAGACCCTTGACACTTACTAGCTGTGTGACCCTGGGCAAGTCACTTAACCCTCATTGCCCCGCAAAAAAAAGCGTCAAGATGTCTGTCCACTCTTTGGTCACAGGACAAGGATCTCATATTCATCAGTTAAGTGAATTTTTAGAGGAAGTAAAAAAAAAGACAAAACACTGATTCTTAGCATCCTCTGCTACTTTCTGACCTTTCTTCTTCTGTAGGAAGGACCAAAGGACCAAAGGACTTTGTGTGTTTTCTTTATTTCATGGGTCTCTTTGGCCAAAGAATTAATTGCCAGGTGATTATGTGCTGGAGATAAGCCTCTCCATCCTTAGCTTGGCTCATCCGTGAAGAACAGATAGTCTGTATTTGAAACCTTTACAGAATGGCAGTGCATTTGCTGGCATTGGCTGCATGTCACTATAAGGTATCAGAAAGGACTTTGTGAAGAGTGTTAAGAGCTTACAAAACTTTCTACCTACATTATCTCATTTGTTCTCGAAAGTACATCTTACAAGGGGGTTAGGAAAAGTATTATTTTCCCCATTTTACAAATAAGGAAACTGAAGCTTAAAGGCAAAATCTCATAGTAAGTAAAAGAGGCAGAGCTCACACCAACTCTTCTAACCCTAATTCTATAAGTAGGATTCTCTAAGTGACCATAAATTTTTTTAGTATCTTTTTATTTAATTTGGTAATTTTCATTTGTGCAGAAGTTACCATATTGTCAAATTTCTGCAAGCTATCTGAAATTAATGTACAGAAATTATTTTTCATGTACTCTTTTTCTTTTTTTTTTTTTAGTGAGGCAATTGGGGTTAAGTGACTTGCCCAGGGTCACACAGCTAGTAAGTGTGTGTTAAGTGTCTGAGGCCGGATTTGAACTCAGGTACTACTGACTCCAGGGCCGGTGCTCTATCCACTGCGCCACCTAGCTGCCCCTCATGTACTCTTTTTTAAAAATTAACATTTTGATTTAAAGTTCTGAGTTTCAAATTCTATCCCTTCCTCTTTACTTTCCTCCTCTCCCCACTCCCTGAGAGGGTAAACAATCAGATATAGATTTTACATGTCAAGTAATGTTAATGCACTATTTGTGTAGTTTCATGGACTAATGAATTAGTAAGTTTGGAATTTTAAGGGCCTTTCCCCCTTTTTAATAAATCTTAAAAGTTCACATTGATCATTCATGGTATAATAGAGATATTGTTTTTCAGTACCTCATCAGTGTTTATATAACCAGGCAAGTTTTATTTATGTAGATATCATTATTTATGGAGTTAATTTATCTTTCTTACAAAATCAATGAAATGGGAACTCTACAAAACAGTGCGTTTGAAATAAGCAGTAAGATACAACAGGCAGCCCATTTCTGAGTAATTATTAGAGCCTTAGGCATGTTATCAGAGTTGGGGTTCAGACTTAACAATCATAGAATGTCAGAATTGGAAGGGGCCTCACATATCACCTAGTCTAACCAATACCCAAAACAAAAACCCTCTCTACAACATCTTGGATTTTGACATTCTGAAAATTTCAGTAAAAACTTATTGTATGTGCTGTAGGTTATTTGTATAGTGATACCACCTCTTGTCACACTTAACATCTTGTCAAACTAGTGGGAATACTATAAAGATTTTTTTTCAGAACTCTGTTTCATATTTGTTAAGGAAATTAAATCTAGATTTATTGTAAGCCTTTTCATCATCACCTTCCTTCTTTCATGACCCCGTAATTAACTCATAGAATGTTTTCTCTTTGGCTTGGCTGCAATGTTAGAATCTCTTAAGAATAATGAATAATCAGGCAGCTGAGGTGGCACAGTAGATAGAGCACCAGCCTTGGATTCAGGAGGACCTGAGTTCAAATCTTGCCTCAGACACTTGACAGTTACTAGCTGTGTAACCCTGAGCAAGTCACTTAACCCTCATTGCCCCCCCCACCCCCCGGAAAAATAGAATAATGAATAATCATACAGAATTTGGACAGTGTGCATATATCTGTTTCCTAGAGGTTATACCTAATTATAGATGCATAGGTCTGGACTTGCTAGGGACCTGAGAGGCCACTGAGCCTAACCCCTCATTTTACAAATGAGGAAATTGAAGTTCTAAGAAATGAAGAGACTTATCCAGAATCACACAGCTAGTAAGTAAGTGCTCAAAGCAGGAGTCAAACTCAAGTAATCTGACTCTAAAAACATTACTTTTTCTATTGGACCACATTGCCTTTCTTTATATAACAGGATATTAGTGCTGGAAGGGACCTTAGAGGAGGCTGAATGAAATGCTTTCGCTTTTTAGATAAATAAACCGAGGTTCACAGAAATCCAAGGACCCAGTGAGTTTGGGTGGGATTTGAACCTTGAACTTCTGAAATGAAATTCAGTGTTCTTTTCATTGTATCATGCTGTCTTTATTGTGACCTTTTCCTAAACCAAATAGTTGAGTGGGACCTTGTGACTAAGAAAGGCCTGTGGCATGGTATAATTGGTAACTGTGTCCTGCTCATCTCTTATATTTTTTCCTTCTGTTCTCTGCAGTCTATCACTGTAGTGAACCTTTTTTCCACTTTGCGATTTGAAGTTGAGTGTAGGACATGATTTCCTTTCTGTTGTATCTGGGACTCCATTTAAATAAGAATGCATATTTACATATATATGTATATATGTATTTATAAAGATTTACTTAAGGATTTGAGACAATTAAGAGAGTTAAAATAGATGAATGATGATTGCAAGGTCATAAATTTAGAACGGGAATGGACCTCTTGTTATCTAGTCCATTCCTCATTGGTGTTCCATGGAGGCTAAGTCACTTGCCTAGTGGCACAGAATTAATGAGAGGGGAATGCAAGGTTTGAACCCAGGTACTCTGTGCTGTTTCCCCCTGCATCTTACTTATGTTTAATTAAGTACTGCACTGTGCACTGACATTAGCTTTAAGCTTCCTGGCAGTTAGGATTAAAAACACATTCAATTATAGAGCTTTTAAAAAATGTAGCACACACTGTAAAGAGACGATCTTTTTGGCACTGAATTCTCGGACTCGATTGCTTGGTTCTTTGTGTAGGAATGTTTGGTGGTGTAATAAACAAGGTCTTCAACTCTAGTTTTGCAGAAAACACAGAAATATTCTTTGAATGGCCATGAAATATTGGTACTCTAAAAAATGAGAGCATGACCACATGTAAGGTAGTTCTGGGGGAGAAAACTTTAATAGTTTAATATGAGTACTCTCTCTATTGGTGCACATTATAAGCCAGGCCTGTTATCTCTCACGTGTGGGTCTTGTCATATTTGCCTTTAAATCCTTCACTAATTTATAGGTCCTCTATTTGGAGCTAAGAAAATGTTATTCAATACTTTGCCTTCTGATGGCCTAACTTAATTTAGGAAATGTAGAACAGTAGATCATTAAAATGTCTTTTGGGGCAACTAAATGGCCCAGTGGATAAAGCATCAGCCCTGGATTCAGGAGGGCCTGAGTTCAAATTCAGCCTCTGACACTGACACTTACTAGCTGTGTGACCCTGGGCAGGTCACATAACCCTCATTACTCCACCCCCCCCCCAAAAAAAAAGTCTTTTCAATTTTATATTTCTCAGTTAAATTTTTTGAATGTTCTGGATTGCTATCTCTTCCCAGTTGAATTCTCTAATGGGTGCCTCTATTTTATATTTGTTGACTAAACAGGGATGATGATGATAATAATAATAATAATTTATAATTTATAGAGCACTTACTTTATACCAAGCACTGTGCTAAAACCTTTGCAGTCATTATCTCATTAGCTGCAGCAAGTTGGGAGGCAAGTGCTCTTAGTATTCTCATTTTACAGATTAGGAAACTGAGACTGCAGAAGTTAAGTAACTTGCAAAGGGTCACTCAGCTAGTAAGCACCTGAGACTGGTTTGGAATTTAGGTATTCCTAACTCCAGGCCTAATGTGCTACTCAGCTGCCCATAAAACATTGGTACCCCGATGTGGCAGAGGCAGAATTGACATTCTCTTTGTAAAAATATAGGAGCCTCACTTATATGCTTAGACAGATAGGAGGGTCATTCTACTTCTTGAGGTTGTCCAGTGAGGTGGCTGTGAGTAAAGCCAAAAGGTTTCCTCAAGGAACTTTAATTTAGCTCAGTCATTAGATAGGCCCTCGGATGAAACCTTTGATTTCTGAATAAACTGAGTTCAGTTCAATAAATATTTATTAAGTTTCTAATATGGTGTAAGGTTTTGTGTTAGATTTAAGGAATGAGAAGCGGGGAGGGGGGAAATGATAAGAATTTTCTCCCAAAGACTTATAATCTAAAAGGGGCATAGGAAAGAGAGAGGCAGTGGCAGAGTGGATACTGTGCTCAGTTTGGAGGCTGGAAGACATGGGTCCAAGTATCACCTCCAAAATGTATAATCTACTGCTCTCTAAGCCTCAGTCTTCTCATCTCTAAAATGGAGATAGTATTTTTTGGTGAAATTTGTAAAGCATAAGAATTATTTGGCCTTTAAAATGCCGTGTAGAATTCATTTGAAAATCCATCTGGATAAACTGGATACACTTGACTCTGAAGGGTTTCCTATAAATTTTTTTCATCCTCATCCGTTTGAAGCAACACTTTGTAAGGCACTTAGAGAAAAGGTTTGTCTAACAGTATTTATTTTGGCATATAGCTTTGGCTATCCTATCTAAAATCTGGTTTTGTGGAGAAGAGACAATGTCCAATTGCTCTTGCTTTGTATTTCATCTGTTTGATGTTATTGGTAAGTTGGCCATGATGCTTCCTTTTTTTTCCCTCAATAAAATGCCATAATGCAAATTTTAAAAAAAGAAAAAAAAAGAAAATCCATCTGGATTAAGTTTTTTTCTTTGGTAGTTCATTTATAGCTTGTTCTGTAGATATCTTTCTGAGATTGTTGATTGGAGTTTTACTTGATGTTTGTTAATCTCAGTATTATTATATTTGTAAATTATTCATGCCTTTCATTTGTTGTTATAATATTTATGTATTATAGTTCATGATGATTTTCAAGTTTCTAGCTTATTTTGTTTTGCTAGTTTGTGTGATTTTTCTAGTTATTTTAGTTGCATCCCCAGTTAATAAGTCTTCCTTCTTGCTCAGTCAGCAAGAAGCACCTGTGTCAGGTACTCTGGTAGGTGCCAGGGCTAGAAAGTCGAAAGTCAAATAGGAAATAGTTGCTGACCTTTCAAGGACCTTACATTCTGTTCTATCAACATGTGCAGAGAGAGACACTTTCCTTTAAAGACAGCATTAGCTATATCCCCTAAGTTTTGGTATGTTTTCTTGTGGTGGACAGTTTTCTGATATTAATTCTTGACTGCTCATTATTTGGGATAACATTTCATTTCCAGTTTAATCTCTTGTTGGGTTCCCTATTGATTCCAGTGTTTATTTTGTCTCTGCTCTATAAAGGATAGGCTTACTATTTGTGCTTTTTTAGAAGTTACTTATCAGCACATTATCCATTTCATAAAGGGTATGGTGATGGCTGAAAAATATACTCCTCAAATTCCCCTCGATTACCTCCAATAATCTGTAGTATCAAGTTTTTTCAACTTTGTCTTTACATGAATATTACAGTTTTTTCTTTCTAAGTCTTTTGCAGTTAGGTTAGTCAGCAGTCAGTATGTGTTTATTAAATGCTTACTAGGTGTCAAGGAATATGCAAACTCTGGGGATACAAAGAAAGACCTAAACAGTGTCTGCATTCAAGGAGGTGGCATTCTAATGGGCAAGAAAACATTCAAGTAACTATGTACTTACAAAATATATACTGTGTCGAGGGACACAGCCTTTGAGGGAAGATACAAGGGGACTGGGGAGAAGCCTTCTGCAGAATGTGGGAATTGAGCTGAGTCCTGAAGGGAGCCAAAGAAGCTAGGAGTGAAAGAGAACAACGGAGAACATTACAGAAATGTGGAAACCAAAGTCTGGAGAGTGGGGGAGGGGCTAGATCATGTGCAAGAATGGCAAGAGGCCACTGTGCCAAATTGTAAAGGATATGGAAGCAGGGCAAAGTGTAAGGAGACTAGAAAGGTAGGAAGGGACCAAGACATGAAGTACTTGAAAAGCCAACAGAGGATTTTATGGATGATCCTGGAGGATGGTAAGAAAGAAGCCATGGACGTTTCTTAAGTGGCAGGGGAATATGCTCAGACTGGTGCTTTAGGAGTTACACTTTTGCAGCTTTGTGAAGGATGGACTGGAGGAGCTTTGAGGCAGGGAGATCCACCAGAAGACTATTTCAGTTAGTTTTTGTTCCTTTGTGAATTTAGATACTATGCTGTTTATGCATGTACATTTAATGCTGAAATTACTTCCTTATACATGAGAATAATATAGCCTTCCTGGTTGTCTCTTATTTAAATTTCATTTTTAAAAATAACTTTAAGTCAAGTGTTTTATGAATGCCATTTTCACTTTTCCTTCACTGGTCATACCTTCTCTCCCACAAGACCTTCTCTTGGAACGAAGAAGTGCAATTAAGCAAAAGAAATCAGTACATTGACTATGTCTGACAGTGTGTTATGCTTCATCCCAAACCTGCATTCTTCATTTTAATTTTTTTTTTTTTTTGCAGAAAGGGAGTCTTTCAATTTCTTGTTTCTTTCTGACAGCATGCACATGTGCACCTGCATATATGTGTGTGTGTACCATATTTTCATATGTGTGCCTGCATAAATATGTCTATTTGTTTTTACCATGACCTTGTCTTGAAATCTTAATTATTGCAACCCTTGCTTTTAGGTATTTAGCTGAAATGTAATTCTACTGTAATTTGTCCTTTTAATTGTATATGAATCCTTATACTTAAAGTGTATTTCTTGTATGCAGTATGTGGTTGGCTTTCATTTCTAACCCATTATGACCCTTTTCTGTTTTATGGATGAGTTCAGCAACGTGACATTTAAAATGAGAACTATTAGTTATTTTTAAGTCCCGCCCCCCCCCTCCATTTAGTCCTGTTTAATTATCTGCAGTTTGCTTGAAAAGGTTCACTTATAGTATCTTCTCCTAACTCATAGCGAAATCTCTACATCTATCTCCCTTGCTTTTTTTTTTTTCTTCTTTCTTCTTCCAGTCCGCTTTAGGTAACTGTTTCTTGTTTGGGTTTGAAGCAGTTTCCTCCCTACTCTTATCTTCAACTCAGATATCCCTCCTCCCCCTTCCCTACTATAGCTCGTAACTAAGAAACCTGGTTAAGAAAACAATGTGTGTACACAGGCCTTGTCCAGGCCTGGAATGTATTCTTTTTTCTACTTCTATGTTCTCTCATATCTTTCTGCTAAGTATCTTTGTTTCTACCCTTGCCTTTGTATGAGTAACTATCACTTGAGACGTCCTGATTTCCAGATACACTGGCTCCCTTCCACTCTTCATGCCAAGAACATTTTCCCTTGAATATCCAAGACTACAGCCTTTTTCTTAGTTTCTTCAATGACCTATAGAAAGTTAACTGGAGGGGAAACTGGTTGTCTCAGAAGGAATTATTTGAAAGGTATTCCATTTCCTCCACAGTAGTAAACCCTGGAAGCAGTTTGTTGTAGCACGGAGAGAGCTGGCCTCAGTCAGAAAGACCTGGGTTCTAGTTCTATCTTTGACATATCCCTAGATGTATGACCCTAGGTAAGTCACTAAATTCTCATTGCCTCTGGTAACTCTAAATGCAACTCTAAATTGGTAGAGAGAGTGTCTTCCCTACGTTCTCCTTATACCAATGAAATCAAAGGTTTTCATCATCCATTCACCCTCCCCCCCAAAAAAAGATTATACTTGATGTTGCAGGACATTATTCTATAGTTAATCCATTTTCCTTTGCTTTTTATTGTTATTACATTTCAACCTTTCGTTTCTTGTTGGATGGAGTAACGCTGATGACTTGGATTGGCATTCTTTGATATGTAATTCATGTTTTTCTGGCTGTAGGATTTGGAGTCAGAAGACCTTGATTGGTTTAGCCAAATCCTGCCCCTTGCTCACTGTGAAAACCCTGAGCAAGCCACTTAACCGCCATGGGCCTCAGTTTCCTCATATATAAAATGAAGGACTTATCCTAAGTGGCCCATAGTGAGGCTCTAATTCTATGATCACATGATTTTTTCTCCCTTTGGTAAATACTGGACCTTCTGTGAAGGCCTCATGGTTTCTTCTAGTTTTGATACCTTTTAGGCGGTTCTGATGTTTCTTGTTGTATCTGTGCATTGTTGAGTTACATCTTATCCCTTTTGTGCATGATGCCCACTGTTTCATTAAACATTTTTCAAGCTTCTCTTCTAAAATAATTGATTTTCTGTGCTTTAAAGTTATTCTTTCATAGGTACTTTCCATCTCTCTGAGGATTCCTGTGGTTTTTCCATGTTCTTCCTTAGTTTCTAGGTGTAGTTATTGCAGTATTACTTCATTCCTTCTCCTGGATATTTTTTTACTCTTTAGTGTTTGTTCACTGTATTCCTAGGCTTAAAAAAAATATTCTCATTCATTTCTTTGGTCTCTGCTGGCTCGCTTGGTGGATTTTCTTGTGAGAATGTCTTGCCTTTCTCCTCTTTTTCCTCCCCATGGTTTTTCTTTTATTTCATTTGGTATATTTTCTGTGCTGTTTTGTGGTGATAAAGGGGAGCTGTTTTAGATCTAATCATTCACTCAGATGTTTTGTTTGGAAATCTTTTGTGGATAACAACACTGTAGGGAACGACAGCCTGGGTCTTGATGAGTAGGAATAATGAATCCTCTGAAGTGAGGAATTATTTGAATTTCCCACTGCTTACTTCATTGGGTTGTAACTAGTGCCATAATTTACATAATCATGATTCTAATAGTGCGAATTAGAAGACATATGACCACTTGTTACTGCTTCAGAGGATTCATTATTCGAACTTATCCAGACCTAGCAGTACCTCGGAGTTATTGTGAGGGTCAAGTGAGGTAATGCATATGAAGCACTTTGAACATTATGTAAATGCCAGGGATTATCATGTGTAAGACAGTTTTAATACAAGGTGTAGAGTGTGACAGGAACAGAGGAGAAATTTAGACAGTATGCTTCAGTAGCATTGGAAGAGAGGGAGAGCACTTTTAACTTTGAGGCAGAATGGGGTGGAGAGTTATTAGATGTTCTATAAAAGAAATACCACTGAATCAATGCTTGAAGGAAAAGAAAGATTTCAACAAGTAGAGATAAGAAAGGAATATTTCTAGGCATAGTCAACAGATGGGAAATATGAAGACAACTTTGGAGAATGGATTGTAGACCAATTTGCTTAGAGTTGGATCACTGCAGTGAATAGTGGTCAAAGTTTTCTTTAAGAGGTACTTACAGCTTGCTCAAAGACTTAGAGAATTCTCAATTGATATCCTAGGGTTTCTCAACATAGTTGTACTTGTTTGTAGAGTACAAGATGGATCGTTATATGAGGTAAACCTGGAAATATAGATTGGGAACAGATTGAAGACAGCCTTAAATGTCTGGTGGAAAAGTTTGACTTTTATCTTATTAGTAGCTATTGAAGGTTATGGGGAGAGGAAGGAAGTGATGGTCAAAACTTGTGTTTTAGTGGAATTATGTTCGGTGTGATCTGAAGGATGGAAGTGAGGATACTAGGGAGGCAAATGAGAGGTGATGAGTGGTTGAACTAGAATGGTGCTAGTATGAGTGGAGAAAAGGGGGACAAATATAAGAGGTAGTATAGAAATAGAATGTTTAGAACTTGGACCAAATAACATATTGGAATGTGGGTGAGGGAGAGAAAAGAAGTCCTGGATAACTCATTAAATTTCTAGCTAGGGACCTTAGAGAATAGCCAGTCTAATCTCCACAGAAAAAGTTAAGTGACTTGGCTAAGGACACATGGAGTGGCAGAAGTAGAATTTGAATCCAGCTCCCCAACTCCAAATTTAGCATTCTTTCCACTATACCAAGTTGACCCTGAGGTTTTGAACTTAATGAGTAGGAGAAGGGATAAGAAATAAGAAAATTAGAGTGAAGCCTAGGTTATGGGAAAATAAGTAGCTTAACCTAAAATCCAGGGGAAAGTGTTTTTTTAAATCGACTGGCCTTGATCTTAATGAACCCCACTATGGTTATATTTTTTTCCAGGATGTATTAACTCCCAACATATACTTCTAAATACAAGCAAGTATATAAATTGAGTCACTGGAAATAAAATTTCTTAGTGACTTGCTACCAAAGGCAACAGTTAATGTTTTACTCCAGATGATGCCAAGTTATTTCGGCTATTATTGAGTGGCTTCAGGTATAATCTTAATGCTGTTCCTAGGTTTAGATAAAATCATGTCATCTGTATAGAGGAAGATGCTTCTCTCTGGAGGCATAACATCCTTTGCTAGTTATTTAAGTTAAAAATGGAGTGGGAGGTCACAGACCTGTTTTATAGTTTTTAGAATGAGAATTACACCTGTCAGTGGCATTTCTAATTCTGGGAGGAGTGTTATAAAGCAGGCTTTGAAGGAGTATTAATAGCCTAGGATCTATTCCAGGATCATTCATTTTGATTCATAGATGGTTATTGTCTGTGGAAGCAAAGGCTGACTAGAAATCAATCAGCACTATTTAAAAGTCTTATGTCTTAGTTGTTTGTTTTTAAACTTTTGGTGAAATTAAACAACAGGTATCTCAGTTGTTAGAAAGTCTGCTTGTTAGATTAAAAGAACAGTCCTGTATTATGTTGACAAGAAAGCTGATGTGGAATTTTGAGGGAAATATCTAAGCAAATTGTTGGGTCACTGTGTTTGGAGAGTTGGAGTATTTTCCATTGTAAAAAACAGGGTAGATTATACTTGAGTCCATTCCCATGGAACTTGTTGGGGGAGGGAAGGTTACAGGGGACATATAGTGCTTAGTATATACTATGCATCATGCTAAGTACTTACAAATATCTCATTTGATTATCACCACAACCCTGTTGTGTAGGTGCTGTTATCTTCAGTTTAAAAGTTGAGGAAATTGAGGCAAACAGAGGTTAAATGACTTGCCCAGGATCACACAGCTAGTGAGCACAAGTGTCTGAGGCAGTGTTTGAACTCAGTTCTTTCCGACTCAAGGCCCAATGCTCTATCTGCCTTAAAGAGTCTGGCAAAAATTGATTCGTTTTAGTTTCTTTATCCCCAGTGCCTAATGAGATGTGGTTTATAGTAGGTGCTTAACAGCAAATACTGGTTGGTTGATTGGAGTAGCCCCAGTAGATTAAGGCCAGTGCATCCTAAGTCAGGTAATCTAAACTTTATAGAAGACTGGATTGGGTTTTAGAGTGTGAGAGTGACCAGAACCCAAATTACAGTTATTGATCTCTTAAGTAATGCTTTTTTCTCCCCCAAGACACCCTGTGTTTTAACCAATCCAGGGGGAAGAATCAACCTCATCTCAGCCACTTTTGTAGGGAGTAGGACTAATTCCTAGGGTTGAAATTGGATCTTAATCATTTCCATTGACAAAATCTGATTCCCTATCCTGAAAAAACAAATTGAAACCCCTAGCTTGCGTGATTCATGTGAGGTGGCCAGTGGGTCCATGGGTCTTATCTATTATTGAGAGTTATGTGGGAAAAGGAAGAACAGAAGCTTTTCTGAAGGAATTGAGGTTGTCCTGTCTCCACCATCCAGTTGTTTCAAAGAAGAAGACTAGTTAGACTCTGAGAGGGGGAATGCTACTGGTTTCCTAAAGTGTGTAGTTTTCCATGATGTAGCTACTTTGTTCAGTGGAATAATTGTGTTTCACTCAGTCAGCATTTATTAACTACTTAGTATGTGCTGGTACTGTTCTAAGTTTGGGAAACAACAAAAGACAAAACAAACAAACTCAGAACTCACCTCCTAATGGGGGGAAATAACATTCAAATGGACTAGGTACACATAAGATATATAGAGTAGATGAAGGTAATTATCTTTTTTCTTTTTTTCTTTTATTTTTTGTGGGGCAATGAGGGTTAAGTGACTTGCCCAGGGTCACACTGCAAGTTTCAAGTTGTCTGAGTTAGATTTGAACCCAGGGTGCCTCCTGATATCCAGGGCCAGTGCTTTATCCACTGCGCCACCTAGCTGCCCCTGAAGGTAATTAATCTAAAAGGAGAACACATAGCAGTTGTGGGGACTGGCACAGACCTTCTGAAGAAGGTGGGATTTGAGCTGGAGTCATGAAAGAAGCCAGGGAAATGAGGTAAGGAGATAGAAGATTTACCAGGGTAAGGCCAGTGTCACTGAATTATAACGTAAGCATGTAAAGCTGTCAGAAAACTGTATAGGAAGGGACCAAGTTGTGAGGAGTTGTTAGATGCCAGGATTATATTTGATTCTAAACTTACTTGAGTTCAGTGTGTGTGTGTGTGGGTGTGTAGTGTGTAGAGTGTAGTGGAGGATGGGAGTGGAAGAGATATGATAAGACCTGTTTTTTAGAATAACTTTTGAGGTTAATAATGTCTACTTTATTTACAGGCCAAGTATCAGCCTTACACTCTGAAGCAAACAATATCAGGCATCAATGTGTTATGTTTCTTCATTATGTGAAAGTTTTCATCTTCAGGTAGGATGTCAGATTCATTTTTAAAAAAATTATGTGACCCAGCATGCATGTGAGATTGATATGGTAGATAACAGTATCTTAAGGGTTTCCAGGTACCTGAGGTTACATGAGACAGAGAATGATGTTCCAGTTCACTCCCATATGAGGCTTTGGAGTCTCAGCTTCCCTCAATATTAGTTGAAGAACATCATGGATTGATCTTATACATTGGCCGTCTGTCTGACCACGCCAGTATTTTTCCAGGAGCATTTGTAGTACACCAAACCAAATAAAGGTTTGCCTTGTTTTGTTTGTTGTTAAAATATAGTTTTCACAGGGAAAAAATAATTTTACAAAATAATTATAGCAACATTGCCAAGGTCACTCTTCCCATGGAAGAACATTAAAGCAAACAATCATTGAAATCAGTATCCTTTGTGTGTGTGTGAGTGTGTGTGTGTATCTGCAAATAACAGTGGAATCTGAGCAAAAAGTTTGCAGAAATAAAATAAAACTAAAATGTACGCACATTTTTTTTTTAAAGTTTCCATTGTCCTTCCTTTAAGGGAGGCTTAGATAAGGGCTAAGAGAGCCTAAGGAAATTTCTCATTTTACTGTGGAGAGCTTTATGGACTTTATTAGCTGAAAAAGTATTTTGCATACACATCATAGTCTCTCAGTGATGATTTTGTGGATCCTTTCTAGAATGTGATTGAGATTTTTTTGTGATGTTTTTAATCATTGTCTTTATTCCTCTTGATTATTGTTATGTAGTCAACTTTAAGAGATCTTGACTTGAAAGTCAACAGAGTAAAGTTTTGTTAAGCATGTTATTCCTGTTAATACATTCTGTTTTCTAACCAAACTGGCCCTACCACCTGTTCATGCATGTTATTTTGTCTTTTGGCTCCATACCTCTATACAGGCCATTCCTCATGCCTGAAATGTTTTCTCTCCTCATCTTTCCAGAGTTTTTAGACTCCTTAGCTCCCCAGTTAGGTACCACCACCCACAGAAGGCCTTTCCTATTTTCTCCTGTTGGAACACTCTCCCATTACAGAAATGGATTTGTATGTTTTCTATATATGAATAACTGCTATATACATGTTATTCCTTCCTCCCCCCTGGTAAAATGAGGCAGGCTCATTTTCAATTTTTTTCTTAATATCGCCATTGTCCAGCAGTGTTAGTCACATATTGATGTTTGATAAAGCTTGTTGAATTGAACTTGAAGAAAAGATGAATGTGAAAAAAGATAATTTTGTGGGTTTTTTAAAAGTGCAAAATGCGAATCCTCAAAACATGGCCTCACCACTTAAAGAACAAAGAATATTTTTTAAAAAAAAAAGACAAACACCTAAAATAAGCCTTGGGGCGGGGAGGGGTATGATTACGTTTTTGTGGCATTAACCACCCAAGTACTATATTTGAATTTCACACTAATGAAAGATCCTGACAAGATGAGGATATCTTAATATCAAATTAATGCTGTCCTCATAAAAAATAATGGCCCCTTAGAAGTGTTTAAAATCATAAAGTGACACTGCAGAAACTTGATAACAATTTGCTTTCTTACTTAGAAACATTCTAAAATAAAAACAATGAAAACTAATGTGATTTTTCTGAGGTGGTTTGCTGATTTGTACCTTGAATGGAAACAGAAAGTTGGAAATGACTTTAAGTAAACTGGTCAATTTTCTTCTAATGCTTTTAGTTAGGTCTACCCTTAAACCAATCTAGTGGGGTGAGAATATATCCTCACTTCAGATCTTTTAGAGAGCTGTTCTAGTGATAAAGGAGACAAAAGGTTTGTCTGTGTTTTTGAATTCTAGGCAGTTAATTGGGTCTTCAACCTATGTGAACAAGGAAAAATATGTGACTTGCTGTATAACACCTATGAAAGTACTGGAAGATCTCAATCATAGTTGATAATTTCTGTTGCTGAATGTCCTTTCACAGCTCTTTCCACCATCATGGCATTTAATACATCTTCATTTGGATATCATTGGCTATTGCTGGAAATTCTTCACATCCTGGGTGAAAAAAGCATTAAGTAAGTCTAAGGAGTGCCGATGTGTTTCTTGCCTTTCCGTTAATTTCTTTATATTCTTTCTCCTGACTCCCTTGCTGAATTATGTCCAGTTGGTTGAAGATTATTTTTGGTTAGGGAAAACTAGAGATTCCTAACAATATCATATCAGCATTAAATTAACATTTAATTATATTTAGTGTCTGTTTAATTCTAGATCCTGACTATTTCAATTTGATTTTCTTGTGGATACTCCCACTGACAAACTGAAATGCTTCTAGGTCTTGGTATTTGATGTTTAAGTTGCTATGCCTAAAAAAGTCGTCATCCTACTGCCAATCTAGTGCCTTAATTAACTTAGTTCTTGACTGATGGATATATAGTTCACTGCTGCTGAGCCTGTACTCAAAGGAAACTTCCTTGCTTTGGTAGGACCTGCCAAGGTTGTGCCCAGCTTGCATAGACTTCAGGAACCCAAGTAGACCTCTACAACCACCATGAGGCATTGGAATAAAAATTCAATTGACAATTACCACAGTACTTTGAAAGGGCATTTTTTTTTCTGTTACTTAAGAAGTAAGCACCTTTTTTTTCTTCTTGTGATATATAGGTCTCTGAATAATTCTTTTTAGCTATAGTGGAAATGGGCTGAATTTGAGAAGATGTGCAAGTTTTGGTCCTCCACCCCCTTCCCCCTCCCAACCTGTTTTGTCCTCAGTTGGACCTCTGATATCCACATTTCCATGTTCTGATAGTTGTATCATCCCTGTTTCAGTCTCACTTTTTTTGACTTAAAAAGAGGCAGAGTGCTATTGTGGATAGAAATCTGGAAGATCAAGATTCACTTCCCTTTTGATCCTGGGCAAATAAATCACCTTATCTCTGTGAATCTGTTTCCTCCTCTGTGAAAGGGGATAATAATTGTGCCTCACTCAGTGTGGTTGAGAATGCTAAATGAGATTGAATTGGGGGGGGGGGCAGGGCAATTGGGGGTTAAGTGACTTGCCCCAGGGTCACACAACTAGTAAGTGTCAAGTGTCTGAGACCAGATTTGAACTCAGGTCCCCTTGAATCCAGGGCCAGTGCTCTATCCACTGTGTGCCACCTAGTTGAACCCGAGATTGATTTTTATAAAGTGCTTAAAGCACTGTATGAATGTTAAATATTTTTGGTGTCTGTTGTTGTTCAGTTGTGTCCATAGCCCAGCAGGCCCTTCTGTACTCCACTATTTCCTGGTCTGTCCAAGCTTATGTCCCTTGCTTTCATAACACTATCCATCTCATCCTCTACCATCACCTTTTCCTTTTGTCTTCAGTCTTTCCCAACGTCAGGGTCTTTTCCAGGAAATCCTCTCTAATCATTATGTGGCCAGAATGTTTCAGCATTTGTCCTTCCAATAAATAGTCTGAATTAATTTCTTTAAGTATTAACTGATTTGATGTCTTTCCTGTCTAAAGGGCTCTCTTCTGTAGCACAATTAGAAAAGTGTTGATTTTGCAGCATTCAGCTGTCCTTAGAGTCCAACTCTCACAGTCACATAATTAGTACTGGAAAAAACCCATAGCTTTGACTATACGTCTCTGCTTTTTAGAATGCCATCTAGATTTGCCATAGCTTTCCTTCCAAGGAGCAAAGGTCTTTTCATTTCATGACTTCAGTTGCCATCTGCAGTGATCTTTGAGCCCAGAATATATCTAACTTTGATTCCTGTCCTTCTCCCTTTATTTACCAGGAATTGATGGGACCAATTGCTGGGATCTTAATTTTTAAAAATTAAGTTTCAAACTTAAACTTTGAAACCTAATTTAAGTTTCAAGCCAGCTTTTCACACTCTCCGTATTTAACCCTCATCAAGAAGCTTTAATTCTTCTTTACTTTCTACCAACAGAGTGGTATTATGTACATATCTGACATTACTGATATTTCTTGGTAACTTAAGTCGGGGCTTTTGATTTGATTCTGTCCAGCCTGTTATTTCACATTATATGCTCCACATATAAGTTAATACATAAGGTGATGATATAACAGCTTTGTCTGCTCCTTTCCCAATCTTAATCCAATCAGTTGGTTCCATGTTTGGTTCTAACCGTTGCCTCTTGACCCTTATACAAGTTCCTCAGGAGACAGTAGGATAATCTGGTACTCCCATCTCTTTGACCATTTGCCTCATTTTTGTTGTGATCCACCCAGTCACAAGCGTGAGTATGTCAGTGAAGCAGAAGTAGATGGTGTTTTTTTTCTGAAAATTCCTTACTTTATTGGTAACCCTATGAATGTTGGCAATTTTGTTTCTAGTTCCTCTGCCTCTTCAAAAACAAGCCTGCTCTTCTGCTAATTCTCAGTTCACATATTGCTGAAGCCTAGCTTACAGAATCTTAAGCATAACCTTTCTGGCATGTGAAATGAGTGCAGTTGTTCAGTAAATTGAACATTCTCTGGCATTACCCTTCTTTAGGATTGGGCTGTAAAATAATCTTTTCCAATCCAGTGGCCACTGTTGAGTTTTCCAAATTTACTGGCATACTGAATACAGCATCATCTTTTAGGATTTTAAATAGCTCAGCTGGAATTCTGCCATTTTCACTAACCTTATTGTTAGCAGTACTTCCTAAGACCCACTTGACTTCATTCTCTAGATCACTATCTACACCATTGTGGTTATAGGTGATGTTAAGATCTTTCTTGTGTAGTTCTTCTGTATATTCTTGCCACTTCTTCTTAATCTCTTCTACTTCTTTTAAGTCCCTACCATTTTATTATGCCCATTTTTGCAAGAAAGGTTCCCTTGGTAGCTCTAATTATCTGAAGAGATCTCTTGTCTTTCCCATCTTGTTTTCTTCTATTTTTTTACATTGCTAATTTTAAGAAAACCATCTTACCTTTCCGTGATATTTTCTGGAATTTTGCATCCAGTTGGGTATATTTTGCTCTTTTTTACCTTTTGCATTCCTTCTTTCCTCAACTATTTATAAAGCTTCATTAGATACCCATTTTGCTTTTTCTTCTTTTTCTTAGGGATATTTTTGTTGGTTCCTCCTGTATAATATTGCGAACCCTGTCCATAGTTCTTCACGCACTCTATTTATTAGAACTAATTTCTTAAATCTATCTAAATCTCTACTTTATAGCCATAAGGGATGTTATTTAGGTCATACCAATAAGTCTGAGGTTTGGATTTTCCCCATGTTCCTCAATTTAAATTTGCAATAAGAAGCTCATGATCTGTCTGAGCCATAATCATGTTTAATACCCTGACTATACAGAACTTCTCCACCTTTGGTTGCAAAGTATATAATCAATCTTATTTGAGATTGACCATCTGGTGGTGTCCCTGGGTAGAATGTGCCTTTGGGTTGTTGAAAAAGAGTGTTTGCTAGGACCAATGAGTTATCTTGACAAAACTATTAGTCTCTTCCCTGCTTCATTTTGTATTTCGAAGCCAAACTTGCCTGTTATAATCAATTATCTTTTGATTTAGCATTCCAGATACCGATGATGAATATGACATCTGTGTATGTGTGTGTGTGATTTTATATAGATATTGTGAGTTCTTCCCTGAAAAGAACTTTAGTCCTCAGTAGTTAGAGCATTGACTTGTATTACTGTGTTGTTACTAGTGTCTACTTATTTTCATTTTGCTTTATTTTTGTGACCCAGCTTGTGGTCAGTGTTCATTTTATATGCCGAATTATATTTAAAGTGGATGGCACATTCAAAAGCGGGCCTTCTTCATAATCTGGCCCCTTCTTGCCTTTCTAGTCTCTTTATACCTTACTTCCCCCAGTGTAACTCAGTGATCAAGTGACATTGGCCTCCTTCCTGTTCCTCACATGAGACATCCCATTTCCCAGGTTGAGCAGTTTCACTGGCTATCTCTCTTGCCTGAAATTCTCTTTCTAATCTCCATCTTCCAACTTCCATGACTTTCTTCAAGTTCCAGCTAAAATCCTACCTTAATGCTGTCCTTATTTTGTTGATTATCACCAGTCTTAAAAAAAAGGCAGCAAGATAGCATAGTGGATAGAATGTTGAACCTGGGAGTCAGGAAGACTAAAGTTCAAATCCAGTCTCACATACTTATCAGCTTTGTTACCATGGCAAGTAATTTAACCTTCAGTTTTCTTCATCTGAAAAATGGGAATAATCACATACTACCTCGCAAGGTTGTTATGATTATAAAAAGTAAGATAATATTTGCAAAGTACTTGTATCCTCTAAAGCTTATGTAAATGTTGGCTATGATAATTATTGTTTATTATTAATCCTGTCTATATCTTGTTTGTACATAGCTGTTGACATATTGTCTTTCCATTAGTCTATGAGATCCTTGAGAATGGGGATTGTCTTTTGCCTTTCTTTATATCCCTAAAGCTTGACACAGTATCTGAACTATATTAGACACTTAATAAATTCTTGTTGTCTGACAGACTGGTTGAAGCCCTTTTAGTTATAGCAAATATTTTAGATAAATGTGTTTAAAGAATATAGGAAAATCTGTTAATTTGCAAACAGCATGAAAGAACTTTTGGTAATGCTTATCAGTAATTGTGGCAAGGAATATGTCCTCAAACTGTATCTTTCTTTGTAAACCAAAATTATATTTACTATAATGCTTGTAAGGAGCAGCTAATGGAATTGAATATTACCACTCTTTTCTGTTAATGAAATTTTATAGGACCAAGGTATAGGATATGTTTTGAAAATATTTTCATTTTTTTTGATTTTCTAGAACAAGTTGTATATAGTCATCAGTTAATGAATATGGTTGGTGAGAATTTGACCAGTGTGAGCCTGTTTAAAGAGCATTGTGAAAATCTCCTTTGTGACCTGATAGGTTTGTCAGTCAGCAGGTATGCCAAGGTAATTGTATATGAGTCTCTTTCACCCTTTTGACTGTCCAGGACTGTTTTTTGTTATTGAGTTGTGGTACGTATTACTTCCATTTACAGTGAGGAGCTTAGTCCCTCAATATTTGGTCAGTATTGCAAATCCCATGAATATTTAGTTAAGTACCTCCTGACAGCTGAATGGGGAAAAAAAAATTATATTAAAGACCAAGTGTACTAGATTCAGAATGAGGCTTAATGCTACTAGATTAAAAGAAAAAGATCTTTCACTTCTCAAAAGGCAAAATAGAATGCCTGCAGTCTTGTTAGGGAATTAGCTGGACAGTTATGGGAAAGGTTAAAAGTTAATTTTCTATTTATTACTTTGAACAGTCCTTCATCAAGACAACTCTTTTCAAGAATGTTAAATGTTTTTTCTCTTGCAGGTGGTAAGAATAGTATATTTGAAGAAAAAAACAAACTCTCCCCCGCAGTTCCCTTCTTGCTTGCTTGCTTGCTTGCTTTTACTCTTCCTTCCTTCCTTCCTTCCTTCCTTCCTTCCTTCCTTCTTCCTCCGTCTTCCTTCCTTCCTCCTTCCTCCTTCCTTCCTTCCTTCCTTCCTTCCTTTCCTTCCTTCCTTCCTTCCTCCTTCCTGTCCTTCCTTCCTTCCTTCCTTCCTCCTTCCTTCCTTCCTTCCTTCCTTCCTTCCTTCCTTTCCTTCCTTCCTTCCTTCCTTCCTTCCTTCTTTCCTTCCTTCCTTCCTTCCTTCCTTCCTCCCTCCCTCCCTCCCTCCCTCCCTCCCTCCCTCCCTCCCTCCCTCCCTCCCTCCTTCCCTCCTTCCTTCCCTCCTTCCCTCCTTCCTTCCTTCCTTCCTTCCTTCTTTCTTCTCCCCCCTTAACAGCCCTTCCCTTAACTACATCTCACTCAACTTTCTAGATCTCTGGAGTCTATAAATTGCTGGCCAATAATGACCCTGCACAACAGTAAAACCGACATGTTATTTAATGGAAAACCTTAAAGTATCGAAACATCTAGGGTTTTGTGATTGTCTCTAATGTTAAATAAGTGAGTGTAGCCCTGTAATGATGTGTTTCCTACACTGCTATCTAGTGATGAGATAAGGGTGAAGCAGTTGAACAAAGATAGCTGACCACTTTGAGAGCTTTGGCTTGATTTATAAAAAGTCCGGGGTCACAAGAGGAGATCATAACATTTTACAGTATTACAGAATTTTTTTAATACAGTAGTATCAGTAAATGGGCATTGATTGTTTTCATATTGCAGACAGTGTTAGAAAGAACTATGTTCTATTGACTTAATTTCAGGAGATGGAAAGTCTTGGGTCTCAGATTTATAGATTGCTATCACTTAATTTCAAAGAACACAGATGAGATCATCACAGACCTATTGAAGTATTGAAGGTTGCTTAATTTTAAATCTCAGACATACATTTAGATCTAAGCTTTGAACAGATCAGGAATTTATTGCCCTTTTCTTACTTGGGTTTTTTACTTTTTTGTACTTTGGGTCTTTTTATGTCTGTGGTTAAGCTTTTACTCTAAAGCCTATGAGCATTAACCACATGTGTTCTTTTAAGGGTAATCCACATGAATACATTCATGCTTATAATTGAAATAATTCATGCTATAATTAAATAGAGAACAGTAATGTAAACCATACAATTAAAATACCTACTATCCATCATGTTAAAATAACGTCTGCCTCCTATTGATTTACAGAAATACAGATTTATGAAACACTGGAAGTTTAATTATTCTTCCTACAAAAATATGTGTGCGTGCATACTTCTGTACCACCCACAGCCATTAGGGATATTTTTGTATTGCAAAAGTATTATATAATTTGGAAACCATTATGTCTTTACAAACTGCACATATCTATTATCAAAAGTTTGTCTTTTACTATCAGATAACAAATTAGAATCCTTCCCAGCTATCCCATTCTTTTCATTAGAAGTCCTTTTTCATTCTGGTAGACTGAATAAATAATATTGAGGCAGATTTGATAAAAGCTTGACAGTAATGCACACTTGATCTTTTGATTATATAATTATTTTTGTTATGTATTGGAGATTTCTTTTAGAAGTTATCAAATGGTACATTTTGCTTTAGACTATTATATAATTGAGCACAAATTGTAAAAGTTATCAAAGGCAGCATGTATAGTCAGAGATCTGGTGTTGGGGACAGGATTGCCTGACTCCCTTTAGCACAGTGCCTGGCACATACTAGGCACTTATTAAATGTTTATTAAATTCTACAGAATTGATTCTGAGTCCTACCTCTTACATATAATGTCTGTGATCCAGGCCAAGTCACTTAACCTCTTGATGCCTCAGGCATCTCAGTAAGACTGTAAGTGACTGAAGAGATACAGAAATGCATTGGTAGAAGGAGTTTCTTCTTCCCAGAGTTCCTTATACCTGTGAAACCACGGGCCTAGTACCTATTCCTTTCCAAAGAAAATTGAGCGTGGAGAATAGCATTTCTTTAAAAACAAAAAGAGAAAGGAAATTCTACTTTTCTGTTAATGATTGCCTTTTTTTCTATTTCCTTTCTCAGGTTAGGCCCTCTGAAAGCATTATCAAGGTCACCACTATCCCTGCTTGTGTGTCAAAGAATTATGGGTAATGCTTATTCAACTTCTTGACCATAGAAGTAAAGGATGTCACACAGAGGTAAGCCATAGGTCATAAATTGTTATATATTGCATTTATTGACACAAACACTTCATAGCTGATATAACTTGTTTCAGCAACCCTGTGAAAAAAGTAATATGTTATTTATTAGCTTCATTTTATAAATGAGGAAATTGAAGCTTACAGAAATTAAATGACTTGGTCACATACACAGGTTATCAGAGGCAAGAGTAATAACTCAGGTTTCCTAACTGTAAATCTAATGCTGGTTTCCACTACATCACACCATTATCTCACCATCTTAACAAGTGGCTTTAGATTGACTACTCTTGAGTATTTAGCATTTTGCCAAGCCAAATATTGTCTTTTAAAATTCTTATTCCCACAACTTACTGTGAATGCATAAATTGGCCAATATTTATGATGTTCATATACTATACAACAGGCAAAAAGAACATGCATTTATTAAGTGGCTACTGTATCCAGGCATTATGCCAAGTGCTTTATGTTATCTCCTCTGATCTTCATAACAACCCTGGTGTGGGGTTTGGGGTGCGTGATTAGCCCAATTTTACAGTTGAGGAAATGGAGAGAGAAAGAGAGGTTAAGTCACTTTTCCCATGGTCACATAGCTAGTAAGTGTCTGAGTCAGATTTGGAACTCTTGGTGTTCCTGAATCTAGGCCCAGTGCTCAATTCACTGCCCCACCTGACTGCCCCAGCTAAGAAAAAAGTTTTTTGTCCGATCCTTTAAGTAACATTTACAATCTCCTGTTCATTTTACTTTCCAATGCCTGCTTGTTTGCTCACCAGAAAGGTTGTTGTTGTTTTTTTTTCCAGGACAGTGAGGGTTAAGTGACTTGCCCAGGGTCACACAGCTAGTGTCAAGTGTCTGAAGCTGGATTTGAACTCTGGTCCTCCTGAATCCAGGGCCCGTGCTTTATCCACAGCACTACCTAGCTGCCTCTAGAAAGCTTTTATGACACAGTACTTGCTTACCTCTATCTACCTCAGGAAAATGGTGATCCAAAATATAAGACAAACTCAGAAGGGAAAGAGTAGCTTGGTTTTCCTTAGTGTTTTCATAATTTAGCAGATTTCTTTTTCTTGCAAGAAGGCTAGCAGGCTAGAGAAATGGGATAATTTCCTACCACCTGTTTTATTAGGTCTAGAATAAAATACAAATGCTATTACTTGTCATTTAAAGTCCTTCATCGTCCAACTTGAGTTTATCTTTACTGTTGTATACATGTTTTTTTCTCCAGTAGATTGTATGCTTCCTTTTTTTTTTTTTTTGGGTGAGGCAATTGGGGTTAAGTGACTTGCCCAGGGTCACACAGCTAGTAGGTGTTAAGTGTCTGAGGCTGGATTTGAACTCAGGTCCTCCTGAATCCAAGGCCAGTGCTCTATCCACTGCGCCATCTAGCTGCCCCGATTGTAAGCTTCCTAAGAGCAGGAATTGTTCTTCTTCCCTCCCCCCATATTCATAGTTCCCAACATAGCAAGCATTTAATATATATTTGTCCAATTGAAATGGAATTGAATTGTCTTCATAGTATGGATTTGTTATTTTGTTTGAAGTATTCTGAATTTTCTGAACATCAGACACTCTTGCAAGTTCAAGCACATAAAAATATTTAACATAATAAAATGCTTTAAAGTAGGTATTCAGAAGTCATTGAATGTGGTGTTGTTTTCATTTGTAGATATCATTGCCTAAACCCATTAACATGCTAGTTAGAGTAGATAAATGAATTCAGAGGGAAAGGAGATTTTTTTAGGGTTGTTATTGTTGATCTCAATTTTAAAAATTGACAGTTGTGGTTTTTTATAGATTTGTTATTTTTATTTAAATTATATGCAGTTATTTACATATGCACAAATTAATATATAATTTAAGTATTTGATTTCAGGATGTTAGCATAGTAAATATTAGTCTTTGTATTCTTGTGTTGTTGTAGACTTTTCTTCTATGAAAAGGTATCATAGCATATTGGATAGGGAATTGGCTTCAGAATCAGTAAGATGTCAATTCAAATCCTGCCGTCTGACACATACTGACTATGTATCTCAAAGGCAAGTTATTTAATGTCTCAGTTGCCAGACAACTCTCTAAGATTAGAAGTTAGACTTGGTGCTATTCTCTGTGTTGGCAGACAGAGTTCTCTCTGTTTAGTGAATAACAGGTAATAAATAATTTATTTATTATTAAAAGTAATAATCTGAGTGGTCATTTTAACAGAATAGTTATGTGAATGGCATTATTTATGGCATATTTTCCTTTACTAGAAACATTTTGCAGATATTTAGACAGTCACCTAATACTACTTGCTCATTGTAATTTAAGAAAGGGAAATTGAATAGTTAGAGGTAGTTGCTGCTTATATGCATCACCCTCTTTTTCAGAGGAAGAAATAGAGACATTTTACAAGGAATTTGGTAGCATACCTCTTCCCGTATTCAACCACATAGCTGGAAATACAGTAACTTCATGCAACGATGGAGGATGATGAAAAATCTGTTGGAGACTGTGATTTGGCATGAGAAACAAAGAGGTTCAAAAATTTTATATTACTCCCAAAGCTCATGCTATGGCCTAACTCATGAATACTTCTTTTTGGAAAAAAAACAAAACAGCAGAAGCTGTACATGCCCAGAACAGCATCACAAAAGAAGAAATTGATGAAACAGGTGCCTGTTTATAGTCAGATCATCCACTGATTAGAACTGAGGTTAATTTACAACAAACATTTATTTTATTTTTTCCAGTTACATGTAAGGGTAGTTTTCAACATTTATTTTCATAAGATTTAGAGTTCCAAATTTTTCTCCCTCCCTCCCGTCCTTGCCCCCTCCCCCCCCAAGACATCAACCAGATTATATATGTACAATCCACAAGTGCTTTTTTTTATCAGTTATTTCTATGGGTATAGATAGTATGCTTCATCATCAGTCCCTTGGGATTGTCTTGGATCACTGCATTGCTAAGAGTAGTTAAGTCATTCACAATTGCTCATTGAACAATATTGCTGTCACTATGCACAATGTCCTCCCAGTTCTGCTCACTTCACTATACATCAGTTCATGAGTCTTTCCAGGTTTTTCTAGGATCATCCTGTTTGTCATTTCCTTATAGCATAATACCATTGCACTACAATCATATAGCACAGCTTCTTCAGTCATTCCTCAATTGATGGACCTTCCCTTGATTCTCAATTCTTAGCCACCACAAAGAGTTGCTATAAATATTTTTTGTACAATTTTCCCCCCTTTTCTCTTTTTCATGATTACTATTGTTAACTGTTTCTCTTCCGTCCTATTCCCTTCCCCATGATATTTATTCTATTATCTATCTTCTTTCACCCTATCCCTCTTCAAAAGGGATTTGCTTCTGTCTGTTCCCTCCCCCAATCTGCCCTTCCTTCCTTTTGCCCCTCTCTCTTTCTCCCCTTCCCCATCTATTTTCCTGCAGGGTTAGGAAGATTACTCCACCCATTTGAGTGTGTATGTTATTCCACTGAGGTTAAATTTAGTAACAAATGAGAAGAATAAATACAAGATGATCTGTGCAGTTACCTCTGCATGCAATTATAACAATTCCAGCCATTTTTATTTCATAAAAAATAAGCTGTTAGTTCCAAAAAATGGGAAGTGGATAAAAGCATACAAATTGATTCTGATTATTCCTATTTTTTAGTGCAACCTAAATATAAAAATAATTTCCATAACTAGGAGTCTTAGAAACCATCTGAGTTAATGAACACTTGATGTGACGGAGAGGGAATAGCACTTGAGATACTTGACCAAATATACACAAAGGAAATCTGTGCTGGAGGTAACATGATTTTAAAGGCACTGAAGGATTCATTGTCATATTTCTAAGAGCATGCAAATTCTAAAGAAAGGAAAATATCACAGAATGTATTATACCAAAAAGAAGTTGACTACAATTCATAGAATCTTAGGATCAGAAGAGACCTCAGAGGCTGCCTAGTTCATGAGTCACTACTAACCCACATGCCTACTTTCTCATCCCTTGAAGATCTTTATGACAATAAATGCAAATATTGAGTTCTCTGATGAAAATATGTTAAGATAAACAGGTAGACTCTTGTGGTTTTCTGTATGAGAGAATCTCTACAGTCTTATAGTAGTATGAGGGGTATAGAAATGAAAAGATTTTGTTTTTATTTATTGTTTGTCGATTACCAAAAAGCACTGGACCTGATAGAGCAATATCCGGCCTGCAAGAGTCTTCAACAGTTTCTTCTATGAGCATGTTAACATCATACAAAAGACCTTGATCAATGCTACTACAGAGACAAGTTTGCTTAGTTATGCTTTAATTATTAGGTGAAATATTAAAGCAGACAGATTGTGTTGGTCATTCTTATGGAAGAGACTCTGGATAGAATCCAAAAGGAGGAGGAATCCCTTTTACATACATGATGGGTCTTTTCACATGTCCCTTTTGATTATTTTGAGACCCAGAATACTTCAGCATCTCCTCAGTAAAATCTATAGGCACGGGGCAGCTAGGTGGTGCAGTGGATAGAGCACTGGCCCTGGAGTCAGGAGTACCTGAGTTCAAATCTGGCCTGAGACACTTAACACTTACTAGCTGTGTGACCCTGGGCAAGTCACTTAACCCCAATTGCCTCACTAAAAAAAAAAAATCTGTAGGCACACAAAAGAGACTGGTCTAAGAGAAAGCAAGTGGATAAAGAATGCATATGAATAAATGAAAGAAAGAAAAAAGTGTATTTCAAGCATGTATTACATGTTGGATACTGTACTATATCAGATTATTTACATGCAATTAAATGAACAACCTGCTGAATTAGTTCATTAGTACATTTACCTTGGAAAGGCACTGCAGATGAATGATGAACTGTGCTCAGAATTTAATAGGAGGAATACAATGGGCTGTCCCCCACTTTTGAGAATGTATGGCACCTTTAATGATCTCATTCATCCTCTTAATACCAGTATTCTCCTGGTGATGTTATATGCTTGTGAATCATGGAATTTTACAATCTCAGAAGACTGATCATAGGAAACTCATAGAACAGTAGAAAGAAACAAGACATTGGTAGTCAGTGCTATAAAATATATTACCAAAAGCACATATGACCACAATAAGGAAATGGGCTGATAATGTATTGAATTCAAAGGATAACAGATGAGAATGTAGCCAGAGGGTTGCACTGGAATCAGTTAAAATTTTAAAGGCCCAGAGCAAGGGCCTTTGTAAGAGGTTTTTTTTTTTGGTGGGGGGAGGGGCAGGGCAATGAGGGTTAAGTGACTTGCCCAGGGTCACACAGCTAGTAAGTGTCAAGTGTCTGAGGCCAGATGTGAACTCAGGTCCTCCTGAATCCAGGGCCAGTGCTTTATCCACTGTGCCACCTAGCTGTCCCCCTAAAGTATTTTTGGTAGAGATTTTGTGAGAGATTTTTAGGATATGTACAAGAAACCCACAAGGTAAGAAGGGATAGATGAGTTTCAGTTTGCATCAGTGTAAGTTAGTTCCCAAATCTGCGAATTTGTGGGTCCATTGAGGTGTTGATATCTATTGATACATATTAATATTCTGCTCTTTGCAGTCTCAAAATAGGGACTTTTTATCAATAAGTTTTAATTCTCTGTCATAATAATTCATGTTAAGGTTACAAAGTGTTACAAATAATCTCTGGTACATGATAGAGAAAGCAGCACTGATCTTTGGAGTCAGAAGATCTAAATTCAGTCTGGCTTCAACATTTGCTAGGTATTTGACCCTGAGTAAATTTCGTGTATCTTCCATAAATCTGTTTCTTCATCTGTAGACTGTAGACAAAAGCATTTGTATTAACTACCATTGAGAGTTGTTCTGAGGAAACCTCTACAGAAATGGGCAATAAGTAAATATATAATCATGACTAACAATAAGTCTTTTTTCTTTGTTTAGTAACCAACATTCATTTAATTTTAGTGTTCACCTATTTGCCATCTGTTTTTACAAAGTATTTGTGTTTTGAATATATATTTAAGAACCTAAATATATTTTCAACAAATTTGGGTTCATTGAATCAGTGGGCAAGTAAACTGTTATTTACAAATAAATTTCAACATTTGGGTATCTTGGGTGGGGGGCAATGGGGGTTAATTAAGTGACTTGCCCAGGGTAACACAGCTAGTAAGTGTCAAGTGTCCGAGGCCAGATTTGAACACAGGTCCCCCTGAATCCAGGGCTGGTGCTTTATCCACTGTGCCACCTAGCTGCTCCCAACATTTGGGTATCTTTAGATTAGATAATAATGCATACACTGTCTTCTTGTCTACTTTTCAAGCCGCAATTGTTGTCTTGATTTGATTT
The DNA here is from genome assembly GCF_019393635.1 of Dromiciops gliroides. Lineage (NCBI taxonomy): Eukaryota > Metazoa > Chordata > Mammalia > Microbiotheria > Microbiotheriidae > Dromiciops > Dromiciops gliroides. The sequence goes on along the minus strand of NC_057864.1, from coordinate 324,444,471 downwards.
TAACATTCAGTTTTTCATTTTGTATTTAAGATGTGAGCAAAATACAGCACGTTAGCTTATGTAGTTCCTGTGCTTGCAGCCTTTTCTTCTGTGGGGGCTAGAATTTGCTTGCTTTTAAAAAAATAATGAAAACCTGTGATAATTTCAGGGCTTTTCAAAGCTACTGAATAATGAGTGGTTTGATTCGTGTTTTTATGACAATTTTATTATAAAACTCAAAATACATGAACCTAGAAGAATGTTTTAATTTAATTGCATTTGAATCACTTCTGTTTCTATAGCCCTTTTGGAAATGGATGAATAAACTACTAAAGAATCTTTTTAAGAAGCCAAATGATACAGAACGGCCTTCTATTCCTGTTGTCCCCTCCAAGGATCCACTGGGCTTTAGTTGGTGGATTATTACTCATCTAGCATCATTTTACCAATTTGACCGTAATGGAGTGCTAGATGAAAAGGTAATATCTTAATTCCTTTTGCTTTTATCTTGAAATAGTGGGCTTTAACTGTAAAGTGGATGTTTTCCCTTTTCCCATTCCCTTTCACCATGATTGTGATTGAACTGTTTTATTGTTATTTTATGTTCATTTGTGATAATCACATAGGACAGGCCTTAGACTCCTCGAGGGCAGGGATTAATTCATTTTTTGCCTTTGTATATACAGTACCTGACACATAGTGGACACTTAGTAAATGCTTACTGATTGATTCTAAAGGGCAAATATATTCGAAGTTGAAGATTCTTCCATTAGATCATAAAAAGTGCTCTAATTACAAATGTAAATATCTCAGTAAGGGAAAGGTTAATGCTTGTGAGTACTGCTGCTTGGTAAAATAATTCAGAGCCGAGGATATGGCCCAAATGCTGTGAAAGCCCCTTTACCTAATAAAAGACTGTAAGAGCCTTGGGCTGGAAGTTAAATTTATTGAGGGTTTTTGTTCTAGGTTCACCAGCCATCTAGCTGTGTGACTATAGGAAAATCAACTAATTTCTCTGGACTTTAGTTGTCTTCTATGCGAAATGAAGGAACTGAACTAGATGATCATTGAGGACACTTCAGTCTTTAAGTGATTTAGCCACAGTAGTGTCAAGCACTTACATTGCCTGGAAGGCACTGGCTTTCTCTAGACCACAGGAGGAAGGGACTGTTTCAAGAACAACTTTGAGTGAATAAGTCATTTTGACTATTATAAGTACCCAAATTAACGACAAAGGACATATGAAGGAAGATGCTATTTGCAGCCAGAGAAAGAACTGATAAATAGAAGTATGTATAGAATTATTTTGCATATATGCATATGTATATCTAATGGTAACCATCTCTTGGGTGGGGGGGGAAGGGGAAAAAAGAAATTTACATGACAAATTTATCATATTTAAAAGGAATAGCAAGTTGTATTTAAAAGTTGAGACCCTCAGCCCTCACTTTGAATCACAGTGCCATGTTCATCAGGATATTGAGGTGGTTACCAAGGTCATAATCCCAACCTTGCTCCATAATTTATGGATCTAGTGGGATGGGGAAGGTCTTCCTATTGAATCTCAAGATCATTCAGCCAAGCCCTTACTTTCTTCCTGAACCATAGCTCATTGGGACAGCAGTTCAGCTGCCTGGCTGATTGATGCCTGTTATGAGCAATGGTCCATCAGCTAGAAGGAGAGGATACAGGGGGCCCTACAACTGGAACACGAATTCAGAGGTCTGACTCTTGCCTCTCCAGGATGGATGGGAACAACAGTGAGACTGCTTGTCCTTCTCTGTCCATGGAGGTGCAGCTGTCAGGCTGCTTGGTCCCACCTCTTGGTCAGTGGTTAATGAAATAAAGGAAGGTACCTGTGACTCTGTTGTGGCCTGTTGCTCACCTAACTGGTCTATTTGGAACCTGGAAAGAAGGGATGACTTTTTTTTTTGACCAAAATAAATATTATTTTAAGTGAAAAGAGTGAAAAATTAACTGTTCTATGTCTCCCCTTATAATCATTGTGACTCTTTAGACAACTCCCTCCCTTGGCCTTAGCTCCCTTATTTACATGGTATCATCCTGTTAAAATGTAAAATCCTTAAAGGTAAGGTCTGCCTCACTTTTTTTTTTAATTATAAAAGTGTTTTTTTATTTTCCAGTTACATATAGAGATAATTTTCAACATTTGTTTTTATAAGATTTAGAGTTCCAAATTTTTCTCCCTCCCTCACCTCCCTCCCACCTTCCCCAAGACAGCAAGTAATCTGATATAGATTATATATGTATATAACATTAAACATATTTCTGCATTAGTCATGTTAGAAGAATCAGAGCAAAAAGGAAAAACCTCAAAAAAGAAAAACAATAGCACCAAAACCAAAAGAAATAGTATGGTTCAATCAGCATCTATATTCCAATGTTCTTTTTTTCCTGCATTTGGAGAACCTTTTCCATCAGAGTCCTTTGGAACTTTCTTGTACCGTTGTATTGCTGAGAAGAATCAAGTCTATCACAGTTGATCAATACACAATGTTGATGATACTGTGTACAATGTTCTCCTGGTTCTGCTCATCTCACTCATCAAGTTCATGCAAGTCCTTCCAGGTTTCTCTGAAATCTGCCTGCTCATCATTTCTTACAGCACAGTAGAATTCCATTACATTCATATACCACAACTTGTGGCTATTCCCCAATTGGTGGGCATTCTCTCAATTTCCATTCCTTGCCACCACAAAAAGAGCAGCTATAAATATTTTTGTACATGTGGGTCCTTTTCCCTTTTTTATGATCTCTTTGGGGAAAAGACCCAAGAGTGGTATTGCTGGGTCAAAGGGTATGCACAGCTTTATAGCCCTTTGGGCATAATTCCAGATTGCTCTCCAGAATGGTTGGATTAGTTCACAGCTCCACCAACAATGCATTAGTGTTCCAATTTTTCCACAGCTTCTCCAACATTTATTATTTTCCTTTTTTGCCATATTAGCCAGGTGTGAGGTGGTCCCTCAGAGTTGTTTTAATTTGCATTTTTCTAATCAATAGTGATTTAGAGCATTTTTTCATAAGGGAATAGATAGCTTTGATTTCTTCATCAGAAAACTGCCTGTTCATATCCTTTGACCTTTTCTCAATTGGGGAATGACTTGGATTCTTATAAATTTGATTTAGTTCCTGATATATTTTAGAAATGAGGCCTTTATCAGAAGTACTGGCTATAAAAATTGTTTCCCAGCTTTCTGCTTCCCTTCTAATTCTGGATGCATTGCTTCTGTTTGTACAAAAAACTTTTTAATTTAATGTAATCAAAATCATCCATTTTGCATTTCATAATATTCTCTATCTCTTGTTTGGTCATAAACTGTTCTCCTTTCCAAAGATCTGAAAGGTAAACTATTCCTTCCTCTCCTAATTTACCTATGGTATCACCTTTTATGTCTAAATCATGTGCCCATTTTGACCTTATTTATTATAAAGTGTAAGATGTTGGTCTATGCCTAATTTCTGCCATACTATCTTCTAGTTTTCCCAGCAGTTTTTGTCAAATACTAAGTTCCTATCCCAGAAGCTGGAGTCTTTGGGTTTATCAAACAGTACATTACTAAAGTCATTTATGACTGTGTCTCCTGTGCCTAGCCTATTCCATTGATCCTCCACTATTTCTTAGCCAGTCCTAAATAGTTTTGATGAATGCTGCTTTATAGTAAAGCTTCAGATTTGGTACAGCTAAGAAGGAATGACTTTTAAGAGTGAGTGACTGCAGGAGGCTTTCTTAAAGGTACATTGACACTTAACCACCACTGGCAGTCAGTGAATAGACAGCAGTGGTTCTAGAGGTAGTCTGTATAGTAACAGTGAAACCTGTTTAAGAATAAGGGAGAAGGGCAGACCCCAGTGCAGTCCTGTACAGAGCTTTAAGTGATCTCTGAGGGATAAGGGAAGGGATCTCATGGCATCAGCCAAGAATGGGAGACAATCAAGCAAGCAGTCCAGGGACTGTTAGTGATTGTTCTACCGACTGGTGCTTTCATTGTGGTTTTTATAGGATTTTTATGAGCCCCCCACCTCAAAGTGAGGAGGGAACATTTCTTTCTGAGTATCTGAGCCAATATCAGCTTTACCTTCAGATGCAGGGTGCTGGAGGGCTGCCTACTGCCCCAGCTTTGTGGCTACCTTGGCAGTGCTCTTGCTATGACCAGGTTGGCGGCCTAGCAGAGTACATTGGCAGGGGAAGCCAGAGCATGGGAGCTTTAGCAAAGCAGCTCATGTTTCCTTAGCAACTTAAACGGCATCACAAGCCAGAGTTACAAGTTGCACCCCAAATATTGGGATACAGTTTGAGACATCAGAAATTTACCCAGTTTAATAATCAAAGGATTATACAAAGAAACGTTTTCACTATACATAAGATCCTCTGATTTGATAGCTTTATTCATTTATTTATTCTATCTGCTTATTTATTTAGGTCTATACAAGCATTCTTTAATATTAGAAAAACTGCAAATATATTGTAAACTTATAAATGGACTATTATCTTGAGATCTTCTTTAAAATAGGAAGCAGGATCTGTTTAAGCAATATTTTGATGTCTTTTATGATTCAAAGAACCAAAGAAAAATGTTTAGACTTGTTGAGAGGAAGTGGAACAGTGGATAGAACATAGGATTGGAGTTAGGCCCTTGATAGCTTTGTTTAGTTTCATTAACAGGCTTTTCTTTGTTGTGAGAAGGTGAGCCAATGGCAACAGTAAGGGTTATCCTTTGAGAGTAAGTTTATGATTCTTCATTCTCATGTTTTGGGGCTCCATAAGCAAAAAGTATCTTCAAGAGTTTATCTCATTTTTCCTTTGTCGCTAAATACTATTATTCTGACCTTAATTCCTTTAAAATAAAGAATTTTGTTTTTCTTAAACTCCTTGAAAGGACCCCTTGCCTTTAATTCAGCAAACATTTATTAAGCACCTAACTCTCTTTAAAGGTACTAAGTCCATTGTTTGGTGCCATCCTGTCAGAATTAAAGGATACTTTCTTTCTGCTAGCAATTAATAATATATTTTCTAGGGCTCCATTGTAGGCACTTTTTCTTCAGATTTGTGGCCCTGTGTTTATTTTGTTAAAATGTAGCATCAAATTAAAAGAAATAAAAACAAAGCAAAAGATTTTTAAACAGACACATTCTATATCCTCAATAGTAGCCAGCTTCAATTTCTATTAATTTTTTAAACCTGAGGCAACCTTTCTATCCTCAAAGCTCTTTAAAAGGTTACTAGCACCCCACATTCACATTTGATAGTTGTTTATTACTCTAGGATTTAGTTTTTCTGGGTCTACTGACTTGAACTCAGTGAGACTGTAAGCTTCTTTTATTTATTTTTGTTTTTTGTTGTTGTTGTTGGGGTTTTTTTTGCTGGGCAATGAGGGTTAAGTGATTTTTCTCAGGGTCACACAACTATTAAGTGTCCTGTCTGAGGCTAGATTTGAACGTAGGTCCTCGTGAAGAATGCAAGCTTCTTAAGGGTATCCCTTTTATCTTTGTATTCTGAGCTCCTAGCATAGTGCTTATTAATTTCTTATTGGTTTATTGATTGAGAGCATTTAGATGTGACCTAACTGTCCTATAATTTGTGCTGGATTTACAACATCTTTTTTTATTAAGCAGACAAAGACAAGGAAATACAGTGAAATTAAATTATTTAATGACGCCTCATTTCAATTTGCCTCTGCTCCCCAGATTCTCTTCTTTGTTTCTCTGGCTCCCTTTGTGGGGCAAAGCTTGAATAATTTAATGTTCCAAGATATAGACACAAGATAAATCCAATTATTTAATGCTATCTATATACCTTACCTTCTCCACCACTCCTCTACCCTTCTTGATTCTGTGACACTGCTTCTCAGAAACTTCTTTCTATTTACTTAGATGTTATATTCCCTACTAAGGCTTATTTTTCATAAATTCCTATTGGCCTATTAGTCATCACTTCTTTTCTTTTCTTCTTTCTCTTTCTTTCTTCCTTCCTTCCTTCCTTCCTTCCTTCCTTCCTTCCTTCCTTCCTTCCTTCCTTCCTTCCTTCCTTCCTTTCTTTCTTTCTTTCTTTCTTTCTTCTTTCTGGTGAGGCAGTTGGGTTAAGTGACTTGCCCAGGGTCACACGGCTATTAACTGTCAAGGGTCTGAGGCCTCCTGACTCCAGGTCTGGTGCTCTATCCACTGTGCCACTTAGCTGCCCCCACTTTTCTTTCTCAGTGCTCACAGACCATCTGTAGAACTTGATTTCCAGAATTTTATCAGGAATTGATGTCAAGCCTATTGAGCTGTATTTTATTCATTTCTCTATCTGTCCAATAGATAATATTGTTTAGACCTGTCATTTCATTGGTGGAGGAATTTCCTAGTAAGGAAATTCAAATCCTTCTACCAATTCAGATCAGTAGTTCTGCAACATATAGACAACATATAGAGAGTTGCCTGAGATAAGTATTGAATCCAGGTCTTTCTGACTGAGTTCCTCTTTCATTGTCATATACTGCCTCTTACCTTTTTTCTCCACATTCCCTCTCCTTTTTTTGAACATCAGGATACTTGTCCACTTCTAAGCCTGCACATTCTCCAAGGCTCTTTAAAGATAAACAATAAAGTGGGGTAGCTAGGTGGCACAGTGCATAAAGCACCGGCCTTGAATTCAGGAGGACCTGAGTTCAAATCCAGCCTCAGACACTTGATACTTACTAGCTGTGTGACACTGGGCAAGTCATTTAACCTTCATTACCCTGCAAAAAAACCAAAACTAAAACAAAACAAAAGATCAACAATAGAGGCTCAGGATTTGCTTCTCCAGTTCTTTCAATATGTTAAAATGTAGTTTGTCTGGGGTAAGTGCCTTTAGGTCACTTAAAACATTTTGGCAAATGAGATAATATCTCTGAAGAATTTTATAAACCTTAAAGCATCATATAAATGTTAGCTATCCTTATTATCCTCAGCCACTTAGTCAGCAAACATTTATTAAGCACTTACTTTGTGCCAAGCACTGTGCTGTGTAAGTCCTGAGGATGCAAAAACAGTCCCTGCTTTCAAGGCACTCACATTCTAGTGGGAGAGACAACATGATCTTAGGTACATATAAGATATACGCAGAGCAGATGGAAGTAATCAGAAAGGGGAAAGCAATAGCAGCTAGAGGACCAACAAAGGCCTCCTTTAGAAGGTAGAGTCTAAGAGGAGGAGGTGAGGGCCAGAGCCTTCCAAGTATGAGCACAGCCCAGAGGTGAGAGATGGAGTGTCTTAGGCAAGCAACAGCAAGAAGGCTCACTGGGACAAGTTATCTCATATCTTGATTCCCAGGTAACCAATTTTTTTGTTCCTTTTTTTCTAGTCTGAAGATTATTCTCCTTGGTAGAGAATACAGAAGCAAGATAGGGGCTAAAGCGAATTTTACTTATCTTTCTTATTGCTGGTAATTTTCCCATCAACTCCAGTCCCTGTCATCCCTTGATCTTCATTGCTTCTGGCCTAAATGGGGAAAAAGACACGTTTTCTAATGACTCCTAAACTTATTGAAAACCTCAGCTCTTTTGGTCTTTAACTTTCCTTCTGACCTTGTTCTTATCTGATCATGGGATTTAAGAGCTGGAAGGACTTTTAAGACATGGTCTAATTCAAGAATCCTTAACCATTTTTGTTTGTGACAAGACTTTTCTGGCAGTCTGGTGAAGCCTGTAGACTCCTCAGAATGATATTTTTAAAAACCTAAAATAAAATACATAGTATTACCCAAGGAAGCCAGTCATGGTGAAATATATCTGTCTGTCTGTCTGTCTTTTTTAAATCAAGTTCACAGACTCCAGGTTAAGAACCCATGCTGTGATCCACCTTCCCTCATTTTACAGATAAGCAAATTGAGTCTCAGTTAGACCAAGTGACCTGCCCCAAATCACACAGATAATAAATGACAGTAAAAGAACTAAAATTAAACCTATGTCCTCTGACTTCAAATCTTGCACTTCTTTCTAAACTTACTCTTCCTTTATACATTTTCCATGACCTGCCTCCCGCCTATGGTATGGGACAGGATAATGGGTGGGAGAACAGCTGAAATTGCCCTGCAAGACTGTTTCTATATCAGTTTATGAGGTCTTAAGCGATTTCCTGAATGAATGGAGCAATCAGTTAACTAGAATTTAATTATGATAATTATAGCTAGAACTTAAGTAGCACTTTAAATTGGCAAAGGACTTTGTAAATATTATCTTATTTGATCATCACTACAGTTCCCTTGGACATAGGTATTATTATTATCCCTGTTTTACAGATGAAGTAACCAAAGCAGATGAAGGTTAAGTGACTTGCCCAGGATCATGCAGCTACTAAGTGCCTAAGGCTGAATTTATTGTTTTGTTTTTTTTCCTAAGGCTGAATTTAGACTCAGGTCTTCCTAACTCCAAGCCTAGCATTCTACCTACTGTATTATCTACCTGCTTTTAGTTCATTGTGAACAATGTACAAAAGACTCTGATCATGATGATTATGATGATGGTAGGTACCATTAAAGATAGCTTTTATTTATTTATTTATATTTTTTTTTTAGTGAGGCAGTTGGGGTTAAGTGACTTGCCCAGGGTCAAACAGCTAGTAAGTGTTAAGTGTCTGAGGCCAGATTTGAACTCAGGTACTCCTGACTCCAGGGCCAGTGCTCTATCCACTGCACCACTTAGCTGCCCCGATAGCTTTTATTTTAAAACAATTTTTTTCTGTTTAGAATTTTATTTTCCAAATTACATGTAAAAAAATTTTTGAACATCAATTTTAAAGCTTTGTGTTCCAACTTCTCTTCCTCCTTCCCTAACCCCAAGAACCCAAGCAATTCAATATAAATTATATATGAGTAGTCATGGAAAAACATCTCCACATTAGCTAGGTTGTGAGAGAAAACAGATAAAAACAAAACTTCAGATTAAGGAATTGTCCCAAAAAAAAAAAATGTGTTTCAATCTGTTTTCAAATACCATCAGTTCTTTCTCTGTAGATAGATTGCAATTTTCATAAGTCCTTCAGAGTTATATTGGATCATTGTTTTGCTGAAAATAACCATGTGCTTCCCAGCAGATCATCTTACACTATTACTGTTATTTTGTATACAGTAAATTTCACTCTGCTTCAGTTTATGTGGGTCTTTCCTGGTTTTTCTGATAGCATCCTATTCATCATAACTTTTATATAGTACCTTAAACTTGACAAAGAATTTTCTTCACAATAGCCCAGCAGAGTAGGTACCATATGTTTTGCTATTATAGTAAATCATCAATAACTATTTCCCTCTGTCCTATTCCCTTCCCATGATATTAACTTTATTTTTTATCTTATTTTGCCCTATTCCTCCTCAAAAGTGTTTGACTTCTGACTGTCCCCTCCCTACTCTGCCCTCCCTTTTTTCACCCTTCCCTCCTTATCCTCTTACCCTCCCTCTTTTCTGTAGGGTTAAATAGATTACTCCTCTCACTTGGGTATGTATGTTATTCCCTCCTTGAGCCCACTCTGATAAGATTAAGGTCTTTGAGATAATTATGTGTTCTAAATTTTCTTCCTCCCTCCCTCCTCAACCCTCCCTATGAAATCAAATAATTCAATATAAATCATGCATGTGCAGTTATGTAGAACATCTTCACCTCCCTTGAAAGTGTTCTGCTTTTTACTGCTCTCTCCCCCAATCTGCCCTTCCTTCCTTCCCTTCTCCCCCCCACCCCCCAATCTCCTTCCCCTCCCACTTTCCCTCAGGGCAAAAATATATTACTATACCCACTTGAGTATGTATGGTATTCACTCTTTGGGCCAATTTTGATGATAGTATGGTTAACTCACTCCCTTATTCCTTCTCCCTCTTCCCCTCCCCTCCATAAGCTTTTTTCTTGTTTCCTTCATGTTAGCTACTCTTCCCAGTCCACCTCTCCCCTTCTCCCTCCCCCAATCTATTCCAGCTACCCCTCAACCCTATTTTAAAGATGTCATTATGGGTTAGCTAGGTGGTGTGATGTTTAAAATCTAATGTTCGATAACCTCAAGCTAGCTTGCTAATTAACCAACCAGTAAAGCTTTCTGTGCTGTGTTTCTTAGATCAGAGGAGCCTGTGCCCCTCTCTGAGCTGGGGCTCCTGCTCAGGATTTCTTCCTGGTTCCCTGCTGGGGTGGGATAGCCAAATTCCTTCCATAAACACCCCTGTATTTTTCACACACACACACACACACACACACACACACACACACACACACACACACACACCCAGCCATTCATTCCTCTCACCCGACCACAAGCTTAGTTTCAGAAGATGCTTATTTAGAGGCTGGGGGTAAGTTCCTCTGGCACAGCCTGCCTGGGGTCGATGTCGGTGCAGTCATGGCGTTGGGCTCTGCTCGCAGCTCAGCATGGCCCCCTCTAAGCTGTCTTTGGCTCAAAAAAAGTCTCAGCCCGTCTTTTTGTGGGTTTTGTTGCTCCAGGGGTTGTTTTATTATTGTTTTGGGGTAATTGTGTCAGGGAGCTCTGTGCGTTTAATGTCTTTCCTCTAACATCTTGGTTCCATCCCCCCCCCCTTCCCCCCAAGATAGCTTTTGGGTTTACCAATCATTTAAAAAATATTATCTCACTCAATCCTTACAACAACCCTGAGAAGTAGATGCTATTATTGTTGCCATTTTACAGATGAGGAAACTGAAGTACATACAGAGAAATTAATTGACTTTCTCAGGATCACACAGCTAGTAAATATGTGAGGCCTGATTTAAATTCAGATCTTCTTGGCTCTTTAGATCCAGTTCTCTATCTACTATACCTAGATGCCTAAGACATAGAAAACACAGTCTTCTGATGCACTATTTGAAGAAATAGTAACTTTTAAGTGTCTAGGGTTCCAATTATTTACTTAGCAGTTAGTCGTGCCTACAGATTTGCAGGGTTTGGGGAGGATAACAGTCTATTTTTTATCATCATTAATACTGTTACTTTTATGACTAATTCAATTTAATTCAACAAGTGCTAAGCACTAATCTTTTATAGTTTTGAATTTGTTCTTTGTATTACACAGAAAAACCTAGTCAGGATCCCTTTTTATTTTTTAAACAAATAATGACATTTTTGTATTTATCCAAGTTTAAAGTCCATTTTCTTCAATTTTTTTCTAAAAAAAATATAAAAGGTTGTGTTTTTTTTAATCTTCAATTTAAAATTTCCTAGTTTTGTTATGTGGAAAGTATTTGCGTCTTAATTGAAGTGGTTTTTAATTTATTTTTCCATGGAATTATTTTCTCCTTTCCCACTTTATTTTTCTCTTTACCTTCTTCATCATGATTTTTCCCTTTTTATGTCCAGAGTTTTGAATGAGTTCTAAGGATTCCCTGTTCTTTAGTATTGTTAGTATCATCATCATCATTGTTAATGTTAAAATAATTATTAATAGTCATTATTATTATTCTTGTTATACCTTATATTTATTTAACATTTTTAACTTTTCCAAAATGTTTTCACATGAATTACCACTTTCCCCCTCTTAGCAGTCCTTTGAAATAGAAAAGATGAGTAACATGAATCACAGAAAAAGGAGGCAGCATGGTATGTTGGAAAGTACATGGGATATGAATTAGGAGAAGCTGGGTCTGAAATCTCAGCATTTTCTCTACCACTAACTTCCTAAGGAGCTTTGGGAAAGTCATTTTTACTCCTCTGAGCCTTGTTTTTATTCATCTGTAAAATGAGGGAGGTTGGACTCAATGACCTCTTAGGTATTTTTTTCCACCTGTTCTAAATTTATGATCTTCTGATTCTCTGAAAAGTTAAGGGGGTGGGGAGATACTGCTTAATGTCACTGAATCTAAATATTAGGTTAACAACATTAGAAGTCAGACAGAATATGAGAGAATTTCCTCTTTTGTATTTAGTGGAAGCAGACATATTGTAGCCCATTCTTTCAAAGAGATTAGCTTGGGTCTTGGTGATAATTGACTCATTTTGTTATCGGTATCTTGAAAATTCTTCAAATTCTATTTTTTATGGATTTAACACATCCAAGTATAAAAAGGAAATGATTATGCAGTAAACATTCTTTATTCTACTAAACAGTAATCTGGTGGAAGGAGGATGATACGAAGTAATAATGGTTATTCATATATTCTTCAGGGGGAAAAAATGCCTCTAGTCTTGTTTCATCCATGGAGGTGTTTCAATTTTTTAATGTGGACTGCTTTGCCCTAGAGGTTAATGTGAAATCTTTACATTCTAAATAGGTTTTCAGCTGTGGTTAGGGTTTTTTTTTTTTTTAATTTTATAAGTTCCCATAACTTAGACATTTTTATATATGGATTTAAACCAGAAAACTGTAGCCAATTTCTCAGTATAAGAATATAAGGAAACTTTGGTGTCTCATTTCTTATACTTTAGGTTTTAGATTTATCGTACATTTCTGTTTAATGCTTTTCTCTTCTCTTAACCCAGACCCAGAGCATGTTATCCTCTCAAAATCCTGCTCATCTATTTTAAAACCAAATGGAGTGTAAAGAGGAAAATTCACCACTTTTGAACATTGCAGGGGTCAGTTTTAACGCTGCTTTCTCTGTCCAGACCACAGAGAGAATTATTCAGGGCTAGGTGATACTCTTCTTGGAAATGTCTGAAATGACTACCAGATAAAAGATGCAAAATGTAACCCTGAAAGGAGAGTAGAGCCATTCTCCCATATAGACTAGAAATGGAGGGCAGGGGAAGATTCATTTTATTTTCCTGGTAGAGATGCAGCTTATGCAAGACCTTAGTGTGTTTCTCAGTTGTAGTTTTTATAGCAGCCTTGTAAGTACAAAACATCACTCTAAGTGGGTGGTTCCATAATAATTTTATACCACCTGAAAGTCAGTTAGTCATAATTTTACATGTAGAACAAATACTATCACTACAGAAAACTGAGTTAAAACTGCCCCCTCATTCTCTTCCCCTATAAAGGGGAATTTACAGCTGATATTGGTTCTATCCTTTATACATACTCTGTTTCGTAGTGACCCAGATGCTAGTTCCTTGGGATTAGAATGATACTTAGCTGTTTTGAATTTTAGCTTCTACATATCATCTGTCTGTTTTTCCTAGACAAGATATTTGTATTCTATCTGCAGAGTTCTAATTAGTGGAATAATGCAACTTTGGGGAGGCATTAGAAATTTTATCAATTAATACTATACCAATGGAATACAAGTATTTGACTACGAGTCAGTTCCTGGTCTACAAATTCTATTTAAATTAAACTATATACTAAATCATCCACATTGGTAGTTACCATATGCAATTATCAACTCATGTTTTTCCTTGTAAAAATGTTGATTTTTTTTTTTTAAAAGTCATTCGACCAAAAACAGGTTTGTAAAATTCTTACTGTCTGATAACTGCTAGGGCTATCATTATTTCAGATGCACAAATGGATTTTTCAAAAAATACTATTTCTTCTTTGCTAAAATGAAGACTCAAATCAAGCCACAGAGTCTTGCCTACTAAAGGTTTATGTGAAATATATTTTTAAAATAACAATTAACTTACATCAGCATCTTACTGAACCTGGGCACTACTATTTTTGTTTTTCTCACTATGTCCCATGTGTGATTCTTGCTCCTTCTTACTCTTCTTTCACTGCTTAATACTAATGTTTGCATAATATTTCTTTAGTCTGAGGTGGTCAGAGAAGTCCTACTTTGCCTTTCCAAAAAAAAAAAATGATTTAGCTGTCTCAGCTTTCTGGATTATAAACTGAAAACCAAGAAGTAAGCATGCATAATAAAAAAATAAGACCTATGAACAATTAAATCTATTTCACAATGTCCATGCAATGTAGCACACTTTGGTGAGAGGAGAGTCCCCCATCCTCTCACTCAGCCTATTTATTCTTATTTTAGACACACTTTTAATAAGCTTGACTGTCTAGTTTTTCAGCCCACAGTAGACCAGAAATAAGCAATTTAGAAGGGGGCAGAGCTTTGGGAGACAGTCATAATAGCAACAAGAAGACTTCTGACAGCAAGGGAGGAGAATGGAAAAACTATACAAAACATACATGAATTCAAAAAGAACAATAGTCTGGCTTACCTTAATATACCCTGAGTCTATAGCATAGTTTAATAATTTATGTTTATGTCAGTAAACTTAAGTCATTAAGAAACAATTGAATTATATTTATTGTAATCTAAGAATCCAAGAATGTACATGGTAATATATTCATACAGATATTTCATATTTTAGTTTCTATCACAGACTCTATCATGTTAAAATGAAACAAATATTGCTCATGGAAGGCCACATCATTGTCCAATTTATAGCCAGGTTTTAATGTGTAATCTACCTAATCTAGATCATAAGTAAATAATGACTGAAATCATCATTAGTTCCTTGCCTCATTGCATTTTGCTGTTTCAATTAAAGCAAAGAACAAAATAGTTCCTTACCTTATTTGCCTTCTGTTTTAGTAAACTTATGTTCTTTTCACCTTGAAGAGGTGAAGATAGAGGCATCAAATAAATAAATAAATAAATTTTTATTTATATATATTACATCTTCATCATGGGTTGTGTCCTAAGTCTATCTTTATCCTTTGATACAGTCCGTAGCAACATTCAGTTATAAATAACCAATAGCAAAACCCAACCATTGTGAACTGTTAAGTGTCTTGAGTTGTGACATGTACCAAATTAAATAAACTTATTTTGCTTATTTCACTGAAATTTTGTATAGATATGTTTAGAATAGAGAATGATGCAAATTAATCATTTTCTTTTGATCCAAGTGTGAAAATATCTAGTTGTTTCATAAAACATGAAAATCAGTTTGGGAGAACAATATTTCAGCTATGATCTGTACAATGTAATTGCACAGTTAGCTATTGGAAGTTTTATGTACACATTATATACATAATTATGTACATATAACGTACACATTATGTACACATTCCAATTTAATATTAGCAGAGATCAAAATGTTTCCCCCAAATTTTGTGTTATTACAAAGGTTAAATAAAATAAAACAATGAATAAATAAATCCTTACACAGTGAGGCTTATGTTTTTGTTTTAGTATAAAAACTGAAGTGGTTAATAGTTTTTTCCCTCCAATTCCGTCACCTACAAATATGACATGATAGGGGAAAATAATCAAATACGTGTAAAAATGTATCTCCCATTGACACAGCATCAAGTTTTGTGGTGGTAGAAATCTTTTAGGAAATAGTCATTTACTTTTCCTGTCCTAGTTTTGCTACTATTTAATATTTACTACTATTAAAAGTGGTGATTTATTTGATTCAATTTTTTTTCTCTTTCCAGAAACAAATTAATTCAAATTGGAGCTTTGTAGAAGAATTACTGAAAAAGTCAACTAATGTCCAGGTATGTATATTAAGTAGCAAGAATAAATATTGGCATGTTCAATTTTTTGGACATCACATAGGATACATGCACAAGAAAACACAAAACAAAGCTAGCCTTTAGTTACTGTAATTGAAGCATACAGATGTTCTTAGGTTGTTTTGTTTGTTTGTTTTTGCCAAAGTGAAGCCAGTTGTTATGAGATTAGTAACTATCCTTTAAAGATTTTTTTCTTGACACTAAGTTGTCAGATAAAGGATAAAGATAATTATCCCAGTTGGCTATTTTGACAAGACATATTCAAAATAAGGGCTAGATGCTTAGAAACTGTAAGCCATACATTGAATGTGTGGATATCAAGTCTAGGAGACATGATGGGCGAAGATAGTGGCATTGAAAATTCAGCTATATCCTCATCACAGCAGGAAGGTGACTTGCCTTGCTGAGCAATTTGTCTTACAGGCTTGAATCATACTCTTACTGATAAGGTTCTAGTTTCTGAGCACTCATTTCATACCTTATCATTTTTCTTTCTGCAGAGCTGTTAATGCAGTGCTTCATGGCCCAGAGGTCAGACTTGACCTCCTTTTAAAGTGGTTTTAAATATGCTGTTCATCACATTTTTAAACATGTTGCATTGTAGCTCTGTAAATTTGTTCTGAATTTTCATGGTATAAATTGCCTTTTGTGTAATGCCTTTGAGAAAATTAAGGAAACGAATCTTGGTTTGCATTTGGGGAAGAAATTATTTAGCCACTAAGACATAAGACTTTTAAAAATTTCTGAGAGAAATAAAGCAGAAATGTGGCAGTTAATAGACTATTTTCAACCAGTGCATTGAAAACGAATTCTGTGAAACTCACTCAGTTTAATAGCTTATTTTGAGACTTTTGAGACTCCTCTTGGATTGTATATGTAAATTCTTTAAAAAATTAATGTTTCACTAGATGAGTATATAAGTATATTTAGTTATAACACAGATCTATTAATTTTGTAGGTGAGAGCTCAGAATTCTCCCTTAGATGGAATGTTAAAGAACCCTCTACTTGGAATGAATGTGATGTTACCTTTTAATGGTTTTCCTGGAAGTTTTGTCACTGGCTTGCTACAAATTTTTTTTTAAGTACTACCAATATTTTATTATATGTTTACTTCCATAGTCTCCCTTCCCCTCCCCTGAAAAGTTCTCTTTTTGGTTGATAACATCATGATTTTGAGCGTTGAAAACTTTCCTTATATACTAATTTAGTTTTAAGCATTGATTTTAAGACATTTCTGAATTATTGACATGTGATCATTATGTCATTTATATAAACTACTAAGCATGTTTCCCTGATGTTGGTTCAAAGGATCTTTTTTATGTTTTTTGTTAGTTTGTTTTTAATACAGAAAGGCTTTCATTTAAAACCAAAGGAAAGGGGTTTGGGGGTTTGTTTTTTTGCTTTGTTTTTTCCTTTTTAGCAAGGTTAGATTTTATTACTGCTTTGTTGGGATGTAAAGGGGCAATAGATAAAGACCACTTAGATTCTTTGTTTTGTTCCTTTAAGTACTATAGGAAGATAGATAGGTTTCTAAGTATTTCTGTAGAAATTTTGAAATAGGTAGAAAACAGATAAGTCATGGTGAGGAACAAAAATCTAAATATATGTGACAGCAGGAAAAACAGTATGTAGTCATCTCTGCCTTATAGAAATAGTATTATTTTTACTAAGATTGTAAATCACTTTCTATGAGTGTTTTAGTGATTTATTATTATTATTTTCCTTTAGAAACCTAAGTGTTGTTCCTCTCCCCCTAACCCCACAACCCCTAAGGAAAGGCACTATATCGACCATGAAAAAAGATTTTCCTCAGTTGGAATGGCTAATAATATAATAAAGCTTTTATTGACACTGCTGGATTTAACTTTTATAATACTATATTTTTTCTAAGGGTGAGAATTAGAGCTGGTTCTGTAGCATACTGTGTAATTCCTTTTTTGGACATAAGGGTGTTAGATTTTTTTTTTTTAGGATAGCCTATACAGTAAATATTTCTTTATGAAACTAGAGCCAGCACAAAGCAAGATTTTTTACTCATTCAAACTGTGTAATATCTTCCATTTCCTAATATTTAGGAAGATTAAGCCCCTCTCTCCAATACTATCTCAGTTTCATCATGCCTTGCATTGTGTCAAATCATATTCCATAAGTAATATAGAACTACTTGCTGGTGTTCTTGAAACCAATTTTGTGGGTTCAGTAGGTGGTCATAAAGAATAAATAATATGTTTAGATAGAAGTATCATTTTGATTATATCTGTTTTTCTCCCCACTGAGATAAATTAAAATCTGACCGCCCTCATGTTCTGACTTGATCTCCTGCAGTGAAACAGTCCATTTATAGTCTTAAAAAAACACATCCAAAATGTACAATAGTCTTAAGATAAAGTTGATAGAATCTTGAAAGCAGTATTAATTAAGCAAACTATGTTTTTCAAATCATTCTTTTTCAAACCAAGACAGAGGCACTAAGCTTTACTGAGGATTACTGCTACACTCTGCTCATCAAAGTAAAGATGAAAAAGGTTGTTGGGGTGTTATTTTAACCTTTGTGAAAAAAAATTATACAAATAAACTGTCATTTTAAAAAATCAGCTAGATGTATTGAGAATGATGTGGGGAAAAGAGAACTAAATTGTTCATGTACTTTTTCAACCTTAGAATAACATTACTTCTATTTTTTACAAGAAAGAGGTTTATCTTTTCTTTTATTTATTGTTTTGATTTTTTCTTTTCTTTACCTAATTTCAATGAAAAAAAATAAGATATTTTGTAGACAATCTACAAGAATCTTGCAGAAGGGATCCTCTAGCCCATCCTCTTGCCTCAATAGGATATCATACCATGATGAATGAATACGAGTATCACTCCTGTTTTTAATTTCAGGGAGAAGAGTCTTCAAACCCTTTCAGTAAAAACAATAATAGCTAATAACTATTATTAATAATGGCTAATACATCAGTATTAGTGTCAGAAAAAGGATTTGAATTCAGATTCTCTGACTCTAATGATAGTATTCTTTCCATGATACCAAGTTCTGGTGAAACCTTTTAGAATCTGATTATTTTGTCAGTGTAGAAGATAAATTATGGAGGCAAAGCAATGAATAGAAAGAATACTAAATTTGTAATTGGTGGACCTTGGTTCGGGGTACTTAACCTCAGTTTCCTCCTCTGAAAGCAAGAAGTTGGACTTACATGGCCTTCCAGTTCTAAATCTATGATTCTAAAACAGAATGTATTCATTGCATTTTTAAGCATCCATACATTTATGGAAACTTTTAACTTTCTAATTAAATCGGTGGAATTTGAGATGTAAGATCCCAAAGCTGGGTCCATCGTCAGTTATTCAAAATATGAGCCAATGCACATAGAAGGTAAGTAGCATACATAATGCTATTTATCTGGCATATAGATATTAAAATGTGCAAAATGCTTTTCTTGATTTCTCTCATTAGATTGTGAGTTTCTGGATAGTAGGCCTGTTTTTTGCCTTTCTTTGTATCCCCAGCATTTATCAGTAATGCCTCACATATAGTAGGCGCTTAATTAAATGCTACTTGGCTGACTTACTTGAGCTTAACAATACTCCTGTGATGTAGGAACTATGGGAATTCTATCTCTGTCTACGGATGAGGAGCCTGAGGCTCTGAGAGGAAAGGGACTGGTCTATGGTCATACAAATAGCAAGTATCAGAGACAGGATTTGAATTAACGTGTGTAAGTCAGGCAGTCACTATACTATGTCATGCTATGTCATGCTACAAAGGATTAAAAGTCCTAGCGGGAGATTCTGTAAAGTAGGGCTAAGGAGATTTCCAATTGATATTATAATAGTATAGAAAGTAAGTCTTACAGAAACACCTTTCTTACTAATTCTAGTTTGTATATAATTACAAAGTAAATTTTTAAAAACAGTACTTTAGCAAATGCCCATGTGGAAGTATGGAAACTTTGTTTAGAGTACACAGTGTGTGCATCAGAGATTTGTAAGTTAGGTAGGGTATTTTTTGTAATTTGGGCAGTGGCTATATTTAAAATTTGTAAAAAATTTTGTTGTGTGATCTGTGCTGTGTTTTGCAATTTACCTATGAAGGTGTCAGGCAAAAAATTTTAAGTCCTTTTCATTTCAAAAGATAATATGCATCTTAATATTGTTGGTCATTCATTTAATTGCATAAGTAGATTGATGTGAAGGAACTTATTTGTAAGTAATATACAGGTCTTTGTCTTCTGACCTGTTTGCTTTAAGATATTTCCATAGAGTGATTTTTGGTCTGATGTTTTTTTCACCCTTAGAAATCAAAGTGAAGTTTACATGCCTAAATTTTTTACCCCCTTTTCTTAGTTAAATATAGATAAGCTAGTCCTTCATGTTCTCTGCACCCCAACTGATCTTTTTGTTTTAAAAATTGAGTATCTGTTGTTCTGCAATGAGTTTAGTTAATTCCTTAAGCTGATTATGAAACGAGATAATATAGGTAAAGGGTTTGCTATGTTAAGTACTGTTATTAAGCTTAATCAAGATCTGTGGATTAGAATACATCTAGATCTTGGACACCTTTAATTACATCTTCCCTTATTCCACCTTGTTTCAGTCAGTCAACAGGCATTAAGTACTTCCATGTGTTGTGTTGCTCTTCTCTCCTGCAGATTGACTAGTCTTGTTTCCATATCTGTTACCAGGCATAGGCTCATTTAAGATATTTGAATGGAAATTCTGATTATTCTAGACCCCTCATATTGATGATTAGGTAATGGCTTCTAAAACTAATATTTAGAAACATGCTTTGGCCTCATTGACACTTTATTGGCAGAACATGAAATAGATATGATTAATTTTCCTTGAGCCTGTTTTTTCTGTTTCCTTTAGGCGCAGTACATTATCAAATGACAATGTCTTTGTGGTCAGACCCTATTTCCTAGCTACTACACCTTAGTGACTTTTTGTTGATGAAAAGCAGATAACCAGTAATATGGTTTATAGAGAAAATTATTCCATGACAACCTTTGTACTTGAAGTGATGGCATATGTTTGTGTTCAAAAGCATGGCTTGCATGTAATTGAATGTTTCTGTTTTATTAGGATGGCATATTAGAAGAACAGGTGCGCATGTATCTTCACTGTTGCTTGACCTTGTGTGGTTTCTGGAACCCCAACATTCAGGCTGTTACAATTCTATGGGACTACTACAGCAAGAATCTGGTGAGTGAATAGAGCTAAGACTTGTTCCTCCCAATTGAGGAATCAATGCATTTTTTTGTGCACTGAATAACTGTTGTAAAACATTAAAAATGTTGATATTTGTTAAACATAGGTTGAAGCATCCTGTGAACAGTTTTCCGTTCACAAAAACCATTTAAACTTTTTTTTCCAAAAAGGAAAAAAATTTAGCCTTCCTTTTATCAGCAGATTAGGTCTTACCAAAGCAGGTATGTTCTCACTAGCATAACATTCATATGCATTTTACATCTGTTACTAGCACTTTTGAGGCTAGATAAATCTAAAAGATATGAAGACATGTTTTTCTTTGTAGCTTTTAACCCTAAAAAATTTGCTCCAGGCATTCTAATTGTTGGTGCTTTAGCTGTTATGTTTTACTTCCAGGTTTGTTTATTTATTAAGGTGTGTGTGCTCATAGATCTTATGGCCTTAGATGGGGAACAGAGGAGGCAAGAAGGTTATTTGGTATGTTGAAGAAAAGACGGACTACTTGGTGCTTAAGTTTTTTCCATTGGTCTGAGCAAGTTTTTAACTTGATGACCTCTATTCATATTGCATTTCTTAGTGTATTAGACATTTCATTATATTTTGTTATTGTTGAGACATAGGGTCAATTTCTTATTCTTCATAGAACTTAGTGTGTTTTATAATTTGAAGTTTTTATCAGGAGATACAATACTTTTTATTTTTTTCTTTTCCCTCCAGAATAGTTCTTTTACTATTCCTTGGCTTGGTTTACAAGAGTTTGCAAATATTTCTAAGTCAACCTTGTCTATGCTTGAAATAGTGAAGACCTGTTGTTCTGATGACCAGAGCCATGACCTCTATAAATCAAACAGTAGTTATAACATTTTTCTTTGTATTTTGGCAAAAGTTATGAAAAAGGCAGTAGCAACTAATGAAACTCATCCTTGGAATCAAATCAAAGGAAGGTATGTATTTTTTTTCCTTCTGAAAAAAGAATGTCTAGGAGAATGTCTTTACGGAAATATTGAAACTTTAATATTTTTCAAGTTAACCTATTAATCAACAAGGATTTTTAAAAATTGCCTATTTTGTGCACTGCTGAACACTGGGAATGCAAACACAAAAGTGGAGCATTTCCTGCCTCCCTGGAGCTTGAAATCCATCAGCACAGACATGAATTCATTTAAGTATATAGAAAACAAATACACAGGAATTTGGTGGAGGAGGCAGTGGAAACTGGTGGGGTGGCGATCAGCAAAAGCATCATGTAGGAGGTGGAAAGCATGTTCATTTTTATATATTTTCTGATGTTTGCTAATTAAAAGTTTACTAAATTGATAAATCAGGGAACAGATTCAGCATATATAATCTTCAGACTCACTGGTATGGAATTTCATAGCTTCCTGCTCTATTGGTTTAGTTGGGACTGAAATTCCCAGGATTTCTGGAGAACTTTGATTAATTTTAGCATATTATTCATGAAAGTCGTTGGTTAAAATTTGATTATGTAAAAATACCTTGAACCAAAAAATCATCCTTAAAATGTTGAAGGGTGATTTTCAGCTGATTCCGGGGCAGTGGTATTTTTTTCAGGTATTACAATTTCCCTTTCTCCATTTCATTTCCTTTCCCTTGATCCTATTGATCCTTTTTGTGTTTTTTTTTAAGTTTGTTCTTGTTAAAATAAATCTTGTTCTGAAAAAAAAAATGTTGAAGGGTTAGATAGTGGGTTAGACCAAGGAACCCCAGTATCCTCAGAGACTAGAGATTATGCCTTGCCTTGTGGCTCTTGCTGAACATACGTTGCAGAACAGGAAAGTTAGGTTATATCCCAGACTCTAGCATTAATGCTTATATTTTGGATGGAGATACAGGCTGCTAGTTAGATTATTCAAACCCAGTGTTCTTATTTCTCAGAATGGTAGAGACTAAGCTTGTTGTCTCTTGATCCAAATCAGAAATGAAGAAAGAAATTTTGGACCTGAAGTCAAAAGACTTGGGTTTTAGATCTTACCTCTACCGCTTACCAGGAATGTGGCCATGGGCAAGTCACTTATCCTTGTTGAGCCTTAGTTTCCTTATATGTAAAATTCAATTCATCAATTCATTAAACATTTGTTTAAACACCTACTGTGTGCCAGACACACGCTAAGTGCTAGAGATACAAATAGGAAAATTAAATTCTCCTGCACTTAAGGAGCTTATAATCTAATGGGGGAAGACAATACACAAAAGGAAGCTGGAAGGCAGAGATAGGGGAACCTTCCAGGGGGTACCCAGGCTGGAGGCATCATGTTCCCTGGAATTCAAAACTGGCGGAGTTGCAGATGGAAAGTAGAGAGTGAGCTGTATACTAGATAAACTAGTATACTAAATAAACTAAAACCCCACCCAGAGCTGACGTTCTGTAATTCTGTGGCAATGGGTTAGCTCTTCTGACCGCCTGTTCAGAAGCCGCGTGGCAGGGTTGATTGAGACCTAGCCCTGAAACCAGGATAGTCTGGATTCCAGCTGACACATAACTGATCAGTCACTTAAAGTCTCTGTGCCCCAGGCCAGTCTTCAGCATTAGAAATCTCAGAGGTGTTGTGGGCCAGATTTGTCCCACCTCTTCTCCCTACCAGATTAAAATGTAATTGGGAAATATTTAACAAAATAAATAAAGATAACAATAGAACACATTATGTTAATATGTGGTTTTTGAAGTCAGTATGCAGACCAACAAAAACCAAAACCCCCCCAAACCCTCTGCTAGGCCCTGAGCCCTACAGAAAGGGCTCAGCTAAGCAATAAAATACCATGAACTTTTTGCATAATGGTAGCAGCTTATGTTTTCCAGAGCTATGCTAGGGAATCCAGCCTGTGCTATCAAAATATGTCTTGTCTATGGATAATTCTTTAAGGATCCACCAGCTCAGGCTGTTTGCTTGTTCTCCAAAGGGAATGAATCATAAGATCAAAACTCTTCTTGCTGGAAGGATCTTTAGAAATTACATAGTCTAATTCTTTCAGAGAAGTTGTGATCTGACCATGTTTTTTTCTTTTTTCTTTTTTCTTTTTTTTTAGTGAGGCAATTGGGGCTAAGTGACTTGCCCAGGGTCACACAGCTAGTAAGTGTTAAAGTGTCTGAGGCCGGATTTGAACTCACGTACTCCTGACTCCAGGGCTGGTGCTCTATCCACTGCGCCACCTAGCTGCCCCCATGTTTTTTTCTTTATAGATAGGATGGCAAAGTTGGATTTATCTTTACAACCTATGATTTAATAAATTTTAGTCTCTTAAATCAGACTTATGGGTTTTTTCCTTAATTTTTTTTAACTTAAATAGTTATACAACAGAAACCGTATGGAACTTCCCTATCTGTGCATTGTTGTTGTTGTTGTTCAGTCCTTTAGTTGTGTCTGCCTCTTCATCCCTCTGTGGACCATATCTTGCCAAGACTGTCCATGGAGTTTTCTTGGCAAAGATAAGTGGTGTTTTGCCATTTCCTTCTCTTAATATCTGTATATTGGTATGAATCATTCCCACCTGAAATAAAGCAGTTATACAGTTTACTAAGTGTCACAGCCTATAACTAGGATATGAGGATGAATTCTTTTTTCAGCAGCATAAAAGATTTTAATTGGTTCAAAGAGAACATATATATTTAGCTGTAGTAGTTGTCTATTAAATGGCATCTCACTGGTTTTGGTGGTAATATTGTAACCAGGCAAAAAGTGAATTTCTGTCTTACAATTGTAGGGTTTTGGGCAGCTAGGTGGCGCAGTGGATAGAGCACCGGCCCTGGAGTCAGAAGTACCTGGGTTCAAATCCAGCCTCAGACACTTAACACTTACTAGCTGTGTGACGCTGGGCAAGTCACTTAACCCCGATTGCCTCACTAAAAAAAAAAAAAAAAGAAACAATTGTAGGGTTTTACTGAAGATGGAAAGTAAACCTTAGAGAGTGTAAGAAAGAAGATAAGCAAAGGGAGCATACATTATTATTATTATTATTATTATTATTATTATTATAAATTATTTTAAATTGTCTGGTTCATATTGAAATGGACCTCATCATTTCATAATTGAGTGCATATTGGTCCTTTTTTTTGCCAATAAAATAGAAAACATAAGTAAATGTGATAGAGTACAGTAAAAGATTTTTCTAAATCACATAAGCTATAGGATGCACATCTATATAATTTTTTAGGGAAGAATCTACCAAATCCTTTCATATAGTCACAGGTGCTAGGTTTGTAGGTTACTCTGTGACTTTTAACCTTCTTGCTGGCACTCGGCAGGAAGAAAGATAGGAAACTCTTATTTGGAAATTCAGATTTGAATTTTTTGTATGGGTGATGATCTTCTCTGAGCTTGGCATATGGGGAAGCTGTAGAGAAATGTGTTTCCATGGATAAAACAATAAACTTTATTAAAATAGTTACTGTTTATATTTTACAGAATATATTCTAAATTTCATCAAAAAAGAATGGAAGAGCTAACCGAAGTTGGTCTTCAGAATTTTTTAAAACTTTTTCTGGTATTGGCTACTGTTGCAAAGTTGGAAGATGTGGTCAGTCGTGTTCTGGATCTTTTGGCCTCCCTCAGACCTGGGTCCATCACAGCTTCACAGAGGGCGCTCATTTGGAAGGGTCAAATGGCCTTTCTCTTAATGTATGTTCAGAGAAACCTGAATATTGGTGGTTTAGCCCAGAAGCTTTCTGGTGCTTTTAGTGAAAAAGCAAAAAAATTCTTAGTATGCAAGAATGATTTGGAACAGAAGCATGCTCTCTGGACACTTCTTTCTATCTATATGGATGGTGTTCAAGAAGTGTTTGAAACAAGCCGGGACTTGAAACTCTCTGAGGAAATATTGTTGAATGACGGATTCAGTATGCTTCTTCCCGCTTGTCGAGAATCTCATCTCAGGACTGTATTAAACTTTCTGCAAGCTGTTCTGGCCAGAGTCAGGTATGTTTTTCAGTATAATGCAAATATTGATGTCTTGATTTTTTTTTTCCTTTAGCCCAGTAATTCCTGTTGGTTCGGGTAAGAGATGGCACCTTTTTCTTCAATTTCGAGTCTCACAAAATTGCCTATGTCAAAAGAAGTTGTGACTTATCCAGGGTCATACACCTAGTATGTGTCAGAGGCAGTTCTTGAACCTATCTTTCTGACTTCCAGCCTGGCTTTCCATTCTCTGTGCCATGTTGCTGCTCAGGAACTTGTTTTTTGTCATAAAATCCACATAGGATTTTATCTCCTATATTGTAAGATGACCAAAATAGATTACTCAAGGTTTCCCTAGTTAATATGCCATATTCAACATTTAGGGAGAGAGTTATATTTTCATTGCCTAGAGTAGTTGAGAGGAAGTATTATTCTCTTGGATCCTATCTTTGCAACTACGGAGCTAGCTAAGTATTTAAAGAAAGTAATCACATTGGGTCTGCTTTAGGGGCTCTAAACACTACCATGAACACATGTTTAAGGGTGGATTTTGCTATCCTGGGTGGAATTGTAAAAGGAGACCCTTGATTATCCCTTTCCATTTCCTCAGAAACTAAAAATGCTTCAAAAAACCATTCCTAAAACTGTATGCTTTCAGAATTAGTGCTTTTTCCAAAGACTTGTGGCTAGGGATTCTTGAATAACTTTCTTAACAGACAGAGGATGCCACATCTTCTAAACACAATTAATCTTAGCACTAATACATTCATGCTAGAGGCTGAAATTGCACTGAAGCTATTAAGCTTGCTCTAAAATGTTAAAGAAGGAGGATTGTGGGGTGGGGTATGAGGAGAGGTGATAAGTATTTTTAAAATACAGGAAAGACTTTACAGGAAGAAGCATCGTGCCATGGAAAAGGCCTTGGTCTAGGAATCAAGAGGTTTGGTTCTGATCCAGAGAAGCCTAGCTGTGTGGGTCTAATAACCCACTATCATCCCTTTGAAGCTTGGTTTCCTTATCTGTAAAATTAGATTGGACCTCAGGTCCCTAAGGTTTCTTTTAGCACTAAAATCCTATTATTTATGATCCTAGGAATATATTTGTGAAGGGCAAATGTGTGTTTGTTGTGTACCGGGCAACATGCTTGGCACTCAGACTACAAAAACAGACATGAAACAGTACCTCCTTTCAAGGAACTGACATTTTATTGGGGGAGACAGCATGCACACATATAAGCATATAAGATACAAATAATATAAGATATAAATATAATATATATAAGCATATAAGATACAAATAATATAAGATATAAATATAATATATATAAGAATATAAGATACAAATAAATATATGTTATATATATTAAATATTAAATATGACAGATAAAGGGCCTAGACCTATGCTTTATTTGGTAGAGGGAGATCTAGGATTTGGAAACTGCCTCAATCAATGTGTGAACAAAATAATTTTTTTTTTTTTAATTCTGGGATGGGGTGGTACTAGCACTTGGGGGGGGGGAGCTTGAGGGGGTGGTGGTAGCAGAGGTCTGAAATCATGAAATAGCCTGAGAAACTTCTCCTTTCCTAATTCTCCAACATCTTTTTCCCTTCCTTATTCTGGTTTCTTCTCAAGCTAGCAGAAATAAAAATACACTGATTGATTTTTGGCTACACCTAGTGGTACCCTTGCTTATTGTCTTCCTTTATGAATAATCACTGAACATTCATTAATGTATTTAGCAAAAGTACCACTGAATTTTTTTTTAAATTCTTTTCTCAGGAGATTTTTAATCAATAA
Source organism: Dromiciops gliroides (assembly GCF_019393635.1). NCBI lineage: Eukaryota > Metazoa > Chordata > Mammalia > Microbiotheria > Microbiotheriidae > Dromiciops > Dromiciops gliroides. Next base: position 324,417,184 of record NC_057864.1, on the reverse strand, counting down.
AGTCAATAAAGTCTGAATTTTAGCAAGAAACTATTTTTAATGATATCTGATTCTACCTATGTGCAGTCTCTTATCTTCTTTTTGCAACTTACAGATCCTTAAACTTTGAGATTTTGTTTGTCAATTTTAACTTAGTGTCATTCGTTCATAGGAAAAATGCATCACAAAAGTAAATAAAGTTATATTTGTAATAATTATTTTAGTTTTGATTTTTTTATCATTATTTCCAACATCTAAATTGTGTTTCCCCAACATACATATAGCTGCTCGTTAATTCACTTTAAGAAAAGACCTTTACCACCAAGGCTAGCACTATTTCAGGAAGGCTGGAAAAGTATCTTGATTTGTCAATCTTTTGCAAGTTATGAGGCAGTTATTGATCTGTGTTGCTGTTCTGAATAGGGATGTAGCAATTGGTGGGGATGGTATAGTGAAGAATACTTGAAATAAATTTATCTGTCTATTTAAGAGTGTCATTTTACTGGAGGGTTTTTTATGTGGAGAGTGTGGAATTAATCTCCTCTGCACATCTAGACATTAAAAAGTGAGTATTTTGGTATAAGTTTATTAGGCATTACCCCCCTTTTTTCCATTTTTCCCTACTTGGGGCAGAGTGGGGGGCATGGTAGGGTTTCTTTGAAAGGAGCACCTGACTATTTGCATTTTGATTGCCAAAATTGCTAGACAATTTTATCTTCAATAGTCATAAATATGACCTTAAAGTGTAAAAAAATTTGAATGACACCATGTTGCTCTTTATAGCTTTATGTTTTTCTCACTGTCAGGTTTTCCCTGAATCTCACCCAGTAATTTGGAATATTAAATTATTTAGCTAGATTATTTACAGCAAACATGCTAGACAAGGTGTGATTTGATCAACCTCATTTTAAGCACTAATGATTAAAACAACATATTACAGTAGAAAGAATGCTGAACCTGGATTCACAGTGCTTGAGTTCAAATTTAGACTCTGCCACTTAATACCTGTATGATATTGGGCAAGTCTTAAAACACTCAGAGTGGGTCTGGTTTTGTTGTGTGGTTTTCTCATCAGTAAAATGAATGGGCTGGATTAGATGACCTTTAAATTGGGTTAGATAACCTCCTTTCTAACTCTAGATCTGGATCCTAAACCTTGCCTTCCCAAGAGCAGTGCTCAGCCACTATAGTTACAGGGTTTTGACGTTGACCATGCATGGTGTTACATACTTGTAATCTCTGCTACTGGGGCAGGTTAAGGCTGGTGAATCACTCAAACTCAGGAGTTCTGAGCTACATACAGTAGTCCAAGCCTATCAGGTTTCCAAAAAGGTAAAACTGTGATGAGCCCTTGAACTTCTACCCTGGGTGAGAGAGGGATACTCAGTCTCAAAAAAGGTGAAAAAGAAAAAGTATTCTGCAGAAGAGAGCCTGGAGACAGAGGACTGATTCTCTACTGTAATGATGATGATAAAAAAATATCCTTTGAAAATTGTTATACTTGAGATTAATGTTTAATTTCTTTAACCTTAATTGTGGGATCATAGTAGAAACCGTGATCACCTAACATTCTAACTGTTTCCTTTGTGTCCTTTCGTATTGCCGTGTACAAGTTAAATACATTTTTTGGTAGTTACTAAAATTTAAAGCAACTGCATTTTAAAAAAAAAAAACTATTCAGATCGGGACCTAGTTTCTTTGAATTTCGGTATAAGCGGAGAAGATTGGCTTACATAGATTGATGATATTTATTCCTGGCTGCATCCCTGACTAGGGAAAAGGATGAAATACATTACTATAGCAATCTCTCCTGTTTTAAAATCCAGGTGGGAATAAGGTAGCAGTCCTTGCATAAATGTGTTTTCCCCCCCTTTTCTGTATACTGTGCTGGGTAATAGTTTTATAACTGTATGACAGAGAATTTACAGGTAGGAAGAAAGTGAGATCACTGATTAAAGGGAGAAGCAGCTCCCCCTAGGCTGTTAAGAAATAATAACTTCATATGCCACTTTCTGCTAACCCAAGATGATGGCTCACAGGAGCATTCTTTATTGCTGATTAAGTAGCATTATGAAAATACTGACTTGGTTATGTTAACTAAATGCCTCAGTATTTAAAGCTTAGAATGTCAAATAGTTTTAGCAATCCTCTTTAACATATCACATTACCTTTCTGGAATCACATTTCTGGTTTTCCACTTGCTTTTATTTGAGGTTATTGTAGAAATGGCAATCTTTCATTTAAGGAGTGAGGTGCAGCCAAAAGCTGTTCTTTAATTATAGCCATTCATGCTGCTATAGTTAAGGGTCTGTCAGCATTTCCATTATAGGCCCTTATTTTCAGAGTTTTATAACACAGCTATGAAAATTAGCTCTGGGCTAAAACTTGCCATATGAGGTCTCATGAGATCACTTTTTTCTTTTTTACTGAAGTAAGGGTGAGTAGTTTGAAATGCCTTTTGGCATCTGAAAATATCATTTGGATTAAAAAATAATAATAAAACAAAACAATAAACTCCCAGGCTTTCTCTGTACCTGTTTGTTCACCCACTTAAAGGAGGCTTTGGACTTGTGAATTTACCACCAAATGGATATTGATCAACTGACAGCCTATTCCCTTCTAGATAAAACATTGGGGGGGGGGGTGCGGCGGTGCTGATTTATTTATTTTTAGGGAGAAGTTTTAAGGCAATTGCAAACTGACCTAAAATTGTTAGGCAGTTCAAAGAGGAAATTCCTTTTTAAAAATTATATGTCCTCACTAACAATTCTCAAGAGATGCTGGCTTTAAAGCAATATTTTCCATTTCATTTAGCTCAGTGAAGATAGCAAACAGATAATCCCAGTGTTACATTCATTTTTATATGGATCTGTTAGACATTTTGAAAATTCAGTTGTAGAAGAGATTCATGTTTTAGGTTAAAGTTGAATTAAGTGATCTTTGAATTCCTTTACAACCCTATAGTATTCTGTGATTCCACCCCAGCCTCTCCACCACCAACTTTATCAGGATTTAGTAATCATTAATTTTTTTGCTCTTTTTGCTCTTTTCGAATGAATCCTAACTTTTCCTCCTTGTTTATTTGAGAACTTATGCATTTTTAGGAGGAAATCATGTTGTTGTAGCAAAATTTGTTCCTTACATTGCTTTCTCATATTGTAGTTTTTATTTATGTGAATAAGAGAAGGTAATAAAATGGAATACAAAATGGATAAAGTATAATACAGCTTCTTTCTGATCACCTTCTTGCTCTTGTGAGAATTAGAGCACTACCAACCTGTTGAGAAAGATACTTCAGGGAAGCTCTGCCATGAAAAGAGAATGCATGTGACTTAGCATCTGGAAGGTCAGATTGGCCTCTTGGAAGTTAGTTGTGTAATTCAGTGCCACCAACCAATTAGATTGGAGCTGTGTGGACAGCCCTGTTTCCTGTTTTACAGGAGGCTTCTTGGAGAAGCCGCGGGGAAGTGAGGCCTTTTTGGCTCTGGACTTTGGCGTGGTGGGGTCTTCACGTGGGTTGCTAGGAAAGGAAGGTTTTTTTCTCTCTGGCTATACTGAATAGATCTAAACTAGGATTTTCCATGCTAGAAGGAATCTGTTTTCCTCTCTCACTCTCTTCACTAACTTCTAATACACTTTAATAAATACGTAAAAGGCTAAACTCTTGCTAAAGCTTCTAATTTAAGGCGACTACTCATTAGATTTTAGACATCACAGCTAGAATTTTAGACCTTACACTCTCTTATCTCTCTATATCCAATCCATTGCCAAGTCCGACTTCCACAACACTGCATTTCTCCCCTTCATATGGTAATTACCCATGGCCTTCATCGCTGCTTATCTGAACTATTTAAATAACCTTTTAATTCATCACCTTACTTAGGAGTCTTAGTCCCTCTCCTGCAACTAGGTGGTGCAGTGGATAGAGTGCCAGGCCTGAAGTCAAGAAAACTCATCTTCCTGTGTTCAAATCTGTCTTTAGACACGTACTAGCTGTGTGACCCCAGGCAAGGCACTTAACCTTGTTTGCCTCAATTTCTTCATCTGTAAAAATGATCTACAGAAGGAAATGAAAAACCATTCCAGTGTTTTTCCAAACAAACAAACAACCAACCAAAAAACCCAGATGGGGGTCATGGGAGTTGGACATGACTGGAAAAATGTCTGTTCTTTACATTATTCTTTCTAAGCTACAAGTCTGACCATGTTACTTTTACATTTCACTTTAAGGTTATCAAAAATATTTAACATAAGTTATCTCATTTGATTTGAGTAAACAATCACTGTCTAAAGCACCAAGGAGCCAAATATACCACATGCCACATCCTGTATTTTGCTTCTCTGAATGTTAGTGTCATACTTGTGGATTTAAATTAGACCAGTATACATAATCAAAGATACACTTTAAGAAAAAGGCATAGCTTCATGAGAATATTGCTATCAGTATTGCAAACATGATGAAATTTCATTGCTAAATTAGGAATTAGGAATGGGAGCCATGAAGAAGGAAAAGGAATGAAAGAGAAAAAGGAAGAAAAATAAAATGAAATGAGTGTGGCACACATGCAAGAGAGGAATACAAAAACTAAAACAAAAGTTGAACCAAGAAACAGTAATACTTAAGACAGGATTACTGTCTTGTTTTGTTCTCTCTTTTTGCCACTTTGTGTTCTACTGCTTTGTTCTTTCAGTGTTTTTTCTTGAAGACCTGTATATCTCTTTCTTTCACTGACTTTACTTGCTCATTGGACAATATCCACTAGTTTCTAAATAGACCAGTGAAACAAGATTTCACCTTATGGATCCTTTTTTAAGATGCCATCTATAGGAACATAAGTGATGCTGAAATTGGAAACTGTCCGGTATATGGAAAACTGAGCAACACCTTAGTTATCCAACAGTCATTTATTATCATAATAACAGAAACTTACTGCTTCCACCACTGACATCTAAATTTTAGCCATTTTTGTTGGAAATCTTGCTAGGAAATGTAATGCACATCTCTTTTCCTAAATTGAAGGTACCGGTAGGAATGTATTTTCTTGGTGACTCATGACCATCCCCGTGAAATTAAATTCAGTAGATAGGTATTGAGACTATGATGTGTATACAGGGTATGTTATTAAGTACTGAGGTAAAAGCAGAGTCGAAGCTCATTTACCACTTCTGTCCTTGATTTCCCCCAGTTGTTCGTCTTCTTCATTCCTTAGAGTGCTAGCACTTTCTCATTTTGTATATACAGAAGGATAGATTTTGAGCTGGAATGACCTCCAGTTATCTAGTCCTCATTTTACAGATGAGGAAATGGAAGCCTAGGTTGGTTCAATCACTTGCCTAAGTTGACAACAGATTGTAAACAATGGAGGATTAGAACCCAGCCCCCCAACTCTAAATCCTATTTTTTCCACTCAACCAGACTTCTAGGTTTATGTTTTACCTCCAGCTCCTGCCCCACTAGAATATAAACTCCTCTGGTTCAGGGAGTGTTTCATTTTGGTCGTTGTTCTCTTTGGCACTTTGTACTGTGCCTTGTACATGGTAGCTTCTTTTTTTTGTTGTTTTTTTTGGTTTTTGGTTTTTGGTTTTTTTGCAGGACAATGGGGGTTAAGTGACTTGCCCAGGGTCACACAGCTAGTAAGTGTCAAGTGTCTGAGGCTGGATTTGAACTCAGGTACTCCTGAATCCAGGGCCGGTGCTTTATCCACTGCGCCACCTAGCCGCCCCCAGCTTCTTGTTTTGGGTTTTTTTATTTTGTTTTTTCAGGGCAATGAGGGTTAAGTGACTTGCCCAGGGTCACACAGATAGTAAGTGTCACGTGTCTGAGGTCACATTTGAACTCAGGTCCTCCTGAATCCAGGGCCACTGCACCACCTAGCTGCCCCCAGTACATGGTAGCTTCTTAAAAGAGGTTTGGTGATTTGAATGAAAAGATAAATAAGAATTAGATAAATCAAAACATTACTTATCATACTGTTTTTTAATAGAAGGATGCCTAAGAGGATATTTAGGTATTAAGGGCTTTATATGATCAGTTACAATGTCAGTTCTGTTCCAGTTAATTATTCTACTACCTACTCTCTTTACTGTCTGTTCTTGAATTCTTGAGGAATTAACAGCCTGCTTTCTCACTGAATTCTCCTCATTTGGTATTTGGTCTTCACTGTTGTGGATAACTGTTCACTGTTGGCATACTATTGCTGTGTGGGGTCCCCTCAGCACCATGTCTTCCTTTCCACTATCTGTTGTCTGCTGCTTCTATTATTGTTGCCTCCCTGCCAGGAATAGAGAGGTTGCAACTAGGCAATTCTAAAAATTGCCTTGGGAAACTAGGTAACTTCACCACAATATTTGGTTAGGTAAAGAAAGGAGAGACTGCTTTGACACCTCCCTTAAATGTATAAAGGGCATTCTTTGTGACTACTGTTTTAATGATAATCTGCTTCTGGTAAACTTTTTGCTTTGCAGTTTGTAGCTGTTCCCAAAGATATGTCATTATATTTCTGAATGTCAGAAGAATTTATATCCATTGCTTAAACTGTAAAGGAAAATAAGGAGTAGAAAAACTTTAGGAAGCAAAATTTGTATTAAGAAATATCTTTGTGCTGAAACTTTCCTTCTTTAAACATTGGTCATCTGAATTGTTTAGGGAATAGAAGTTCCCATGACATTGTACTACATCAGGAATATAGAATATAGAAAATAGTAATACATTAAGATGTTGGGGGCAAGGTAAATGCTACTTTTCTCAATCCTATTTAAGTCACTGTGGTTCCTTGTTTGAACCCCATGGCTCCCTGTAGGTATTTAGACCACCCTGATCTTCAAAGCTTGAGATGAGATTTAGCAGTAACTTTATGGGAAAGAATGAATACTATTCTATTCTATCTCACCACATGGTGCTGTGTTTCTCAAGCCAAAGGAAACAGTTTTGTGTTGTCATAAATAAGTGTAGGTTGATAAATCCCTTTAGTGGAAGGTTTGTTAAACTTGCCTTTTGTCCAACTTTCAACTGGATAAAAATGGTTGGATTTCAGTGCCCATAATAATGACAAGCACATCAAAGGTAACTCTTTGAAAAATATTATATATTCAGTCAATTAGTAAAAAACAAAACAAAACAAAATTAAGCCGTAACTTTACTCCCGGCACTGTGCTAAGTGCTGAGGATACAAAAAAAGGCAAAAGATTGTCTCTTCTTTCAAGGGCCTTACAATCTAGTGAATTGTATTCAGACTGTGTGACTCTAGGCATGTCACTTTACGTCTCAGAGCTCTCACAGGTCTAGTACCAATCCCCATATCCTATATTTACTTACCTTTAAATAGGCTGTTTCTCCCTAGTTTACTGTAAGCCAGAAGAACAGGACTTTCACTTTTTTATTTGTGCACATCACCTGGTACCTTTCTTCCATTGCATATGATGTTGTTTTCTATTTCTATAAACATAATGTCATTATTAGCCTAGTCAAAAGATGAGGAAGGTACATTCAGCGAAAGCGGGGAGAGAGAGCATTCTAAAGCTATAGAACAAGAGTCTTTGGTACTCATGTAGTGTTAAAAGTAGAGGGCCTTCTAGCACATTGGATAGCTCCTGTCTGTACTTTGTTGGCATATGTGGACAGAAACAAGGCTTGAGATATGAGGTTATAATCTATACTATGGGTTCTCAAATTATGGTCTGCTGGGGGTCCCCCATACCCTTTCAGCAGGAAAGGTAAAAATACTCTTTGTTTTCAAATTTTTCAAAATAACACTAAGATATTATTTTCCTGTTAAATACTGCTCTCTCCGAGGCTAGATTTTCTTCATATACTTCAAACAAAATAGTATATTCCAGCAAACTGAATTCAGGAAAAACTGAAAACCAGCTATCTTCTATTACACCAGGCATTAAAGAGATCTTTTTATAAAACTTAAAACAATGCTACTCTTCTCACTAATTTTTATGTTTTGGAAGCGATAGTTATTTTTCATAAAAAATATGTCATTTATGTTAATATGTAATATATTATTATTATTCTAAGATAAATATTTTACAATTTTATCTAATTTATTTTCTAATGTGGTAAAATATCTATAGATATAACCTACATAAACAACAGTTCTTTGGGGTTCTCAGTAATTTTTAATCCCCAAAAGTTTGAGAACTATTGATATCCACCTTTGGAGGGAGTACCTACAATGAATAGATTGTGAACCTCTTAAGATTTTGGTGATTTGAATTCTTATTACCATTGTCTACAATTCCACTTGAACTTCTGGCTAAAACAATCAGTGCAATTTGTCCGTGACTTCAGCATTGTTTGAAGTAGAGAACTGGAAACTTTGGTGGTTCCAGTCACTATTTGCAGTAGGTGGCCTAGCAAGAGGGTTTTAGCAATCAATAGTTGGGATAGTGGATTTGTAGATAGTCTGAAACTTTAGAAGATTACCCCATGGCATTTCTAGAAGGGTACTTGTGTTTATTCTCAGGTGAGAAGACCAATTGGCGTTACCTTCTTTTTAAACCAGATTATATTTTCCAGAGAACCTTTACTATAATTGCCTCAAGTTATGACAAGCCAAAATGTTAGACTAGAGCAAATGGACAGAAAGTTAATTGTTCTGTGAATAGTACAGTCTAGTGCTGGGTATGTATATCTGTTCTCTGATGATTATCCCACCTAAGTTCAGAGATACTTATCAGTAGGCTAGATTGTAAAGTGATGAATTTTTCATTTGTGGTGGAAGAGAGCCAATGCTTATGCAGAGAGTGACTACTCTTAACAAAATCTCAGTTCCTTTCCTGAACTAAAACATTGCTTAAGTATTTTATGCTTTTATTCCTGGATATATTTTTTCTCCCACTGTATCTTTGTTTTAAAGAATGATGTTGATTTTGGTGGGGTTTTTTTGTTTGTTTTTTACATTATCACCTTCTAATGCTACCCTCTCCTCTTTCTTATCCCTCCAAGAAGAACCCTTTCCTCTAACAGAGAAAAGCATTTAAACCAAACGGACACTTTTTTTTTTTTTGCGGGGCAATGAGGGTTAAGTGACTTGGCCAGGGTCACACAGCTAGTAAGTGTCAAGTGTCTGAGGTCAGATTTGAACTCATGTCCTCCTGAATTCAGGGCTGGTGCTTTATCCACTGTGCCACCTAGCTGCCCCTGGACACACTTTTCTGTGTCTAACACAATGTAAAATTCCACATCCATAATCTAGGGGGTGGAGTGGCTAGAGCACTGGACTTGGAGTCAGAAGACCTGAGTTCAAACTCTGCCTCAGACTCTTCATAGCTTTGTGACCTTGGGCAAGTCACAACCTTTCTGGGGATTAGTTTTCTTATCAGCAAAATTAGGGGATTGGACTCTATGATCTCTAAGGTTCCTTTTAGGTGTATAACTGTGATCCTATGATCCCTAACTTTTCAGAAGAGGGAAGTAAGTTTCATCATCTGTCCCTTAGAATCAAAATAGATTATTAAATTAACCTGATTTTGATTGCATTTTTTGTTATTTTCCTTTTCTTTATTGTGATCTTCGTATATATTATTTTCGTGGTTCTACTTTCTTGGCTCTGCCTCAGATCATAAAAGTTTTTCTGTATTCTTTATCTCTCACTTCTTAGGGTATAGTGACATTCCATTATATTCAGTTTTTTTCCAGCCTTTTCCTACTTAATCCGCACTATCTAGTTGTTGCTGCTGCTGGCCCCCTCAAACCAAATGCTATGAATATTTGAGTATACAAAGGAACCTTTCCTTTTGTCTTTCACCTCTATGGGGTATATCACTAGGTCAGAGGGTATGAACAACAGAAATTTTTCTAACCTAGTTTCAAGTTATTTCTCAAAGCTGTTTTGCCTGTCGCCTTCCATACTCTCCAACTTTGACTATTTTCAACTTTTGTCACCTTTGCCAATTTCCTAAGTGTAAAGTAAAACCTCAAGAATTGTTTTAATTTTCATTTCTCTTATTATTAGATTTGAAACATTTCCCCCCAAATGCTTATTGAACATTTGCATTCTTTTGTAAACTGCTTAGGGTTTGATTATTTATCTTTGGGAATGGAACTTGGCCTTATATATTTGTATCAATTCCCCATCTATCTTGGATAACTGTCTCTTATTAGGAATATTTAATACAGACATTTTTCTCTGAGTTGATAATTTTTCATCTTATCCAAGCTGAATTGATTTTACTCTTTCAGAAGCTTTATCTCTTATAATCAAAACTTTGTAATTTATCTCATTACCCTGTCCAGTTTCTGCCTAAGAAATCTCCTTTTAATCATTGTTATCAAAAATATCTTCTTGCATTTTATAATTATTTTATGATTTAAAAAATATAGATTCCTTACCCACTTGGAGCCTATTTTGGCATATGTTACGTAAGATGTTTGTCTAAACCTATTTTCTGCAAAACTTTCCAGTTTTCTAAATAGCTAATGTCAAATTGGGAAGTACTAGGATTCCTTTCCCCATTTGTTTGTATACTTTGCTTTACTAAACACTGGGCCACTATGTTTTATTGCTTTTTAAAATCTTTTAATTGGCCTATTTTTTAACCAGTTCCAAATAATTTTGATGATAACTGTTAAGTGATATAGTTTGAGATTTTATAGTGCTGGGAACATGGCACATCCCTGCAGTTATTAGGGCTTTCTGTATTTCAAAACGGTTTCATATTTGTGTACATGTATATGGATGCTTATGGATGCATGTGTGTTTACACATAAAGTAGATTAACATTTAGATATTGATGCATTTTTAAATTTTTAATGGAATTTCTTTTTCCATCTCTTCCTGGGTTTTGTTAGTAATATATAGGAAGTTTACCTTTGACCTTAATTTTATGTTCTGTCATAGTCTTTTGACTTTTTTTCTTCTTTTTTTTTTGTTACTCAAAACATAACAAACATCAACCTGAAGATGTTCTGTGTACAAAGAATAGAACAAGAAGGCTGAATATAAGGTCATGAATCTATTTCATATACCTTGTGTTTTTAAAAATATTAAATAAATTGAAAGCATCAAATGGCATTTTCCACATCATAAGGAACTAACAACAAAAGTTATATCTCAAAGGCCTAAAATTTCCACGTGATTTTACTTTTCTTAATTATTAAGCACTTTTATCTTGAGTAAATATTACTTAGAAAATATTGGCTTCCAGAGCTTGTCATTTGCAGTCATAATTTTGGTGGATACACATAGAAGTATAATAATACCGTACATAAATAAAATTTCATAGGCTTCAGAAAATTTAAAGCTGGAAGGAATTTGAGAGATCAGCCTCTCATTTTTTGCTTTTATGCCTGTTAAAAACTCTCCTTATCTTCCTTAGAGGTTCACCTCAGTTGCTACCTCCTCTGTAAATGCGTTCCCTGATCCCCTGTTTTTAATGTTTTGAAATGACTTTTTTTAAAAACATTTCTACATACATAAGATGTCCTCCTGGTTGAATGTAAGCTCGTTGAGGGTAGGAACTTTGACTTTTGTTTCACCAGCCTATCAATTAGTAGGTGAGTCATGTATATTATCGCATTAGAGAAAGAAAACTGAAGCACAAAGGTTACATGACTTGCCTAGAGTCATGTAGGTAAGTAAGTCACAGGCTATGTCTTCTGATTCCAAATCCCATTTTGCTTTCTCTACAACATATTCTTTATTTCTTACAATTTTATAAAGCCTAGAATTTTCTTCTGCTCATTATTGTTATTGTGAATTGACTCCGGAATATAATATTTTGGTAGAAATTTGACTTGTGACAAAATCTTTCAGTTTTTGAGTTTTAATTTCAAATACTGAATAAAAGAATAGATACTTATGATATTTTTTTCATTAGTGGTATTTGGTTTTGTTTTTAAGTTTGCATTTTTTAACTTGTCCTCACATAGAGTATTTCTGTAAAATTGGGCATATGGAGTGATAATTCAAACTGTTATTCTGCATGTATTTTATATATAACTGCAAAGGGAATTTCTTTTGTTTTCCCTTTAGTTGTTTCATAGGCATTATTGAAAATGTTGATTGTAGTATCATTTTGTCAAATAACTAGATTCATATTACAGATCAGCTCCCTGAATTTAAACTGAGTTCATCTTGCGAATTACATTCTGGTGAGTTACATATTTTAAGAGTATGAAGAGAGCTGACTGCTTTAAAAGGAACTTTGTGGTAAATTATTCTGTAAAGCAAAGAATGATTCCTTAATTTATTTATTTTGTAAATCAGGATTTTAAGATAGGTTTACATTGGGTATGTTCAAACATTTATTAAACACCCACTATATGCTTAATAAATGGGGAAGCCCTGGGACTCCAAAGACAAAAAATAGGATGCAATTTAAAAATAACATTAGTAAAATAACAACGTATGCACAATAGCACTGGTGATATAAATGGCATTGATTTTAAAAATTCACTTAGATTATTTTATCTTGCTCATTTTAAATTTCCATGTATTGTGCTGTAAGATTATGGGGGGCAGGGAGTAAATTAATCTTCCATGTGAATTGAGCACCTCCTGATTATGAACCTGAAGTTATTTTTTTTTAAATATGTTTTTTGAAGAACATCAGTGCACATTTTTATTTCACTGAAGCAATTTACTTTTGGAACCATATTTCCCAAAAGGAACTTTTTCTCACCTTCCTCCTTCTGCCTTGTGGAGAAGACTCAGTAATTGCTTTCATTCTGCTCTTATTTATTTATTTGAACAAAATTGGGAACACATACGAAATGAAACTAGCATTTGAAACTCTTAATTTCAATTGTTTCTTCTTTACCTTACAAGATATATATATTTTTCTCTCTTTAGGATATCTCTTGTCAGATTTAAGGCTTATTTAAAATGAAAAGAAAGCTGGAGCAATTTTCTTTATTCCATTTCAGTCTCCTAAGGCCTATTTCCCCCTGGTGAGCTCATAGCAACAGGGGGGTTTAAGGGAATTCAGCTTTCTGCAAATTAATGTCTCACATCATGAAAATTCAGGACTTTTTTTTTTTTTATATCTTGAAAAGTAATACAGTGAGTGCGAGTATTATTTCTTGCCAGCGGGTGGAAGATGAATGATTTTGTCACAGTTTTACTGCTTGATGAGCAGTGTCCTGAGGGTCAGGCTTAAGTCTGTGTCACTATGCTGCTCATTACTCTTGAGCTAAATAAGGGCTGATTGGATCTAAATTGCCTAGCACATGGGCCACAGATGAGCTCAGTGAGCAGGGGCTGACCTGCTATTCAGTCTGGGAGTCACCCCGGTGTGCAAATGCTGCATTAGAACACCGTGGGAGAATGAGAGGCTACCGACGGCTGCCAGCAAAAGAAATCGAAATGTAAAAACTCTTTGATGCTGGGATGTTCGAATTTGAAATGTAGGAAGTGACAGGTTGATGGTACTTATCAGCTTTGGCTGGATTAGAGAATAGTGTCATCTTGCTTATATAATGACAGAAGAATGAAGCTAGCTGCTAACTACTGTGCACTGTCGAGATGCTGCTGCTGCTGCTGCTACTACTGCCACTGCCAGTCGTTGCTGCCTCCTACAGGCAGTTTTCTTGGAGAATAGCTAAAGGGATTGAAGAAAAAAGCATCCCTCTTAGCACTGTGGGGCTAGGCAAGCATCTCTTCATTAGAGATCTTAGGAGCTTCTTAGGAACCCTGGTCTTTTGCAACTCTAGGTTCATCTAAGTGAGGGATTCTTCACCTATAATGAAGATAGATTTTTAGGTATCTGTAAACTTTGATGGGGGAATAAAAAACAATTATGTCTTTATTTTTATCAACCTTTGGTTTCCTTTGTAATCCTATATGTTTTATGCATTTAAAGCCGTTGTTTTGAAAAAGGGAGCTTACATTTCACCAGGTGGCTTTGGGAATCCATGGTACCAAACAGGTTAATAACATCTGACCTGGGTGTATTAAGGTTAAAGGTTCATGGTGCCTAGGTGCTATTTAATAGGGATATTAATATATTTAAATTTAGTGAGCTTATTAATAACTACAGTATCAACACCAGCATGGCAAAACCCCTCCATGAATCTTTGAAAAGATGTGACTCCAATGCTGAATAATTGACTTAACATTAGTCTGTATTTTGAATAAAATTCTGCCTTCCCATTTGTCTATTGAGGTGAAACAAGAGCTTAGAGGATTGTGGTTTAGGGGAAGGATGACTGACCTTGGAGTCAAAAGACCTTGACTTAAGACCCTGATCCTTTCTCCTTGTCTGACCTTGGGCAAGTTGCTTAATCTTGCTGTGCTGTAGTATCCTTAAGTGTGAAACAAAAGGGCTGGCTTAGAAGATAGCCAAGGTCCCTTGATAATAAACAGTACTTCAAGGTAACAAAATGCTCTATGACAGCCCTGTGAAATAGTTAATGAAAGAGTCAGTATCCTGATTTTACTGTAGAGGAAGTAGAGAAGTTAAAGTGACCTTACTAAAGTCATAGAGAGGATAAGTGGTGGAGCTGGGATTGAACCTGAATTTTATGATTCCAAGGCCTGTAGTTTTTCCACTATGTACCATGTTAATCTCTTTCCAAAAAGTGAATAGAAAGCATTTCAGGTTCTATCATTCAGGATTTCTAGCTTAACAATTTTAAGAGAGGTATTCTGATTTGAGATAGCATCTTTTAATAGAGTGCTAGAGTTGAAGCCAGAAAGACCCAGGTTCAAATCCTCTCCCTGATAATAACTAGGTGTGTAGATATGGGCAAATGACTTAACTTTTTTGAGTCAGAAAATGCCCCCATACATCTATATGGATGAAGTCATCCCACAATGGGACATTTTTTATGGATGAAAGCACATCTTTGGCATATTGACCAATTTTCAATTAAGACTACCACGGTGGCCTTCCATGATCTTAGCTGTTATCCACGTTGGACCTCAAGATGTTCACCTAACTATGTGCCCAGAAAAGAAACATGATTGAAGAATGATTATTATCTGGACTGTGATATGGTTAGATGGAAAATCCATTGAGCACATTATCGGTACATGTAGATTAAGACATATGCTGAAGATGGGTAATGAGCTAGACCCAGAATTGAGCAGGGGCTGGATTACCTTTTTTTTTTTTTTTTTTTGGTGAGGCAATTGGGGTTAAGTGACTTGCCCAGGGTCACACAGCTAGTAAGTGTCAAGTGTCTGAGGCTGGATTTGAACTCAGGTCCTCCTGAATCCAGGGCCGGTACTCTATCCATTGCACTACCTAGCTGCCCCTTGATTATCTTTTGAAAATAGCCTGGTTCTTTTGTGGAACTCAACTTTCTCCTGAAACAAAGGCTCATATTTAAATAATGTTCTTCTAATGATGATATGTGATCTCAACTGATAATCCATACTAATCTCTGAAGAATTGAAGTTGAGGAGCAATCACAAGGCAGGGAAGAGGTGAGAGTAGGTTGAAGAGGCTGCCATTTATTATAAGCAGGAATTATAGAGGAGAATTGGTATAAACAATGTCATCAAAGAAAAGCGCTCAACAAAAAAAAAGATGAGCTGATAAACTAGTGAGAGCAAGGATTATGGTTAGACAACTCATGTACTATATCAGTGTGTGTGTAATGTTATGAGAACAAGAGATTTGTGGGAAGACATGGAGGAGAGTTAAACAGTATAGACAAGCATGGATGGGTCGTGATTCATGTAGTTGGAGGATATACCCACAACCGTGCTATCAGAAGCATTTTTCCTCTTATGCCTTGAGGGAAGGGGAGCTTAAGGTGTGGTGTCCTTATTACATAAAAGATTTCCTTTTACCTAGTGAAACTTTTCTGAAAAGAACCTAGCAAAAGTAAAGCGTGTGTGTTGAGATCAGGTAAGGCAAAATTAGAAAAATACATACTGGACTCAGGTTTGGTATGTGCAATCATCATAGAAGTCTGTAGTATTTACTGCAAAGTTAACACATGGGATTCCCAAAGAAGGAATGATGGATGGAAACGAAATGATTGAAACTATCTCCTACTTGTGGAATGATTCTGAAGACAGCAAAAACTAAGGATGGCTTTTTCTTAAGCAGTATTTGGATAATTCGTCCTCATTAGAAGGTCTGAGTAACCGTAATGTGGAAAGGACTTGTAAGCCATATCCAGAACCTTACTTCCTTTCTTCTCAGCACCTCCAGAATGGTTTACCCAGTGCCTGACAGTACTGATGTTAGCAGTCTAGCTACCGTATATAACCTCAGTCATTTGTGAATGTCACTAGGCCTCCTCCAGCTGTCTGCAGTTAGGAACTCTTATCTCTGCACTCTACTTGGTACATCTGTCACATTCAGCTGCCATTCGACCCAGCTGCTCCAGTCCTTTCATCTGTCAGATGTTAGTGAAATTCCAAGGATAATAGCATCAGATTCTGGTGCTTCAAAAATATATATATTTTTAGCTTGGTTGCTGATTAATTCCATCACATTTTTATTTTCTCATCCATCCTTTTCTATTGGTCCTAGATTGTAAGTATAGCTGATGGCCATAAGAACACAAGGAAATGCTATAAACAGGGTCAAACTATGGGTCCATGCATACCAATGGTCCCTTTCAAGGGAGACTCACTAAGGGAGACTGGGGTAACTGTCTCACTGATGCTGCTCTCAAATCCTCCTAGGCTTAAACCTTGAACTTCTTTAACTATTCAATGGAGAAGTACTTCCATTTTGCCTGATTTAGAGTTAGCAATTTTTGCTAACAGTTTTAAAGGACCAACAGTGCATTAATTACATTAATAGCTGGCAACTTTAGAATGAGAATTTTTTTTTTTTTTTTAGTGAGGCAATTGGGGTTAAGTGACTTGCCCCAGGGTCACACAGCTAGTAAGTGTCAAGTGTCTGAGGCCAGATTTGAATTCAGGTGCTCCTGAATCCAGGGCCAGTGCTCTATCCACTGCGCCACCTAGCTGCCCCAGCAGCAGAAAATTTAAGAAGAATAGTGATCATAATTCTATTATTAAAAGAAAGTCAACTCAATATTCTGGCACTTACATATGGAAGAGAAAATGGGAGTGGTTGAAGGATTTATAGGTTAGTGAAGAGAAGCCTCACAGGGGAGAAAGAATGATTTGTCTTTAAATATTTGAAAGGTTGATTTAGAAGAGGGATTAGATTTATTGGCAGGGCTCAATAGGTGGAAACTACAGAAGCAAATTTGCAGTTAACATAAGGAAGAATTTCTTAATAATTAGAACTCACAGAAAATGAAATGAGATGCCTTGGGAAGACTGCAAACAGAGGATAAATGTTTGTTTTACAGAGAGGACAGGGCCAAGTGACCTCTAAGGTAGGAATTCTTTGAACAAGGGTCTTAATGTTTTGTTCCTCCTCTTACCTTCACTCAGACCCAATTAGTTAGGTCTTTTTCTCCTCTTTTATTTTTACCTTCTATTGATCTTCAGGAAGTATCCCTGGGAGGAGAAAGTCTATAACTGAACTAAATTCAGATGTTCAGAATTAGACCTAGAAAATATTACATATGTTTAATAAAACTGGAATCAACACTGTTCTCCCATTCCTTGGGATAGGAAGAATTCTCTTAAAGAACTCATTGTTAGCTTAAGTTATACGTTTTATCTAATAATTTGTTGAAATGAAAGACGTTTTCACACACTTAAACTTTCATTCCTGTCTTCTCCTACTTGCCTCCATTTTGTATCTGGAGGGCAGATAGATTTTTAGAGTTTTAAATATTAAGATGATAATGAAAAAAAAATGAAAAAGAAGACTTCAGGTTGATGTTAACATTCAGTTTTTTTGTAGTCACCTAAATTATGAGTCTTTTAGTATATTTAGATAGTCTTGTAGAAAAGAACACATCATGTTAGAGATGAATTAAATTTAGAGGCAAAATAAAACACTACTGTGGAAAAGAGCCCACTGCCACCAATTAGAGCTTTACAAGTTAGGTCAAATCATTTAACCTTTCAAAGCCTTGATTTCCTCATCTTGGAAGTGAGAGGGTTGGATTAGATGAACTCTTAAGGTCCTTTCCAGTTCTAAATCCTTTCTTAAATGTTTTACTTTTTCAAAGTATTTCCTTTACAAATTGTACTGTGAAGTGGAAAAAATGGTTCCATTGAGACTGCTTTACACAATTTTTTCCTTTATAACATGTAAATAATGAAATTAATTATGTGAATTTTTCTTTGATAATTTTATTTTATGTCCTTCAATTTGAAGCCCTTTCTTTACATGTTATTTTACATATAGCATACAAAATTAGAATGTACAAAAGTTTCTGTAATTCACCAAGTGATAGGAGACTTTTCTAAACAAGAAATGAATGACAGGAAATAGGAATGTAATTGACATATATCTGTGATTTGTAGTAGATAAATTTGGTTTGATTTTTTAAAATATTCAACACAAAATTGTGAACCGTGAGATGCTGTTGTGTGTAAAGCCCAAAAAATCCAAAGAATTATTCAGCAAAGAACGTATATGCCCTACTTGTTGAAAGGGAGATAACATTTTTTTTTCTACTTAGCATATAGAAGGATTATTAGAGACAAGATAGATCTGGATAATTTCATTAAAATGAAAACATTTTCACACAACTGACATTTGTTGTCATTATCATCACAGTCATTACAACAACAGAAAGTAAAATTAAAAAGAAAACACGTTTATGGAAAAAGATTTGTGGCAAATATGACAGAAACATGACATTTAGAATACTAACAAACTGAAAACTCCCAAAACACAGTGGATAAATGACCAAATGTTAATGAACCATTTAAAAAGAATAAATATATATGTATTTTTAATAACACTTGAATAAAATGTTCAGGCTCACTAGTAATCAAAGGGGTATAAATTTAAGTAACTGTAAGGTAGCATCTCCTACTTATCAAATTGGCAAAAATTATTAAAAGCAGCAAAACTCAGTGCTGGCAGTTTTAGAGAAGCAGGTATACCCATTTTTTCCTGATGGAATTGCAAACTTGTAGAATTTTATCTACTACTGTCTGGCAATATAAAGTGAAAATTAGAAAAACTAAGCATACCCTTGGGAATAAACATCAGAAATGTTATTAAAAAGAACAACAAAAGTATCATCTGTTAAAAGATTTAAGAGCATTGACTTTGGAGTCAGGAACCTGGATTTGAATCCAGGCTTTTCTACCTACTTATCACCTGTCTGACTTTAAGCAAATCTCAGACTTGTGGAATCTTCCCTCCTATATAAATCAAGGGGGTTGGACTATATGACCTCTAAATGACCCTAGATTACCTCTTCCACCAATGTGGCTATGCTCTGTATTAACATTATTTGCAGCCTAAATGCACAAGAAAAGGGATGTTGTCAAATAAATTATCATAACAGAAGACTGTAACAAAATTATGGCCAAAAATTTTAAGAAAGATAATGAAGTCCAGAAAGAATTTTGTGGAATAATGCAAGTTTTGGAGGTGGGGTGGGAAGACCAGAAGAACAATGTATGAAATATGACCATCGAAGATGAAAAGTGAATGAGAATAAGACATTTTGATGAAGACTTAAGGAGAGTGAACAAGTAGTTATGACATCATATGTGTTGTTTTGCTTATTTTACTGTAAATAGTCGAAGAACTAATTTAATCATAAAGATTTTAATATCACTGAGTCTATCAAGGACTATGGGTTGAAAGAACCTGTCATAGGGCAACTAGGTGTTGCACTGGATAGAGTGCCAGGTCTGGTTTCAGGGAAGATTCATCTTCTTGAGTTCAAACCTGGCCTCAGACACTTAATAGCAATGTGTCGCTAGGCAAGTCACCTTCACCCTGTTTGCTTCAGTGGCCTTATCTGTAAAATGAGCTATAGAAGGAAATGGCAAAACCACTCCAGTATCTTTGCCAAGAAAACTCCTCATGATGTTACAGACAGAACTGAAACAACCCAACAACAACATAGCCCTCTCAGTACTGTACTTGGCATCCTAAGGGATAAGATAAAAGAATATAAATGACCCTGCACTTAAGAAACTTAAAATTTATTTGAAACACACATGAAACAGTTATCAAACAAATAGTGTTTGGTACATGGTAAATACTTAAATACTTGTTGGCTTCCTATCTCCAATATAAGTAGATGTCATACAATTTGTCACCTAGTTATAGACTAGCTTTGAAATATATAGGAGTTCAGAAAAAGGAGCAATAATGAAAGTTCATGGAACAGATGAAATTATACGTGTGTCTGTACATATATATATGTGTGTGTGTGTTTTTATATATAAAACACATATTTATAAATTGATATAAATATGATTATTTTGAAGGGCATGAACAGGGCAGCTAAAGGATTTGAGATGATTGGCATAGTATGAACAGATAGAGAGGAAGGAGAAAGCATTCTGAGTAAGGAGTCCGCTGTGAGGCATAGGGGGCATCAGTAGCATATATTGTTACTAGGAACAATGACCATCCCACCCAAGATGGCTATAATGGAGTGAATGCTTTGGGGTCTAGGGGGCAATAAGCTGTCATAAGAAGTGTACAACCAAATTCCGAAAGGTCCTGAAAGGTAAGAAGAGAGCTCAGTACACAAAAGAGAGCACTTAAAGGTTCTGCACATAGGAGTAACATGGGAAAGCTGGAGTTTAAAGATTGGTCTGACGGTGGAATGCAGAATGAATTGGAGGGGGAAGAAACCAGAGTAAGGAGAATGTTCTACTAATTTAAGCACGAGATTATAAGAGCCAGAATAGGAAGGTTGTGGTGGGAATGGGGGAAGAAGGATGAATCTTTTCAGAAGAGGAAGACTGTTGGTTTTAGTGTTAAATGAGGACCTGGGGTTCAGATCTTAGTTGTACTTATCACCTGTTTGACATTGGACAAATCACTTGACTGCCATTTCCTAATCTCTAAAATAAATGGTTAGACTCTATGATCTCTAAGGTTCTTTCTAGCATTGTTGTCACTGGCCAATGACCTCTCTTTCCCTTGCCCTGCTTCCCGTTCCTCTTGTGGAACAAAGATAAGTTAGAGAAAACAAAGAAATTTATTGGCCGCATCTGACAAAGTATTCCTTGTTCCAGGTCCCTAGTCTACCGTCTCTCTGAGGAGAGTAGGGAAACATTCTTCACTGCAAGTATGAACCTAGATTTTTCAAATCAGAGATAGCTTATGAGTTTAAATTGATTCCTGTCAAAATGATAACAAACATTAAAAGCATAGTTTTCAGCAATGTTAAAAAAAAAAAAGTGGTAGTGATTTAAAATCAACATGGATTCATTAAGAACAAGTCGTCCCTGGAGTCAGGAGTTGAGTTCAAATCCGGCCTCAGACATTTGACACTTATTAGCTGTGTGACCCTGGGCAAGTCACTTAACCCCCATTGCCCCGCAAAAAAAAAAAGAAAAGAAAAGAACAAGTCGTGCCAAATTAACCCTATTTCCTTTTTTGACAAGGTTACTAGACTGGTAGGTGATCAGAGAAATATCAGAATGCCAGATGGTTGGGTTTTTTTTTTTTTTATTAATAAAGTATTTTATTTTTTTCCCGTTACATGTAAAGATAGTTCTCAACTTTTTTTTTTACAGGCTTTACAATTTCAGGTTTTTCTCCCTCCCTCCCCCCTCCCCTAGACAGCAGGTAATCTGATATAGGTTTTATATACATATATATACATAAATATATATATACATATACATATACACACACACACACACACACAATAACATTAATCCTATTTCTGCATTAGTCATGTTATAAGAGAAAAATCAGAAGAATGCCAGATGTTTTATATCGAAATTTCAGCAAGATATTTAACATAGTGTCTCATGAGATTGTTGTGGACAAAATGGAGAGGTCTAGTTTTTGAGCTGGTTGAATGATCCAACCCAATAACTGGTCTTTAATAAATATCAACCTTATTCAAGAAGCCTTTGCCAATTCCCTTTACTACTAGGTAGCTAGGTTTATTAGTGGATAGAACATTAGACCTATCGGTATGAAGACCTGAGTTTGAAACTAGCCTCAGACATATACTAGCTAGGTGACCCTGGGCAAGTTGTTTAACCTCTTCCTGCCTCTGTTTCTTCATCTGTAAAATGGGGAAAATAACTCAGAAGTCAAGACTTCACCCTTGTGATGTTATTGGTCCCCTTCGAGAATGAAGGATGAACAACAATAACAATATTAACACCTACCTCCCAGGATTATTATAAGGATAAAATGAGATGGCACTTGTAAAACACTTTGCAAACCTTAAGGCACTATATAAATGCTAGTTGCTATTTTTATTATTATTAATTCCTTTCTTCTAAGGTGATCTCCAATTTATCTTTTTTTTTTTTTAGTGAGGAAATTGGGGTTAAGTGACTTGCCCAGGGTCACACAGCTAGTAAGTATTAAGTGTCTGAGGCCGGATTTGAACTCAGGTACTCCTGAATCCAGGGCCGGTGCTCTATCCATTGCGCCATCTAGCTGCCCCCCAATTTATCTTTTATATATCTGTTTGCATATTGTCTTTTCCGTTATAGCATGAGCTTCTTGAAAGCAGGGACTTTTTTTTTTTCTCCCTTTCTCTGAAATCCTAGCACTCAGCACAGTTCCTGGTATTTATAGGCACCTAATTGTAGACTTGACTAGTGCCATAGAAAATATTCTGGCCCTGTTTTATTCTATTTTTCAAAAAAGTAAGTTGAATAAAAATATGATTGACATGATTATATCTATTGCTGAGCTTATACTCCAAGCCCCTCTCCTTAAATAACCTCCAAGCATCCAGAATTATCCCCCCACCACAGTGAGGCATTGGACTAGGACTTCAGTGGAAAAGTAAAAAATGAATAGCATACATGTTTGTAACATGTATAGTTGTTCATTTGTGTAGTAGATTATGGACTGAACTTGGAGTTAGCAATAACTGGGTTTCATATTTCTCTTTAGAAACACTTACTAATGATGTGACTATTGAGAGGTCCCCTACCTTCTCTGTGCCTCAGTTTCCTTATCTGTAGAATGACGGGGTTGGAATTGATGGGCTCAAAGGTCTTTTCTAGCTTTGAATAAATATATGATTTTCTGATCAATGAAACCATCTTACTCTATTAATAAACATTAAGCACCTACTACATACCAGGCACTATGCTAAGTGTTGGGGATACTCAAGGAGTATATGATCTAATGGGGGAGACAACATGCGGACAATATATAAACAAAGCAAGCTATATACAAGATAGGAGATCAAAGGGAAGATGCTAGAATTAAGAGGGGTAGGGGAAGGCTTCCAGTAAAAGATGAGATTGTAGTTGGGATTTAAAGGAAACCAAGACGGTCAGTAGGTGAAACAGAGAAAGGAGAACACTTCAGTTATGGAGGACAGCCAGAGAAAATGTCGGGAGATGAGAGATGGAATATCTTGTGTGTGGAACAACCAGCTTTCATTATCTCTGGCCCCCCTGAACTCCTACAACACTTAAAGTTTGTATAGCATTCTGTGCCAAAGATAACTAGGGACAAATGGTGGAAGTTACAGAGAAGCAGTTTGGCTTAATTTAAAATTCAAAACAAAACAAAAAAAAAACTCTTTAAGAATTTGAGGTGTTCAAAATGTAATGTGTTTTCTTGGGAGATCATTTCCCCTAACATTGTTGGAGGTCTTGGATGAGCACTATAGAGAGAGGGCTTTTGTAGAATGGATTCTTGCATCATTTGGACGGCATGACCTGTGAAGATGCTTGCAGCCCTGAGATTCTGTTTCTGTGATTGGATAAACAGATGAAGAGGAAAACAAAACTGAGGTGATGAATGTGATGTCATTGACTAAGACAGGGAGATTCCCCAAAAATGGCAATTCAGTACCAGCAATCTAATTTGAATTTGTGTAACTGACATTGGAAAAAATAATGGGAATTATAAATAGTCTATAATACATGTATGGTATTATACGTGAATGTATTTTAAAATTTATATCTTGTTTTGCTAATGGCCAGTTGAATAGCAGTATGGATTTCACCATTGGGAATTTCCTGCAGTGCTAGGAGTTCAACAGTGTCTGGTTCCTTCTTCCCACTTGATTCACTGTATCAGTTAGTCCTACAGAGGAAGGGTGGGTTCCATGAGTGTGTGTGTGGGGGAAAGTAATAAAGTGAGGGGAAAATAGCCTTGCTGTTGCCACAGAAAATGCCAACCCCCAGATTTCTATTACTTTGCTTCAGTACTAAGTGGCAAGGTGGCAAGAAAGATACACAGTAGGGTAGAAGGTCAATCCAGGTCTACCTTGTCTTTTTTGGTTTGTTTTTTTGTGGGGCAATGAGGGTTAAATGACTTGCCCAGGGCCACACAGCTAGTAAGTGTCAAGTGTCTGAGGCCAGATTTGAACTCAGGTCCTCCTGACTCCAGGGCTAGTGCTCTATCCACTGCGCCACCTAGCTGCCCCTACCTTGTCTTTTACTAGCAAAACCTCAACCCTGCTCTCATGAAGTCTTCTCACATCTCCATCTGTCATGAGTATTTTTCCTTCTTCCCATCCTTATTCCAAAACCCATCCCCCAATTTCTTAGCCCTGTGGTAAAAATTATTTGTGGTAAAGATTAATATTGCAGTTTTTAGCTGACTCATTTGGGAGGGGCCACACCTGGCCCACCCTTAGGTTATGTTTGCTACTGAGATCAGAAGGAGCACTGTCCATAGGCAGTTTTTGAAGGATCTCCCCTTTTGGGGGGAGGAAAGATTGAACACTCCCTGAAGGGAGTCAGAGGGTTCTTTGGGGACACTAAGTGACTTCCGGAATGCTAGGTGTCTTCCGGAAGGCGGTCTCTCGGTCTTCTGCCCTTGCGGTGGTGGCACGTGTTTGCTCTGTCTTGGGTGGCTGTTTTCCTTGGTGGCTCAAGCAACTGTAGACTGTCCAGGTGTTAGTGAGTTAATTACGGAAAACCCTAAATTCCTTTGAACTAGCTCAACTGTAAATGGTCCCAGGGGGCTTCTGGGAGAAGTGGCTAAGGAGTGGGGTCTTTTGGTTCAGGAACTGGCTGAGCGGAAGGAAGACTCTTTCTCTTAGATAGCTAGATGAAGGCAGTTTTTCCCCTCTCTCTCTCTCTCTCTTTGCCAACTCCTAATATACTTTAATAAATGTTTAATGCCCAAAAACTGGTGCTAAAGCTTTTCTAATTTAAGGCGACCACACATTAGATTTTAAACATTACAGCTAGAATTTTAGGCTTTACAATTCCCTGTGTGCTAGGGTGGTAGGTATCAACTTGAGTTGTACAAAAAATGATCATGGCAATCCTCATTGAGGTTTTTGAGTAGTTTTTTTGATATCTGCTCTGAATGTCTGTCATCTTCATATATTTATTTATTAAGTGCTTGCTATGTGTCATGCACTGAACTAAGCACTCAGGGACATAAAGAAATATAAATAATCCCTGCCCTTAAGAAGTTCACATTCTAATGGGGGAGGTGGCATTTAAATAACTAGATTTGGAGTAGTTGGGGGTGGGGCAGGACATGAGAGGAAAACGTTAGTATCTGAGAGATTTGAGCAGTCTTAAAGGAAGCCAGAGTGATTAAGAGGCTAAAGTGAGGTGGAAAAGGGTTCAGGCAAGTCAATGCAGAGGCAGGAAAGAGATCGAGGTGGGTATGTAATGTGTTAAGAATAGCAAATAGACCAGTGTGGCTGGATCTTTGAGTTTGTGGAGGTGTGAGAAAGGTTCAAGATATGAATGTTATTTAAATGCCAAGCAAAAGGCTTTATATTTGAGCCTGGAGATAATAAGGAACCATTGGAATTTATTGAGTGGGGAGTGGGAAGGAGTGAATTTTGCAAACTCCACTTGAGAAAAAAATCACTTTTGATAGTTCAGTGGCAAATGGATTTGAATGAGAAGAGGAAGACCAATTAGAAGACCATTGCAATAGTTCAAACAAATGTGTAATACTTGAAGAGTTTTAGTCTAGTCAGAAAGCATTTATTAAGCACATACATACTGTGTACCAGGCATCTGTTTTGTAATATTTTCATGGAGGAAAAAGACTTTTTCTGAATTTATTAAGTGTTCAAGAAAACCTGAGTTTCATTCTTATCTTTGCCATTTGCTAAAACTGTGACCTAAGTCATAAGATGTCTCTAAGTCTCAGTTTACTCACCTGTAAAATAAGGTAGTTACACTTGAAGGCCTCTAAAGTCCTTTCTAGCTTAAAATCTTTAATGCTATAAAACTGCATTCTTTTTCTTTTTAATTCTTTGTTCTCAGTTTCCATTATATCACTGTGTAAAGTGAAGAGGGAGTTATCTTCCTAACAGCATTCTCACTTCACCCAGATTTCAGGTTGTCTGGTTTCTTCATGACTACAGAGTTTTAGAGCTTGGTGGTGTGAGAGACCCATCTTTTGTTTTGTATTGTTCTCTTCCTATATGCTGACTGTGTCAGCTATTCTCTTTTCCCTGAGTGAAGGTCCTGTTTATCTCTAATCAGGGTTAATTAAGCCTTAGGGCAATGTTTAGAAAGGGACAGTGTTGAGATCTTGCCAATAACTGGAAGATACAGACTTCATCAAACCATTATTCCTAACCTAGGGAAGCAAAAAGATGGTGGTCTTCCACTGAGTTTTGTTTGGTTCTGTTCTGTTTTGTTTTTATTTATTTAATCTTCTATCTATCTCTCTCTTTCTCTATTTTTGTGGGGCAGTTGGGTCCTCCTGACTCCAGGGCCTGCGCTTTAGCCACTGTGCCACCTAGCTGCCCCTCTCTTTCTTTCTTTCTTTCTTTCTTTCTTTCTTTCTTTCTTTCTTTCTTTCTTTCTTTCTTTCTTTCTTTCTTTCTTTCTTTCTTTCTTTTCTTTCTTTCTTTTCTTTCTTTTCTTTCTTTCTTTCTTTCTTTTCTTTCTTTCTTTCTTTCTTTTCTTTCTTTTCTTTCTTTTCTTTCTTCCTTTTCTTTCTTTTCTTTCTTTCTTTTCTTTCTTTCTTTCTTGGCAATGAGGGTTAAGTGACTTGCCCAGAGTCACACAACTAGTAAGTGTCAAGTGTCTGAAGTTGGATTTGAGCTCAGGTCCTCCTGAATCCAGAGCCTATGCTTTATCCACTGCGCCACCTAGCTGACCCTTGTTTTTAAATAGTGTCTGGGAGCTTTCCATTTTAACTAGGACAGATACAGTTTTGACAGATAGTTCTGTTCATTTGATAATTTATGTTTTTCGGTGGAAAAAAAATAACTTCTCTTTCCCTTTGTTTCCTTCTGAAATAATATCATTTCTAATGAAATTGTTTTCAAGTGAGAAACTCACCCTGATTCCTGTGATTCACATTCATAAGCCAAAGCCTCCCCACACTATAACAGATATTAGAAGCAAGTATAATAAACCTATCACTTAATGTATGTTGTTTTAGGAATATCTGGATAGTAGAGGCAGGCTTTCGAGTCACCTTTTCAGTGAATCACATCTAAGGAAAATAAAATGTATAAAACTGCCTTTACACAATACAGCCAAACTGACCTAATAGTGTTCTCCACAAATAACATCCCATCTTCTCTCTCCAACGTGTCTTTTGCAAAGGCTGTCCCCATGACTGAAATGCTTTTCCTTCTCATCTTTGTCTCCTGGGAATTAGTTTTGGGTAGAGCTGAGCTCATAGACCATCTCTTCCATGAGACCTTTCTGGATCCTATTAGCCACTAATGTCATCCTCCTCCATTATTTTGTGTATATTTTGTTATCCCCATCTAGTGTAAGTTTTAAGAGCATGGTTTGCTTTTTGTATCTGTGTCTCCATTGCCCAGTGCAGGGCCAGTCAAGTCAAGTCCACAAGCATTTAAACACCTGTGTGGGGGGCACTAATCTAAGTTCTGGGGATACAAAGAAAGGCATATAGTAGGATTGTAAAAGCTAAGCACTTTGTCTATATTATCTCATTTGAGGCTCATGGCAACCCTGAGTTAGGAGCTAAAGGCCTGTTACAGGTAAAACAGGCAAAGCTAAGAGAGGTTAAGGAACTTGGCCACAGTCATGTAGCTCATGAATATAAGAGGCATCATTTGAATGCAGATCTTTCTGACTTTAGGCCTGGCACTACAGCTAGTTGTCAGAGTCTGGTTACCCTTTTATGGTTTCCATGGTTGTTACACACACACACACACACACACTTTCTTTTACAGCAATCATGGCAAAGCTGGAGGTTCTCATAGAACAGTTGACAAAATAAAATGATAATAATTAATCATAATAATGAAAGCATTTATATAGCTCCTATGTGCCGGACATGGTGTTAAATGCTTTACAAATTTTGTCTCATTTGATCCTCACAACCATGGGAGGTAAGTGCTGTTATTATCCCCATTTTACATTTGAGAAAACTGAGGCAGACAGAAGTTAAATGATTTGCCCAGGGTTATCCCACTAATGTGTGTCTGAGACTGGATTTGAACTCAGGCCTTCCTGACTCTGGGCCTAGTGTTTTATCCATTGTACCACCTAGCTGACTTACTGTTCTTGGCCTAAAAACTATGCTTTCTTTACTGGTCTCTTAAAACAGCATTAACAATTTTTACTTTAACCCTGTCTAGGGTTATAAGCCATAAGTTTACCGCCACAGTGGTCCAACTTTTACTTGGCATTTAGTGTTGGGGGCAATTAGGTTGCACAGTGGTTAGACCACTGGGCCTGGGGTCAGGAAGATGAGTTCAAATTTAGCCTCAGACACTTAGCTGTGTGACCCTGCAGAAGTTAGTTAACCCCTGTTTATTTCAGTCTCCTCATCTGTAAAATGAGAGTAATAATAACACCTGCCTCTCAGGGTTCCTGTGAGGATCCAATGAAACAATAATTGAAAAGTTCCTGGCCACTTAGTAAGTGCTATTTAAATACCAGTTATTATTTTTTTTTTATTATTAAGTTGGGAAAGAGGGTATGAAAGGAAGTATTCAAGGCAAAAATATTCATACTACTTGAAACTTTCTTTCTCCAATTCTACTGAATTTAAAAGCATTTTAACACTATCTTATGTCACTACTTATTTTCAAGACACTGTCACCTGAAGCCAAAAAAAGTGATACTGTTGTGAGCACATGCATACCTCCTTGTTGCATGTAATCAGTGGCTGCTGATGGCTTTAGTAACTATTTAAGTGACTTGCAAAATAGACATATTTATAATGCTTTGCAAACTGTTCTTTGGATGACTTATCCCTTCCTCCAAAAAAGAAATCATACATGGTTTTTGGGGGGGAATAGTGTGTGGGGTATTTTTTTGTTTGTTTTTTGAGGAAAATATAAAATATAAATATAAAAATATATTTTTATAAATATAAAATATAAAATGAGTACCCCCTGTTGGGTAGTGTGTTATTGTTTTTTCTCTTTTTCTCCAATCAAAATAGGCAGGTAGTATTTTTCCTCTTCTTAATCCCCTCTCCCCCAAGCTCGCACTCGCGCGCTCTCTCTCTCTCTCTCTCTCTCTCTCTCTCTCTCTCTCTCTCTCTCTCTCTCTCTCTCTCTCTCTCTCTCCACACACACACACACACACACACACACACACACACACACACACACACACACACACACACACACCCCCTTCGGAATGTTTTGACAGAAAAAGTAGTTGATGCAGTTCCTCTTGAACTTCATTGTCTTCTGTAAGATCAGAATATGAGGATATGAAACAATTCCATTTCATTATAATTCATTAAAAAAGAAATTCCACTGTAGAGCTGATTTTGAACCTCTGGAAATTCTAGCAGTCTTTAAAGCTGCCTTTGGAAGATCTGAAAATTACTGTAACATTTTTAATGTATTTTTCTGTAAGTGATCAGAAATAGAGATTTGTGTGTGTGTGCTTGCGCGCTCATGTGTGTGTGTGAAAACTCTGTAGCACTCATCTTTCTGTTCAAATTAATACTGTAAATTGCGCTAGTGAGGTAGGAGGGAGTATGGTGGGCCGAAAGTAGAGGAATTAAAATCATTCCAATAAAATGGTTTAATTTATGCCTCTGCAGTTAAGCAGTGCTCCTGGTTAACAGAAATACCCTTCAGCTACACAGGATTTTGGAGGGTTGGAGGGCACTCATTTGCACATAAATAGCCATTAACTGATAAATTCCCAGAGGTCTCCTGTTGCATGTTAGTGGTTCTGACCTACTTAGCTAGCTTAAATTTGTTTTACAGAATTATTATAATTCCATCCTTGGTACTTAAACTTTGTGATTAATGCATGCCTCACAATACAATTAAAGTATAATTACACAGTTTTGCAGTTTGCTATCATGGTGTTATTATTATTATTACAAAGAGCTGGGTTTTGCAAATATTAGAAGAATTAGGGTTCTGATACTCATCACTTTTGCTGTTATTATGTGATTATGTTAAATGGGACCCCTTTATGTCTGAAGAATGGATTGGAGAGAGGTGAATCATTAAATAGCACACCAGATTGTTTGAAAAAAATATTGAGCCACAGAAATGAGAAATGTGGTTATTTCTGAAAGATGTTCTGGTTGACAGGTGGAAACTCACTTGCTCACCAATCATATGTCCCTGAAATACATTGGAACTTTGTACAATTCATTGCTCAGGTAGTGTTGGACTAAATTTTTGGAGGCAGCATTTGTAGTGCAATAAATGTTGGAAATTGGAGTCAGGAGATCAAGATTTTTAACCTGCCTTTGTTACTGACTGCTTATGGGCCTTAGTTTCCTTATTTGTAAAATTACATGTTGATCTACATCATATCTAAGGCACTTTACAGCTATAAAATTCATTGATTCTTAATAGAGTTGTTTTGAAATGTGCTTTTGTGTGGTGTTTTATTTCTGATAGATCAGTTCATGTAGCTTCCTTGATATTGGTTGAAGTCAGGATTTGCAATTAGTTCCTTCCTTCCTTCCTGTTACAAAGACCTTGAAATCATAACAACTATGGGGGAAATTCTCTGTAAAATACTCATTGGTGATAGTGCCCATTGAAAGTTCTGGAAGCAAAATATTTAGCTTGTTTTCACTTTTGAATTATTTAAAAAGTTATATGGCGTACAGTAATTTAGGGGGAAATCATTACAAATTTCAATTGTCATAATATTCTTAAGTGACTAGTTTTGGTCAATTTGTCTTTCTTGTTTGAAAACAATATGGATTTGAAATGTCACCAAGATGTCCTGGTATCTGGCAAACACTAGTTATTGTTATTAATTAATAAATGGAAGTAAATGACTTTATCATCACCTTTAGTTGGTGGAATTTAGCATTCCCATAGTATTTCCTAGTAAATAAATTTTTTTATAAAGTAGTATGTTTAGAAGTTTTGTTTGATTTTGTTTCTATTCATCAACACTACAAACCTGTTAGGGTTTTCCAGAGAGGAGAAAACTGGTCAGCAATAGAAGCTGCTTTGTGAAGTTGGCTTACAACAACCAGCCTTCTATAAAGAGAAAACAGTTACCATGTAATAATCAAGACTGATGAATTCAGAAATCCATTGATTGTCCCAGCTCTGGGTAGATTAGGTGCAGACTTGCTTCAAGGAGTGGAATTTATGAAATGTTTGCTGCATCCAGCAAGCGGAGCTGCTATAATACAGCTGCCTCCTCAGTGGTTTGCTTTGATCCTGTGGAATGAAAGGACAGGAGGATCAGCTCAGGTCTAAATGAGATTACAGCTGGTTCTGCAGCTTATCTGGTCTATTGCCAACTAGTGTGGCTTTGCACGTCCTAAGGGGTTTACAACAGAAACTGTTTATTGAGTATCATCGGTTTACTCAACACAACAGGCTAATCCTTCCCAGCCTCAGCATGTTGTAGAATTGTGCAGGAGCCAAACCAAAAGCTGGTGTAGCCAGGGCCTCTAGAGCCCTTTGTCTCGCTTCATATTGATTTTTACCTGAGTTAAAGACAGTCAAAATAAAACCGATAACCAGCCCTATTGTGAGCAAAAGGTTAATCTTACCGAAAATCTTACAAAAAAGCGTCTGTTAACCCTAGAAGGGACATCAGCCTAGCTTTGCCTTTCCACTCAAGAGGGATTTTCTAGTTTTGAATTTTGAAGAACAAGATAAGAAAAACAGCTTAAAAGATCTTGCCAGGCAGCCCAAGTTAAATGCTTAAGTCTCCTTTAGCAGTGCTGTAACAAATGGCTTTGTATGTGGAATATGGGACGATTTGTTGTTGTTTTTTTAAACAGTAGCTGTTTTTGCTTTGTATTCTTTCTGAAAACCCATACAGTTTTACTAAAGTGTGGCAGAGAGAATTCATGAAATCAGAGAAGGCAGATGTGAAGGCGTCAAAAGCGTCTCAGTTGCTCCTATTTATTTCCAGCGTACTAAAGTTTGTTAGCTCGTGATTCCTTGCTAAGTGGCACAATTCTGGAATAGAAGGCAGGTGATTAGAAACAAGTATCAGAAATGCAAAACCCTGATAAATACAACTGTGTATTTAATTATTCTGCTTACTAGAATGCTTTGTTGGGCATGATGTTTTTTTCATTGTGGGGACACTTCTCCATTGAAGATCACAGACCCTCCCTGCTTTCTCATCCTTTGGCATTCTCCTCCTGTGTATCTTTTCATAAAGTTGCTGTAGAATATCCACTGTGAACTAGAGGTATTTTTTTTTTTAATTTTAGTTTTTATTTGCATTTCTGGTTCTTTTCAACTATGATGTCTTTTATACCTTTTTTTTTTTTATGTATAGGTCTCATCCTTCCTAATGTCCTTCAGCCTACCCTAAAAAGGTACCATTGCTTTCTGGCTTACATATCATTTTATTTCTTCGAGGGCCATGATATTGGGTGATTTTTTTTTTTTGGCCATGTAATTGGTGTTGAAGAGATACTCTTTTGTGGAATCAAGCAAGTGGAGAAATCCAGCTGGATTTCATTTGCCTACTCCATTTCAGGCCCAGTTCATTGTCTCTTTGTGGCACATATTAGGAATATATGTATGATTGAAAAATCTGTAATTTTCTCAGAATGGAAAAGTCCATCTGCCAACACACCTATCCTGATTTAGTAACTAGTTTGTTTGGGTTTTTTGTTGTTGTTTTTAAAGTAGCTAATTCTTGACAGTTTCAGTGGCTTGAAATTATTGTGGCCAACCTGGTAATGTAATTTTCTGCCTTAGTTAGAGAAAAGACATTCATTCAGTCACCATTCCTGTGCTCTAGGCTTCTCCATGTCTGTAGGACATGACAATGCTTTGCTTTAAAGGGCCCACAGTCACCCCATACCATAATGAAGTAATGGTGTGGGACTTTAACAGAGTACCTGTTGCATATGTCTTATATTAGGGATCATGGACCAAGAATTGGAAGAGATTTCAGGTGTCTTCTCTTCAACCTCTTTTTTTTTTTTTTTTTTTTTGTGGGGCAATGGGGGTTAAGTGACTT
The DNA here is from genome assembly GCF_019393635.1 of Dromiciops gliroides. NCBI lineage: Eukaryota > Metazoa > Chordata > Mammalia > Microbiotheria > Microbiotheriidae > Dromiciops > Dromiciops gliroides. Next base: position 324,383,933 of record NC_057864.1, on the reverse strand, counting down.
GCCCAGGGTCACACAGCTAGTAAGTGTCAAGTGTCTGAGGCCGGATTTGAACTCAGGTACTCCTGAATCCAGGGCCAGTGCTTTATCCATTGCACTACCTAGCCGCCCCTACACCTCATTTTTAAGATGAAGAAAACTTTACCCTGAGGAGGTGATATAACTTTTCCAAGGCCACTTAGGTAATAAGTGTCAGAGGCAGGATTGAACTAGGTCCTCTGAACCACTGTTTTGTTTTTTCTTACTATATCACACTCTTCAGCACCTGCATAGTAGAAAACTTCCTTAATGAAATCCATTGTCTACTGTTCGCAGTAGAGTTGGAAATTGGTAGAAAATGGATGAAAAATGAATGCTACCTAAATTGAGTTATAGTTTGATAGACAGTCATCAGAGTTCATCTAAGCTGATAAATTATGTTAAAGTTATATTAGAAGGGACCTTCAGTTTTTCTGTAAACTATGCTTGTATATCAAATGTCTCACCTGAAATAGGCGTACCTTTTTTTTTTTTTTTTTTGCAGGGCAAGGAGGGTTAAATGACTTGCCAAAGGTCACACAGCTAGTAAGTGTCAAGTGTCTGAGGCCGAAATTGAACTCAGATCCTTCTGAATCCAGGGCCAGTGCTCTATCCACTGTTCCATGTAGCTGCCCCGAGGCTTACATTTTTAAAAATAATTCTTCCAAAAGTCTTAACATAGTAGAATCGAAGTTCCTTGAGGGCTGAGACTATTTTTGTTTTTGTCTTTGTACTCCCAGTGTTTTATACATAGTAAGATGTTGTTGAATTGTACTGAATTCCCTGAACCTTTTGGAAGTAGCTGAATTGGCTTTTCATTTGTATGTTAGTCTCTGTAAAAAGGAATTCTTAAACATTTTTGTGTCATAACTGTCTTTGGCAATCTAGTGAAGCCTATGGATCCTTTTTAGAATAATCGTTCTAAATTCATAAAATAAAATCTATAAAATTACAAAGGGAATAAATCATATTGAAATAAAAATGGAATTTTCTCCCCAAACAAGTTTATATACCCCTTGAAATCTATCACTGTGTGCATGAACTCCAAATGAAGAACTCGTGCTCAAAAACCATGACTCAACCCAAGAATTATTCAATAAGAAAACTGACTTTATAATACATTACTTTAAAACATATTACAATATAACAATTCAGTTTCCTTTTAACCAAATTAGAAAATGGTATAATGATACCCTAAATTGATTAGCTTAATCCAGACACTGGTGATTGGTAGAAATCCTATGATACAAGTAGTAGAAGAAATTAGTGTTATAGATAATCCCTTTGGTTTTGTTTCTTTTAATTTTCATTATAATCTTTTGTTTATATCATCTTAATTTCCATACATGTATATATTTATATGCCTCCCCTAGCCTTCTCAGAGAGCTACCCCTTATATTAAGAAAGAAAAAATAATTCATCAGAACTAAATAACACATCAGCTAAATACAACATTATAAGCAGTATTCCACATCTATAGTTCCCCACCACAGCCAAAAAGGAAGGGAAATGCATTCTCCTATATGCTTTTAAAGGCTCCGCTTTCATAGCATTGTTTTGATTTTGTTGTTGTTGTTCTTTACATGTACATGGGTACCTTGTTGTGGTCATTGTACATATTCTTTTCCTGGTTAAACTTACTTCACTTTATGTTCATTTATATAAAACTTCTGTGCTTTTCTGTAGTCTTCATCTTTATCATTTCTTGTTGCACAGTCATATTCCATTAAGTTCATGTTGTTCACTTTGTTTAGCTGATTCCCAGTCAGTGGTCATCTACCTTTTTCTCCAGTTTATTACCACAAATAGTGTTCCTGCAAATATTTTGGTGTACATGGGGCTTTTCTTTTTATTATTGACCCACTTGGGCTATATAGCTAGCCATTTAATCTCTTGATCAAAGTATTAACATTTTAGTTCACTTCTAAGCATAATTCTTAATTATTTTCCAGAATATCACAATCAGCTTGAAAAATACTTCTTCTCTGTGCCTCAGAAAACAGTCATTTGCTTCTTCATTGTCTGGAACAGGCAAATAAGGAAGGAGACCATTGGTTCACAGATACCCTCTCTTTGGGCAACTGGTTAAACCTAACATCATTTTGTAAAGCCGTGAAGAGATTAAGAAATATTGATCAAACTTGAGTTTACGATTTTGAATAGTAAACTCTTATTTTTTCTTTTCACTTGCATAGTCTAGTAATAACCATAACACTAACATCATTCTGTAGTACTTTGAAATTTAGAAAGCACGTTCAAATTTAAGACAGTGCTGGATGGTGCAAGTGAGGCAGCTCTACTATGTTGCTTCTCGCTTGAGTTATTACTTGATTGCCCTATAAGCAGTGTTAGAGATGGATGGTCCTACCAGCTGCATTTATTGCTAAGTAAAAGAAAAGGTGACAGCAACAGAGACTTTAAGGGGATTTTGGCACTACCTCCCAGTTCACCTAATTGGGAATGAACATGTATTCTCAGCTATAGGTAAGCAAAAAAATGTTCCTTTGGAAATATTTGGAGGCTTTCTAAATGGACTCTGTGATGGAATCAGTAAAAACTGATGTTTATCTTAAAATGTAAAGCTTGTCCAACATTTAAACGTAATGGACAAGATGTGTACAAGTTGAAAATGTAATATTTATCCAATCATTTCTATTCTTTCAAACCTGGCTCTAAAGCAATAGGTTGTACTCATAGAGTAATAAATTTTTAGTGCATTTGGAGATAAAAGCTATTGGTGGTGATTGCTTAAACTCTTTTTGTTCAATCATCTGAATGGTGCAAATCAAAGCATTTTGTCAGACTGTGAGAAGTTTCACCTAGATATTGCTTCCCACACACGCAGGTCACCATATAAATTACGTTCACGGTTTTACAGCATAGCCGATGTTGGAAGTTAAATTGATGCCCAGTGGTGGAACTCGTAAAACATTTTCCTGTTAACACAACCAGGCAGAGTTGACATTGTTGATGGTGGCTTCGATCTAATAAACCATCGGTTCTAACAGTGATTTTTACTGTGTTTCAGAGGTGATGATGATACAAGTTTAGCAAGCCTATGGTTCTTCCTGAATGACAGAAAATTAGCTCTACTGTCTATATTACCAAATGCTGGGAAGAGTCTGAGTAGGGGGTGATTGGAGTCTAATGTAACCTCACTCTCTGAAAAGATGATGAATTACATGAACAAAATCCTTTAACTCTAACTCAATAGACACCTTCTTTCTTAAAGAATAACATTGATTTTTTTTGAAAAGGATGTGCAATATTTCACCTGCTGGAAATTCGGAAACAACTTATTATCTGGTTATCATATATGCAAGTTGTCTCCCTTTCAACATCTCTCATGCAGATGGTATTAAGTGACTCACTACTGAAGAGAGAGACATTTTGTTGCAAAGGGTTGCTGAAAATTGACCATCTCTTTTTGACTTGTTTTCTCAGAACATTTGACATGATTGTTTTCTGGAGAAACCTCAAGTTTTTGGAATCTCTGAAATTTTGATTCGCTATAATGTTCAACCGGCAGATTTGCACAGAAGAAAATACACTTCATATGTAGCCATCTGTAGAGTAGTGGTGAACAATGAAAATTAGTCTAGTATATGTTTTGGAAGATTTTCTTTTATTTATTAGGCATATGAAGTTCATCTTTTTGTATGCAGAAAGTAAATTAGGTGTAAATAATTTCCAATTAAAAAATGCTACATGTAAAAGGCGGGGGCCGGGGGAATCCCACTGCCTTGTTTTCATAATAAATATACATCTTTCCAATACTGATATCTAGCTTTTTTTTTAAAAAAACTTTATCTGCTCCTTCAGTACCTTTGCACATGACTATTGGTGATCTTCCCATAATTCAGCTCCATTTTGTGGGAAATGGCATATCTTTTATTCACTGCTTTAACAGTTCTCATCTCAGCATATGGGTGAATTTTTTTATATCAGGAGATGGGCCTTTTTGATGTGCAGATAAATGTTATCAATGGTGCCATGCAGATGAGACTAGTCATGTACAAATAGCATGTATCAAGCCCCAAGCATGCAGAACCAGATAAATCGGCTCATTTGCTGAAGCCTTGCAGAAAGAAATTAGTGATATAACAAAAGCCTTTGAGGCTTTCGGCCCTAATAACAGAGCTGTATAATAATGCCTACAGCTCATTGACTCAGCGGATAATCTTTTAGGAAAACACTTTTCCTTTTTCTTTCTTTTTTCCCATTCTTCCTTTTAACTTGCAGCAGTAGTGGGTAAGTAGGACCTCTAGAGAGGAATATTTATAACTACATAGCTGAAATAACTGGAATTTAAATTTAAGAACTATTTTGCATGCTTAATACTGATTTATTTTAAATTTTTTTGTTTTAATTTTAATTTGTCCATTTTTACAAATATATACATATAGCAGCTTTTAAAAAAAGTATAGGTTGCTCCCTGTGTTAAACTTTTCACTAATTCAGATCTATGTGTCACTGAGAGGTTAAATGATTTCCTAGGGTCTGACAGACAGTATATTTCAGAGTAGGACTTGAATTCTAGTCTTTCCAATTCTTAGTCCAGCTTTAAAAATATCATACTATGTCACCTTTTTTTGTATGCATGTGTATATTATATCTATAGATCTAAATCTAACTATATCTATGTGTTTCTAAATCTATAGAAGTATATAGTCGCACTTGTCTCCTGCATTATCTTCAGCCTCCTTTGGGAAGAAAACTGGTACCTTCCATTCAATAATGAATGTAGTCACACCTGGTTATACGTTGCACATCTTAGTGATTCTGAACCCCAGTAGATTATCATTCAAACCCTACTCCCTATCCTCTACCACCCAATTTCTTATTCTCATCCTCTTCAACCTTCCAAACTCAAAGTCTTATTCAGATGCTACCCATTCCTTCCACTGTGCCTTCTGGAATGCTTGCTCCATTGGCAACAAATGAGGGCTCCCTTATATCTCTGATGGTGCTCTGCCAAGCCTGAGCCCTGGATCATTCACACCATCCACCACCTTCACTCTTACTTAACTTGCTGCTGAGTAAAGGTAGGGAAAATCACACAACTGTTTAACTGGGTATACTACAACTTTGTGTTACACAGCCTCAACTGGGCTCTTACTGCCCCCAGGTAATACTTCTGTATTTCCCTTATCAACTCACTATCCTTCCATAGCAGCTCTTCCAAACCCTTTCATGCCTCTTCAAATCTTTCTCCTCCTCATTATCTGTACTGATAATCTTGTCTAATATATTACAGAAAAAATTGAGGCCATTTGCCAAAGGTCCCTCTTCCTCATTTCCTATCACTCAGATGCCTTCTACCACTATCTCCTCTTGTTGTTCTGTCATTTCACTCCTGTCTGACTTAGTGACCCCATTTGGGGTTTTCTTGGCAAAAATACTTGGTTGGTTTACCATTTTCCTCTCCAGCTCATTTTACAGATGTGAAACTGAAGCAAACGGGGTGAAGTGGCTTGCCCAGGGGAACATAGCTAATAAGTGTCTGAGGCTGAATTTGAACATGGGAGGATGATTCTTCCTGACTTCAACTAGCACTCTCATCCACAATGCCACCTAGCTGCCCTCCTTCACCCTTGTTTCATATGAAGAGGTAGCCTTACACCTTACCATGATAAACCCCTACACTTGCTCAAGTGGGTCAGCTAGGTGTCACAGTGGATAGAACACTAGGCTTGGAATTATGAAGACATCCCCATGAATTCAGATCTCCTTAGACACTATCTGTGTGAACCTGAGCAAAGTCACTTAACCCTGTTTACCTCAGTTCCTCAACTGTAAGATGAACTGGAGAAGAAAATGGTAAACCACTCCAGTATCTTTGCCAAGAAAACCCCAAAAGGAATCATGAAGAATCAGACATGACTGAAATGACACAACAACAATAAAAACCTGCTCAAGTAATCCCATTCCGTCCTATCTCCTCTAACAGAGTGCTACTTCTATCATCCTGATTCTCTTATCTTCATTCTTTCCTTGTCTACTAGCTCTTTCCTTCCTGCTTACAAACATTTCCATATTGCCCCTAATCCCCCACCCCCCACCTTCACTTGATCCTTCTGTCACTGCCAACTATTATCCTATATTTTTTCTGTCCTTTATAACTAAATTCCCCCAAAAGTCTACAAAAGGTGCCTCCACTTTCTCTCTTCTCATTCTCTTCTTAATTCTTACAATCTGGCTTCCAGCTTCATTCCATCAAAACTCTCTCCAAAGTTACCAATGATTTTCTCTTGACGTCTCCCATACCCAAAATGCACTAGCTCCTCTTCTCTGCCTCCCGGCTTTCCTGGCAGTAAGGCCCATCTAAAATCCCATCTTCTACAAGAAACCTTTCTAAACTTTAATTCTAGTGCCTTCCGTCTGTTGATTCCCTCCCCCTTCTCCATTTATCCTTTAGTTTATTTGTACTTAATTGTTTGCTTCTTGTTTCCCCAGCTAGAATGTAAACTAGGGGCAGCTTTTTGTATCCCCAGCATTTATTTATTAGCACAGTGCCTGGCACATAGTAGGCACTTATACATGCTTATTATTATTATTATGATTGACTAGATAGATAGAAATGGTTTATATACACACTCATTTTTTGGACTAGACCTATAATTTCCGTGGTACAGAGAACTCCCTTAGAGAAAACTACTTCCACCGTGTCTACCTGTTGTGGTAACTTTATTGCCTAAAGGCAATAAGAGGCTAACTAACTTCAAAGTGTCATTCAGATTATATGTATCAATCAAGACTTGATCTGAGGTCTTCTAGTTGTACCTTGCTGGCGGAGTGTGTTTGTTTATCTTTGTCTGTTGTGCCTGTGTCTATACAGATTATCTCTAAGAAAGGTATACTTGCATTTTTATACTTCAGAGAAGTTAAGGGACCTGCCCAGAGTCACACAACCTTAATGTGTTAGAGTTGGGACTTGAATCTAAGTCTTTCATTTCTGGTCTGGATTACCATCAACTTTGCCACACTATACATCCCAAAATGCTTTTCTGTATTATAATAAACGGATAATCAGAGTCATAGTCAGACTTAGGAACACCTGGGTTCAAGCCCTGTCTTTGACATGTACTGGCCTTGTCACCCTAAATGTGTCCCTTAACTGCTTTGATATAGATATATAGACATAGATATATAATATATTTTAAAATAAGTACAGGGGCAGCTAGATGGCATAGCAGATAGAGCACTAACCCTGAAGTCAGGAGGACCCATGTTCAAATGCCACCTCACACACTTACTAACTTTGTGACCCTGGGCAAGTCACTTTAGAGGCCCCAGTTGCCTCTAAAAAGAGTACACACCATAGTTGATTGCTGCCTTTCCTATATAAAATCCATATTTAAGTATTCTAATAATACTTCTAAATATAATTTACAAGATAAGGGAGACTATGGCAGGTAGTGCATTATAATGTGATGGTTAATAAAACTTGCTAAACAAAGTGTTGTTATGTGTCCCCCCCCCCCTCGGGGAAATGGGGGTTAAGTGACTTGCCCAGGGTCACACAGCTAGTAAGTGTCAAGTGTCTGAAGCCGGATTTGAACTCAGGTACTCCTGACTCCAGGGCCGGTGCTTTATCCACTACACCACCTAGCTGCCCCCTAAACAAAGTTTTTAAAAGTAAAAATTTTAACTATTATAGTTATCATCATAGGACTGTGAGGTTCTCCCCTCTCTCACTACCTTGAAGAAAATTTGAAGACCATCCCATGATACCCTTGCAGTTAGGGAGGAATAATAGGTCCATTTGATTTAGTATACAGTGGAATTTTAAAACTTGTCCCTGCTGAGGCTGATAGGAATTTTCTTTTAATCCATTTTCATAAGTGGCAAGGATCAGTTGTATCTAGCTATGTAATTTGCTGGATTTCCTGAGTGTGGGGAAAACACTATGGATCAGAACATTTAAGAGGTTTGGAAACTACATTGACATAAGAAGACCACTTTCCCCAGTGCATTAGATATTATAATTATGTATTGGTTACAAGCTGTTGACATAGACTTAGGTTTGATTTAAAGGAGAGAAAAAAAGGACTGTGGATATTCCTGCTATTTATTGATACACTGAGTCCATTAAGCTAAATTATAGAGCAGATTTCACCATGACAGCAACATTTGGGTTGCTCTAGTTAAGAATCTGTCAACATTACCATAAGACCTTTTCTTTTTAAGAATTTATTACTGGCAATTTAAAAAAATATGCTTTCAGATGGAATTTAATCCTAGTCTACTCTTGCAGTGCTCATTTGTCCCTCAAAAAGGGTTGATGTGCTTACATTTGGCAAAATTGTTCTTTATTACATGATTATACTGTGGGCCAAATCATATCCTTGAAAAATATAACAACTAATTATACTAGAAACCTAAGATAACAGTCTATTTTTTATTCAGCCCTGTGATTTCCTTTTGTATAGGGAATTTTGTTCTAATGAAGATCGGCAAATGCTTAGCTACTTAGCACTTGGGGAGCACTGCAACTTTAAGTGAACTGTCTAGGGTCATATATTCATTAGAGGTCCAAAAAAAAAAAAAAGAACTAGAACCCAGATCTTCCTTACTTTGAAGCTATCTCTCTGTCCACTGTGTCATCTTTTTTCTCAGCAGAATCTCTGGCTATAATAAAGAGAGCTACCTTGTGACATTCTTAGGATCATCAGGAAAATGACCTAGTTTCAAATTCCATCTTTGACAGTTACTCTTTAATCCTGGGGAAGTCCTTGAAACACTCTGAGCTTCAGGCAACTCTGTAAGACCATAAACCATAGGCAGGTTTTCGTCAGCATTGGTTATCCATGGTTCCCACACCAATGTAGTCACAAGTCTGACTATTAATATATGCTAATAACAGTTCACCTTTATGTGGTACTTTCTCCACAGTGACCCCTGTGAGCCTGTATAAGTATTTTTGTAGATAACCTCTTTGTACTTCATTTTCCTTAAGTGATCTGTTCCTGGTTGCTGGGCTGGTAAATGTTGGAGCTGTTCTTTGCAGTATACCACCCTGCTGGAGTTTCTTACATGTTAGTCCTGTCTCTCAATACTAGCATTATAAAAGTTGTCAAACCCCATCTCCAACAAGGTGAATTAATTTTTATCAGTATTCTTACAATTGAATGACATGTATGATTTTCTATTTTATTTTTGGTGGGGTTTTTTTTGATTAATAGAATAAATTTGATTTAAAAATATTCATACTCTATTAATGATTTTGAAATTAAGCTTACTCCATTTGAATGAGTGATGCCTTTGAAAATTCAGAATGTAAAGATGAACAAGATTGGAAGGTGAACATAGTTTCATCAAAGATGCATTTCCCTACCTTTTTTAACCTCCTTACTCCCTCCTATCCCCACCCCACTCCTAGAAAAATTCATAACTCTTCTTGGTCTTTGAGGAGATATGGGTACGGAATTATAGGAATCTAGCTCTTAATTTACTGTCTAAGCTATATCCTCAAACTCATCCTCCATCTTCAAGGCCCTGACTTGGTGGGCCAGCCCCAACACCTTCATTTATTAGCTCCTTTTGATCTTCTTCAGCTAGCATTCTGCCTGAGAGTAATTCATTTCCATGTAATCTGAATGACCATAGTATTTGGTATCTCTCTCATTAATTCACATTTTGCTTTGTAGTAAAACTTACTTGTTTAAAGGCTTAGCACCTATCCCAGGGTCTTGCTAGTAACAAATCCTTAATAAATAGATGTTAAGTGAATAAATTGAGGAATGTATGGTATATACTCTTCCATAATCATCCAACCTGGTTCAACAAGTAATACTCAAAATGGCAAAACATCACCAAAATTGATGAGCAAAAGAGGAATGTTTAGTTGAAATAAAGTTTTGCTCCTTCTTATCTTCCTTCATTAGTAAATTAAAAGTGGCTCAAAGTTTCATTTCTTCTTATGCTCCAGTAAAAGTACAAGAAAATCATTTTAAATAATCTCTTCTTTTCTTGTTAATTTTGACATTAGAAACTATGTTTCATTAGAAAGAAGGAAGGAAATTAGCATCAATAATAACTAACCTTTACATTATGTGTCAGGCCATGTGTTAAAGCATTTTATCTTATTTAATCTTCCCAACAACCCTGCAGGATAAGCAATATTATTACCTACATTTTATGGTTGAGGAAACTGAGTCAAACAGAGGTTAAGTGACTTCCCCAGGCTTACACAACTAGTATGTTAGTGTCTGAGGCCAAATTTGAATACAGGTCTTCCAGACTCTAGGCTCTATCTTCTTCATCACCTAGCTGCCTTTTGGAGGTAGTGTGGTGTATTGGAAAGTTCACTGGATTAGAAATCAGGTGGCTTGAGTTCTAGTACTGTGTGGGTCACTTAACTAGTTTTATGATGTTGGACAAATCACTTAATCTTGCTGAGTTCAGATGAGGAAGTAGGCTTAGTGATCCCTAAGGCTCCCTCCAAATCTAAAGTTTTATGATGTATGTTCTTTCTTCACTTTAAAAATGGTAAGAAGTTTTGGGAAGATGGAGGTTCCTCATGCATCAGGAATGTGGAATACAGGTCTTGTCCAGCAGAGTTGTCCTTCTTTGCTGATGGGGAGGGAGGGTGAGAGAAGGAATGAAGCCCACAAAACTCCTCAGTGAGATAAGAACCAGATCCAGATGAAATGGGGAAATGTTAAACATAATAAATAAATAAAAAATACAATGTAAATAGTGGTAGTTTGTGATTGTCTAAGTCAACTAGTGACCTGCATGAATCTATTTCTGTTTGAGTTTAACATCACTGTTTTACAGTACCTGTCATATGATAGATACTCAATAGGTAGTGATTGATTGGTCAATTGAACCTCCTTTATTTGTTGAGAAGATTCAAAAGACACATACAAGCAACCTTTCTCTTTATATTGGCAAGACTAATGTAAGAAAGAAATGAGGTTTGAGAATGGTCAAATCACAAACTATTGTTACCTGTGTGGGAGATTGCCAGTCCCTGGTCCAGGATGAAGCACTTTAAAGATCTCTTTACATGCCCTAGAAATTGAAACTTTCCCAACAATTATTGTCATTATGATCATAGCTAGCATAAATAATAGCTCTTTTGAGGTTTTCAGAGTAGTACTTTATTATGTGTTACTTCATTTGATCCTCAAAACAACCCTTTGAGGTAGGTACTGTTTTAATCTCCATTTTAGAGATGGGGAAACTGAGGCTGAGAAAGATTAAGTGATTTCCTTAGTGTCACAGAGCTAATAAGTGTCTGAGGCAGGATTTGAACTCATGTCTCTTGGACTGGCGCTTTATTCACTGCTCCTTAGAAAATGAGACCTAGATGGTCAATTTATTTTGAATATCTGCTACTTAGAATTTGTGATTTTCATCTTTTCTCTAGCTTCCAGTTCCCCAATTAGCTTTATTCTTAAACTTGCCTGACTAGGAAATCAGTGCTTTCATTTAATATTAAGAAAGAAAACAACACATACAAGTTGTTTAAGATTTGGCCTCCATTCACAGTAGACCCACTTTTATACCTGTTTCTAGTTAGAGCCCAGTTAATATTAAGGGAACTTATTTGAAACTAAGAATCAGAAAATCATTCAGATGAGAAAAAGATTTTTCATCAGAAACTTGCAAAATTATATGGCCTATTTGTTAATATTGCTTACAAAGGTGTTGCGCTGTTAAGTTCTAAATGTTCATTTACTAATAGATATGTCCTCAGTTACTAAGATTGGCATCTCATTTTATTCATTTTGATCATGTAAAAATAATGTTTCTTTTCAGCCATTCCAAATAGCCAGTTTTTAATCTTGTGAGCTAGGCCACTGTCCATTCCTTTCTTTCACACATGAGTAAAGCGAGACAAATATAGGTTATATTTCTTAGATAATAATATTTACTCTTGGTCATAAATGAAAGGCTTAAGAAGTAGAAAGGCCTTATTCTGCTGTCAATAATGCCTGCAATTTTTATTCACTTCTTTTATCTACAGAAAGGATCACAAATATTCCTTTAGTTTGTGTTAAGGTTTCAGGAGTAGCGGTATTGTCAATAACATACCAGAGTTCTGTTCTTATCTTGAATCTTTCTGCATTTGTCAGTAGCTAAGTTCACACTTTATATTCCAGTAGAAATATTGTAACCATCAGGAACAATTTATCCATGGGACATCTGATGGATATCTGTGTTGACCCTTTCTTTTTTTTCTCTCGTTATCACTAGCCCTGACCTCTCTCTCCCTCTCAATCTCTGTTAGTTTCCCATATCCAAAAGCCACAGAAAATTTTTGCTCACATGTTCTGTGGTCACTTTCAACTCCACAAACATAAGACTAAACTCATCTATCCTACAAATACTCTTGTTTTTTATTTCCATTAATGGTCCCATTGGGAGCACTGTGAAACTCCCTTTCCTCTCAACTCAGGCTCTTTTCCCCACACCCATTCCTTACTTATATCTACTCAGTTACCAAGATGTTTTCATTTGTAATATTTCTTATGTCCATCATTTCCTTCCTGTTCTCACTTCCAGGAGTAAAAATGAAACACAGGCCTTTATCACCTAGTGCCTACAATATTACAGGAAACTCCTAACTATGTTCCCTACCTCTAGTCACTCTCACACCTCCTCTATCCTGTACATGTCAACAAGATTAATCTTCCTTAATGCACAGCCCTGATCATGTTACTGTCCCATTAGGAAACCTTCAGTGATTCACAATTTACATTTAGGATACAATCTAAACTCCTCAACCAGGTATTTAAGGCCCTTTTCAATTTGGTCCCATCCTGCAGTAGTGACTTCCAACTAAGAACATTCTCATCTAGTCAGATTCATTCCCTATACTTACCTAAATCTTGTCTGTCCTTCCTGAAGCCATCTGAGGTACCATTCTCTCTCTGTCAGAATGAACTCTCTTTGCTGAATTTCTCTAGCAATTTTGATCCATACTGTTCATATGGCATGTAACCATATGCATTGATGTACCAATGCTATGCTAATTACACTCTCCTAGATATTTGCCCTACATTGCAAAAAAGCAGTCCTAGATTCAAAAATCTGTGCTTATTTGAATTTGCCTTCATTTTTATCATTCTCATATATATATGTATACATATATATATTCACAACTTTATTATCTCCTTGCCCCTTAGTATTTAATAAGCTGTTCGTTATATGTAACCAGATTCATAATACCAATGTTGTGTCACATCTACAGTTCCTTTGTAGCCAGTGCTATGCCCTTTTTATCTGTTGGCGTCCTTTGATCAAATTCACATCATGGTAGAGTGGGAAAAGGGCTGGCCTTAGAAGCAGCACACCTGGGCTCTGGTTCTTTTTCTGCCCCCTTACTAGATGTGACCTTGGGCAATTCAAACTCTGATCCTCAGTTTCATTTTTATAGCTACAGTTCATTCAAGCCTTAGACTTGTGTAATTTTTGAATTCCTTTTGTTTAAATCTGAATATGATAAGCTTTAACTCTAGAAAAAGCAACCAAAGTGTGAAGTCACTGAATGAGCTTGTGGCCTTCAAGGTCCTTGTTCTAGCAGGAGAGCACTGTGTCTGGTAGGGGACTTATAAAATCAAATGTTTGTCACAAAATATCACATCTTTTAAAGCACTTCTGATATTTGGGTCCTCAAACCTAATGGCAATATGGTAATAAAGTTTTAAGGATATATTCTTTATCATGTTCTAGCACAAGTAAACATTTGAGCTGGTTTTAAAATAATGATAATGATAACAACTACAACTTAAATTCACAGAGCATTTGCTATGTGCCATGCACTGTGCTAATTGCTTTACAGTTATTTCATTTGATCCTCACACTAACCCTGGGAGGTAAATGTTATTATTATCCCTTTTTACAAATGAGGAAACTGAAGCAGAGGGTCAAGTGACTTGGCCAAGTTCATATAGCTACTAAGTGTTTGAGGCCAGATTTGAACTCAGATCTCCCAGACTCCAGGCATAGTGCTCTATCCACTGTACCATAGATAGGTAGGTAGACAGACAGACAGACAGACAGACAGAAATAGAAGTAGACGTGTGTGTATGTGTGTATGTATTCCTCTATTGTAGGACTCACTAATATTTTCAAAAGATACAAGGGGAAAAACACTGAGATAATGGATTTTTTTAAATACTGTTATTACTCTTTACTATACTCTCCAAATAACCAACCGTATTCATATATTATGCTGTTTTCTCCATGTGGTCCATAGGTTGGCAGTCAATTGATGTTTTCCTTTTCCTTTGATGAGTCAGAGGATAGATATTCATATGTGTGTGTATGTTTACAAATCTCTGTGTGTGTGTGTATATGTATATATCAATATCCATATATATATTTTTTAAATTATTAACCTCCACCAACTTTTTTTTTTGGGGGGGTGAGGCAATTGGGGTTAAGTCACTTGCCCAGGGTCACACAGCTAGTAAGTGTTAAGTGTCTGAGGTCAGATTTGAACTCAGGTCCTCCTGAATGCAGGGGCGGTGCTCTATCCACTGCACCACCTACCTGCCCCTCCTCCACCAACTAATTATCAATGGTAGCACCAACTCATAAGTCATAGTTTGGGGACAGGAAGCTGGGACCAAGGCAACTGAAGTTCCCTGGTGTCAGAATTTCAAACTAAGTGTGGTTAAGAGCCCCAAAACACCTTTATTGCAAGTTAGAAACATGGTAGACAATCAGAAAAAAAGCATACAGAATACTAGAGTGAGGTAAGAAATATGTCAAAGACCAAGCATTCTGGTAGAAACTAGGAACACTCAAATGTTAAAGGATATAAAGCACTGCAGGTGATCAAATGTCAGGATTTATGTTAACTAATGGAGAAAGGGTGAAGTGGACAGGAAAGTGGATGTGCAACATTAGTGCCAGGCAGTGTTGTCTGGCTTTAGCCAGAGACTTCTATGTGTTTCCTGCTAGAATAAGAACTAGTTCGCAACATGACTAGCCTAGGACATATGGAAAGAAACAGGTAAATGGCTAGGGAAAATGTCAAATGTCGATGAGATCCATAACATCTATTTGAGCCTTGATTCTATTACCATATCTTGACATTGATTTACTTTCTAAGTGTATGTCCCAAATTTGTAAATGTCTCTAAAATATATTTTAATTAAACATGGGTATTGGTGGCTCAGTGCTGGACTTGGGAGTCAGGAAGACCTAAATTTGAATCTTGCCTGCAGACACTTAATAACTTTTTTTTGTTTTTTTTTTTAGTGAGGCAATTGGGGTTAAGTGACTTGCCCAGGGTCACAAAGCTAGTAAGTGTTAAGTGTCTGAGGTCACATTTGAACTCAGGTCCTCCTGAATCCAGGGCCAGTGCTTTATCCACTGCGCCATCTAGCTGTCCCCACTTAATAACTTTTTGATGCTAAGCAAGTCACTTAACTTTTCTGTACCTCAGTATACTCCTTCATAATGTGGGAATAGTAATAACATCTTTTTCCTAGAGTGGTTGTGAGGATCAAATGAGATAACATACATAAAGTACTTTACAAACCTTAAAATGTTACATAAATGTCATTATTATCATCATCATCATTACCTTCAATTCAGTCAAGAACCATTTATTAATCTACTTTGTTTAAGGCAATTGACAGACACAAAATTTCTGTTCAGCTATAGCATGAGCCTGCATCTTTTATGTTATTATGTTGGTGTTTGTTTATTTTTATTTGTTTTGTTAAATATTTTCCAATTACATGTTAAAAAATTAACATTTTTTTTTAATTTGAGCTCCAAATTCTTTCCAACCTTCCCTCCTCTCCCCTTCTCCTTTGAAAAGGCAAGTAATAGGCTATCGATTATACATGTGGAATTATGCAAAACATTTCTATATTAGCAATGTATGTTGGATTTTGTCTACATGTGACATCTCACCTTTTCTGAAAGTCTATCCAAAGAAATCTACTATCCCATGTTTTCTCTTGTATGTATTGAAGTGGAGGGAGACAATAGTAGCTTTTAAAAATAGGCAGGAAGTAAGAACAGCTAGTCTAAAATTAAATGTCATCCTTTTAGAAAAACAAACAAACCTGTTGTTTTCTATACCTTACATCATGTTTTCTACTAAGTTATCAACTGTTACTCTCTTCTATGTAAATGTACCTGCAGACTAGTATGCAATGGATACAGCAAATCTAATTTGGCCCTTGTGCATTTCTTCTGGTCTAGAAAAATATGGGCTGGGGTTGGGGGGGGCTGATAATGGTTTTTCGGAAATTACGTGAGAATGATAAACCCTTTTCTTACTATTTACCTGTGTTCAGAAAATTTATTCTGTCCTTTCCCCATCAGCTGCCAAAGCAGTGTATTTCTTTGACGTGTCTTGCTTTTGTCTAATGTCTTTATTTTGTGTTTGAATAAATTGTTATAAAGTCATTTTTAATGTTTTCTTTGTGGTAAGGATAGGGTCATCTTAAAATAATATACTATAATATTATATATATTATATTGTATATTATATAATTTTATATTATATATAATAACTCAATGGATAGTTAAACATTTCACTTATGAAGTTTTCTGCATATTCTCTGGTATGCAGCTTCATTTTTAGTTAATATTAGATAGATAATAGTATTTTTTAAAAAGCAAATGTTTATAAAAAGATCACTGCCTTACGTTTAATTGGGTTATTTTATAATGCATGGTTTCTATCTAGGAGATTCTACACACACACACACACACGATTTATATATATATATATCTATATATATAGATATATATCTGTGTGTATACATGTATATGTATTTGCGTATATGTACATACATATATACACACACATATATTTCATCTAGTTTGCTGTTTTTTCAGTGATCTGAATTTTTTTCTTTGAAACAGTTCACTGGTCAGCATCTTACCATTTTTCTTTAGGTATGTCAGAAGGGATAAATTTGCTCAAGAATAATTTCTTTTCCCCCTACTATCAACCTCAATGTCCTAATAGTTCCCTAGTGTCCCCTTTGGCATTCTTTTCCTACATGGAATACTAGCCATCATCTCTGCATAAAGCAGGGCAGCCTGTGGTTAATTTAGCCACTATTGCTGGTTTCTTCTTTATCTCAAGGAGGAACAGGGTAAATTTTGTGAATATTTGACTAACCTTTGATTATTAATATAAAGAAGGTGTTAAATGAAAACATCTGTGCCATAACCTAATCCTTAATCTGCACGTAAGGAAAATATACTTCTATCTGTCGCCAACTACTTTAATATTCATTTACTGCCTTTTAAAAAAATATTTAATTTTTATTTTCACTTCCAAATTTGCTATTGCTGTTCTCTTTTGCCATATGTTTGTATACCCTTTATTATAAATCTCTGTCGTTTTAATGTAGCGTCCCAAAAGTCTTAGTGCAGTTTTAAGCTGTAAAGTTTACCGCTAGTTTAAGATACTAAGGCTTAAGCCTGCACTAAGACTTTGAGACAACCTATATATCAGAAGTAATTAGGTGCTTAAGTGCTTTTTTTTTTTTGGTTATTGTAAGCTATGAATGTTTTATGACCTAAAAAATAAAGACAATGTGGCATAGAGAATATATTGCCACACTTGTAGTCTGGGATATGTTGGGTCAGTTGCTGCTTCTGACACTAGGTATAGAACCCTGGGCAAGTTGCTTAACTGCTATATGTTTCAGGTCCCTTGCTAGGATTTACCTAAGTCAGAGACCACTGGGATCTTTACCCAGGTTCCAAAATGGTTCCTTCAGTGCTAGTCTGACCACAGTACTATCCTACCCAGTAAACTCCACTTGCTCCTAGCTCAATCAGTAAACATTTGTTAAGCACATACTATGTGTCAGGCACTATGCTAATTACTGGGCATACAAAAAGAAGCAAAAGATAGTCCTTGCCTTCACAGAGCTTACAGTATATTATTTAGAGCCCTTTACAACATGGCCTCAAACAACCTTCTCTTATTGTTCTGATCCTGCTATCTGGCCAGACTGCCTTTTTGCTGTTCTTCATGCATTTACATTAATTCTCTGGGGCTTTGTACTTGCTGTCCCCCATGCCTGGAAATCATTCTTAGGTCCCACCCCTTACCTTTTAGAATACATTATTTTCTTCAGAACTTTGATCAAGCATCATCACCTTCTTTATGAAGTTTTTCTTGTTTCCCTACTCTGCTAGTGCCTTCTCTCTCAAATAATTTATTTTGTATATATTTATGGCCTCGAAGTTCTTTGAGGACAGAGACTACCTTTGTTTTTGTGGGTTTTGCTCTCTGTGGCCAGTATACTGTCTGGCATGTAATAGGAACTTAATAACTGATTAACTTGTAAAGAGGAGGGAATTTCTACACCAGGAGTTCCTTAACTTGATGAAGTCACAGATGCTTGAGGTACTTCACATAGGAAATTAAGCAATTAACAAAATCTCTTATTGATAAATTTCAGTCCCTATGTAGGATCCTGCCCTTTTGAAGCTATATTGACCATATCTGGAAATGGTCAGGTTGCAGATTGTTCCTTCCTAAAGTCAGAATTAAGAATTATTGAGACAGGGGCCTTTGAATGATTTTAGTTTTGCAAGTGTTGGCCTCTCCAACTTGAACTAGTAGGTGGAACAAAACAGTAACTACATGAAAAGATGCCGGTGGAGGCTGGTGTGGTGCACAGCCTTATAATCTCTGCTACTTGGAAGACTGAGGTTGATGGATCTCTTGAGCTCAGGAGTTCTGATCAGCACTGTGCTAAGATGATCCCTGTGTCTGCACTAAATCTTGCATTAATAAGCCAATCCCCCTGAGTGAGAGGGGCTTAGCTACCATGTCCCCTGGGTGAAGCATCCCAGGACAGAAGCAGGGGAGGTCAGAGTTGTATAATCAAGCCCATGAGTAGCCTTTACATTCCCAGCCAGGGCCAGATAGGGAGAGGCCCAGTCTTTTTTTGTTTTTTAAAGGTAGCCAAACTGGCTGCATAATATTTGGGCACAGCCAATCTGGCCTAACTTCAGATTGGGATCAGTGCTAGACCTCTGATTTCATTGGTAATAAGAACTCTGGGTTGAGGAAATTCCCTTTACTAATGTAAGTTGACACCTTCTCTGCAATTTATATTCTTTGAGTTGCTTAGATCACTGAGAGATTAAGTCATTTGCCCAGGGTCAGTCATTATGTGTTAAAGGTGGAACTTAAGCCCGGGTTTTCCTAGCATCAAGGCCAGTGCTCCATCTACTACCCAGGGTTGTCACTTAAGTTTTACATATCAGTGTATAATCTACTTCAGTTTTTGCTTACTTATTTTGCAGTTATACGACATGTAGTAAGACTTGGCCTTGCATCTAGTCTGCTCTTTATGTAAAATTACTTTATTACCAGTGCACTTGTCCTAATGAGTCTCATGAGATGTTCATTTCTTTTAGAATGCCCAATTCCCCCAGGGAGACAATTAAAAAAACCAACCCCAAAAGAATAGTAGAATGACTATAGTAAAACATTTTCTGTTATGACTACCAATAGTTTTTCTTAATGTTATAGTCTATACATATTAGTGCTCTGGCAAGTCTCTCTTCTCAGCTCTATGCCATTATCTTATAAATATCTCCACTCTGACTTTACAATGCTGTTTATAGAATTTAATAAGGCAAATGTAATAATGCAGCCTGTGTTTTAATGCACAATCTCAATTGAGTTGACCACAAGATAAATAGAAACAGAAACGATAACTTGTTCCTACATATTCTTTTTAATAAGCATGTTATTTAGTTGATCAGCTTCCTGCAATAATGCCTTCTATCCCAGTCTCCCAGACAAATTGGCTAATGCTTTCTCACGCTTTTACTCTGGGAGTATTGGTTCCCTGAAGATATTTCTGTATTAAACTTCTAGAAAATCCTAACTTCTATATTAGGTTAAATAGAGAAATATGACTGTAGAGGAATTAAGAACGGTAAAGGCATTATCACGTTCATGTTGCATTATTTCAGAGTGGAACTTTTTTGCTTGCTGTTTACAAGGTCATGAGTAAGAAGCAAGACCTTTGACATAACCAACATACAGTTTTGCATTTAATTTCTGGCATGTGCCTTTTTTTAAAAAAAGAAACATGGTTTAATATAAAACACCACTGATGAGTCAAATGTACATTCATTTTTTGATACACTCATATGCTTAAGCCCACAAAAGAAAACTGGTGTGTGTGTGTGTGTGTGTTTTTAAGTTCATTCCTCGATTGGAAGTAAAATCACTTGTCATGCCAGCTAGCAGTTGCAAAATGCAAACCTTCATTCTGTAGCTGCCTATTTCTCATTTGGTTCTGACATATTAAAAAGCATATAATTAATGGTTGACATTAGTAATTAACATTAACTTTATGGTGCTTAATATGCCATCATTCATCCATCAAATAACCGAGGTGCATTAATGTCTTGGCATAAAGGTTTTAATTATATAAAACGGTCCTTCAGTTTTCATATGGAATGTTTGAAAGAAACCCAAAATGTATTAACAAAAAAAAAAAGGAAAAAGATTTCTATAAGCATTTGTTGAGAGTGAGTGGTTATTTTTATTTCTTCTTAGGAGTGTGTACCAGCAGTCATGCAGGGAACTTCTAGGAGAGAAAGCAGGCCTGAATGTGCCAGCCTCATCAGTGGCTAAAGAGCACCACCTGGCTGCAATTGCCCGTGCACTCTGGAGAAATTTCTTTCCATTCCTGAAGAGCCAGAGAATGTCACAGGCGGTGCCTATCCCTCAGCTTGCTGATACAGCTGCAGGTCAGCATTCATCCTTTATTTACTGTTGGTTATTTACTTTCTGCCTTACAGACTGCTGTTGTTTTGTCAGTATCATCTTGCCTCCACTAAATTTCTTACTACTGTAGCCATTTGAATGTTAAAACATTTTGACAACCACAAAAACGAAGCTGCCTATTTTAATAGGATCCTTTTATTTTTTATCCAGCTATGATTTATTAGAGACAAGGCTTGTTTTTGCCTGAAATGAAAGAGGTGTTATTAGTAGTATTGATAAAACTACTACTGATGGCAACAATTGACATTTATATAGGGTTTTAAGGTTTATAAAAGCACCTTTCTCACAACAAGCCCAAACTTCTCTTCTTCACCTGAAGAAGATTCATATTAAAAGAACTGTTTGATTGGTATCTCATGTTTTCAGAAAGCATCATTGCTGTGAAAGCAAATGATTTTTACAGTTGAATTGCTTAAATCTAAACCCAATCTTAAGCAGATTATTTTGTATGAATAACTGTTCTGTATGGAACATATAGCAGTGGAAATAACATTGGTTCTCAGTCAAACTGAGTATATCAGTTTGACTACTTATGTGACCTTGGGCAAGTCACTTAACCTCTATGGGCCTCAGTTTCTGGATTTGTAAAATGAGAAGGTAGGAGTAGATGATCCTGAAGTTACTTTCTGCTCTAAATTCATGATCCTATTCATGTGTCATCTGAGATACTTAACAAGAATACCAATCAAACTTTAAGAAGGTGAGAAGGCAGTAGTGGTGGTGGTGGTGGTGGTGGTGGTGGTGGTGGTAGCAGCAGCAGCAGCAGCAGCAACAGTAGTATTAATAGTAGTAGTGGTAGTGATGGTAGTTTTAGTACGTGATGAATAAAAATGTTGGCATGATAATCCCATATTATAATTGTTATGATTTTATAATGTAAAATTTTGATTTTTAAAAGCATAAGCACTCAACAAATAAAAGCAAATAAATTATGGAGTATATTCTCAAAGAAAGCATAAAATTTAAGCTACTTACATTTTAACTAGAACAATGATAAAGATATAAATTTTTAAAACTACTAATTTATTTATTTTGTTTTTCTAAAGCCTTTAAAAATAAATATTATTTTATTTTTAATTCAATTCAATTTTATTTTCATTTAAACATTTAGGTTGAGGGTTTCAGCTTCTTTTTGGTTAGTCAGAGTTTTAAATATTGTGGAAATGAAGCATATTTTGGAATATAGTGGCTAAAATTTCTTTTTACCTTAATGTGACTAAGCAAAGATGAATTAAAAGCTCCTTAGACGGAAGAATAGAAAATTTGAGTTTCTGAGCTATTGTGTCATTTCCCTAATTATATCTTTAGAATAGATTTTAATAAGGTAATGGCATCATGCTATGGAGGCACTTATAAAAATCACTTAGTCCAGTTTGGACTATATAAAAGTCACTTAGTCCAATAGAACTATTTACAAACCATCTATTGACAGTCTCTTTGAGTCTTTTCCTGTTAGTTAAAGATCTGTGCCCTCATTTCTTACTGTTCAGGTCCTTTACACGCATTCTTCAGTTTTTGCATTGTACCAGTCTGTGCAAAAATACAGTCTAGGTTCTAGGGAATTGGGATACTGATCAATCCATCAATCAATCCATCAATCAATCCATGATGTCCCTACTATGTTCTAGTTACTATGCAAAGTGATGGAGATGTAAGTACAAGATTTAGTGGAGAATTGGAGAAAAAGAATACTTAAAAGCATTTAAAGGGGGACATACCATTAAATGCAAATTGATATAGTGCAAACTAAGCACTGGGGGAAAAGAGTGAAGGGGTGCTTCATTGGAGCCAGTTACAGAATAGTAATTCCTGAAGGAGATAAGTTTGAAGTTGTTGTTTTGTTTTTTTCAAACAAGTATAATACAGTGTTCCAAACAGTTTTAGGAGAGCAAGTGTTAAGAGTAAAGAGAAATGACATTTGTGAAAGAGGGAGGTTCATTGTAAAAGGTTGGCTGAGTAATTCAAATTTGAGGGAACCTCTGTCAGTTCCTGAGTGAACTGATAAACACTATGTTTGTATGGTTTATTTTCTACACATAATGGAAAAGATGTGACACTGCAGCAATCAACCAAAATAAGACAGTCAGCCATTGGATTAGAGCCACTGGAGAGGATAACGGTGTTTTCTCCCATTGTGCTGTATATTTTAAAAAACTATTAAAATTGTATTTACTTATTATATTACTATCAGTGGTAACTTTTAATAAGGGAGGAAATGAACATTAGAATTTTTTCCCCCACTTTAATAGCACCAAGAGTTTCTCTTTCTTTTAAATCTAGGTTTTACTTGTCTGGCTTTGGACATGTCCAGAATGGCTCCCTCAGACCTTCAGCCTCAGCCAGTAATATCGATGATGCAGTTATTTGGCTGGGATGAAATGATTTGGCCCCACCTTGTATCTAGATATTTAAGTCATCTTATACAAAACAAGTAAGTACTTTTTGATTCTTATTCCTCTCATATGCTATCATTGAATTCCATAGTAAATGAATTGGGATGGGGGGGGAAATTATTGATACCTTTTGTTTTTCCATCACCTTCATTTCCATATATATATTCCATTCCCATCCCCTACTCAAAGAGATATCTCCTATAACAAAGGAAAAGGAAGGGTAATCAAGTAAATCTGGTTCAGTACAAATAACCAAGTCTAACTGTAAATTCATGCATCCATAGGGCTGGCCCCTGCCCCCACATAAAAGGGAAAGAGATGCATTTCCTAAGGTTTTCTTTTGGGCCAAACTTGCTCCTGAATATGCACCATTTTGGGGGTGGTTCTTTCCATCTACATTGCTAAATTGTTGTAGTCCTTGTGTGTGTTCCCTTACTTGTTCTGCAAACTTCACTCATGTAAGTTTCCTCCACTTTCTCTGTGTTTTTTCACGTTCATAATTTCTCATAGCACAGTGTTAGTCCATTATGTTTATATGTTTTAATTTAGTTAGCCATTCCCAGTCACTGAACATCTACTTTTTAACCCCACGTCTTTGCTATTACCCGATTAAAAAAAAAAAAAGATTTTGCTGAGTATTGAGGCTTTCTTTCTATCTTTGTCCTTCTTGAGTTATATACCTAGCCATATGGCTCAGAGAATATGCATATTTGAATCATTTTCTTAGCATAATTCCAAACTGCTTTCTAGAATGGTTGTATCAATTTGCAGCTCCACTAACATAAAATATGAATTTAAAAAGAATATCTTTCTTTCTGGTAGATGTGGAGTTGGAAAGGACCTCAGAAGACATCTATCAGCTTCCTAATTTTTCAGGTGAAGAAACTGAGGTCAGAGAGATGAAATAATCTGCTTGATGGTTACACAGATATTAGGCAGCAAAGTCAGGATTTGAACCCAGCACCACTGATTCCAAAACTAGTTTGTTTCCCCCTAACCATGCTGCCTTCTGAAACGGACTTTTTTCTGGCATTTTGTTCCTAGTCACATTATCACTACAGCATTAATACCTGGAGGAAAAATAGGAATATATTTTATAGCATGGTTTTAAAGGTTTCTAAAAATTACTTTTAGAATTTTCTTGAGGCTGTTTTGTTCTTAGTTCAGATTCAGCAGAGTGGGTTTGCTACCCATTAAAAAAAAAAAAAGGACTTTTCCACACCGAGTTATTACACATATTTCACATATTACATAGCTGATTTATGAACGAATATGAAACCCAAAGGAACTTAATACTAGGATTTTGTGCTTTCCAATTTGGTACCCCAGCATGGAACTAAAATTTAAGGACTGGAAATAATCTCATACTAATTTACTGGGTGACACAGGTAATTTACTTCTCTGTTTTGAGTCTCAATTTGTTCTGGCCATAAAATAAGGAAGTTATTTTATTTGTCCTCTAAGGTCCATTCCACACTAAAATTCTGTAACTAATTTTGTCTAACAAATTTTAGGCTGTGGGGGGTGGAAGGGGTGGGGATGAGCAGGTTCTCCAGATCTGTCATTTCATTTACCTAGGGAGCTCCTGATGAAGAAAGAAAACTCCCCCAATGCAAATCAGCCATGGTTCTACAACTTAAGTCTTAGAGAGTTGCCTTTAGCATTGAAAGGTCAAGTCAATTAATGAGCATTTATTAAGCACTTCCTCTGCTAATTGATAGTCCATGGTCACACAGCCTGTTAGAGGTAGGATTTGAACCCAGGCCTTTCTGACTCTAAGCCTGGCTCTCCAGCCACTTCATCACAAGCTTCTTAGTAAGGCCATGTGGTAAGGACAATATTGATTCCAATTCAGATTTCTGTTTGCTTCATCTACATGTTAACTCTAATTTTTAGCAGAATTGTACTTTTTATTATTATTCAGAAAGAGCATTTCCTCCATATTTTCCATAAAAGTATAAATAAGACTTTTTACTAAAATTATTAGAAGAATCACAATTATGAAAAAAAAAACTGGTTTGTGTGCACAAAATTCTTGTTTATAATTTTAAGAGTCTTAAAAGTCAACTTAGAGAATCATGTCTAGAACTCTGTGGATCTGCATAAAGAAAACTAATGATTATAATTCAGTTTTATATACCATGAAAGGAATTAGCACTTTGCTTTGTAGTTCTCTAATGCATTGATCATGTAATGTAATGTACTTTAATTAACTTTGTGTTTTCTCTCTGTATGAATCTATAAAAGTCATGAAGGCGTGTACTTTGTCTTAGCTAAACTTTGTGTCTCCCCCTAATACCTAGCACTGTTATACTTTCTTTTTTTCTTTTTTTTTGGGGGGGGTGCGGTAAACCACCTTTTCAAAATAGAGAAGTTGTTGACTGGTGTTTCCACTATAAAGCTGTTCCACAAATCAAAAACGGTAAAACAATGATACACATTTATAGGGATCAGGGACCAGAATGCAGACACCTCATTTAATAAGGGGCTTTGTGTTATACTTTCTTTAGGAGGTTTGTACCAAATGTTCCATGATGGCTGGGTGAAGATAATGTGCTTTCTGTTTGTCTAACATTTGTGGCATTGGATATTTTAACTTTAATTTACCTGTTTGTAGGCCAGCAACTCATGACCTTGCTCTCTCCATCTAATTCTCTTTTCTCTGCTTCCCTTATTGTGAGTTCAGGGAGTTGAGCCCAAACCAGAACTGAAGAACTAAACAACCCAAGACTCCCTCTACTCTCCCTTCTTTATGGTTGTCCATTGATACCTGCACTAAGTGGCACTATCTCATCCTTTGAGCATTGGGATTTTTTTGGTTTGTTTTGGGGTAATTGTGAAAGTGAAACATGAATTTCCTGAATAAGGAAGAGGAAGAACAAAGCATAAACTTCTCCAATATCAGGTTAATATTGGGTACCTCAGTAAAATTACTAAATGCCATGATGACCTAGACTTAGTACATATCAGATCCAGCTCCAAAGGACCCATTCACCCCAAGAAAAATTTCAATAAAACAATCTGTTCTTTGGAAGTTTAGTATTGTAATGATTTACAAACAGGGTTGGACTTTCTCCAAAAACAGGTCAAGCAGATCATTGTTTATCAATCAATGGATGAATGTTCTAGGTATAACAATTTATCATTCTTCCATTAATATGGCTGCCCTTCCTCCCCCCATTTACCCATAGGATACAGGCTAGCTTACTGTGCATTTGAACTCTGGAATAATTTGATATTCTTTGTGACTTAATTTTATCGGAATAAATTGTATGACAAAAAGAAATTTTATAAATATTTAATGATGCTGACTTTTCACATTAATATGTCTGTTTCTTACACCCTCTTTACTTTTCTACCCACTTCTAATAAGAGCCTCATTCCTTTCTTTAATCATATGATAGAATAAATTCTGGATTGGGAGTCAAGAGCTCTATGTTCAAGTTTCAGTGCCTGTTATTACAAAGTTTTATTGTGCATATGCATATCTTTGGGAAAATTCATCTCTTGTCTTTATTTTCCTTACTTGTTAAAGGAAGAGGTTGAGCATTTAATCATAGATTACCTATAAGACCCCTGACTCTCACATTCTATGATTATAATCTCATAGATCTTCCATCCTCATAATTTTCTTATTACAGTGCATTCAATTTTATAAACCCCTGCCTTCATTTGTAATTCCATTTCCTCCTCACCTTTCTCTTAGTATAAACTCTGTACACAAATGGATTGAGAGGGAGAAAGAACTTTTATGCAATAGGAGACTTTTTGTATTTGGATAGAATGTCATTTTATAGATGTCTATGAATGTGCAGTCTCTAAATGTTGTTTTGTGATATTTTGTTAATATACCTCACACACAGTAAGTGCTTAATAAGAGCTAATTGAATTGGAGCACAAACCCCATGAGTACAATGTAAATATATGTTGCCTTATTAATACATGAGTTTAATAACTGCGTTTGTATGTATATATATAATTTTTTAAAATTACAACCTTTTTCATCAGGACTCTCTCTGAGACACTTTTCCATTCAGGCTGTACATCATTCCAAGCCTTAACTGTACGATCATGGATCCGCTGTGTTTTGCAAATGCACATGAAAGACCTCTCTGAACCCAATGGCACTTTGGTTGATGTAGATGATGAACAAACTGTTGGTAAGTGTTCTGGGGGCCACTTACGATTCTGTATTATTGGCTATGTTTAAGATTCTCAGTTAATTGCATCAACTAATTTAAAAGATATAGAGATTGATTTGTAATTTGGTATGAATATAAACAGAATTATATTCCCCTCTGCTGCCTGTTCTTTTCTTGATGTTTTGCCTGCACCATACATGACAAATTTCTCTCATACAAAGATAAAAGAGCTTGTTTCCTTGGAAGCAAAGAACAAAAACTTGCTCCTGAGGAGACAAGCTTTTTTTTTTTCTCCCTGAAGAAACTGATCAGAAAAAAAGTGAAAATCTGAAGTAAATAACTAGACATCACACTGTGAACTCCCTAAAAAGAAAAATACCCAATTATGAATAATTCTTTCCCATTTTATATTAGATATTTTGCCTTTCTTCTACTTCTCCATTATTCACTGAGTGATACTTGTACTGTTTTTTATCTCTTACATACAGTCTAGTTGTCTATAGGACATATCTTCTCCTGAAGCTATTGTTTATGCCCATTTTGTAAATTGCAGGAAGGCCAGACTGAAAAAATTCTCCAAATTTACTTTGATAACTTATTACACTAGTTGGCTTTACATGAATAAATTTTTGTGCTAGAATGTTTCACAAGTACATGACTTCTTTGAATAAAGCCTTTGCTTAGTGAAAGAAACTTAATTCAGAGTCTTTGAATTTTGTGGAAATTTGAATTTAAGAAGAAAGACAGCTTCATGAATGAAGTATAGTACATTTCCTGCTATATTGTCTTTTTAAACAGAAAAAGAGTACATGGAACAGTTGGCTGAACTGACAAGGTTGCTATTTCAGCTTCCAGAAGTAAAGAATATTCTCTCAAAGGCTCAAGTTGAACATTTAACCATCACCCAAGACCCTCCAAAAGCACTTGTCCTATTCCTTGAGGTATTGTACATTTATCAGCATAATTATATATCTCAGTTAAAGTGATATGCAAGAAAACATGATATATTCTTGAAAAGTTGCCTGTGAAGTGAATTTTTTTAAATCTTGTCATGTGTTTTCCATTGTTTTCTATTGCGGTGTTGAAGCTAAGCTCCTAGAACAAAAATTTGGACTAAAGACATAAAACAATTCCATTCAAGAAGGCAGTGAACCCTTAAAAATAACATTAAATAGAAAATAGTAAAGCACTGAAGTGATAAATCAACACCTTAGCTTACCCTCCGAATCCATGTGGTGGGACTGTCTTGTGTATTAAACTCAGTTTAAAATAAGACTTTTTAACATGCTAGAGACTAAATTCATTTGCACAATTCCCAAGGCAGTTCCAGCTTATAAGTTGGTACAATATGTTAATTATGGGGTTTTAGGATACTTAAAGTAAGCTACAACTTACAAATACTGCTGTAACACAACATATTGTGTCAGAAATTAATTTGCTGAGAAAAGGAAATTATGACTGGCCTTGAGAATTCAGTCTGTGGCTTTATCTCTTTTCCAAGATAAACATTTTCTTTCAAAAACCTCTTGTTTTAAACCATTAATTCTCTACTTAGGTGCTATATGCATGCATAACAGCTTTTCATGCAAAGTAACCTTCTTCAGCCATGTGTGGTCATTTGTAGATGGCATACCTAATGGTTTTACAGCTAGCATTAAGCTAGGAAGTATAATTGACCTGTGACAGGCAAGATGCAAAAAAAGATCTCAGTAGGATAGAAAGTTACACTGAGTCTAGGTTTAAAAGTTTGTAAATAAATTTCAAGTTCAGAATGGAGGAGGTATGGCAAGATAATTGTTGGTCTGAAAGAGACCTTGGGGTTTTAATGAACAGGAAGAGTCAACACTGACATGAAAGCAAAAAAAAAATGCTAATACTAATCTAGGTTTCATTAAAAGATACAGAGAATACAGAATTAAATGGTGATAGTATTGATGCAATTTGACTATACTATAGCAGATTGCATCTGAAGTATTATGCTCAGTTTGGGGTCCTGCATTTAGAAATATATATAATTTTTTTCTTTTTTCTTTTTCTTTCTTTTTTTTTTTTTGTGGGGCAATAAGGGTTAAGTGACTTGCTTAGGATCACACAGCTAGTAAGTGTCAAGTGTCTGAGGCCAGATTTGAACTCAGGTCTTCCTGAATCCAGGGTCGGTGCTTTATCCACTGTACCACCTAGCTGCCCCCTATGGGGTCCTGCATTTAGTGAGAACACTGAAAAGGCAACCAGAATAGAGCAACCAGGATGTGAAGGCTTGAGATCTTGCCATATAAAGATTGCTTAAAGAGCAGGGAATGATTAATTTGGAGAAGTGGGACCAGATAGCTTTAAGTGTTTGAAGAACAATCATTTGGAAGAAGAATTAACTTGTTTAGCCTGGTCCTTGAGGGGAAAAGTATAATAAGGTTTAAAAATTTCACAGAGGTAGATTATGGCTTAAAATAAGGGAATATTTCCTAATTATCAGAGCCATCCAAAAGTGAAATAAATTGCCATGGAAGAGGTAGTGAGGTCCCATTGATGAGAGGTCTTTAAGAAAAAGCTGATTGACACTTGTTAGGTGTATGGTAGAAGTAAAAACTATAGGTGATTATATTGTGGGGAGTTTGGGCTGTCTGCTTAACTGTTTCACAAACTTCTTGGATGCACAGATCATAAAGCCTGCCTTTGCCCCCTCTTGCCTAGTTTCTCATTGCAATTATTTATTAAGGAAATTATTTTTGACCTGTTGTTTAAAAACCATTTTGATTGTAAGAATTGAATCTTTTTGATCCTCCTTTTGATTTGTATTCAAATTTCAGTAAATTTTTAATAGTGAGTTAGAGCTACAGGTTTAAGTAAATGGAGACGGAGTTGAGCAGTACTTTTTGAATGTTAACTAAAAGCTTGGAAAAATCAATCATATTTGTTTCTTCTTTATTTTGCAGGCCATTGGTATAACATATGGTAGCTTACAAACACTTCCTGAGAAGTCTGCCATGGTCACAAAAGCATTAGAATACCTTGGTGAGGTATTGAAATATGTTAAACCTTATTTGGGGAAACAAAGTTCCAATGCAGGTCTACAGCTGACTTACAAAATAATGGGTATGTATTGACCAAGGGTTCTTAACATTGTCTTGGTCATAACTCAAAATTTTGGTTTTGTAGGATGGCCCCTTAATATAGTATCAAAGAATGAAGGAATGAATACGCTGGTCAACTCTCAATTATCAGTGCTGACATTAGAGCAGTAGCAAAAATAATCCCTAAACAGTGTTACTGCAGGTGGTCTGTGAATCTATAGGTACTCCGGCTAGCCATAACTATTATGCACCTTCTTGTCCTCTGTAACCCCTGTTCATGTCTTCCTATACCTGCTAATGCTACCTCCTCAAAAAGAAAAATTACTTTGTATTTGTTATACATATACTTATTTATGTACATGTTTTGTTCTGATAAGTCCCGTGAAGGCAAAGCCTATTTCATTTGTTATCTCTGTATCTTTTGTTCCTGTTATATAATACCTACTTAATTAATAGTTGTGCATTAATTGATAAAGATTCCACCAAATACCTGGGAGAACTTTGATACTTTGATATTATATGGGGACTAGTGAAGAAATTGGCAAAAAGGAGGCAGATCACATGCTTCATCACTGGTCCTTTAGAATCGTGGTTGGACAATGTATTGATCAGAATTCTTAGATCTTTCATAGTCTTTAATTCCTACAATGACGTTATTACATAAATTGTTTTGCTACATTAGTTCATACAAGTCTTTGCAGTTGTGTCTGAAAACATCCTTTTCATCACTATTAAAGTACAATAATATTCAGTTATTAAAATACAATAATATATTCCTATGTCATACTATGTCTAGCCATTCCTTAATTGATGTGCAAAAGGATTTGGGGGTGAGGGAGGGAGTGGGGCTTTGGGAACAGGATCCTAGGCTATCTCCATCCCAGTTTGTCTATTTAATATTTAAACTCTGTTATAAATCATATACTCAGACAATAACTTTTTACCATATTCTTGGTTGATTGTTTTGAATATAAATTTGTTTTAAAATGTAAATGCCCCCCCCCCCAAAAAAAAAACCAGTGTGATGAGAGGTAGGTAGCTTCTTACAGTAAAACAAAAAATGCTATATTTGGAGCCAAAGTACCTGGGTTCACATCCACTCTTGGCACTTAACTTCTTGTCTGACTTTGAGCAAATCTTCTCTCCATACCATCCCACCACCCCCATGTCAGTTCATCTGTAAACGATTGACAAGTAAAGGCCCTTTCAAATCCAAATTACTTTTCTTTCCGTGTTCCTTATGAAGGGGATTGAGAGTGAATTTACTAGAACAGCAGGAATACTTATGCATCAAATTTTGCCATATACAGTTCTGTATTTTTTCCTTTCAAAAATAAATCTTACATTTATCAGCGTTATTATTCCAGAATTCAGCCATCTTTGGAAAGAAAGTAGGTGAATTGACTATTTTTGTTCACCAAAGCCATATTACTTGACCAGAAACAGGCTGGATATAGAAATTGAGAGGGATCATGTCATGAGACAGCATTTTCAAGTTTTCTACAGACTATCAATTCTTTTCATATATGTATATGTATATATATATAATTTTTTTTATATTTTTTTTTTAGCACTTGTGGTTTGGGGGGGAGGGTGTTGTTTTTTTGTTTGTTTGTTTTGCAGGGCAGTGAGAATGAAGTGACTTGCCCAGAGTCACACAGCTAATAAGTGTCAAGTGTCTGAGGTCAGATTTCAACTCAAGTCCTCCTGAATCCAGGGTCAGTGTTTTATCCACTGCGCCACCTAGCTGTTCCCCTTTTTGGTTCTTTATATTCTCATGCCTAATATAGTGGTGCATTGTTGGTACTTTATCAGTATTTGCTGGTTGTGATGTAAATGTGAATAAACCTTATTTCTATATCTGGAAATTTAATCTTTGTTATTAAGAGATGAAGAGAAATGTGAGTACCTATGTTCTCACTCATGTATCAACAAAATGATGCAGAAAGTGGTGGCAACACAAGTATCTTTATTGAGTGAATGACAGACGTTTTAGGAACTATTAATTGATTAATTATTGGGGACTGGAAGATATTTCTGTTTGGTTCTATAAAATTATTATTAGAAATTAGCACAATTGACTGTTATGCTCTTTTTTTCTCTAGTTATTAGATTATGTTATAAGTTGAATGTGTGATCCTAGAGTATGTGTGTTCTTATAGGCCTTTTATTATTACAAAGTATACATTGGTATCATCAGGAATTGTCAAAATAGGGGGCAGCTAGGTGACACAGTGTTTAAAGCACTGGCCCTGGATTCAGGAGGACCTGAAGTCAGGAATTGTCAAAATAAATATTCACTAGAGATATGAAGAGCCAGACATTTTTGAGAGGAAGAATTTTTTTCTTAAGACTTCTTCAGGAAATGGTAAAGTTTTGGCTTAGGATTTTTTCTAGCAATATGATGAATAAAAGTTTTTCATGCCTTGCTACCTGGCCTTTTACTTTCCAAAGATGGTTTCTAAAAACTATGCAATAGGAAGATTTCAGTGAAATGTCTCTGTGAGGAAGCAGCATATCAGAATTCCCAGGGGCCAGGGCAAAATGCATTTCTGCCTACAGGGGGCATTGTCATTTTCATAAGAAAAGGAATATCCTTATTTTCTTCATAATAACTGGTGCTTATTTATTTTTTTGATATTTTATATCACTTAGTAGCATCACTTCTCAGTGACTCCCTGAAGCCCATAGAAACTTCTCTTGTAACAAAGTTAAGCAAAACAAGCCAACCCACTGCCAATATCCCACAAGAAATACCTAATTCCACACCCTTAGTTCATCTTTTGTGGCAGCTAGGTGATGCAGTGGAGTCAGAGAGACCTGATTTTAAATCTAGCCTCAAATTCTTATTAACTGTATGAACTACTACTGCCACTGCCACTGCCACTGCCATTGCCACTGCCACTGCTTGTGTCAGGAAGAATAAGGTATGTTCACCTAGTTTCCTCTCAAGTTAGGATCCGTGTTCTGATCTGACTAGTTTTCAAAAGCCTGGCAGTGGTAGATACTAGCCCAGAATTCTCATCCATATTTATTATATTTTACTACATTATGTTTTACATTTACATGTTACTTACTCAAAAGATCTAGGCTAGGAAGGCATAAAGACAAGCTTAAAGGTTTTGAAGCTGGAAGTCATTTCCTCCTAGCCCATTAATCTCTGGAGATCTACAAAGGATCTAGAAGAAAATATCCTTGTATATTAACAGTGGAAGTTTTATATTTATCTGCATTTATGGATTTATGAACTCACATAGGTGGGTCCTACCTTCAGTGATATAATTCATAACTTGTCAGTTCCTGCCTATCCTTTAGACTCTACAAATCAGGGCTTGACTTATTGTTTTGCTTAGGATCTCATCTTAAGAACGTGATGGAGAAATGGTTAATAATATAGATTAGACTTAAAAGTGTGCTTTTTTGTCCTTTTTTTTGCCCTGGAAAGCCAGTTGTTAAACATTTAACAGAACATATCATATGATCTTTTTAATTAAATTGTATTTTGTTTTCAAAATATAAGCTCCTTAGCCTATAATTTAAAAATCCTCAATAATGGGGCAGCTAGATGGTGCAGTGGATAGAGCACCGGCCCTGGAGTCAGGAGGACCTGAGTTCAAATCCGGCCTTAGACACTTAACACTTAGTGGCTGTGTGACCCTGGGCAAGTCACTTAACCCCAATTGCCTCTCACACACACACACACACAAATTCAAAAAAAAAAATCCTCAATAATCTAGCTCTTAAGTTAGTTGTTAGACTTTTTTCTTACTCTCCTCCATACAACCAAAATGTAAAACTCCAGTTTTATAGCTGGAGTTGTTTAACTCCAATTTTGAGTTTGAAACTGGCCTACCAGCTATTGGACTCACAATTCTGTCTGCTACTTTCATGATTTGGTACTGGCTATTCACCATATCCCTGGAAGCAAAGTCTTTCTGAGTTTCACTTCCTAGAATCTTTAACTTTCTTCAAAATTTAGTTCAGGGGCTACTTCCTTCATGAAATCCTTATCCTCTCAGTTATACCATCTGCCTCTTCAGATTATTTTGTGTTGCCTAGTCTGGCTTTATAACCCCGAGTAGAATGTAAGGCCCTTGACAACAGGGATTGTGTTTTTGTCTTTGTATTCCAGGTGCCTTACATGTACTGTGTACTTGAATAATTGTTAAATATGCCAAGCACCATGATTGTATGAGTAAACAAGTTAAAGATAATGTATGTTTACGTTCCTAAATTAACAAAGTAACTTCATATGTATAAAGGGCTCAAAAGACAAGAAAAGCAATTGTATGTATTTCCATTTTTAATGACCCTCTTTCCCCAATTTCCATTTAAAATAAAATCTCCAGTGACTTCAGAATTCCTGGAAATTTCACCTCTCTGCTGTTTCAAAGAAATGTTTGCCTTTCAGTGAAACGTTAAAAAGTGTGGCAGTAAAATTGATGTATCTTCTCTATGTCCTATGAACCTGTAAAACAGATGGTTCCCTATAAAGTACTTTAACCTTACAGCTGATGAAATTTCCAGTGTGGACGAAATATGTATGCATGTTAGTAGGTACCTATCCATCCCAAATGATCTAGGTGTGACAAATGAGAGTAGAATGAGTCATTGTGAATGTCAGAAATAATGGCAATACCCTTTTAAGAGTATATTAATATGTGGTCTTATAAATGCTTTTTTCCAATAGGTAGAAAAAATGGGGAGTGAGGCAGCATTATTTAAAATATTGCTAAGTGAACATTGAGTTTCTTTATGATTGATCATTGTATTTTCTTTTACACCAGAAGATTAATGTTGTTTGTTGTTCATAGGGGTGATTATGGGTTGACTCTTACACATCAATAACTTCTTCTGCAGGCCTATTTTGTTGCCTTTTTTCCCATTTCAGAACATAAGTATATATGTATTTATTCTATGTGTATATACATATAAACAAACATGCAAACACACAGAGTGAGGCATCTACATCTTTCCCTCTGTTTTGGACCTAGCCTTTTCTTTTTCCTTTTTTATTTTCTAAGATGAGTAAATGATTACCCTTGTGCAGTAGGTTTTCACCTATGCTGTTTGATCCAGCCCTTGCTATAGTATGTTATGAAATGAGACTCTTTTCAGGAAATTTGTAACTCAGCCTTCTTGGTATAATTTATTTGGGAAATATGCCCCTTGTTGTGAATCATCGTAAAGGCTTGGAGTCTTGATAATTAGTTTCCTAAAGAAATTTCCTGGTTTTCTGTTAAAAAACACAAAGCATTTTTTAAAAATTGGTTTGATGCTATTTTCTTTGAAACACACGAATTTAGATTAATTGCCCTTCCCCTTTCAAATAGAGAGATTACAAATGCAGAGTTTCTTAGCACCAAGGAAACTGTAATGTATTTACAAAGGTATTTAAAATGGGATCACAGCATAAGACCAAGGACAGATCCCTGGCATATTTCATCAGAATCTCTGATTTAGAACTAGAGGAAAACTTCTCACCCAGCCAATCCAACACCCATTACAATCCAACTTCATTACAAATGAAGAAATTGAGAGGTTTTAATAGCCTAAGTGATATGCCCAGGTTCACACAGCTAGTAGTAACAAAGACAAGATTAGAACCCAGATCCTCTGAATGCACACCTAGTGCTTTTTCCACCACAAGAAGGAAATCTTAGTCATCTACCAAGCAGAATTCAAAGTTAAACAGCTGATGATTTTATATATGACTGGTAAAGGTGAAAATGAAACGGGGGCAGCTAGGTAGGTGGTGCAGTGGATAGAGCACTGGCCCTGGAGTCAGGAGGACCTGAGTTGAAATCCAGCCTCAGACACTTAACACTTACTAGCTGTGTGATCCATGGCAAGTCACTTAACCCCAATTGCCTCACTTAAAAAAAAAAAATGAAACGGAATCAAAATTTTCGAATTGAAAAAGAATTCAAGAGTCATTTCATTCACTGATTTTATGGAGTTGATTTTATTATTATTATTAAATAAGTTTTATTTATGCTTCTTGATTTTTATTCTACATCTATAAATATAGAAACATCCTTTTCCCTCCACCTTCTTCATGAAATTGAACTGTCTCTTACAACAAATAAAAGTAGTTAAACTATCATTGTATCTTAAGTGCATGCTGCACTGTTCTGTCCTAGTAGATTCCTGCCCCTGGGCTGAAATAAAAGCCAACTACCCTCATTTTCAGGGTGAGAACCCTTTATATAAATAGCGTTCCAGTTAACATCTCCAAAGTCACACCTAGGAAGTTAGAAAACTGAGGCTAGAACCAGCCTTAACTCACTGTCCCTTGCTTTTTTTTATTCTCATACTTGCTGTGATTAGACCTTGCACAGCTGAATAAGAAAATGTTTAGAGTATAGTTCACATTTCCTAATTTCCTTTTCTGTTTTTTCCCCAATGGTTCTGCTGTAGGGGTCCTTGTAAAGTCATGGGCGCTGATTCTAGCCACTTCTAAAGCACAGAACCTCCTGTTCCGTATCATAGACTGCTTGCTTCTTCCATGTGCTGTGCTGCAGCAAGAGAAAGACCTGCCCACAGGTATGCTGACTGCTATTCGGAAAAGTCTTCCTCTCTACCTTCAGGTAAGTTGCATTTACACTTAAGCTGCCCATAGGTAAATAAACTTTATTTTCATTCTGGAACATTTTATATTAAACAAAGATAATAAAAACTTGTATTAAAATCTTACATACACTGAGATTGAGGGAAGGTAATTTTTTTGTTCTTTTACTGACCACAAAAATTGAAGTTCTTTTGGAGGTATATATCAAAATCTCAAAAGAACCTTGAATGGCTTAACTAAATAGTAAGTTTACAGGAGAACTTGCCACAGGGTCCCAACATGATACCACCTCCTTATAGAATTACTACGAAAGAAAGAAGAGGAAGTTGAGGTAGGTGTTTTGGTGTTTGTTTGTTTTTAATCTTGAATTTCACTTCATGATGCAGTTGATAAAAGGTAGGGCCTGCCTTAAGACCTGAGTTCAAATTCAGCCTCAGGTAATTCCTAGCTGAGTGACTGACCCTGGCTAGTCACTTAACCCCTGCTTATCTCAGTTCCTCATCTGGAAAATGGGAGAATAATAATACCTAACTCCCAGGGTTGTTGTGAGGATTAAATGAAATAATAATTGTAAACTGCTTAGCACAATGCCTGGCATGTAGTGATGTTAGTTATTATTAATTAATTAAAGTAATATTTTAGATCTGCCATCTTTTTAAAAAATCTTTTTAAAATGCAATAAAAAGATAAGTACTTTTATTGTTTTCATTTTGGACAATGGAATTTTGATGTCTCCATTTGAGAAAAATCATTCATCACTAGCAATCAGTGATTCCAAAACAAGATATAGGAAACAATAAAATTGGTAATTAAAAAAAAAATTAGTATTTTAAGAATGAGAGGCAGTGTGGTAAAATGGATAGAGACCTGACTTCAGATGCAAAATGTCCTGGCTTTAGGGGCCACCTCTTCCACTTTGGGGCTGAGTAACTGAGCAAGGAAATTAACTCTTCTAGTGACTCATGTTGCTCCCTAGGATTCTAAATTCCAATTATTTATTTATTTAGAGTTTAACCCAAGTTACATGTTAAAAAAACACACACACATTTTTTTACATTGATTTTTTTAAAAATTTATGTTCCAAATCTTCTTCCTCCCTCCCTTCTCACCCCTCCCTAAGAAATCAAGCAATTCAATATAAGGTATACATGTGCAGTCATGCAAAACATCTTCACATTAGTCAGATTGTGAAAGAAAACAGACAAAATATCTTTAGAAAGAGGAGCTAACAAATAAAATTATACTTCAATCTGTATTCAGATACCAGGAGTTCTATCTGTTGATGGTTTCCATTTTTCATACATCCTTCTAATAGCATCCTGTTCATCATTTCTTTCACAATTACTATTGCTAACTGTATTACCCTCCATCCTATTTTCTCTCCTTGATATTTACTCTTATTTTCTATCTTCTTTCACCCTATCTTGGATCAAAAGTGTTTTGCTTTTTACTGCCCCCTCTCCCTTCCTTTGCCTCTTCCCCCTTACCCCCTTACCCTCTCACTTTCCCTCAGGGCAAAATATATTACTATACCCACTTGAGTGTGCAGGTTATACCCACTTTGAGCCAATTTTGATGAGAATGAGGCTCACTCACCCCTCCGCTCCTTCTGCATCTTCCCTTCCACTCTGTAAGCTCTTGTTTCTTTTATGTGAGCTACTTTACTGCATTCCACCTCTCCCTTTCCCTTTCTTCCAGTACATTCCTCTTACCCCTTACCTTTATTTTAAAGATGTCATCATGGGTCAGCTAGGTGACAAAGTGGACAAAGCACCAACACTGGACCCAGGAGGCCCCAAGCCCAAATCCAGTTCCAGACATAAGCCACGCGCTGCCCCCCCCCCCCGCCTGCCCCACAAAAGCCAAGGATAAGCAAAAAATAAATTTTTTTAGAGTTATCATCCCTTCATATTCAATTCAAACCTGTTTCCTCTAAGTATATTCTTTTCAGCTGCCCTAATACTGAGAAAGTTCTTATGAGTTAGAAGTATTATCTTCCCATGTAGGAATGTAAGCAGTTTAACTTTTTAATATCCCTCATGGTTTCTTTTTCCTGTTTACCTTTTTATGCTTCTCTAGGACCTTGTATTTGATAGTCATATTTTCTATTCAGTTCAGGTCTTTTCATCACGAATGCCTGAAAGTCGTCTTTTTCATTGAAGTCCCATATTTTTCCCCTGAAAGATTATACACAGTTTTTCCTGGTAGTTGATTTTTGGTTGTAATCCCAGTTCCTTTGCCCTCTGGAATATCATATTCCTTGTGCTCCAATCCTTTAATGTAAAAGCTGCTAGATCTTGTTTTATCCTTACTGTAGCTCCATTGTATTTGAATTCCTTTTTTCTAGCTGCTTGCAATATTTTCTCTTTGACCTGGGATGTCTGGAATTTGGCTGTAATATTCCTGGAAGTTTTCCTTTTGGGATCTCTTTCAGGAGGTGATCAGTAGATTCTTTCAATTTCTATTTTACCTTCTGCTTTTAGAATATCAGGGCAATTTTCCCTTACAATTTCTTGGAAGATGATGTCTAAGCTCCTTTTTTTGGTCATGATTTTCAGGTAGTTCAATGTTTTTCAAATTATCTATTTTCCAGGTGACCTGTTTTTCCAAGGAGATATTTCATAATGCCTTCTGCTTTTTTTATTCATTTGGATTTGCTTTATTGTGTCTTGATTTCTCAAAGTCATTAGCTTCTATTTGCTCTATCCTAATTCTTAGGCAGTTGTTTTCTTCAGAGAGCTTTTGTATCTCCTTTTCCATTTAGCTTTTCAAGCTGTTGACTTTTTTCTCATTACTTTCCTGCATCACTTTCATTTCTCTTTCCATTTTTTCCTCTACCTCTCTTATTTTATCTTCAAAGTTCTTTTTGAGCATCTCTATGCCCTGAGACCAATTCATATTTTTCTTGGAAGCTTTGGATGTAGGAGCTTTGACTTTGTTATTTTCTTCTGAGGGTGTATTTTGATATATCTTGTTGCCAAAGAAACTTTTGATGGTCTGCTGCTTTCTCTGCCTGCTCATCTTGCTGGCGTATTTTTTGGCTTTTAACTCCTTCTTACAGTGGAACCCTGCTTTTAGGATGTACTGTCTCAAGCTACAGGGGGTCCCAGGTGGTATGATTTAATGAAAGGCTCGTTCTCAGCCCACCTGGCCTGTACATAACCATGGGCCCTGCTTATTCTTGTGCTTTTTTTTTTCTTTTCTTTTGTGGGGCAATGAGTGTTAAGTGACTTTCCCAGGGTCACACAGCTAGCTAGTGTCATGTGTCTGAGGCCGTATTTGAACTCAGATCCTCCTGAATCCAAGGCCAATGCTTTATCCACTGCACCACCTAGCTGCCCCTGCCCTGCTTATTCTTTAACCCAGAAGCAGAAATCTGATTCTCTGTGGTTGGAAGCTTGATTTGTCTGTGCCCCTACCCCACTGGGCCACTGCAACTTGAGTCTGTTTACTGGTTCAGAATATGGGCACTCTGTCTTAGCTCTAGCAGAGACCACAGCTGTTTCCCCCAGCCAACCACTGGGCCCCCTCACCAGTCTGTGAGCGGAGCTTCAGAAGTAGCTGCTGACTCTGATGGTTCTGAGGCTCTGGAGGCGCAGCCTGCCTGGGGCTGGTGCTGTACTCCTCTCTCGGCCTGGTTCCACAGACCTTCCCTGTTGCCCTTTTAAGAAGTCTTTGGCTGGAAAATGGTTTCCCTCTGTTCTTTTGTGGGTTCTGCTGCTCCAAGAGTTGTCTTATGGCATTATTTTGAAGGTATGTGGATGGTTTGTGTTGGGAGCTCCAAGGATCACAGCCCTTCCTCCTCCATCTTGGGTCCACCTCCTAGGACTATAAGTTTCAAAGAAGGTGCTCACCTTCATTGGTTGAAGTTCTCGCAATGACAGTTTATTGTACCAATGAAATCACGGGTCCAGTCCTTATACTTTAATAATATTATTTTCTGTTTTATTACGTGTTTACTACATGTTAGACACTAGGCCACAAAGACAAAAATGAGACAGCTCCTGCCCTGCAGGAGCTTATATTCAGAACAGGGAGAAAACATGTACATCCATAACAATATGCAGAATATATGCAAAATGAATGAATACAGGCAGTAGGCAAAGGAATACATCTGGGGAGGAGGGAATCAAGAAAAGTTTCATGTAGGAGTTTATGCTTACATTGAATCTTAAAGGAAACCAGAGACTTCAAGAGGTAAAAATGAGAAAGAAATGCATTCTAAGTGTAAAGAATAACCAGTTCAGAGACATGTAGATTGTAGATGGACTCATGTGTATAGAACAAGAGGCCAGGATGAAAGTTGTAGAATGCATGGAGGGGAGTAATACGCAAGAAGGCTTGAAATGTAAGAAGGAGCCAGATTTTGAGTAGATTTAAATGATACAGGTAATAGGGAGCCACAGCCATTAATAAGTAGAGTGGAGAATGACATGGCCAACCAATAAGCAGTCTTTCTTTAAGGACTTGCTATGTGTCAGGCACTGTTATAAGTGCTAGAGAGACTAGAAAAAGTGAAAGTAGTCTCTGGCTTCAAGGAACTTACATTTAAATGAGGGAGACAAAATGTACCTAAATAGGTATATGTGAGATATAGAGAAAGTAGATACTTGATAGCATAGAGAAGAGAGCACTAGCAGCTGGAGGCACTGACAGTAGCCTTTAAGTGCCCATTATGTGCCAAGCACTGTGCTAAGAACTGGGGATACAGAAGAAGGCAAAACAAAAATCAAAAACCCTATTTCTCAAGGAATTCACTCCAATGGGAGAGATAACATGCACATAACTCTGTACAAATAAAATATGTAGAGGATACTTTGGGGACAGTTTCAGAGGAAAGTCACTAAGATGAAGGAGGACTGGGGGTGGCTTCTTGCAGAAAGCAGGTGTTTTAGGTAAGACTTGAAGGAAACCAGGGAAGCTAAGAAAGAA
Organism: Dromiciops gliroides; assembly: GCF_019393635.1. Taxonomy (NCBI): domain Eukaryota; kingdom Metazoa; phylum Chordata; class Mammalia; order Microbiotheria; family Microbiotheriidae; genus Dromiciops; species Dromiciops gliroides. Next base: position 324,342,051 of record NC_057864.1, on the reverse strand, counting down.
AGAAGGAGACCATTCAAGCATGGGGCACAAGCAATGCAGCTTGCAGGGTCAGGAGATGGAGTGTCTTGTGCCAATAACAAGAAAGACAATATCATTGGGTATAGGAAGTAGAGTAGGGAGCCCAGTTATGAAAGACTTTGAATGCTAAATAGAGGATATTCTGTTTGATTCTTGAGGTAAGAAAGGGCCACGGGATTTTTTTGGAATTAGAGGGGGGGTGCCCTTCCAATACATTATGCTCTGACCTTCATTTAGGAAGTTCAATTCAACAGCCAAATGGAGAATGAATTGGAAGTGGAGAGAAACTTGTATTAACAAGACCGATCAGCAGGCTATTGCAATTGTCCAGGCATGAGGTGATGAGAGTCTGCACCAGGGTGGTGGCAGTGTCAGAGGAGAGAAGGGGGTGTGTGTGAAAAATGTAAGGAAGGTGGACACAACAGGATTGGATATACTAGATGAGAGAGGATGAGACCTAGCTTGTGCACCTGAGTAACTGGGAGGATGGTGGTACTCCTCAACAGTAGTTGCTGTTGCTGTTGTTGATTCTTCATTCTCAAAGAGGAGGGTTACATTAGGTGGTGTCATGGCTTGCAGTGATTTGGATCTAAGTAAAAGGGCTGTGTAAAGTCACCAATCTCACTGTCTCCTCTAAAGTCATCTGGGTTCAGTGGCAAGTTACATTTGAGGACAACCGAAGATGGCCTTGGATATTTAAGGCAATTGGGGTTAAGTGACTTGGCCAGTGTCATACAGCTAGTAAGTGTCTGAGGTGAGATTTGAACTCAGATCCTCCCAACTGCAGGGCCAGTGCTCTTTCAACAATAATGAGGTTAGGAAGAGGAGAAGGTTTGGAGGGTGAAATAATGAGTTTGGTTTTGGACAAGTTGAGTTTAAGATGTATCCAAGTCATCCAGTCTGAATAAAAAAGGTATTTAGAGATATGAAATTGGTGTTTGAGAGAGAGGTTATTGCTGAACAGGTAGACCTGAGATTCATCTGTAAAAGAGATCATGATTGAATCCAAGGGAGCTAATGAGACAGCCAAGTGAAATAGTATATGGAGAAGGCCAAGGAGAGAGATATGGGGTACCCCATCTGTTAGTTGGTCATGATGAAGATCTGCCAAAGGAGGCACAGGAGTGGCCAGACAGGTAGGAGGAGAATCAGAAGAGAGCAGGGTCACAAAAACCTAGAAAAGGGGCAGCTAGATGGCGCAGTGGATAGAGCACCGGCCCTGGAGTCAGGAGGACCTGAGTTCAAATCCAGCCTCAGACACTTAACACTTACTAGCTGTGTGACCCTGGGCAAGTCACTTAACCCCAATTGCCTCACTAAAATAAAAAAATAAAAGCCTAGAAAAAAGATGATATCACAGTGAAGAAGTGTGGTCATGGCAGTTCAAGGGAATGATAATGAGTTCTACTTTGGCCTTAATGAATTTAAGAAAACTACAGGCCATCCAATACAAAGAGAACTCTGGGTTCTTGAAGGGCTTGCCAGAAGAGTGTAATCTCTGGTGGGTCTCACTATACTGGAAAGGCTTCAGCCACAGTCCCAGTGACCGAGACTGTGTGTGTGTACTGTCTTAATAGCCACAGGAAAACACAAGGATGATGGTTAAGAGTGATTGTACTTCACCTCTTTGGAGAAAGTACTCACTTTGATGAAATCATAGATCTTGAAATATGGATTAAACAAAGAAACATTTATGGGCTAGCTTAGGATTCCATTCAATGTTTATATCATTGTTCCTATAGGAAAATATGAATTGTAAATGGTTTACTTGTAAATGAAATATAGGAAAACAGTCTTTTCAAGTTCGTGACTGTATTTGGTCTTTTATAATGGGAGTGGTCAATGACAGACAAGTTTTGACCATTTTTCTACTTAATTTTATGTGTAGTTACCTTTAGTTTCTGGTCCTACTTCCATTATATTATCTTTTATGTTTTTACTTTATTGTTGTTGTCCTTCAGAGTATAATATTGACTTAAAAAATACTCATAGCATGGTAACATGTCTGACAGATATTTTGCTTGAGGAAAACCATAATTCATTGATGTAAAACCTAATGAAATTCCCAAATGATGTTATTTCATCATTCCTGTGGTAAAACAGACTCTGACTCTGTGTGTGTACATGCACATCTCTCTATATGTGTGTACGTGCGTGCATGTATATATGTGTATAGTAACTAAATATATATGTATATACACATAGATGGTACTCTTTTTTTTTAATGTGTTGCACATATGCTAAAATATTTTTACTTTTACAGCATATTGTTTGGAGCTTAGTCCAGACTTACTTCCTTGTGGAAATGCAAACAGATTCCCAGTATTTCCAGCTTCCACTGACTCAGCTCTAGAAGTTTTTCACTTGAGAATTTGCTCTAGAAATTCTCAGAAATATCCCAAAAGGTATTTTGACCTAAGGCCACCCATAGTCTGTTAGATGACCCCTTTAGAGTTCTAGTGTTTAGCAGACAATGGAGTGGAAGATTCTGGACCTTGTCCTGACCTTGTCATTGCCATATTCCTGTTATTCAGATAGTGGTGTTGGACCTACCTTAGGATCAGGGTAAATGACTTCCTTTTGCATTTAGCACAAAACCACATGGGGTAGAACTAGAAATCATCTGATCTTATAAACCATATCTCTATTGTTTATTGTTTTAAATTTTCAAACTACAACAGAGTATTATATACATTGTCAGATATGATCACTGTACCATCCAAGAAGTATTTATTAGGCACTTGCTCTATGCCAGTTCCTCTGCTAGGTACTGGAAATACAAAGACAAAAATGAAACAATATCATTATGTACCTTAAAATTAGCCAAAACATTCCTTGATATGAAAACTTTTTACCATGAATGGATTCATTCTCTCACTTTTTTTTTTTAATGACCATCTGAAAGTGGAGTTAAAGTATGTTTTGAAGCAGTCTCTTACAGGGTTTTTTTCTAAATTCCTCTCCAGTGATGAGAGGACACATGCACTCTGAATATTGAGATGGAAGAAAAATTAAAGGGTCTCTGCACCCAAATAATCTATACTATATATTTCTTCCTTTATATAAAAAATAATGCAAAAATAGGGGTCATTATTTTGCTTCCAAATATGCATCTGCCTCATGCTATGGAATCTTTCCAAGGACTGTACAAGCTCAGTCCTTGATCTTAGTAACTTATATACTCTATATTCTATATTAATGATGGAATGTGTTTGGCAACTTAGAAATTGCAACAAATGAAAATGAGCATAAATGGCAGCATTAGTTCTTTCATCTGATGTATCCTTTACATTTCATCTCTCCTTTTATTTCTCCCTTAGGGCATGTGTGTTATCTGTAGTCATTCCCAAACTCAGAATGCCTATTTGAACCAACTACTGGGAAACATTGTTGAGCAGTATATTGGGCGTTTCCTGCCTGCTTCCCCATCTCTTCAAGTCCTTGAACAACATCCTGTTCTCTTGGCATTCAGCAGATCAGGCACCATACCCAAGATTGCATGTCTTCAGAAAATTGTTGTGCAAGTTATAAGGTAACAGTAAATATAGGGGAAAAAGGTGATAATTTCAAGCCACATTTTCCTTTAATGTTTTATTGTTAAAAAGTGATTAGAAGGAGCCATTACATAGAGCAGAAGCAGCAGCAGCAGAGGTGGCAGCAGTTACAGAGCTGCACGGCCAAGATGTGTGACGTCAACGGAGGATCAGGCTGCTGAGGTCAAAGAGGCCTTCCAGCTGTTTGACCGCACAGGGGATGGAAAGATCTTATACAGCCAGTGTGGGGACGTGATGCGGGCCTTGGGCCAGAATCCTACCAATGCTGAGGTGCTCAAGGTCTTAGGGAATCCCAAGAGTGATGAGATGAATGTGAAGGTGTTGGACTTTGAACACTTTCTGCCAATGCTGCAGACCGTAGCAAAGAATAAGGACCAGGGCACATATGAAGACTATGTAGAGGGGCTTTGGGTGTTTGATAAGGAAGGGAACAGTCATGGGCGCTGAAATACGGCACATCCTTATCACTCTGGGTGAGAAGATGACCGAGGAAGAAGTGGAAGTGTTGGTGGCAGGGCATGAGGACAGCAACGGTTGTATCAGCTATGAAGAGCTAGTCTGGATGGTGCTGAATGGCTGAGAACAAAAGTCCCCTTTCCACAAAGAATCCCCTAACTTTCTCAGTGTTAAAATGATCCTCTCTCCCCTGAAGCAACTAACTATATTGTCAGGGTTACCAACATTCTTCCAACCCCTACCACATGCCCTCTTTGGCCTACCTGCTCTCTGCTTTCACCAAATTAAACTTGCTTGCTAACTGCTCCTTTAAAAAAAAAAAAGTGATTAGAAATGATTGACAGCTCTAAAATAATACTTTAAACTATTTTAGTGTTTAGTGTTTAGTGGATTCATGTTTTTAAAAAGTTACTGTACCTTACTACTAGATATAATAAAGAGCTTTAAATGCCATAGCTTTAAACGTTCATACCCTTTGATCCAAGGAAGTTAAAGACATTAAGTTAGAGTATATGTTGAAATATTCACCCAAGCACACCTTGTAGTACCAAAAAGACTGGAAACAAAGTGTGTGCCTATAAATTGGAGAGTTGCTAAACAAATTGAGCATGTAAATGCAATGAAATACTCTTATTATGGGGGAAAAAATGAATATAAAAAATTCAGAGAAACACGGGAAGAATTGTAAGAATTGATTCAGAGTGAAGTAAACAAAATCAGGATATTACTAGCATAATATAAGTGAAAACAGTACCAAAAAAAAACCCCAAAAGATTATTTACAATGACCAGACTCCATCCTAGAAAACAGGAAAAAGTGGGAAACTGTGAGGATTGGTTGGAATGCTACATATGATATTAGATAAGATTGTTTTGTTGACAATTTTTGCTTAAGTGTTTTTCTTTGTTTCAAGGATTCATTCATTTTGGAAGCAGGGGGGCACATTACATTAGGAAATTGATGTTAAAAAAGTGATCATAGAGGGGCAGCTAGATGGCGCAGTGGATAAGCACCGGCCCTGGGTTCAGGAGTACCTGAGTTCAAATCCGGCCTCAGACACTTAACACTTACTAGCTGTGTGACCCTGGGCAAGTCACTTAACCCCAATTGCCTCACCAAAAAAAAAAAAAGTGATCATAGAAACTTAAACTAAGATTGAGAGAAACGACTGGGTGTATGTCTATTTTAAGTGTTTCTGGATGTTTAAGTGATTTTTGTGAAAATCGGTTACAACTCCGGATTCTCCTAGCACTTCTACTCATACCTATTAGAATTCATTGTTTTCAGGCTTTCTACCTTCGAGAATTTTCTCATTCCGCCCCTAATTTTTTAATTCTTTAATCAAATTTCATTTTTCCACAGTCATTTTCCTGGCATATGTGTGTTTCCTACGTAAAGCCACCCTCATCTTTTCTTTCTGCCGTAAGGTTATATAGATACTGCAGTTTAGGACAGAATAAGATCCATCTTTAAAAAAACAAAGACAAAAAGTGACGTTCCTACTAAAGTGGCACCCAGTGTTAACCCTATGACAGATACTATTATATCCTCTATTCAGCTGGTGTTTTCACTTTGTTTTTAGTGCTTTAGGTAGGTCTTTCATAATAAGTAGGTTTTGAAGAATCTGGAGAGGCAGGGAATCACATCAGTGTAAGCGAAATGGTGAAAGGTGATAATGAAAAGGGCAGCAATTTGAGGACCAATTCAGTTAGTCTTTTTTGTGTCAGTAATTTATTTCTTTCCAGGAACTAGGTTATAAATCAACATGCAATTCTTTGGACTTTTTTTCTACTTTGTTTGAGGCCAAAGATTTTGCTAAACCATAGTTCATGTGTTCAAGCATTGGAAAGAGTCAGGAATAAAATAATCTAATCAATTCCCCACCCCACCCCCTTAGTTTCTATTCATGGAATATGTTAGTTATCGATCCACTTTTTATCAAACCCTCAGGTAGAAAATATTCTTAAACCATGCAGCAAAATCAAAGTACTCTAAATTTTTAGAACTAGAATACTTATTTTGGGTCTTCCAATACAATTCTCTCACCTTACAAATGAGGTAACTCAGGATCAGACGAGTAAAGTGAGTAACTTGTACTTTTTATAGTACAGAGGCCCTTGTCATTCCACAAATTTGGACATAGTGCAGTTCAAATCACTCTTGGATAACATAGAGTTAATTTCTTTAACCACCCTCTCTAAAGTCTTTGTCTTCCATCTGCAGCTCTAACTCCTCTCTTGAATCCCAGTCCAATTTCTAACTGGCTGCTAAACATTTGCATTGGACTATATATCATGCTAATACCTGAAACTAGTCTCATCTAAGTCCAAGCATTTATTTTCTAATGTGAAAGCACCCCCCCAAAAAAGTTTCCCTTTCTACCTTTGCTTCTTTTTTTTTTTTTCTGTTTTTCCTGTACTTGGATTCTTTCTTATATACCTCTAGGCTTGAAACTTAAGTTATCTTTAGCCCCACATTCCTTGTCTTTCATATTTAATTGGTTTTATTGATTATTCTTTTATATCTCGATTTCATCCCTGCCTTTCCATTCCCACTTCTGTTGTCACCTCATATTTAGACCACTGCAGTAATAAGCTTCTGTCCCCAGCCCATGCCCCCTCTACTCATTCTTATACACCACTGCTACATTAATCTTCCTTAAGCACCACTTTCAAAATGTGATACTTGACTCAAAAATCTTTGAGTTCCCTGTTGTTTGTAGGTCAGAATCCAAACTCATTAGCCCAGTCTTGCTACACCTAGCTTTCTTTTTCTGTTTCTAGCAATTTTTTTCCCTTTAAGATACAAGGGTAGATATGGCTTTCATGCTCTAGTTTTCAATAAAAAAGAGATTACTATTCCTTGTCACAAGACAGTTTGTCTCCACAATGACCTAATGCTCTAAGCATCATAGAGTTGGAGGGATCTTAGAGGTCACCTACTCCAGTCTTTTTCATTTTACAGATGAGGTCCCAGCCCAAGCCTCATTTGGCCATTGTGTGGGGTCTTGATAGCTGAGAGTGAGTGTGAATAACAATTATTTCTGTTTTGGCCAGAAATCCTGAAGGTCTTCTCCTCCCAGATTGATTTTTTTTTTTAAACTAGGTAAAAAAGGCCATTCTTTGCCTCATTTTTTACCTAGTCTTAACCATTGTTGTTGTTTGTCCTTTGTTGTTGAAGAGGACCATGGCATCAAGGAGGTAATGCCATAACTTGCAGGGAATTAGATTTAAGGGAGGCAGGACTATGCAAAGTCACCAACCTCACTGTCTCCTCCTGAGCCATCTGGATCCAGTGGTAAGATATACCTCCTGACGCCTTTTTTTTTTCTGATAAAAGTATTTTATTATTTTCCAGTTATATGTAGAGATAGTTTTCAACATTTGCTTATATACGATTTCCAGTTTCAAATTTTTCTCCCCCGTTCTCCTAGACAGCAAGCAATCTGATATAGGATAGATATATAGATATATAACATTAAGCATTTCTGCATTGGTCATGTTATAAGAGAAGAATCAGAGCAAAAAAGGAAAAACCTCAAAAAAGAAAAACAACAGCACCAAAACCAAAAGAAATAAGATGGTTCAATCATCATCCATATTCCACAGTTTTGTTTTGTTTTTGTTTTTGTTTTTGTTTTTCTCCTGGATTTGGAGAGCCTTTTCCATAATGAATCCTTTGGAACTTTCTTGTACTGTTGTATTGGTAAGAAGAATCTAATCTATCACAGTTGATCAACACATAATGTTGATGATACTGTGTATAATGTTCTTCTGGTTCTGCTCATCTTACTCATCATCAGTTCATGCAAGTCCTTCCAGGTTTCTCTGAACTCCTCCTGCTCATCGTTTCTTATAGCACAATAGAATTCCATGACATTCATATACCACAACTTGTTCAGCCATTCCCCAATTGATGGGCAACCCCTCAATTTCCAATTCCTTGCCACCACAAAAGGGCAGCTATAAATATTTTTGTACATGTGGGTCCTTTTCCCTTTTTTATGATCTTTTTGGAAAAAGACCCAAAAGTGGTATTGCTGGGTCAAAGGGTATGCATAGCTTTATAGCCCTTTGGGCATAATTCCAAATTATTCTCCAGAATGGTTGAAGGACGACTCTTAATTACCAAATGAGCATTGCCTCAGACAAACTGAGACCTGGGAAAGACCTTAGCTTAAAAAAGCCAAGGTCTCCCACTGCTTCCAGGGCCATCTCCAGTCATCCTGATCTACATTTTGCTGCTGGACCGAGATGGCGCTAGAGGAGAGAATGAGGCTGGTGACTTTGCACAACCCTCCCTCATTTAAATCCAATTCACTTGAAAGTCAGGACATCACTATCCCGATGTCACGGTCCTCTTTGAGAAAAAAGGATTAACGACAGTAACAGTTTTACAGATGAGAAAACTACATGTATAAGTATGCACATAATATATACAGAATAAATATGAGCTAGTTTGTGCGTAGCATGTACCAGAAACTAGGGGGATCAAGAAAGACTTCCTTATAGAAGGTAGTGCTTAAGCTGAGTCTTGAAGGAAACCAGGAATTCCAAGAGCCCCAGGTGAGGAAAGAGTTATGTTCCAAGTATGTGGGACAACAGCCAGTGCAAACACTTTGAAATGGGAGGTGGAATGTTGTATGCACTAATCAGCAAATAGGCCTGTATGGCTACATGATAGGGTGCATGGAGAGCCATGTGTGAGACAAATGGAAAGGTAGAAAGAAGCCAGATTTTTTTGAGATTTAAATACTAAAATATATATTTGATCCTAGAGATAATAGGGAGCTACCAGAGTTTGAGTGGAGGAGATGACATGGGCAGATGTATTCTTTTTTTTTTTTTTTTGTGAGGCAATTGGGGTTAAGTGACTTGCCCAGGGTCACACAGCTAGTAAGTATTATTAAGTGTCTGAGGCCGGATTTGAACTCAGGTACTCCTGACTCCAGGGCCGGTGCTCTTATCCACTGCGCCACCTAGCTGCCCCGGCAGATGTATTCTTAAGGAAAATCATGAAAATCATTTAGGCAGCAGAGTGGAGAATGGATTGAAGTATGGAGACACTTTGAGGTGTGTAATAGTCCGGGCAAGTGACAATGAGGGCCTGAATTAGCATAGTGTCTATGAGTAGAGAAGACTTAAAAGTATCTCTTATATTTGGACAGTGAGAATCTAATAATTACCATTATTAGTAGAGATGGAAATTTAAGGGCTACCTCTTTGAGTATAGGCATTATATCTAAATGGAAGATTCCCTTAGCCTACATCTTAGTGTGTCTCTGAACATCAAAGATAGCAAATTGCAACTGGTTCACAACTATCTGTACACTTAATCAGCTGTAATAGTTCTAATTTTTCTATTTCTTATGTTGTTCTAGAAGCCAGATTCCTGTTATGAGCTAAGACTAAAATTGATACTTCTCTGAAGGAGAATTCAAGTTTAGGAATTATAAGAATTTGTTTTTCAGGCTAGGTCCTTAGCCTACCAGTTGAATGATAGGGTACACTGTGAGGGGAGGGTGTTAACTCATATATGGAAGTTCTTTGTTTATATGAGGATGGTAGAATCTATGTTTATCTCTTCCCCATCTCCATTCCCCTATTTTCTTCCCTCCAAAGAAGATCATGAGAAGGAAAGGTTTCTATGTTACTTTGGAAAATTAGTTGTACTCTTTATAGAAGAAGCAGGAGAATGAGACTTGTGCTATGAAAAAAATAATCAGTTCACAGATAAAGCCTTTTAGGCAAAGTATCTGACTTTATTTGCTCTTAATCACCAAACTGGGCCATTATAGAATGAATGGTTGTGTAGGTTTGTCTTTTCAATTATTTTAAAGCCCATTTGATATCTGAGTTCCTATATCTAGATCCATGATGGTCCAGAAGAACAAAAACTTAAATGTAGAGAGGTGGAGAATTTCTAGGATAGAATGTGGTATCCATTGTCAGACGTGATTACTGTAAGAGTTTGGGTTTTTCCTTTTCCCAAATAGTTTGGGGTTTTTTTTTCCCCCTTATAAGGGAAGATTCAGTTTTAGGCTATATTTATATGTGGGGCATGGTAGTATTTCCAGTAATAGTGGTTATAGAAAAACAAAAAGCAACTTAATTTTTAAAAAAGTTTTGTCAATATAATCATGGAGTTTTCATATCTGTTATGCACCAAAGTGACATTTAGTTCTTCAGTATATCACTCAATCTAAGATGACATTAATATGGGTATTCCCTCTGTTGATACATATTGCAGCTTCCAGTTAGACAATCCTACCTCCTCTCCCACTCTTCATGGAGGAGATCATACCTTTACCTGTGGGTATTCTGTCCAAAGGAATATAAATTCTGATTTCTGAAACCTCCAAATATATTTTAGGATTTACAACTAGATTTCTTTTTTAAGGACCTGAATCACTCTGGCTCTCATTGATTGGCCAACAGTAGTTCCCAGCCCAATCCTCACTGGGTTGTTTTTTGCATTCTGATGACTCAGAGTAAGTGTAAATGGCAGTTGTTTCTGTTTTGGCCAGAAACCCTAATGGTCTTCTTCCCTCCCAGATTGATTTTTTGGGGGGTGGGGTTGGATAAAAGAAGCCATTTTTTGCCTCATTTCTTACCTAGCCTTAATCACTGAATGGGTATTGCCTCGGGCAAACTGAGACCTGGGAAAGACCTTAGCTTAAAAAGGCCAACATTTCCCACTGCATCCCTGGCCATTTCTGGTCCTGATCTATATATTGCTACTGGACCCAAATGGCTCTGGAGGAGAGAGTGAGATGGTGATGTTAAGGGCTAAAATTCTAGCTAAACTGTCTAAAATATCTAATGAGTGGTCGCCAATAAATTATAAGCTTTAGCAAGAGTTAGACTTTTAAGCATTTATTAAGGAGAATAAGAATTTGGTAAAGAGAGAGAGAAAGGCCTAGATTTCTATCTATTAAAGGGAGAGCACATTTCTAGCTCCCTTCTCCGCCAGCGTCCTCAGGAAAGAGCCCCAGAGTCAGCGCCAGTCTCTTCCTTCCTCCTCCCACTCGCTCGCGTCACTTCCTGACTCCTGGTCTTGCCCTCAAAGACCTTCCCTTCATGGGCAGAACTCTTCTACAGTAAGTATCCAGCAGGTGGCGTTATTCCAATCGTTACAGTGACTTAGCACAGCCCTGCCTCACTTAAATCCAATAAACTTGTAAGTCAGGAGATCACCTTCCTCATGTCATTGGCCCTCTTTGAGAATACAGCTAACCAATACCTTTCACCTTTATAATTCTCATGCATTTTCTTCTGTATATCTTCTTTCAGGATGCTCCTCTGGGGAGGCCACTCTCTAGATAGCTTTCCATTTTGTGGATATCAGCAACCTCCTTAAATTTTTTGTTTGTAGTCTCTAGCTCTCACCACAAGAGGAGAAAAGGGAGAGGGATAAGTAATTAAGTACCTACTGTGTCTCAGGTACTCTGCTTACAAATATTATCTCATTTGAGCCTACCTCCTATTTTACTCTTACAGTTTTCGTAGATAGCATTCTTTAGACAGTGATTGCGCCTAATTGGTCTCAGACCTTGCCCTGAATAGCTAAGTGACCCTGACTTGTACTTTCTAGGCCTCAATTTCATCATTTGTAAAATGAGGGGGGTGAACTAACTGACCTTTTAAAATCCATTCCAGCTATAAATCTATTCACTGGAAATGTCATTTCTTGCATTTAAGGACATCACTAGGAAATGCAGTAAAATATGCTCACAGATATTTAAAAGGGGGTTAAATTAACACTTTAAAACAGTTCACTATTTATTTTGATGTTATCTTGAAAGTGTATTTTGTTTAGTTCTGCCATAATCAGAATGAAACATGGACACATTTCTTTTTTTTAGGAAATCTTACATTCAATTTAAAGGATCTTCACCACCTCCTCGATTAGCATCCATTCTGGCTTTCATTCTTGAACTTTTCAAGAATACCAACATGGACATTTGTGACATGGAACAGCTCTTACCTAGTGTGTTGAAATGTTTGCTGTTGGTCAATGAACCCCATGGTGAGTTCACTAATATAGTTAGTATTTTTATCATTGTAGTATAATGGCAATGTTTATGCAGTACTTTTAAAGGTTTGCAGACTGCTTATATGAGACATACATTGCCTCTTTGTTCATAATATTTATTTGTTTATTTTATTTATTTATTTTGGGGGGGGTGAGGCAATTGGGGTTAAGTGACTTGCCCAGGGTCACACAGCTAGTAAGTGTTGTGTCTGAGGCCAGATTTGAACTCGGGTACTCTTGACTCCAGGGCCGGTGCTCTATCCACTGTGCCACCTAGCTGCCCTATTTGTTTATTTTTTAATAGTATTTTATTTTGTTTTTTTAAATAACACGTAAAGATAGTTTTCAACATTCTTTTTTGTAAGATTTTGAGTCCTAAATTTTTCTCCCATCCTCCCTTTCCTCCCTGTTGAAGCCAGAAAGCAATCTGATGTAGGATATATATTACAGTCATGTTAAATATATTTCCACATAAGTCATGTTGTAAGAGAAAAATCAGAATAAAAGGAAAAAAAAAAACCACAAGAAAGAAAAAACAACAACAAAAGTGAAAATAATATGTTTCAATCTGCATTTAGACTCCATAGTTCTTTTTCTGGATGTGGAGAGAGTTTTCCATCATGAATCTTTTGACTTTGTCTTTGATCATTGTATTGCTGAGAAGAGCTAAGTCTTTCACAGTTGGTTATCACACAATGTTGTTGATACTGTGTATAGTGTTCTGTTGGTTCTGCTTATTTCACTCAGCATCAATTCATGTAAGTCTTTCCAAGTTTTTCTGAGATCCATCTACTTATCATTTCTTATAGCACAATAGTATTCTGTTACGTTCATATACTACAACTCGTTCAGCCATACCCCAATTGATGGCCATCCCCATAATTTCCACTTCTTTGCCATCACAAAAAGAGAAGCTATAAATATTTTTGTACATGTGGGTCCTTTTCCCTTTTTTATGATCTCTTTGGGATATAGACTTAGTAATGATTCTGCTGGGTCAAAGGGTATGTCCAGTTTAATAGCCTTTTGGGCTCCAAATTGCTCTCCAGAATGGTTGAATCAGTTCACAACTCCACCAACAGTGCATTAGTGTTCCCACATGTTCTCCAGCATTTATCATTTCCCTATTTTGTCCTATTAGCCAATTGCATAAGTGTGAGGTGGTACCTCAGAATAATTTTAATTCGTACTTCTCTAATCAGTAGTGATTGAGAACATTTTTCATATGGTTGTAGATAGCTTTAATTTCTTCATCTGAGCACTGCCTGTTCATATCCTTTGACCATTTTTCAATTGGGCAATGATTTATATTCTTCTAAATTTGATTCAGTTCTCTATATATTTTAGAAATGAACCCTTTATCAGAAACACTGGCTGTAAAAATTGTTTCCCAGCTTTCTACTTTCCTTCTAATCTTGTTTGCATTGGTTTTGTTTGTGCAAAAACTTTTTTTTTTTTTGGTGAGGCAGTTGGGGTTCAGTGACTTGTCCAGGGTCACACAGCTAATAAGTGTCAAGTGTCTGAGGCCGGATTTGAACTCAGGTATTCCTGACTCCAGGGTTGGTACTTTATCCACTGCGTCAACTAGCTGCCCCCGTACAAAAACTTTTTAATTGAATGTAATCAAAATGATCCATTTTGCATTTCATAATGTTCTCTATCTCATCTTTTGGTCATAAATTCTTCCCATCTCCGTAGATCTGACAATGAAATTATTCTTTCCTTTTTTAATTTGCCTATCATATCACCTTTTATGTCTGATTCATGTACCCATTTTGACTTTATTTTGGGATATGGTATAAGATGTGGTCTGTGCCTAGTTTCTTCTCCCATACTATTTTCTAGTTTTCCCAGAAGTTTTTGTCAATTAGTGAGTTCTTATCCCGGAGGCTAGAGTCTTTGAGTTTATCAAACAAGAGATTGCTATAATTATTTACTGCTGTGTTTTGTGTGCCTGACCTATTCCACTAATCCACCACTTTATTTCTTAGCCAATATCATATAGTTTTGATAGTTATTGCTTTACAATAGTTTTAGATCTGGTACAGCTACGGCACCTTCCTTTGCATGTTTTTTCAGTTTTTTTCTTGATATTCTTGACCTTTTTTTTGTTCTTCCAGATGAATTTTGATACTATTTTTTCTAGCTCTATGAAATAATTTTTTGGTAGTTGGATTGATATGGCACTGAATAAGTAAATTAATTCAGGTAGAATGGTCATTTTTATTATATTAGCTCAGCCTACCCATTTTTCCATTTGTTTAGATTTGATTTTTGTGTGTGAAAAGTTTTATAATTGTGTTTTTGTAGTTCCTGGGTTTGCCTTGTCTGGTAGACTTCCAAATACTTCATATTGACTACAGTTATTCTCTTGCACTTTGCCATATATAGAAATGCTGATGATTTATGTGATTTTATTTTATATCCTGCAACTTTGCTAAAGTTGTTAATATTTCAAGGAGTTTTTAAGTTGTTCTTTAGGATTCTCCAAGTATACCAACATATTTGCAAAGAGTGATAATTTTGTTTCTTCCTTGCCTATTCTAATTCCTTCAATTTCTTTTTCTTCTTATTGCTAAAGCTAACATTTCTAGTACAATGTTAAATAAAAGTGCTGGTAAATGGACATCCTTGTTTCACCCCTGATCTTATTGGGAATCCTCTTAATTTATCCCCATAACATATAATGCTTGTGGAGCAAATTTGGTGGGATTCCTTCTTCATCTGTTTTTCCAAATAGTTTTTATAGTATTGGAATTAAATGTTCTTTAAATGTTTGGTAGAATTCACTTATAAACCCATCTGGCCTTGGAGATTTTTTTCTTAGGAATTTCACTGGTGGCTTGTTCAATTTCTTTTTCTAAAATGGGCTTATTTAAGGATTTTATTTCCTCTTCTGTTAATCTGGGCAATTTATATTTTCTAAAATATTCATCCATTTCATTTAGATTGTCAAATTTATTGGCACATAGTTGGGCAAAATAGCTCCTAATTATTGATTTAATTTCCTCTTCATTGGTGGTGAATTCACGCTTTTCATTTGGTAATTTGGTTTTCTTTCTTTTTTTTTAGAATCAAATTAACCAAAGGTTTATCACTTTTATTGTTTTTTTTTCATAGAACCAGCTCTTAGCTTTAATTATATAGTTTTCTTACTTTCAATTTTATTAATCTCGTTTAATTTTTCAGAATTTCCAATTTGGTATTTAATTGGGAAATTTCAATTCGATATTTTTTCCTAGCCTTTTATTTGAATGCCCACTTCATTGATCTCTTCTTTCTCTTTTATTCATGGTGGCATTTAGACATATAAAATTTCCCCTAAGAACTGCTTTGGCTGCATCCCATAAGTTTTGGTATGTTGTCTCATTATTGTCAGTCTCTTGGATGAAGTTACTAATTTTATGATTTGTTGTTTGACCCACTCATTCTTTGTGATGAGATTTTTTAGTTTCCAATTAACTTTGGATCTCTCTTTCTATGGCTCTTTATTACACATAATTTTTATTGCATCATGATCTGAAAAGGATGCATTTACTATTTCTGCCTTTCTACATTTGATTGTGGGGTTTTTATGCCCTAATACATGGTCAATTTTTTGTGTAGGTACCATGTACCACTGAGAAAAAGGTATATTCCTTTCTATCCCCATTGTTTTCTCCAGAGGTCTATCATATTTAATCTTTCTAAAATTCTATTCACCTCTTTAACTTTTCAAATTTATTTTGTGGTTAGATTTATCTAGTTTTGGCATGGGGGTGGAGGGCTGAGGTCCCCCAATAATATAGTTTTGCTGTCTATTTCTTCCTCTAACTCACTTAATTTGTTCTCTAAGAATTTGGATCCTGTTCCACTTGGTATGTATATGTTTAGTATTGATATCACTTCATTGTCTATGATACCTTTTAGCAAGATGTAGTTTCCTTCCTTATCTCTTTTAATTAGGTCAAAATAGAACTTATTTTGCTTTATCTGAGATAAGGATTGCTACCCCTGCTTTTTTAACTTTAGCTGCAGCATAATATATTCTGCTGCAGCCTTTTACCTTTACTCTACATGTATCTCTCTGCTTTAGATCGGTTTGTTGTAAATAACATATTATAAGATTCTGGTTTTTAATCCACTCTGCCATCTGCTTCCATTTTATGGGAGAGATCATACCATTCACATTCACAGTTATAATTACTAACTGTATTTCCCTACATCCTATTTTTCTTATTTATACTTTTCTCTCTCCTTTCACCATGTTCCTCACAAGTGTTTTGCTACTGACCATTGTCTCCCTCAATCTGCCTTCCCTTCTATGAGCTCTCCTTCCCTTTTGCCCTTTGCCCTTTGCCCTTTTGACTCCTAGTTTTGCCCTCCCTTCTATTAGCCCCACCTCCCTTTTCTTTTGCCTCCTAGTTTTACCTTCCCTTCTATCAGCACCCCACCCTCTTCTTTTCCCTTTCCCCTCTTACTTCCTTATAGGGTAAAATAAAATTCTATACCCAAATGAGTGTCTATGTTATTCCCTCTGAGCAAAATTAGATGAGAGTAAGGTTGAAACAATGCTCAGCCCTCCCTTCTTTCCCTCTATCATAATAAGTCTTCTGTGCTTTTTTATGTGATGTGATTTACCCCATTCTGCCTTCTCTTTCCTATTCTCCCAGTATAATCCTTTTTGTCACCCCTTAAGGTGTTTTGTTTTTTTATCATCACATCGAAATCAACTTATACCTACCCCTCTATCTATGTGTACTCCTCCTATCTGTTCTAATAAAGATACAGTTCTCAAGATTTACAAGTATCTTCTTCCCTTTTAGGAATGTGAACGTTTTAACCTTATTGAGTAACTTGTTTTCATTTTTTTCCCCATTTTAACTTTTTATGCTTCTCTTAAGTCTTATATTTTTAGATTGAATTTTCTGTTCATTTCTGGACTTTTCATTAGGGAAGTTTTAAAGTCCCCTATTTTGTTGAATTCTGATCATTTGCCCTGAAAGATTATGCTTAATTTTGCAGGGTAGTAAGTTCTTGGTTGTAATCCAAGTTCCTTTGCCTTCCAGTCCTATCATATTCCAAGCCCTCTGATACTTTAATGTTGAAGCTACTAGGTCCTGTGTAATCCTGATTGTTGCTCCTTGATATTTAAATTGCTTCTTTCTGGCTGCTTGCAGTATTTTCTCTTTTACCTGATAATTCTGGAATTTGACTACAATATTCCTTGCAGTTTTCCTTTTGGTATCTCTTTCAGCAGGTGATCGGTGGATTACTTTTTCCTCTGGTTCTAAGATAATTGGAGCAGTTCTCCTTGTTAATGTCATGAAATATGCTGTCCAGGCTCTTTTTTTGATCATGGCGCTCAGGCAGTCCAGCTATTCTTAAATTGCCCCTCTTGGATCTATTTTCCAGGTCTGTTGTTTTTCTAAAGAGGTATGTTAATGTTTTCCTCTACTTTTATATTCTTTTGATTCTGCTTCACCTCTTCCTGTTGTCTCATCAAGCCATTCACTTCCATTCCCCAGTAAGCTTTTGCATCTCCCTTTCCATTTGGCCAGTTGTATTTTTAAGGCATTATTTTCTTTTTCCAAGTTGTTGACTCTCTCTTGCATAACTCTCATTTCTTTTCCCAATTTTTCTTTTACCTCTTTTATTTGGTTTATAAAATCCTTTTTGAGCTCTTCCAACAGGGCTTTTTCATCTTGAGATTAATTCCTCTTTCCCTTTAAGGCTTCACATGTAGGCATTTTGACATTGTTGTCCTCTGTGTTTATGTTTTGGTCCTCTCTGTTGCTATAGTAATTTTCTGTAATGAGAGTTCTTTTCTGCTTCTTATTCATATTTTAGCTTATTTCATGCCTTTTAAAGTTGAACTCTGCTCCTGGTGTATAGCATGTACTGTCCCAAACTACTTCTTCTAGGTCAGGGACCCAGTCACTGGCTTTCTGCTCTGAGGCCTTAACAGCTTGTAGATTGCTCACTGCACTGGGGGCCCAGCATGCTTGTGCCTGTTTGGTAGTGGATACTCCAGTTGGCAAATTGCCTTCTGCCTCACACCTGGCTTGCTATGCCACTAGCTTGCTGAGCTAGGACCACTGGTCCTTAGCTGCTGATCTGTGCTGTGGCTAAGGACCTTCTGTTGGCTTGTCCAGTTACCCTCTCTTCTGAGCTGTGCTCCCTTTTTACTCAGATGAAACAGACCTTTCCTGAGAACCTTTTAGGTTTATCTTAAGCTAGAAGATTATAGGTTCTACAGCTCCAGAATCTGTTTAGAAGCTTAATTTAACCTTGTTTCTGAGGAAAATTTGGAAGAGTTCAGGCAACTTCCTGGCTGCTTTCCCTCATCTTGGCTCTACCTGCTCATGCTATTTAGGGTAAAAATTGACAATATAGGTCATTTTATTTTATTCTTGAGACTTGGTCTCCTGTCTTACTCAGGCTAGAAGTGGAACAGCCCTTCATAGGCCAAATAACACTACTGATCAGCTTAGAAACTGTCACCTGCTTCATTTCTAACTTGGGCTGGTTTCACCCACATTTAGACAGCCTGGTCTTCCCCTTACCCCCGAGGCCCACCATGTCGGTCCCCTATATAGTGTGGACCCTTAATTTTATTTAGCCCTATTGTAGTTCAGAACTCCTGAGCTCAAGACAGCTACCAGCCTTCCTTATGACCTCTACCCTCACCCCACCCCTGCTTCTTTACAGTATCAGAAATATAAGCATGAGCCACCAGGTAAAACTCAAATATCGAGAAGGGAAGTAAAATGTCCAGAGTTATACAAATGGTAAATAATGGTACTGGTTTCTCATGTTCCAGAGTACCCCTAGCTATTATTTCCCAGCTGTACAAATGATGGTAATGATGAAGAAAGGCTGGTATTTATATGGTGCTTTAAGGTTTGCAAATTGTTTTGTATATTATTTCATACAACCAAATAACTTAGATGTATATGACCATTTACTATTAGTATGTCTTATCTGAAGAATTTACTCTATTTACTATCAGAAACCAGGCAAAAACAAATGGTATTTTCTTTATGATCTAGAGTCTTTCCTGAAAATTCATAAATCTGTTTTGATATAGCTTTTGTTCTCAGGGTCACAACCACCTTTGTCATTAGTGTTTTCTCAAAATAGCCACCACTGGAATTTACAGTATGTAAAGCACTGTAATAGATTTTGTAGTGACAACCCAATGTCCACAGTGGTGGAACTTACCATTTCAAGACTATAGGGCAGCTAGGTGGCGCAGTAGATAAAGCACCAGCCCTGGATTCAAGAGGACCTGAGTTCAAATCCAACCTCAAACACTTGACACTTACCAGCTGTGTGACCTTGGGCAAGTCACTTAACCCTCATTGCTCTTCTCCCCCCCCCCCAAAAAAAAAGACTATAAAGCTTGACTGAGTATTGATTGACTAGACTATTGCCATAGCCTGTTGGTAAGTCGGCCTGCCTCAAGTCTCTCTCCACTCCAGTTCACTCCATTCAGCCATCAAAGTGATTTTCCTAAAATGCAAGTCCAACTATGTCACTCACTCACTCACTCACTCACTCTCTCTCTCTCTCTCTCTCTCTCTCTCTCTCTCTCTCTCTCAACTCAACTCAACTATTGCCTCTATACTATGAAGTACAGTATCCTCTGGCATATAAGGCCTTCATAACCTAGCCCCCTCCTACCTATTCGTCTTCTTATAAGTTACTCCCTACCGTGTATGTACTCTTTGCTCCAGTGACACTAGCCTTCTTGCTTTTCCTTGAGCAAGACACTCTCTCTCTTATCTCCCTGCATTTTTTCTGGCTGGTCTTCATTCCTGGAATGCTCTCTGTCCTCATTTCTCCCTACTGCTTTCCCTAGCTTCTTTTAAGTTCCAAATAAAATTTCATCTTCTACAGGGAGCCTTTTCCAACATTTTAAATTCTTTTGGGGGGGGGAGGGGCAATGAGGGTTAAGTGACTTGCCCAGGGTCACACAGCCAGTAAGTGTCAAGTGTCTGAGGCCAAATTTGAACTCATGTCCTCCTGAATCCAAGGCCAGTGCTTTATCCACTGCGCCACCTAGCTGCCCCTAACTTTTTTTATTCTAATGCCTCTCCTATTTTTATTTTTTTCAGTTTATCCTATATATAGCCTATCTGGCATATTTGTTTCCTCATTATCTCCCCCATAAGATTGTGAACTCCTTGATGGCTGGATCTATCTTTTGACTTTTTATATCCTCAGCACTTTGCATGGTGTGTGGAACCTAGTATTCCCTTAACAAATGTTTATTTATTGACAAGAAGTAGTTATTTACATATTTGTTTTTAAATATATATTGCTTAAGAAGGAAATATTAACACTTATAAAAACAATCAAGTGGGAATGAGGGTTATAATCTCGAGACATTTAAGTGGAACAGTAGTTATAGTGCTCTGACCATAACATAATCTGGCCTCAGACACTTACTAGTAGTTATGTGATTTAATCTGTCTGTCTCAATTTCCTCAATAGAATAATAGAGATAATAATAGTCCTTAACCTTCCTTGGTTGTTGTGGTGATAAAATGAGATAATACTTGTAAAGTGCTTAGCACAGTAGCTGGCAGAGAGTAGGTTCTTTTTTTTTTTTTTTTAAGTGGGGCAATTGGGGTTAAGTGACTTGCCCAGGGTCACGCAGCTAGTAAGTGTTAAGTGTCTGAGGCTGGATTTGAACTCAGGTACTCCTGACTCCAGGGCCGGTGCTCTATCCACTGTGCCACCTAGCTGCCCCGAGTAGGTTCTTAATAAGCATTTTCTTTGTAAAGGACTTAAGATAGTGTCTGGCCCATAGTAGGTGCTTAATAAGTTTTTCCTTCCTTCCTTATAAATTACAGTTTCCTAATGAATGACTAGAATGAGTAAAATAGAAGCATGTAGACCAGTTTCCTTTCCCAGAATCTTTGTTTTCATGGGGAACTCACCTATCCTTTGAATTTCAGTAAAAGTGGTTTCTGGTGTACATTTCTAGACTTTTAAGACAATGAAACGATTTAAAAATACAAGATGATGATCGACATATTGTTTCAAAGATTGTAATGTGCTCTGTCATGAATGGGATCAGGGTTCAAGGATTGAATTTTGCTGTTCACTTCTTGCTAGTAAATGGATCTTATCATCAACATTGGAAGTGTATGGGATTCTCTAGGGGTCCTTGCATTGATTTCTTCTGCCAGCTGAAGGAACAGCATTAAGCACTGACTTGTGTCCTTGGCTAGAGAGAAGATTGTTGCTCCATGAGTGTGAAATGGGCCATTTGGAAGATCATAGAAAATGCTTGATTTCTCCCCAAGGATATATGGGGAGGAGAAGAGTGATTTTATATTAATTAAATGAAAATTTCAAGACACTACATATGGATTTTTAGAAGTCTTGTTAAAGATAATTATTTTTTTTTGCCAAGCATAAATATTATTTGTCTGCCTTGTGTTCTGGCAGCTTTGTATACTGTGATGTTAGTAAATCCATGGCTTTGTAGATGGCAGTCTAATATGCTCTTTTCCTTATGTTTTTCTTGCCTCATAAATCTTTATGTGCCCTTTAAGAAACTAGACATTTTTTCCCATAACACATTATCCCATTTTAGATACCACCTCATATCTATAGGGAATCTCTCTTCAGTTTGGATCATTAATGAGGTTTTTTGGGTTTTTTTTAACATAATCGTGAATTTAACAGTCATCAACAAATTAAAACATTTCAGTATACCCAAAAAAGTAAGAAAGGGTTATATAACAGACTTCAGGCATGAACAGTTTTTAAAGTATATGTTTATATGTGTATAAATGTGTGAATGAATATATGTATATTTGTACAAATGTAATATATATGGAGTTTAGAAGTAGTAATGAAATTTCTCTGTTATGTCCCCTTCTCTACTTTTTTGTCTTTGCATTTTAAAAATGTTTTATTGATCATTTTTATATCTTTTTATCTATCCACTTATCCACCCATCCATAAACTTTGTGAAACCTCTTTACCCTCATAATATATATGTATAGTCTAGCAAAACATAAAAATTAAAATGGACAATTTTGACTAAATCACTTCTAAGATCCATTCCAGCTCTAGATTTATGATGATGATAGAGAATCCACATGAGACATCCTCTATAAAAATGACAAAAACTTTTTGTGTTTCCCTAGCTTATGTCATAACTGATTTTAATTATCAGAGGATTATCTATCAGTCATATATTTCTCAAACAGCATAATCTTTTTTGATGTGCCTACCAGGAAAGAAATTTTGTATCTTCTTAACATCTATGGGTGACGTCTTATTAGTCATTCAGCAATGGAAGGGAAATGAAATAAGCATGTGCATGGCAATGTGGTAAGCACTTTTTACAAATATTATCTCATTTGTTCCTCACAACAATTCTATCAGTAGGTGCTATTATTCTTACCATTTTCCAGTGGTGGAATGTGAGGCAAACATAGGTTAAGTAACTTGCCTTTGGTCAGCATCTGAGCCTGGATTTGAACTTATGTCTTCCTGGCTCTTGTTCCACTGCTCCGTCCACCGAACCACCAGCTGCCTCTGAACAAGCATTTAAATAGAAGGTAGTCTCAGAAGGAACTAGGAGAGAGTGAGGGGTAGCAGGAAAGGCCTGAGATACAAAGTAGGATTTGAGCTAAGTCTTAAAGAAAGCAAGGGGATAGAGAGGATACTAGACAGGGAAGACAGCCAATGAAAAGTCATGGATTCTGCAAGTGGAATCTCACGTGTGAGGAAGTAGCAAGAAGGACTATGTTGTTGGATTATAGAAGATGTAGCGTTGGGTAAAGTATAATAAGACCAAAAAGGTAGGAAGGGGAGTCAGCTAGGTGGCGAAGTGGATAAAGCACTGAATCACTTAAATTCAATTAACTTGTAAGTCAGACATCACCTCCTGATGTCATGATCCTCTTTGAGAATGAAGGACAGGGCAGCTAGGTGGTGCAGTGGAAAGAGCACTGGCCCTGGAGTCAGGAGTACCTGAGTTCAAATCCAGCCTCAGACACTTAACACTTACTAGCTGTGTGACCCTGGGCAAGTCACTTAACCCCAATTGTCTCACCCCAAAAAAATTTTTTTTTAAAGAGAATGGGGGCAGCTAGATGGCACAATGGATAGAGCACCGGCCCTGGAGTCAGGAGTACCTGAGTTCAAATCCAGCCTCAGACACTTAACATTTACTAGCTGTGTGACCCTGGGCAAGTCACTTAACCCCAATTGCCTCATCCCAAAAAAAATTTTTTTAAAAGAGAATGAAGGACAAACAACAAGAATAAGAAGGTAGGATTTGAAACCAGGTTTTCCTTACTTCTAAGTCTAGTGCCTTATTCACTATATCAGTATCTGGAAAATTACTCTCTTAATATACTCAAAAAGTACTCTCATATAGAGTACTTCTGTCTCTACTTGGCCTGCTCTAGCTGTGTTCCCTGTTTTTGATGTCTTTATTGCTGTTTTCAATTTCTTAAACACTACACAAGGCACTGTGATATCAAAGTCCAAATGTGGTGGCTGTACTGTTACTGAAGGATAACATTGATGATGATGATGATATAGCTGGCAATTATAGGGTGCTTTAAGGTTGGGAGATTGCTATACATAAGTCATCTCATTTTATCCTCATAACAGCCTGGGTATTATTATTATTCCCATTTTACAGATGAGGAAACTGAGGCTGAGAAATGGTAACTGAGTCGCCCAAGGTCAACAGGTATCTGAAATGGTATTTGAACTAAAGTCTTCATGATACCAAGGCCAGTGCTCTTACCTACTGTACCACCTACCTGATGTGAAAATTTACAGTCATTTCCATTTTTCTGGGGTTTTGTTTGTTTTTTGTCTTTTTTTCAGGTTTAAGTTTTAAATGTTCTCAGATGTGATCTAGTTTGTTTATGTCTCGTGTCAAGCTTTTTATAAACTAATTTTTCCCTACTTCTTTTCACTGGCTCAACATTGTTCACAGTTCCCTACCCTTCTCCTCTTTAAAGGTTTTGCAGATGAGTTTATATTCTAAGCTGGTGGTATCTTTAACTTCAATTTCTCTTTGATAAGTAAACAGCCAGCAATTCCTTCTTGAAAGGATTTCAAAGCAATTGTTTTATGTTAGTTTAACTTTTAAGGAAATGGAATATGGTCTCCATTGGAATCTGCTCCAATTTATTGGAGTCAGTGACTTGTTTGAATTGGTCATATTCATTTAATGCCATATTTTCTTATCTTTATTCTTCTAATTTGGTATTGATCCTGATATTTGCCCTAACCGGTTCATTTTGACAATACATAGACAACTCATTCATAAATTACATCCACACCACTATTCAATTGTTTCCTACCTGTTAAGAAAAATAGACGATTCAGCTTTTTTTTTGGTAATGTTATTCAGTGGTTTCCCTTTGAACACCTCTCAAATCTCTTCTTGAAGAAAGAATTTATGACATATGTAGGTGTGAGGTTTCTGCCTAGTCTATAGAACCCTGAGTAACCTCTTTTATTTCTTAATCCTAAGCCATATTTTCCAAAGCCTTACCTTGTCTTCCATTATGTCTACCTATTCTTGGAAGTCACTGAGTATTAAAGCATATGTTTGATTTAATTAGTTGGAACTTAATGAGTTCTTCTCTGTGTGTGTGTGTGTGTGTGATTTATGGTTCCCATAAAATAAAATTTCTTTTTGCCTTTGGACATATAATAAAATTAATACTGTCTAGTCCTTTATTTTCCTTTAAAACAGTAACCTGTTAGCCATCCTTTCATGTATAACTATAAACTCCTTTTGATCTCCTGATTCAATTGAGAATAAGAATATCCACATAGATATGATTGCATTTGTTAACTATGTTGACTCTGTCATTGGACAAGGATCTCACATTTCATGTACCAGCAGTACCCCCTCTACCACCTTTTCTGCCTTTGTGCCACCATCACTAAACAAATACAAAAGTTTGAAATGGAACTTTTTCTTTGTTCCATGAGTTGCTGTGGATGAAGAATTCATCACTTAGTAACCAGCCTATTGATGGTACCTCAGTGCTTCAATGGTAGATTATTTTTGTAAAATTCACAGTTATAAACAGTTCATCATCTGTTGGCCAAATCTGTGGGGGTGAGCATCTTTCTTTGTTCATAGATATTATTCTATCCTCCTTCTCTGTGCCTTTATAGAGATGGTACCCTCAAGTCTAAAATGCACTCCTCTTACATCCTTCCCTAATAGAGTCCCTAACATCCTTCAGGTGCTACCGCCTACCTCACAGTTTACCTGATTTCCCCAGTTTTTCTCCCTCTTGAAAATACTTTATATTTACTTATCTCTGTATATTGATTTGGGGGGGGGGACGGGCATTGGAGGTTAAGTGACTTGCCTAGGGTCACATAGCTAGTAAGTGTCAAGTGTCTGAGGCCAGATTTGAACCTCAGGTACTCCTGAATCCAAGGCCAGTGCTTTATCCACTGCACCACCTAGCTGCTCCCTGTATATTGATTTTTAACAGAGTTATCCTGGATCTGGGATTGACTATATTCACTTATAAGTCACCCATCACCCTACTACTTGACCCATTGCCATCATTATTCTAATCCTCAGTTCTAGAGTAATTCCCCATGAGTCACTTTGGATATTTTGGTATTAAAATTGGAATATCTTCCTCAATCAGCTCAGAGCCTCCATCTGAACTAATTAACAATCATTTAATAAATTATAGAAACCTTTTTTCCACATGAGCAACTGCTAATATCTCAATATCAAAACCCCTAATATCCTAGGAGTAACTCAATATTAAAGTTACCAGCTATGCAATTTATTAATAATCAATAATAATTGAAAATCATAAACATTTACAATATTTTAGCTATCAGAAAGACCACAGGGTAACCTCTAACCATCATCATATTACAATTCTGTCATTCCATCCATTTAAGGAACAAAGCAAAGTCTTTTATCATAAATTCTTTTTATCATAATCTTACAAGCTAAAGGTTAAAACAATTCCATTAGGAAAGAAGGTGCCTTCATCTTATCTCCAGCTTCTTTACAGCTATGACAAGAAAAGATTCTTAAGTTTTTCTCAACTTGTTACTCTTAAGCTTTTCCCAAACTATTCATAAAATCATAGTTGAGACCATTCTCACAACAAAGAATTTTTCCTTCACCCTCCTTCTGTCTCTACCACAATTTCTTCCAAACTATCTCTATTGACTATCCTCTCAGTTTCTTAACAACTGCCATTATGGAACTGCCATAGAATGACAAAACTTTTAGTCTCAAGAAATCCAAGCTATTAATAGCCATATGAAAAATGCTCAAAGTCAGTAATATTAACAGAAATGGAAATTAAAACATCTCTGAGGTACCACCTTACACCCATCTAATTGGCTAATATGAGAAAAAAGGAAAATGGTGAATGTTGAAGGAGCTGTAGGAAAACAGGTACACTAGTTGGTAGACCTGTCAACTAGTCTAACTATTCTGGAAAGCGATTTGGAACTATACCCAAAGGGCTGTAAAACTTGTGTATACCCTTTGATCCATCAATATGCTTGCTAGTTCAGTGCCCTAAGGAAATCAAAGCAAAAGGACCTATGCATACAAAAATATTTATAGCAGCTTTTTGTGGTAGAAAAGAATTGGAAATTGAGGGGATGCTCATGATTTGGGGAATAGCTTGAACAAGTTAAGCTATATGAATATGATAGAATACTACTGTGCTGTAAGAAATGGTGAATGGGGGGGTAGTTAGGTGGTGGAGTGGATAAAGCACTGGCCCTGGATTCAGGAGGACCTGAGTTCAAATCCATCCTCAGATACCTGATAGTTACTAGTTGTGTGATCCTGGGCAAGTCATTTAACCCCCATTGCCCCGCAAAACAAAAACAAAAAAATGATGAATGGGATGGTTTCAGAAAAACCTGGAAAGACTTATATGAACTGATGCAAAGTGAAGTGAGTAGAACCAGGAGAACATTTTATATAATAAAAGTGATATTATAAAGATAATCAACTTTGAAGACTTAGCAACTGTTCAACACAATAACTCACCACAATTCCAAAGGAGTCATGATGAAATATGAGAGCTGATGGACTCAGGGTGTAAATTGAAGTATATTTTCTTTTTTTTGGTCGGGTGGTAGGGCATGAATAACATGGGGATTTATTTTGCATGACTATACATATACTCATAATTTTTCACTTGCTTTCTCCGTAGGCGGGAAAGGAGGGAGAGAATTCAAAACAAAATTTTTTTAAAAAAGGAAAGAAACTCTGGAGGAAAAAACTATTACTTTACAAACTTCCCTTCTTAAAAAGACAGCAACAGTAACTATAGTCTCTGTAGAAGTCTTTCGAAATGTTATTTCCCTCTTGAAACTACTTTGTATTTATTCAATTTATATACTCATGGATCTGCGATCTCATTAATTTGGGACTTCCCTCCAGTGATTCAGATGGCAAATCCATCCATCCCTGGCCATCATGTTCTACTCCAATTCATGTCCTCTTACATGTTTGCCATAGAGAGCCCACTCGGTATACTAGAGGCATTCCTCACTTTCTCCTGAATTGGTTAGGGTACCAATAAAACAAGTTTGTTCATCCGTCTCTCTTCCCCTTTTCTCACCACATAAACAGTTCATCTTTTCTTTCTCTAATATAATTCCTTGGTAATATCCTTTACTCTTTTTCTATTAAGGAATTCCTCATTGGTTATATGTTGCAGGCAGCTTAAACCCTCACTATGCCTCTCTACTGTCCTCTGTGTGATGTTCATCTTTAATATTTTTTAAGTTCCATCTTTTATTTTCTCCAGTAGAATAAATTCTTAAGGCTAAAGAGTGTTTGGTTTTGGTTTTGTTTTGTTTTGTTTTTTGCCTGTGTCTACTGCACCTATCACAGTGTCTTGCACTTAGATGCTCAATAAAGGATTATTGAATTGAGCCCTTTGAAATCTCATCCTCATTTTTTATATTAATTTGAATTACTGAGAAAGGAGTATAGCATTCCTCAGTTGCCATTTCCCTCTTCCCTCCTTCCACCCTCAACTTATCTGGCTAAAGAAGGAATTTATTCTCCTCTTTAATTAAAATATCCCTTTTGATGCCCTTGGCTTCTTTCATTATCTGTCATAAAAATTTCAGAGAACACCCCAAAAAGTGAACTCATTATCTCACTAGTTGGGTTATCAATTTTACATTTCAGGTATATAATAGCCTTTTCACAATGTCACCAGAAGTTGTGTATTGTATAGATTTTTTTCATAGAGCATCTGCATTATGGTTCTAGCTATATTTCATGTATTATTCGCTTTTATAGAGTTTTTCAGAAACTATGATTTTTAACCTGAAATCTTTGGGCTGGCGCTTTTAACAGAATAAACTTCAAAATGCACTATTAGATTCACAGGCTGTTCCAAAGCAACCTATTTTCAGTCAATCTTTGGTATATTTGAATACAAATGTTGCTTTATGATTTCACTGCCATATGTTCCGAGGGAAGATGGGTTGGGGAGAGAGCAGTTCCATAAATGAGTCCTTGTGGGGGAAGAGAAGCTGAGCCACCTTGCAAATAGCTTGGTGCCCACATGCCTGAGGCCATTGACAATTTGGGGTGGACCAGTAACATAGAATGTTCCTTTTATGTCGTTTATTACCTCCATATTAGGGAAGGTAGTAAGGGGACAGGGCACAAGTTGGATTATGCATGTAGACCTAAAAAGAATAAATAAATAAAGCTTATCAGCCTTTGCTTACTTGATCCTCAGCTTGAGAAAACCAAAAGAAGGAAGTATATACTTTAAGAAAACAGCCTATTTATTTTTCTAAATCAAGAGAATAAAGTCTTCATAAAAATTGGTATCCAGATGGTCAATTCAGACACACTGTGTAATGCTATAATTTTTCCTCCTAGTTAAAAGGCTAGCCACTGAGAACCTGGACTACATTGTAAAAGCCTGCCAAGCAGGGTCAGGAGGAGAGCCTGCCACCCAGCTGACTTCTGTGTTTAGGTAACTGGAAAATATGCCAACTGGCAAGGAAACTATTGCAAGCCATTTGACAGCCAACATGTTTTTTAAATAACTAATTATCCCAAACATAATGTGTTACTATTTGTTTATAGCATTTCAATTGTTGTCTTCTTGGCAGTTTTATTACCCTGTAGTTTTCTTTTAAAGTCGTCTGGGAAAAGGTACCTGAACTGACTTTAGATTACCTGTGGATTTTGTAGAGAAGAGATGCTGACATGGGTTGGGGGGGGAGGGGCTGCAGTCATCATGACAGGTGCACAGACTTTAGGAGCTTAGTAAATAGGACCCTCAGGATCAAAAATAGGAGTCTCTGGAACTCTCTTTACTGTACATACTTTAGTTAGGGGGAGCACATAGAAGACTCCATTTCTCTTTCCTTCTCAATCTTTTGGACACGGGTTAAGATAATTCTTTTTTCTTTTTTTTCTTTTTTTAAGTTTGATGCTTTTTGTTTTTCCAAATATACACCTCTCCCTTTTTCTACCCACCAAGCCTTCTCTTGTAACAAGGACAGTGAAGAAAAACAAACAACCTTATCAGCTGTATCTAACAGTATGTGCCACATTTCACACCCATAGTCTCCTACCTCTCCTACTAAAAGAGGGAGATGCAGTTCTTCATCTGGTTTCCAGGACTAAGATTAGTGATTATAATTATCTGGGGTTCAGTTTTACCACACCTTATGTTTATATGGCATTTTGAATTTACAAAACGTTATCTCCTCAACAACCCTATAAGCTAGGCTGCACAATTTCCCTTTTACAGATGATGAAATTGAGGTTAAAGGTAAGTTGTGAATAGGCAACTCTACCATAGCTATTCACTATCAGAGTTACCATTTAAACACTAATTTCTTGATCCCAAGTCCAATACTTTTATTTTTTCCTACTCTACCCTTTGATGCAATGAATTAAAAATGAATTCAAAGGGGGCGGCTAGGTGGCGCAGTGGATAAAGCACCGGCCCTGGATTCAGGAGTTCCTGAGTTCAAATCCGGCCTCAGACACTTGACACTTACTAGCTGTGTGACCTTGGGCAAGTCACTTAACCCCCATTGCCCCGCAAAAATAACCAAACAAACAAACAAAAAATGAATTCAAGAGCAGGGTACTACTGCTGCACCTCTTTTTTTCCATATAGCCTTCAGATTCTCATTTCTCTTGCCCAATGGTCTGCTCAGAATTTAACTTGATTACTCTATTTCAGAATTGTATCAAACTAAAAATGCAGATTTTTCTTTAAAATGTGAAACAGGAGAAAGGGGGAATTCTGTGGAAAACAAACAAATGTGTATTGTTTATGTACAAGGTGCCATGTTGGATAGTTTGTTTTCTTTTGAGAGGAAAATGAAAATTGGGTGGGAATTAAATTATATATATTATTAAATTTTTGACATAGTCTTTAAACATAAACATGAAGGCCCAGGGGAAAATTTTCAAAGCTGATTTTTTTTCTTCTCCCATTCATTTGGGAAAGGGGGAACAGGACAAAATGGGAATTTTTAGAGGTCAGTGGAAAATTTTTCCTAAAATTTTCCTTGCTTTATCCCCTGTAATCCCCACCTACACCAGAATAAAGCCTTTTTTTCTTTTACTGCTCCCATATATACAGTTACACTTTAATGAGAATAAAAATAATCTGCACTTCCTCGTAAGAATTATATTTCTGCTAAAATTCCTAGAATCCCCATCTAGAAGTGAGCTTCCTAGTGTATTCAGACGACAGTGCACTAACAAGCAGAAACTGTACTGAGGAGTAGCACCAGAGATCATCCTAAATATTCCTGTTTTCTTTTTAGGCAGTTTGTCCAAGACTATAGTACGACATATGAGCAGCAAGTCTATAACGTCTTAGGAATTGTGGCAGAATTGGACCAACAGATTGTTACTAGTTTGATTCCCACACTCACTCAGTGCCTCAAGGACTCTGAGCTTAAACAAGGCCTTGGCAGAAATATCACACAGAGGTATGTTTTATCATTTTATTTGGGTCTTTGGGACGATGATAATAAAAGACACCTTCGTTTTGGAGGAAACAAATTTCTAGAATATAAATTTATAAAGTAGTGTTTCTAAATTGTGTCGAGCAGTCTTTTGAGTTGTGAAAGTTTTATCAATTTAAGCATGCATAAAGCAGTGAGATTCATTTTTTTTAGCCTAACTACTAAAAGTTGCACTTCCAAATGGGTGTCGTCTGTTTCAAAGCGAGTACATTTGAAACTGCACACTCATTATATGATGCTGCTATTACTTAGAATGTTTTTGGAAGCCCTCTTTTGGAATTACCTATAGTGCGTATAGTGTTAAATTAGTTTACAGTATCTGGCCACATCAATGGCGTATCAGTGTCTTTTGAGGGTAGATTTGTGTTTTATAAATGACTAAGTCACTGCACACAAAGTCTAGAGAATATTCAGGTGAGTGACCAAGTTATCTCGTGGAAAGGGTGGAGTGGAGGAGGCAAAATGATGAGATTGTAAAGCAAATAGGACCTGCTCTCTCACTTACCTGCTGAGCTAACTCTGAAGGCAAACTGTCAATCTTTGGAGTTTTTATTGATAGAACATTAGCCATATGTGGCCAGCCCATCTACATTGACTATTTTGAAAAGCTCATGGGTAGGTTTCTATATGTTAGAGTTTAAAGAGACCTTAAATGTCATCTATTCGAAACATCCTCACAGCTAAACACACACACACACACACACACACACACACACAATTTTATAGATGAAGAAACTAAGGTCCAGGGAGGTTCAATGGTTTGACCGTGGTTATAAGGTAGAAAGTTAAAGAGCCAAAATTAGAACTCATGCCCTCTGACTCTAAACCCGGTGGTACTCCTATGTATTCATCCAAATGTTTGGTTGTTTGTTTTTTTGGGGGGTGGAGGGGGGTCACTTTTAAAGTCATAGCAGATATATATATATATATATATATATATATATATATATATATGCATGTACATAACAATTTTCAACTTGAAATGAGTTTGGCCTATTGAACACCATCATTCAATTTGTTCTTAATGTTAAATAACAGTAATATTATTTAATTGGATCATATTGCAATAGAAAAGGCACCATACTTAGAGTCCAGTGAGTTGGTTTAAACCTTCATCTCCAGGTTTTCTTGACTTCCTTCACGTCTCAACTCAAATGTATGATCCCACCCTTCACTCTACCAATAATGCCTTCCCTAAAAATTACCTTCCATTTACACCACATATAGGACAGCCGGGTGATACAGTGAATAGAGCAGTGAGTCTGGAGTCAGGAATACCTGAATTCAAATCCAGCCTCAGATAACTTACTAGCTTCATAACCCTGGGCAAGTCACTTAACCCTGTTTGTCTGTTTCCTCATCTGTAAAATGAGCTGGAGAAGGAAATGGCAAACTGCTCCAGGATCTTTGCCAAGAAAACCCCAAAATGCAGTCACAAAGAGTTTGGCATAACTGAACACTGTATATATTTTGTATGTACAAAGTTATTTTCATAGTTATCTTCTTTATTAGAATTCGAGTTCTGGGGCAGCTAGATGGCACAGTGGTTAAAGCACTGGCCCTGGATTCAGGAGTACCTGAGTTCAAATCCAGCCTCAGACACTTAACACTTACTAGCTGTGTGACCCTGGGCAAGTCACTTAACCCCCATTGCCCCGTAAAAAAAACAAAAAAAACCCCAAAGAAAACAAAAAAAGAGAATTCAAGTTCCTTGAGGTCATGTTTTTACCTTCCTTTGTGTCCCCAGTACTTATAACCATGCCTGGCCCTTAACTTTTTGTTGAGTCATTTCAGTCGTGTCCAAATCTTTGTGATCCCATTTTGGGGTTTTCTTGGCAAAGATACTAGAGTAGGGGGCAGCTAGATGGCATCGTGGATAAAACACCGGCCCTGGATTCAGGAGGACCTGAGTTCAAATTTGACCTCAGACACTTGACACTTAGCAGTTGTGTGAGCCTGGGCAAGTAACTTAACCCTCATTGCTGCCGCCCCCCCCCCCCCACACACACACACACACACAAAAGATACTAGAGTGATTTGCCATGAAATGATTCTTGCCTGGCTCTGTCACTTAACTCTTTGTGTACCTTTGGGCAAGTCATTTAAGTCATTTCACTGAAGTCCTTAGGCCTTAGTTTCCTTGTCTGTTAAATCTGTTAAGTTTAGAAGGTTCCTTCCTGGACTAGGTGACTTCTGAGTCTCTCTTCCAACCCTAAATCTGATTATTCCATGATTCTAAATTTATGTACTAATTTGTAACTCAAACTTTATGAAGGAATTTTATAAGCCAAATGAAAAAGCTGTAAGTAGTTACTCTATCTTTAATTTATATTTTTTAAGTTAAAAAAAAAGGGGGATGAATGGAAACATTATTTATTTAAAAGCTTCTTTCAAGAAGAACTGCCCTATAATATGGCAGCAGTAATTATTATTCGCTGGAGTATTTAAAATAAATCATATTCTTGGAATAAGCTTTTTAAAATGTTTTATAAACAAATGAAGTTTGGTGGTGGTGGTGTTTTTTTTTTTTAAATCTAAGATGGTAGAGGAGAGCAAGGAGTCTATAGAAAGACCATGATAAAATCCTCCAGTTTATCCTCCCTTTACTATTTATGCTTGTTACACTAAAAATTTGCCATTTGATTTTGTACCTTTATTATCCACTTAATGAGAATTAAATGATAAATGTCATTACCTATTTAAATCCCCTGACTCTTTAATGCCATATTATTTCAGTAGATGGATGAAATTTTCCAGGCTTCTTTGTAACTTGGATTTCACTAAGGACCACTCTAAGCCAAACCAATAAGCTTTCGATAGTTCTTAATTATAACAAAACAGTAAATATGCTCCTCCTGCACCTATTTCTCATATGTCATTTTTCACAGGGTCTCAATTTGTAGGGACTCTAAGTGGAATGGAAGGTACATAATATATTTTGTTCATTTTTGTTTTTAACAGGGAAGCCTACAGTCGACTTTTATCCTTCCTAGGACAACCAGGTCAAGAGGAAAGGCTGAAACTGGAAAATGAGAACACTTAGTGTTATTTTTTGTGACTTGCACTTGTCTTTGGGGACTTCAGCATACTGTTGCTACTTAAAGCCACAATATGCCATTTGCACTTTCCAAACTCCTATTTTTGTGAGCTGAATAATCTTCTAATAATGTGTTAAAATAAAAATCTGTTTTCTAGGATTTTCTTCATATAACTGTTTCCATAAAGCACATCACTGAGGAAGTGGGAATTGATTCACTAGGTAAAGCTTTCATTAAGTGTTTTGGAGAATTTTTATGTAAGGGGAATGAAAAAGAGCCATTTTCTAATAGAGATTTTTTGCTCCTTTCATGAGATTATAGGTACACTGCTACACGAAAGCCAGTCAAGCAGCAAGTATTTATTAAACTCTTGCTGTATGTCAGGTACTGGGGTAGGTGATCATATTTGGTACTATGCAGGATGTTTTTCACAAAAAATAATTCAAAGTTTGAGGATAATTTTTCCTGGAGTTCTTTTGTAATTTGTATTTAAGAATGCTAAGTATTGAGAAAATCCAGGCTGCCTTGCCCTGCCTTTTTGCTCCAACAGTAGAGTTGTTGTTTTTCTTCTGGCAAGATTGTCAAGTACAACTAATTTTCAACTACAAAGAGAAGATAGCTGCATAGAATTAAATGAATACATAATGTTTATTAAGATAAAACCTTTTTTGCCTTTAATTTCAACCCCCATCTCTCTGAATTACATAACCAGTTCCTTTTCTTTTGGGTCACAATCAATCAGCACACATTGATTAAGTGCTCAGTGTGACCAGAAGCTAGGCAACAGCTTCAGAGGAGGGGGGAAAAATAGGACGAGGACTAATCCATAATTTGGATACTCAGACCTGAATAATCAAGATTTTCCTATAGCATGTTTGAGAAAATCTAGCTATTAATATTAGCACCCAGGAAAAGATTTGAGAAAATTGTTTCCTAGATCTGTATTCAGGTTCATACCTACAGAGTCTTCAGGGAGTGTATTTTCTTCCTAAGCAAGTAGTGTCACTGTATTGTCACAGTATAGTGCATATCACCATTTGGCCTTTTTTTTTTTTTTTAATGTAATCCCAGTTTATATAGCCACCCTACCCCACTTGGAGACTTTGGTTATTGTAACTTACTGTGGTGGGGTCAGGGGAGGAGGACAACAGTAACTGTCATGACTGAAGGAGTATGTGAGAATTGAAAGGATTAAGAGAAATGTTGTTGTTTTTTTTCCCCTGAGAAGACTCAGAAGTAACTATTGTATTCTAAGAGATGCAAGTGAATGAATTAACTGTCGACTTTTAGAAGAGTCAGTGAGAGAGATTTTGAGAGAATTGAGTTTAACTCTTATTCCATGGAGGATATATTGTGAAAAGAATTACTGGGAGATTTAAACTTCCATCCTGAGAAAACCGATTCATTGGATCAAGGAATCAACAGTTGCAGCCAGTGGTTGTCTCTGGTTTGGACCTTTCTTACATTCATTGCTGAAGTATTCATTTACATTTTTGTATTGTGGATTACTGTTTTAAAAAAATGTAGCTAGTAATAGGTGTTTATATAAGTCTATGAAACTAGGGTTTGAGGCAGGAGAGAATATTTATGAGAAAATAGGTTTTCCCAGTTTTTATATACCAAGGTGGGGGCTCAGAGCTACTTAATTAATGAAATAGTTTCTATATTCATGGGAATTCATGAGGCAGTATCAATATAAATTGTTTGCCTTTGAACTGTACATAATAGAATTAGTATGGTAACAAATCAAATACTAAGCTTCAGGGTGGGTTTATATTTTTCTCTGAGTGCTGTTGATAGGTCTTGTTCTTTCAACATAAACCCTTTTCTGTGGGGTTGCTACCAGTTGGGTTAGCAAAACTTAGTCACATGAGTGGTCTTATTCCTATTACATCTGGGGTATAATATGAAACCTGTCGTATTCATTTGATCTTCATTGGAGATCAGTTGACATGCATTGTATATATTAATAACAAGAATAAGAACAGCTAACCAATCAGCCTATGGAAAAAAAATCTAATATTTTAGAATATTAAGGGAGTGGTATTGTTTGAAATATTTCAGGCTTAAGAAGAAACCCTAACAATAAAGTTTATCCAGAGCAGCATGCTAATAGTACCTTGCACTCCTATACATATGTACAAATACATGCACACTCCCTTTTATGGTTCATCAAGTCCAAAGAAGCAGCTATATTGTTTTAAGCTGCTGTCATTACTTCAGCTAATGTAATTAAAGCATCTTTGGGCTACTATAGGTTAGAGTGTGCAACTTTTTTTTTTTCCATTATAAATGTGACTTATTAAACCTGGGTTGTACTGTCTGCAGTTTCAGCACCTGAGAGGATTTCAGGTCATTTGAAAAGGTTTGTCTTTCAAGGTTTACAGGAATGCCATCTTTGGTTTGAGGATCTTGCTATGGAAAAAGTAGCACTCTGACTTTAAGGGATATAAAGAATTGTTATTGAATCTATTTATTTCATGTCTTTTAGTCCATTTCTTTGCTTTTACATGGATGTGTATGAGAATATATTTATATAGGTATTCTTGAAATATATCACTATTTTGATACTCAGATCTTTGAGCTTCTGTTTTTGAATCTGTCCTCTACCAAAACTGCAACCCCTCACTGCCTTGGAAGATGACTCTTGAGTAGCTGTGGCAGTATAAATGTTTGATATGGTGGCTAACTTTTTGTCAATAAGCTTTCCACTATAGTTAGGCCAGTCTTCAGACAAGCAAAATCTAACAGAATATCTAACTAGATCCACATTCAAAAAAACTTTACATTTTTGTAGTTGAGATCTGTAAGAACTTGTGCCTCCATCTTATGTTTTGGGAATAGAAGGTTACAGCCACACCATGTTGAAATATTCAAGTATCTCTTTCTATTAAAATCATGGATATATGTGCATGTACATTGTAGAAGATAGCCAGGAAAATTACTTCCATATTGAATCAGTTCCACTATCTTTTCAAATGTGACCAGGCTACCCCTGTCCTTCATTTTGTTCCCAGCTATGTTTTACAGTATCATAGAATTTGAGAGTTGGCAAAGATTTAAACAGCCATCTAGTCTAGCCCATATACCTAAGGAATCCTCACTATAATGTACCCGATAAGCAATTACCCATCCTCTCCTGGAAGACCTCCCAGGAGTAGAAACTTACCACCTCACAAGATAGCCCATTCAACCTTTGGATGGCTCTAGTTATTGGGAAGTTTTTCTAGACATCAGTTAGCCTGACTAACCTCTGCAACTTGCACCCCTTTCCTGATTTTGGTGCCAAACAGAACAAATCCAATCCTTCCAAAATTTAACCCCTTAATGACAGCTATTGTATCCTCCAAGTCTCTTCTCTTTTCCAGGCTAAACATGGCCAGTTCCTTCAGCCAGTTCTCAGTCAGTCTACAAATATTTGCTGAGTTCCTACTGTGTGCCAGGCTCTAGGGGGGATAAATTGGAGGTAATGTCATCGAGAAGGCACTAAGATTAAGAAAGACTGGGACAGGCTTCTTTTAGTAGGTGGGACTCTAGCTGAGGCTTGAAGGAAACTAGGAGGCGGAATGGGAGAGAGTTCCAGGCATGGAGTGGACAGCCAATGTGTTGTGTGCAAGAATAAGCAAGGAGGCCAGCATTACTGAATTGCAGAGAATGAGGTGGTGGAGGTATAAAGTTTAAGAAAGAAATTTTGGAAAGGTAGGAAGGGGCCAGATTATGAAGGGTTTTAGAAACCAAACAAAGGATTCTATATTTTATCCTAGAAGCAATAGGGAATCACTGAAATTGATCAAATGGGGTGGTGACATGGTCAGACTTGCAATTTAGAAAAATTAATTCAACAGCTGAGTAGAGGATAGATTAGAGGGTGAAGAGAATTGAGGAAGGAAGTTCAAACTATATCAGGCGTGAGGTAATGAGAAAAGGAGGTCTTTATAAGAGATGTTACAAAAACAGAAATGAATGATAGGATTTGGCAAATAATTGGATATGGAGGGAGAGAATCAGGAGTCAAAGATCACGCCTAGGTTTCAAACCTGGATGACTGGGAGGATGGTAGTACCTTTGATAGTAATTAAGAAGTTCAGAAGAGGAGAGAGGTTTTTCTTTGTTTTTGAGGAGGGAGGCATAATGTTTTGAATCTTAGATGCTGAATTTATGATGTCTATATGACATCATTTGACATGTCCAATAGGCATTTGGAGATGTGAGATTAGAGGTCAGGAGAGAAGTTAGGGCTGAACTAATAGATTTGAGAATCATCTGCATAAGAGATGAATCCATAGAAGCTGAGATGGCCAAGTGAAATAGAACCAAGGGAGAAGGGTAGAGGGCCACCAATTAATTAGAAAGCCATATGACATGGGCCTAGGGCCCTTTACCATCCCATTTGCTCTCTTGTGCACTCTACAGGTTTGCAGAACTAAATGCAGTTTTCCATATGAGATTTAATGAGGGCAAAGTACAGTGGGACTATCCCCTCCTTATCCCTGGAAGAAAAGTTTCTCCTTTCACTTTCAGACATCTCGAATGAAGAGATTGCTTCCCCTTTCTTTAACACTCATTCCCTCCCAAACACTCTATAATATCATTTCTACTAGCCACTCTACTGAAATCAGTATCTCAACATTCTGTCCATCTTTGGCTCTTTCCTTGCCCATAACCCATGGGCCAGCCACCATGTCAATCCTGTCATTTCTTCCTTTGTAATATCTTGTTTCCATCCCTTCTTAGAAAAACTTATTCTTGGGGCAGCTAGATGGCGCAGTGGTTAAAGCACTGGCCCTGGATTCAGGAGTACCTGAGTTCAAATCCAGCCTCAGACACTTGACACTTACTAGCTGTGTGACCCTGGGCAAGTCACTTAACCCCCATTGCCTGCAAAAAAAAAAAAAAAGAAAAAGAAAAACTCATTCTTATCACTTCCTCTCTCCATTATCTTTGTCATCTAATTTGCTGGCTATAGTGGCTTCTTAATTGGAGGAGCCAACTTCCAGGCTTTTCTCCTTATTCCTCCTACTTGTTCCCTGGTAAATCTTCATGCTGTTCTCTTGCCCCCAAAATTAAGTAGAAGAAAACATTCTAATTTTTCATCCTGGTATTCAAAGCTATCTATAGTTAGAGTCTTCCTTTCTGTTACTACTCCCCACTCCCACTCCCATCCTCTCAACAGGAATCTCATTGTGATAGCCCAGAATGTCTCCTATCCAACCATCCAAGTACTTGAGATCTAAATACATCTTTCTCCAGTCCTTCTCCAAGTTCTCTCATCACTTAATTTCTCTGGTACTCATTTTGGCTCATAATTATATGCTGCCTCACATAGCAATGAATTTTTCACATTGCCCCACCAAGACCTGCCACATTCCTCCGAACTAAATTATCTGCTCTTGGAGAACAACCACAGGATCTTGACATCTTAGATGTCATCCAGTCCAACGCCCTCATTTGATAGATGAAGAAACTGGGGCCCAGTGAAGTTTTGTGACTTCAAACTCAGAGGTTGTGCCTCCAAGTCCAATGTTCATTTCCATTGTACTTGTTTGTTTCTCACTCCACGCTGAGCACAATTTTGTGCTTTTGGAGGACCTTCCACAAATACTTGAATGGAAATCCAAATACGATCATGTCTTGACAGGTATCAATTCAGAAGAGCTGAATTAAAACAAAGGAATTGAATGTAATATGTTCACATTTTACTAGCTGAGGTCAGCCACCTCTACCTTTACTTTCTTATGTTTATTCTTTAATTCCTTTGAATTTTTATGGATCTTTCCAGTTAATTCCATGTAGCAAAAATGGATTTTTTTTCTTGTCCTTTACAATAGAACTGTAAATATTACTCAAGTAATAAATTTGCTGAGTAGTTCTTCTTGGCTATTTCAGACTTTGGACCAGATTCTGTAAGATTGAAGCAGTCTAATAGATCTTAAGCAGATAGCTATCAAGTGAGTGTTACCTCCTCAGATTTGTGTTAGGCATTGTTGGAAATGCAAAGAAGTGGTTCTGCTACTTACTAGTTATATCATCTCTAGGCAAGTCAATGTATTTCCTTGGATCTGTTTATTCATTTGTAAGACTGGATTATAGCCCCCTTCCCCTGAGCCAGGTCACCTGTGATCGTCCACCGCAGCCCACTTCCTTACAGGGGCTGCTCGGGAGCCGCCACTAAGGTTTACATCAGCACAAGAAGAAACAAGCAACATGGCAGCAATCCCGTCCAGCGGTTCACTCGTAGCAACCCATGACTACTACCGAAGACGTCTGGGTTCCACTTCCAGCAACAGCTCCTGTGGAAGTGCTGAGTACTCTGGGGAAGTGATCTCCCACCATCCTGGTCTTCCCAAATCAGACCCAGGCCACTGGTGGGCGAGCTTCTTCAGGAAATCGAGTCATCCATTCATGACAACTGTATTGGAATCCCCAGAGCACTCAAGAACTTTCCAGGTTGCTCATGGCACGATCACCTGTGACCTGGCTCAGGAGGCCATGAGGAAGCGGCATGTCAGCGAACCCAGCAAAACCAACACTGGGCCTTCTGCATGAGCAGCAGCACCCTCTGTGCTGCTCCCCTGCTTCTGAAGTGTGCTAGGCATCAGAGCCCATTTCCCCTTCCCCCCCTCCCCCTTCCCTTCCTTCTCCCACCTATTCCCTTAGAATAGACAGGCTGCTTAAGTGTAGAAATAGTTGTGTTGTGCGTGTGGTTTTTTAAAAAAGGAAAACAAAAGCAAAACACCAAAAAACAAGTAAAAGAAACCACACTTATCATTTGGTTTTTTTTACTATCCAAATCACCTGTGTGCTTTCCAGCAGCCTCAGTAACTTTGTTTACTTTGTACTCAACAGAAACTAATAAACTTTGAGCAGCCTTTTAAGAAAAAAAAAAAAAAGACTGGATTATAAATTTTAGAGTCAAAGGAGACCCTAGAGACCATCAAATCCAACTCCTTTTACAGATGAGGGACCTGAGGCACAAAGGTTAGGTTCGGCTAAGGTGACACAACTAGTAAGTGTCTGAGGAAGGATTTGAATC
Source organism: Dromiciops gliroides (assembly GCF_019393635.1). Classification (NCBI taxonomy): domain Eukaryota; kingdom Metazoa; phylum Chordata; class Mammalia; order Microbiotheria; family Microbiotheriidae; genus Dromiciops; species Dromiciops gliroides. The sequence continues at coordinate 324,300,901 of NC_057864.1, read as the reverse complement.
TGCTTCTTGCTGGCTCCAATATAGCTTTCTATCTGCCATACTTCTTGTTGTTTGTCCTTCATTCTCAAAGAGAACCATGACATGAATTTAAGTGCAGTCACCAGCCTCTCTTCACTGGGGCCATCTGGGTCCAGTGTCAAGATACATATCAGGACAATTGGAGATGCCCCTGATGGCCCCAAATGTTGAAGGCAAAGTTTCTAAGGCCAGATTTGAATTCAGGTCCTCCCAACGTCAGGGCCAGTGCACCAAGCTACCCTCATCCACTATAGTAGACTGCCTCACTAGGGAACGTTGGAATAGATGATCTCTAAGATGCCTTTTGGACATTCTGTAACATGATCCTGGACGTCAAAGCAATTGCTCCATTTGGAAAGGTTTAATAAAAGTTACTCATCACTAACTCACTTCTGCTCATTTATTTCAAGTAAATTTAGCCGCTTAGAATTTACAAACAAAAAACGACTTCAAATTCTTCCTTTCCAAATTCTTTGGTCCAAAGTCAACTCAAGTATATTCCTTTTTCATATCTTCCAAATCTGTCGGCTTCTGCTAACTTAACAATCTGAGCTACAGTGGTTGGAATGAATCCCCTATCACTAGAAATCACCAAACCAATCCTCCTTGTGAAAATTAGGAAAAACAAACACATTTGAAATTCCTTTTTAAAAATTCCCATATGGAATTAAATGGAAAAAGTCACAATAACTCAAAGGGGAAAACTATAGTAATAAAATAATAATCATAGAAACTGTTTTATAGCACTTTTTTTTTTGCTAAGGTTAATATGTTAAGTGCTTTATAGTTATTTCATTTGATCCTCACAATAACCCTGGAATAGAAGTGCTATTATTATTCCCGTTTTACAAGTGAGGAAACTGAGGCACAGAGGGGTTAAATGACTTGCCCAGAGTTGCATAGCTAGTAAGTGTCTAAGGCCAGGTTTCCTGATTTCTTGACTCCAGGCCCAGGCCACTATCCACTGCACTACCTACCTGCCCCCAGATTGCTAAACTTAGCTAGTAAATGTGACCCCTACAGAAGAAGTATGGGAAGAATCTTAGGATCATATATTGAGAGTACAAAGTTACCGTTAAACCAATCCTCTCATTTTACAGATGAGGATATTAAAGAGATTAGTTCCCTGTGAAGGGCCAAGAGACATTAAATGACCTGGCCAGGGCCAAAGGTTGTAAGTGCCTGAGGGAGGGTTTAAACTCATGTTTTCTTGATTCCAAATACAGTGCTTTATGTGGCTTCCTTTTAATTTTCTAGCAAAAGTCACTCTTTGAGTCTCTCTTTCTCTTTCTTCATATTAGATAAGGATAGATAGGAAACTAAAACTGAATGAACTTGTCTATGAAGGAATATGTGAAAAAGCAATACATATGAAATCAATTATGAGGAATAGGAAGATCTTTCTGTACCATCTCATATCCTAATTCTTACCAAGTATGAAATGAAGTAACTATAATTCTCTTTATATTATTCAGTGAAATGATATCTCTTGAACAGGATTATGAGTTAGAAAGAATTCAAGGACTATAAGACTCTAGTCTTATGATGCTATGTATACATAACAGTAAGATACATCTTTTGGTATTGATAAATTTAGCTGAAAGTTTTAGCCATGTAAGTTCTAATGATAATATAAATGGAGAGTATAAAACATGTGCCAAGTACATCAGTGCAATGAATGAATAGCAGAATTTTATTAGACATCCAGATTTAGTTATGGTTCAGGGTCTATGTGAATTAGCATCTAATTAATACAACTTCCATAAAAAAACAGAAATAATATGATAAAACTTGTGGCAGCCTATGTATGCCTCCTTGAAAGAAATCCTTTATTAAGACAGAAAGATGATCAACATTTAATTTACTGTTTAGCTACATTTCTCCTTGAATATTTGTTTTCCTGTAATTCATCTTGTTTCTTTTGGGGTATAACTTTTTCTACTTGGGCAGGAAAGAATAGGTGAGTAGGTTATATTAGAATAGAGGGTTCCCTTCTACACCCTATTCCAATTTTGACCTGTTCTTTAACCCTTTCTTGGTAGCCCCAGCCAGACTCAGCGCCTGGTACATAGTAGCTACTTAATAAATTCTTGTTGACTTTACTGTTCAAAACTGCTTTGCTTCTGAAGAATTGTGTATGTGTGCTTTCTCCTGCTCATAGAGAGCATTTTTAGCATATCACACACAATTGGCTAAATTCCACTTATCCCACTCCTTACTTTTGTTGGTGTTATTTATTGCAGTGGGAAGAACTTCATTTTCTTGGAAATATGATTTCCCCAAAATGTATAGCCACAGACTCCATGTTTAACGAGCAAGTGTCCCCAAGGCAAGTGACAAGTAGGGGCCACCCCACCAAAAGGCTGTCCCTGTTCAGAACCATTATGGAGAGAATGATGAATCCAGAGGAATCAGAACTGGATAATCCATTTGGTAACACAATGATCAGCTCCTGAATTAAAAGGTCAAAAGTAGGAATCGTTTCTTAATAAAAAGGCCTATTATGACTATAGTTATTCCTAATATTGTCTGTGAGTTGTGCTTTGGCAGAAGATCCTGGATATGGTTATTTTAAACCTAAACTTATACATGGTGAATATGTAAATATAAGAAAACTTTGTCTGCACAGTGCCTATTACTTGTAAGTTGATGCCTAGTCAGCTTTCTGTGATAAATTTTTAATCCAATAATAAATGAGAGCTGAACCAAGCCTTAATTACAGTAACTTCAATCACCAACACTTCATATTGTTTAAGTGAAGTTTAAGGCAAAAGTAGTTTGAGAGTTGCCTAGTTATTGCAGTAGCTGAGAAATAAACACAATGAAGGAGGGAAACAGAGGGAGGAGGGAAGAATGAACAAATGGACCAAGGAACAAATGAACAAATGAAGGAAAACTTTATTCATGAGGTTGAGCTTTGAAGAAAATATTCCAAAATAAAATCCAGGTGCCTGAGGTCTCTCAACCAGGTGCATGCTGCACTGATTACAATGACAGAGACTTTTCAGTCTCTTGACCTCACAAACAGGATGTTGGATACTGACCTTGTGCTGGCTTCGGTTCAATTCAGATGTTAAGCAAAAAATTGCAAAACCACAGAATAATTTGAAATGAGAAGTTCATGTATAATGCATGAGAAGTTATAGGCTTACTATTTACATAATTTAATCCCTAGGATTTTGCAAATTTTATAATTTCCTTTTATTTTGAATGCAAAACTGGAAGACAGGGAGATGAAAATTTTTGAGATTAATAATGCCCTCCAATGGAAAATGTATATCTGGTCTATTTCAGAGCCATCATTTGGTCACATAGCTGAAACTTAATATTTCAAAGGTTGTTTCCAATAGTCATTTGGGGGTGAAAGAAAGTTATCAATTTCAGGAATTTTTAGATTTAAAGGGAAGAATGTGAATGCACTTTATAATGTTGTTTAGCCAGAGGAAAAACCTATAGCAGAAAAAAAAAATATTTAAATGACTATCTAAAGGTCTTTAATATTAATCAAATTTAAATCCTTAAATTAACATGACATAGATTAGCAAATTTTAGGGGGGGGGTATTTTGGTGATATATAAGGATTCTTGTCTGTCCTTATATGTATTCTCCATTATCCTTAGCTGATTTCCTTTTGCTACATAAGCTTGTCTTCTCCTATACCTCTATGTCATTTGAAACAATGTCAGTAAATGCAAATTGATACTCGTGTTTTCCCTCCAGTAAATCTGCAGGGACTTGGGCCTGAGATGGGAAGGAAGGAGTCATGTGCTGCATTGCATGTGGAAGAAAGTCTCACTTAGCTAAAAATCTTAGAACTGTGCTGATGTTGTGATTTGTTGAATTGCTGGTTAATGAAGGCCAACTCCAAACTCCCTTTTGTTTCTCAACTCATGCGTTTTTGTTTTGAATTTTGCTCAGACTTCCTCTGAAATGATATTTCACCTTTACTAATGGATCTCTGAATCTCTTTTTGGTGGCTCACTGGGGATCACGTAAGTCATCACTCTTGTTGGTCAGGGCCCAGAGAGATGTTTAGGGAGTTTTTTATCTTTCAAGAGGAACAGTAAAACTAAATCATAAGCTCCTTGAGAAAAGGGACATTTTTTTGTCTATCTCTGTATGCCTAGTGCTTATCAGAGTATCTGGCACATAATAGGCCTTTAAGTGCTTTTTTTTTTTTACCTGATTTGTTCTTTTTTCTAAAATATGGCTTCCCTACCTACCCAACAACTAAACAAGGTTCTAATTAGTGGATATCTTACTAAATGATGTCTTTTAAAAGATGACTATCTAAGAGCTAACTTTTTATTTTAAAATACTCTTAATGCACTGGAGTTTTTTAGAAAACAGATAGCATTTAGTAATTGCTATTATTGAGGATTTGATTCATTAAATGTAAGACTCCTTTCACTTGAATGTGCAGGAAATACTGGTATGAATAAAAATGTCAGTGTCCTATTAAATGAAGAGTCTTGGATCAGTGGGCAATTAAAATATACAGGGGACAAATGGGTCATAGTAAAATCTTAACTCAATAAAGGCAAATTAGCTTATAATTATATCAAACAAACTCCCTTTACATCTCTTGGATTTACACATCAAATATGGTATTTGAATAGTAGGGTTTATGGGGGTGGGAGGCAGTGTTTGTTTTATTTTTTAAATAATAAGGATACGTTTCTGGTCTGAAAAGAGATTTCCAATTCATTATTAAAAGTACTAATAATAAAATATGGATGGAGAAGGTGGAACAGAATCCCCTAAGCATTCAAGATTGACATAACCTTTAATAAAGTAAGAAAACTTTTAAATTCTTAGACCTGGTTTTTCTAGGTTCAAATTTATGTCAAAGCACTTTTTGGTATGTAGTTAGTGCAAACTAATTTTTTTAAGCTTTTAAATGTCATCTTTGACTGAACAGAGTTTGAATGAGAGATGTTTCGTAGTTATTACTTGAGGCAAGGATTTGTACAAGGTTGGAGATAGACAGAGTAAGTAAACTCTCTTCATCCTAATTACTATCTGCTATTCATTTTGGGATTTGTATACATTTTCCTACATACTTTACACCTTCCAAGTTGGATCTGATGATTTTTAAACATAAAAAGAATCTGTTCTCCCTGTGCTCAGTTACATGATCCTGAAGACAGTAGTAATATCTTGTAATTTAGAAATACATTTTTATTTCTTTAAGAGGTCAAAACACTTCACAGTGCTTGTCTTGTCTTCAAAACATCCCTTTGGGATGGAAAGAGGAGATAATTACATTGCTTAAACAATAAGGAAGCTGAAAATTGGAGAGAGGTTTTACTTTCTGCCCAAGCTCATAGAGTGAGTAAAATAGGATAAGAATTCAGTTTTCTGGCTTTCCCCCCCAGCTGTCTTCCATTCTATTATTCTTGGATTACCTTGAATAAAATATGACATTTAAAAATTTATCATACGGTAATGCAGAGCCTCTACTGAATGGGGATAGGTAATAGTTTTCTGAAGTTATTTTGTAATGGTGAAAAGTCTAATACTGAAGAGCCATTACTTTGTTGAATCAGTGATGCCATTAGCAAGAAAAAAATGTGCACAGTTAACATAGTATTGTATAATCCTGGACAACACTAGCTGGGAAGAACACATGGAGAGTGTATTTAAGACACATGGAGCCACATACAGGCAAGGAACAGGATGACACTGAGCTATACCATGATTTTTAAAAATTCACATACCATATGGTATGCTGACATGTGATAAAGGAGAGGAAGTTGACAGGAGTTTTTCAATAATGTATTTTAGAAAATGATTCTTTTTTTTTAAACTAATATGTATATGAATTTAAGACAGATGTGTAAAACAAAACAAGGAAGCATTGAGTACTGACTCCTTCCATTCTCCATGCCCACAGTCAATCAGATAGTCGAGCTTCAGAGACTTTCTTCTTTTCTTTCCTCCTATTCTTGGCTTGCATGAAACAGCACATTTGGGATGCTCAGACATTGCCAATCCTGTGATGAGGCACTTGCAGGGTTTGGAGGTTAGGACATGTGAAATACGGAGCTGGAAGGAAGCATGCTGCTATTCCATTGGAAGCAAAAGGAAGTGTAGGTCCATAGAACACCTCTTCTTTGCCTTCTCTGCTGACGTCCAAAACCTGCCGAGAGAAGAGCTTTTGAATACTCAGAGAATAAACCCTATTTGCCAAAGTTTACAGATGGTAAGTGAATCTTGTTTAAACACGACAGGAAACTAGTTCCTCCCTCGGGTGGGAGAATGTGATTTCTGATTCTCCAAATTTTTGACCAACCAGTACTTGTAGGCACTATATTGTACCTCATCTTATGATGATAAAATACACAAACACATACTGGTAGGCAGCATGGGCTCATAGGAAGAATTCAAAAGACTACCTGTGCCTTAGCTCTACCCCTTCCTTATTAATACATGAAACACTCTTTGACCTCTTTGTGCTTTTCTTGATGATGATGAACCAATATTTGTATAGTGCTTCAAGGTTTGTAAGACATTTAATGAACCTTTTCTCATTTGAGTTTCACAACAAATCTTTATGGTAAGTGCTATCGGTATTACCCCCTTTATGCAGAGGAGGAAACAGTCTGGGGCAGGTTAAGTGATTTGCCTATAGTCATGGTAAGCATCGGATGTGGGATTTGAACCCAAGTTTTCTTAATTCTAAGTCCATCACTCCAAGCACTATACACCAATGATGCCATGTCATCTGCCTTGTTTACCTCACAGGGCTAGGAGGAGGACCAAAACTGATAGTATATATGAAAGCATTACTACAAGTGGTGAGTCAGTACTTCAATGAATTGTGTCAGTACAGGCATGGCAGACTGGTTACCTGGCTCTCCAACTTAATGTGTCTTAAAGAATTGGCTCCATGGTCACAAAACAATCAAGTGTCAAAAGTGGTATTTGAACCCAAACTTTCTAGCTTCCAGATTTAGCATTCTATTGAATATATGTGGCATAGTGGATAGAGCGCTGGCCCAGAAGTTGAGAGGACCCGAGTGCAAATATGACCTCAGACACTTATTACTAGATGTGTGACCCTGGGCAAGTCACTTAACCCCAATTGCCTTAAAACATCTGGGGCCATCTCCAGTTGTCTTGATATATATCTTGCCACTGGACCCAGATGGCTCCGGAGGAGGGAATGAGGTTGGTGACCTCCCTCACTTAAATCCAATTTACTTCAAGTAATGACATCACCCTGATATCATGGTTTTCACAAATGAAGAATAAACAACAACCATTATATAGTGTGTGTATGTAGAAAAATTTATGCACCATGTTGCCTGCCTCTAAGATGGTAGTATCATGCCATATGTATGAAAACTAGTTACCAATGTGGTATATTTTTATCTAATAATATTGCAATAAATGATAGTAAAGCTTTGCTCTCCCCACCTATCCCCCCATAAAAAGTGATTTGCAGCTTAATTCAGCAAACACATTAACAAAATAAAGAGTTTATCTTTCCATTATTCCCCTAATTGTAGTCAATAAGACATAAACTGACTCTATATTAGCCTGTGAAAAGTCCATAGGTAACTACAAATGAGACTTTTGGAGGAAGGAGAGATAAAAACAAGCTTGAAGCTACAGATGGGTTAGGAATGTTCATTAATTGAAACTGACTGTGACTGGGGCTGGACCAGGAGCATTTTAAGAACCCTTCTATAAACATGCATCAGAGAATCCCTCTGGAAGTCATGTAAATGTGTTGATTTCTGCTCCTTCTGCTGTCAGTTGAAAAACAAAAAAATACATCAAAGAATGCAAGCATTCAACTCCTAAATGACTTGTCATGGCACCTACATATTACACTGAGGGCAAGAATTACTAAACAATAATGAGGCTCTACAGCCTAATCAAAACTGCAGGTCACAAAGTCATGAATACCATGGCTTGGCTTTCCTGCCCTAAAGAGCTTCAAGGAAGGCACAGTAAACAGGGTAAAGAGAAGAAATGGTAGGAGATCCTGAAGCATGTAGACTTAGGGACTGGTGCACAGTTTCAGTGGCAGACCACCCTAGTCTGTTTCTGATTTCATTTAAAGAAACTACATCTCTGGGGTCAAATAACTCAAACTAACCTACATGGCTGATAACCACTAATGCTGCACAGTCTACAGGCTAGGAATTTTTCAGCAATCAACATCAAGAGGATTGTCATTAAAATCTAGGGACAATATGCTTTGTCTATTTCTGAGCCCATCCTAGGACCAAAGTGTTAAGAAGTATATGCATTGTGGAATAAACTGCACAGATAACAACTGGTCAAAGGGCCACCAGCAAAAGGTATACTGGGGCTCCTTATGTTACTTATAGGATGGTGGAACTTGGAATTTTCTAACTTTATTTTATTTCATTAATGGGAGAAAGGTATTCCTTGGAAGGTGGAATTCTACCAGAAAAAACAAAAATCAAATAGGATAAAAAACTAAGTGATCATAATGGATTTACTACTTTTCAACATGTATTATTTTCCTCTAGCTACCTGAGTTCTAATATGCACATGATTTGTGGTTATTCACATTTGTTTGACCCTTCTTCTCTTAATAAATTAAACTGGCAGAATTACTTAGACCTCTGGGTGACAGAATGGAGTCAGTGGGTCAGTCAATCAACATTTATTAAGTACTTAATATGAGTCAGGCACTGTGATAATACTGGGGATACAAAGAAACCTTACCCAAACTCGCTTCTTGTCATCATTGGCAAACAAACATGTATTGGTCACCAACTGTGTGCAAGGCACTGTGCCCTTGTCTTTCTTGTCTGCTAGTGCTCGGAAGCACTAGGTATTAAATTGGAAGAGATTTAAGTACAGCTATTATTCTGTAAGAAAGGAAGTAATTTGTTCATGTCTAAGTTTCCATGAAAGCAAATAGAGAAACGTGTCCTTCTCATGCCAAGTAGATCTTGTTCACACATCTGGAGCAAAATGAGCTCTTGTAGGTGTGGAAGCAACAGCAGGATTTGGCACATCTCAATTGGCATTGATTTGGGTTTGGGTTTTGTTGTTTTTTCCTGTTGGGGATGAAACTATTATTAATACCTTGGCTAGGCTTTAAAAATGGAGGGAGACCTCTCTTTAATTTATTTGCACAGTACCCTTGCTAGTGGTTGTCATTTATCTCTCCAGAATGCATCTCTAAGGGAGAGGAAGAATGTAAGGCCACTCAGGCAGAGATATGTCAGAATACACAGTTCAAAGAGAAGATACCAGTTGAGTGAAGGTAATCAGCCAGAGACCCTTTGTCTGACTCTCTGGGCCAACAGAGACTGCATATGTTAAGCAGATGTAATGCATTTTATCTGTGAGCATAGGAAAAGAAGAGTTGGCATTTTTCCCCCCCAAAAAAAAATGCTCTCCCTTATTAGCTGGCAAAAAAAAAAGCATCTGCATGGAGATGTTGCCAATTTGGCAGAGCATCCTTAGCCAAAAGAAAATAATACTAAATGAAGAACAGTGGAGGTGAGCTGGAAATGCAAAGTAATCACTTGCACACGTATGCAGCTGCTCCCCTCTACGTTATTCTTCATACATGGCAAAGCAGATTAGAATCAGTGCTTCATGCCAAATATTTGCTGTGCCCACATACAAATAAACAATAGCACTCCTACATCTGTCAGAAACCTTCATTACAAATGTGCGTCCTGTGGCTTCATTAAAAACAGGCCCCTGCCACAATCTTAAGAGTTGACTCAGGTGCCTTCTCTTTCACACCTGCCCTTAAGACAAAGGACACTGTATGCAGCCTGTTCCAGGTCAAGGATAAACAGAGAAATCACATAACTCCAAATAGTGGAAGTACATGTGTTCCTTCCTTGTCAGTGTTTGGAAGGTGTGAGTTTTCTTGCACCAGATAATTTGGTGTCTGTTGGATTGTAGTGAAAGTTTCTAATAACTTGGGAGAAAGAAAGAATTAAGCATCATAGGATTAAAAATTTAGGTTTGGAAGGGATTTAATGGCTATCTAATCCAGACTTCTTAATTTATAGGTGAGGAAATTGAGAATCAAGAGGCTAAATTACTGGGCCAAAGTCAGAGAAGTGGTCATCTGATTGCAAACCTAGCACTCTTTTTGCTGCTTTATGGACCTGATCAAACTCAATACTGTTTAAGGTTTGGCTATATCCTTAGAAACTCCAAAGTCACATGCATAGGATAAATGAAAGTAATTTAATCAATCAATCAATATTTATTAAGTGTCTACTATATGCAAAGCACTGTACTGAACCCAGAGAGGCCAAAGGTAGTCTTTGCCCTTAAGAAACTTACAATCTGATGGGGGTGTGCCATATTAAAAAGTTCAAGGCACATCATTTCTGGGTAATTAATCATTTTTTAAATCATGTCAGCATGTAATTAATAAAAGGGATCTCCAATGCCAAAAACTCATCCTGGAACCTACTCAACACTTATATGCCCTTGGAAGAGTTGGTGTTCCTGAGGGTGGCAATCCACTCTGGTTAACAAGTAATGAAAGAGAATGAATGTTATAATGAAAGGTGGACCTATTCTAATGAGGAGCTGACTGTGATAACCTCATTTACTGCCAAATCACCCCCAGCCTTGGGCCATCTAGATAAAGGATCTACCCCCACCCCCAACCTGTAGAACACAATGGCCAGAATTCACTTTAGATTAATTTTTTTGTAAGGTTTTTCTAGTTGGGTGGGGTAACGACCCCACCTAGATAAGATAGTCCAAAAGTAGTAAATTTTTAGGAAAGGTCAGGGATCTCCCCAATAATTTGTTATTTAATAATCATTTCTCTCAGGGGAGACAATATGTAAACACACACAAAGTGCATTATATACAGGATAAATAGGAAATAAAGAAAGAGAGAGAAGACACTGGAATTAAAGGGGGTTAGGGAAAGCTGCCTATAAAAGATGGAATTTGAGGTGGGACTTAAAGGAAGCCAGGGAAGCCAGCAGGTGACGTTTAGAAGGGAGAGCATTCTAGGGATGGAGTCAGCCAGAGAAAATGCCTAGAAATGGGAAGGTCTTGTTCCTGGGGCAGCCAGCAGGCCAATGACGACATGTTGGGGAGCAATGTGTAAGATGGCTGGGAAGGTAGGAGTGGGGCTGACGGTGCTCTGAATGCCAAAAAGCTTGCTGTATTTGCTCCTGGAGGCAATAGGAAGCCACTGGAGTTCATCAAATAAGGATCAGGCTTGTACTTTAAGAAAGTCACTTTATGGGGCCAGCTAGGTGGCAAGGTCCTGGATTCAGGAGGACCTGAGTGACCCTGGGTAAGTCACTTAACCCTCATTGCCAGAAAAAGAGAGAGAAAAAAAGAAAGAAAGCCTGTTGACTCCCAGGGACTACCTTTCTCCTATCAAAAACTATAATCCTTGGAGCAGCGAGGTGGCACAGTGGATAGAGCACCAGCCCTGGAGTCAGGAGAACCTGAGTTCAAATGCAGCCTGAGACACTTGACACTTACTAGCTGTGACCCTGGACAAGTCACTTAACCCCAATTGCCTCACGAAAGAAAGAAAGAGAAAGAAAGAAAATCACTTTAGTGGCTGAAGGATGGGTTGGAGTTGGGAGAGACTTGTGGCAAGCAGATCCCCCAACAGGTATTGTAATAATCAAGGGGTGAAGTGATGAGGGTCTGCACTAGAGTGGTGGCAGTGTCAGAGGAGAAAAGACCCACTGAAGAAATGTTGCAAGAGTGAAAATGGCAGACCTTGGCAACAGCTTGGATATGGGGGGTGAGGAATCCCAGATGACTCATGGTTGAGAGGATGAGTACTCCTCAGCAACATAAAATATATAGGTTTTTCTGAATTGAGCTGCAGAGGAGTCAGAGATATGAATAGCATGAAACTGAAAGGAAGGGAGGATACTGAGTAATAAAGGAAGAAGGAAAACCTGGACATAGCAACAGAGAGCAGCATTCTAACATCCCTGCCTTGACCAGGGAGCTAAGGAGAATGGGTGAAGGTACAGTCAGCATTGGAAAGGGAGGCCTTGGAATTAAGGTGTCAACAAAATGCTTCTCTACTAGAGGGGGAAAAAACCTTTACTTATAAAAGTAAAAAGTGTTTAAAAAAAAAACTTGTTTTGTTAGGAAAAGTTCAGGTTTTAGGTTACAAAGAGGTACAGTGCTATTTCTATAAATTAATTCTCTGCTATATGCCATTAATGATTTTCTTGACTCTTCAAGAAGAGTCAGGGACTTTTAGCATATCCAGAGCCAAACCATATCACACATACATACATACATACATACACACACAAATAAAAGAAGAGGGAGGGAGGACGGAAGGAAGGAAGGAAGGAAGGAAGGAAGGAAGGAAGAAAGAAAGAGAAAGAGAGAGAAAGAAAATGGCTATTTCTTAACAGAGAGGAACCAGCTATTGTCAAATTAGAATAAAACAGCTTCAGTCTGATCTATTTAAACAAAATATTGATACCAAAAAATTGGAAATGCTTAAAAAGAATACACATTAATACTATTATTATTAATACTATGAAAGTTTAAGCCATGTAAAACAATCCTCACAACACAAAGTACCTAGAAACTAGTTTAACCAGCAAACACTTGATCTTGTTATCAGGCAAGTCAGCCAAGGGAAATGTTTGTTTAGAATGTAAACCCAGTTGTAAAGTCTTATGGAAGAAAATAAGATTAATCAATCAATTAGTTGGCTGATTAAATAAATAAAATATAAATTATATAAGTTTGAAAAATGGCAAGTAATATACAGAAAGTGGGGTGAATTAATACAAATAAGATCGTCTTAAGAGCACTCAAGGATAAAAACTGAAGGGCAACAAACAGCTAAAAAATAGAAATGATCTGGAAGGAGATGTGTAACAAATCATTTTCTTCATCTATCAGAGTGTGGGCACTAACATTTAATCTTTTACATTGTACCCTCTGGGCTACATAAGGAAGTATGAGGGTGAGTAAATCATTACCCCATCTCAAAGAAAATGGGAGCTAGGATAATCACTTCAGAGCTTGTGCTACAGAAGTTGAAATGGCATTAAAGAAAACAGAAATGGGAAGAACAGCTTGGTCAGACCAAGTCTACACAGAGGAGGTCTAAAGTGGAGATAACAATTTTGAGGCATTATTAGTTTTCAAGATATCTGGGGGGGGAAAGCAGTAAGATACCAAATAAGTAGGAAAATATTATAAACATTTTTTAAAAATTGTAGAGGATATGAAGAATTTCTAAATAGTGTGCCATTAGAGATGTATGACAAAAAAGGAAGTGGGCCAGTGACATCGAGAGAGGAACAAACATTGGTATTCACACAATATCAAGAGATCTTGATGGAATGCCTCTGACACGATGGGTGACCCCTTTCTGTAGGATGGACATAACAACATGGACAAGAGTTGCAGTCTAGGCAGGACCCACACTGATGAGATCACAGGTCCGTCGAAGTAGCAAGCAACATACTTTCACACCTCTCAAATCTTTATAAGAATACATACGTATCAGTCAACCAACAGGAACTGTAAGTGCTCTGTGCCAGATACTCTGATAGGCACTAGAGATAGGCAAAAGAACTCCAAGAACTTAAATACTTTTGTGGAAAACAACATGTACAGAATGTCCCCAAAACTTTAAACAGTACTAAGACTTTTGGGACACTGTGTGTGTGTGTGTGTGTGTGTGTGTGTGTGTGTGTGTACATTGTATACATTATGTATATAAAAACAAAATAAATGCAAGGTAGTATTCAGGGAGTACTGAATAAAAACATGAGAAGTCAGCAGTCAACTTTTCACAAACTATTTGATAAGAGATCACACAACTGAGAAAAAGATACAGATAATACAAGATTTTGTAACACAAACACAGAGTGTTCATTACTTATTAACTATAGAAAAGCATTTCACTCAATACTGTTGGCCTTCTTAAAATAGCCTTAAAGACCATCTTCCAGCAAGGTATCACTTGTATATGACAAACTAATATGATACCTTAAGATATATAACAAAAGATAGCCTTGTTCAAGAATCTTCAGGTTATTAATATCAAGAGATGAATTAAACATAGGGAAGTATGCTCGCTAAAGGTGTTTGCCAATCTCATAAAGGATATTGTGTACAGAGCTCAAAATGAAAAGAGATTCCCCATATATAGTACTTGTCTCCCCGATGGTCATGTTTACAGATAACACTGTGCTAACTGCATGCAGACCTGGAACTCAGCAGAAGAAACTTTGGCCTACTTATCTACACAGTAAAATCCAAGTGAACAGTACCATTTTCTAGTCTATGTTAGACAGCTGTATGAACATCCTATAGAATGGATTATGGATCTATGAGCACATCAATGTTGGACAGATGTAACAGTGGATAAGGAATAGGTCCAAATTTGAATAAAAAGGTAGCTGGGAAATATATGAGAAATTGTGCAGCACTTTCAATAACCCCAAGTTTTTAGTTTTAAAAATATCCCAGGGGGCAGCTAGGTGGCACAGTGGATAAAGCACTGGCCTTGGATTCAGGAGGACCTGAGTTCAAATCCAGCCTCAGACACTTGACACTTACTAGCTGTGTGACCCTGGGCAAGTCACTTAACCCTCATTGCCCCACCTATACACACACACACACACACACACACATATACATATATGTGTGTGTGTGCATGTATATGTATATCTAGCCTATCTCTTTTGCACCAGTATTCTTCTAGAAATGGTATATGGCTATGAATCTTGAAATAGCATATTCTCCATGGAATCAAATTTGTACCCAAAGGGTAACAAAGATTGGTGTAAATAGGCTGCAGTACATTACCAAAGAGTTACATATACAAGCATAAACTATATTAAATTCCATTCGATTAACATTTTAAAGTCCCTTCCATGTGCCAAACATTATACTAGGTATGAGAGATACAAAGACAAAAGTCCAACAGTCCCTGCCTTCAAGAAGATTACATTCTATTAGAGGAATCAATATGTGCATAGAAAATTAAATTCACAATCTATCCAAAGTAATTTCTAGGAGGAGGTCAAATTTCTAATATGAAGAGTAATTTCTTAACCATAGGATGCAATTTGAGGAATAAGGTAGGAATAGGGAAATGGGGGGGGGGTGGTAAATAAGACAGGTGAGAGTGGTGGTGAGGGAAGAAAGTTTTCCCATACACACGGACACACATATATGCATAAACACACATAAAATAACACTTTCACGGAAGGTATAGTAAGGCTAATTTAAGTATAAATCCCTGAGCAATAAGTAGAAAACAGCGTGAATAGAAAGGTTAATCACGTACAGCAGCTAGGGAGACAACCAGCTCCTGGACCTACCTGTTGGCCAAGGCAGAGAATGATAGAATTCTGGGCCTGACTGATTATGATGGGATGGGATGATATTTCATCAGATGAGTGAGTGGTCAGGTGGAAAGTTGTAAGTGGACTTAAAAATCACAGTTGGTTATAAAATACCTACTTGGTTTTCATACAATGTCCCCCCTAGAATTCTGCCAATACTTATAAACTTGAAAAGCTATCCCTCCCTTCCTTCGTACCCCAACCCCCAAGCAAAGAAGCTCATCAAGGGCATACTTGAATGAGAGCAGACTTACAAACTCCCTGGAAGAAAAAAAAAGGCTACAACTGTATTAAATATCACCTAAACATAACCAAGCACTCGTCTCCCATCAGCTGGATGAAACCTCCCAAGAAAGCTCATTTTGTAGCACCTCTAAGCTCACCAGCCATGTCCAGATGGCAATTCCTCATAGGCTTGGAAACCACAGACACCTGACACAGATTGCTTGCACTTAACAGAACAGCTAATCTGTGCAGGAAAGAATCTAACTGCTCCAATCAGGAAGCTTCCCATTGGGCTGATCTCTTGTGCCATGGCAGATATCAGTTGATTCCAGCATAGTTGATATGCCTTGGACAGTTGAATCTCTTCCCTCATGCCCTGATGTCAAGTCAAGTCAACAAGTGCTGGGCATCCCTGCCACCCTTGCTCCAGTAAAACTGGAACAGGGGTGGCAGGGTATTCGAGTTTAGAGGAGCAAAAGTGTAATGAAGTCAAAGAATATAAAAACTAGAAATATAAAACTGGCCCAAAACATTAAAAACCAGGTCCTGTCTAAGGAAATCAATGGCATCTAGGACTATTTCCAAAGGCATGCTGAGAACTGTGCTGGGTCTGAGCTGCTAACATCCACTTGTGCCAACAGTGCTTTGGGACTGGCTGGCCAATGATAAACCACTTGCTGCTCAGAACAGCTCTGGGAACTGTCTGCCAGAAAGTAAAGCACAAATGCACAAGCCTTAACATGAAGAATCCTATTGTTTTCAGTTCTAATACTTAGAAAACAAAATGACAAATGCATAAAAGGAGAGTGAATATTTTTAAGCTATTATAAGTTTTCTTTTTTCCTTGTTTTAAAACAGGAGTGAGGGGCTCCTAAATGATACACACATACATGCATACACAATACACACACGTTCATGCACATGTGCATGGACATGCAATACATATGTACAGTGCATATACATGTGTGTACATACACAGAGAAATGCCTGTACATGTATACACATACATAAAGACACACATCCCTGGCTCAATTCCTTTTTTCTTTCAGGGGAACAATCTTTTAATAAATAATATTTTCAACATACAGTCAGAGATCAGCTTAGTAGTTGAATGAGTGGCATATGTGTATATGCACACGCGTGCACGCGTGCGCACACACACACACACACACACACACACACACACTAGTGTTAGCCTCTCTCTTCACTTGAATGCTTTTGCTCATTCAGTAACAACACTGCAAAAAAGTAACCTTTCTGAACCACTTGAAGAGACTTCAAAAGAAACCTCAACTACCCACCTGGATACATGCCAGAGGCTCATTTGTCCAAATCGAATAGCCACCAACTAAATATATTCTTCCATTATGGACAGCAACTCCGGATTCGTTTTGACCTAAAGCAAAAAGGAAGAAGGAGGGGGTAAAATACACCACCTGCATGTTTTAATTAACCCTTTTGGCACTGAGAGATGCAATTCCTTTATGCTGGTGGATTTAACAGAAACAGTGAGATAGGTAGCAACTGATCACTGCCTCCCGGGTGGTAGAGAGGTAGAACTATTGTGGGCACACTAAGCTGCTAAGAAGTAATCTATGCAATGATATTAGGGTCAAAATGGGGCAAATAATTATTATAAACTATTAGTGAAATGATTCATTAAAATTAAGTAAAGGCTTCTCCATCTAACTAAAAAATGTATATTGTGTGCTACCAATTTAACTTTGCACCAACCAATATCAGAAAAGGGGAAGAACAAGGCTTGTTATCAGGGGACCTGAGTTTGGGCCCTAGATCAGTCATTTGTTAGCTCTGAGATCTCAAATAAGACAACAATCTGAGCCTCCTCTTCTGTAGAATAAAGGTAACAATATTTTCACTGAGGAAAGCACTATGCAAACTGTAAAGCACATCCTAATGTAAACAATTAATGCTACTATGTCACGTATTTGAGATGTGGAATATCTCCTGAACATGCAAATGAAAGAAAATGGTTAAATATGTAGGGGTGTACCTCTTAACCCCAAAGACTTAAACTCCTTAAGGGAAGAGATTTCTTCTTTTTTTTTTTTCCTGTCCTCGGCACCTAGCACACTGCCTGATATATAGTAGATACTTAATTAAATGCTTATTGATTGATACATTGAAGTCTGAGTGAAAAAGTCATTCCTCTGGATTGCCAAACATGTCTATGTTGAATATGCCCTCTTTTTAAAAAAAGGGTTCTTGTATAATGTATACATATACACATATGTAATGTATGGATATATATGTATCTGTATACACATACACTCAGGCAAAGTTTTTAAACTGTCTTTCAAGTACTTGATCTACGAACAGTTGGGGGAAATCCTAAATGCTGACACATCAAAATAATTTAATTCCTTGTTTAGTGCTAGTAGTGTTTTTTCTTTTGTTTTTAAAGACAGAATAACTCAGGAATACATATTCTTCCCTAGAGGACATCGGAGAATGAGATAGTTGCATTTTATTGATGGGCTGACAAAGGATTGACTGAGGCAATAAATAAACTATATCCTAAGACAGTCAGAATCATAGATCTAGGAAACTGGATAGTCTAAGGTCCCATTGTGGTAACTTGAAGAATCTATACATGCATTTGTGGGACTCGGAAATCATTTTTTACAAAGTACAAAAAAGGTAGATCATCTTAAATTTCTAAATGCTACTCCCAACTAATAATGCGCAAATGGAGAATATTAATACTGTTACCACCACCATCACCAGGAAGTGGGAGTGTTTGCCCACTGGAGTACCTGGCCTTCAATTTACTATTTTAAAAAGGCATCAAAAAGTAATGCAATCTGCTAAGTCCTAGAACCTGATTTATAATTTTGTAAATGATTCAAAGGAAATGAACTAATATGCCGAGCTCATAGGATATAACAGAAGAAGATGGAACCTTAGAGATTACTGAGTGCAAAGCCTCATTTTGCAAATGAGGAAACAGAAACCTAAAGAAGGGGAGAAAATTTGCTCAAGGTCACACAGCTAACTGACAACAGAGACAAGATGCGATCCCAGGTCCTCTGAATCCAAAATCTGGCTGTCTTTTCATTGCCAAACATTCGCCGGCCACTTCTAAGTTTTGATAATGCAAAGACAGGAAAAGCTTTCAACTCCATGAAGATGCTATAAAGTTTGGTTATTTCTGTGCCTCCCTTCCATGCCTTAATACAGGACATGACGGAATGATTAGGACAATATGCACAGCCTTTCATCGTGGCAATGCTTCATTCCTTTTAAATGAGTCTGTAAACTTACAATCCAAAAAATGCAGATACTTACAACACTGTATGTTTCTTAAAAGTATATATAGTATTTTCTGTACATGTCACCCAACACAGGAGTGCAAAAGACAGAAACAACAAAAACCAAAACAACAACCTTTTCCAAATCATTCTGCCTATTGAAGATAGTTGGAAGAAGTAGAAAAAAAAATAAATTTAGTGGAACTTAAATTACAGTCAGGAATATAAGGCTTACTTTAGGGGGAGGTGTTCATTAACTCAGACCCCCTATCCTCACAGCTGCATTATTTACAAATTTTAAGGTACAGATTTGTTTTGTTACAGCAGAGAAATGTATGAGCATTTCTTAGCCACACAGAGAAGCAAGATGAATATGTCACATAAAAAAAAAAAAGTATTATACCAGAAGTCAGGAAACACCTGCATTTAAATCATTATGTCACAGGGGAAATGGTTGGTGTGGGGGTCCTTAGGAATTCCTCTTTGAAGAATTACACCCTCTCACAAATCCTAGAATAAAAAAATATTTTATTTAGGCACTAGAGAAAGGAAACCAAGAGAGAAGTCAAACTTCTCTCAAAGGGAGATAGTTCCAGACATGTGGTTCTCTGAGATACCCATCTCCCTGAACAAAAGCCTTAGCTTTTATAGAATGTAGATGGGGTGATCACCTGAGCCCTTATTGGCGGTGGGCTTGGAGAAGTTGGGGGAGGGGTAATTAACACCTTACAATGGAAAGTTCCCTTTGAGGTTAGGGAAAGCTTAAGTGAAGGTTTGAATGAGGGGACTTCTGGAGTTATCTCTGTCCCCTTGGTGCCACTCAGGCAAGCAGCCATGCCTAATGAGATTATGTTTCTGAGGGGTCAGGGAGATGCTTCTTTAGGTGTGTCTGTCTCTGTCCTTTGATTTAGCTTCTCAAGGAGAAGGTTCCCTGAGTTCCCCCAGAAAACTTCTGAGGTACCCCAGGCCCATAATACTTCCTCCAGTACTTAGCAGCTATGTCACCTTGGGCATGTCATATCACCCCTATGAGCTGTAGTTTCTTCATTTATAAAATGGGAATAATCATACTTTATATAGTTATCCTATGTATTTTAAAACTTAGTAAATCTAAAAGTGCTAAATAAGTGGCGGGTATTATTCCTGAGAGCATGGAATATTGAATAGAAAGCCATTCTTAGAGTCAAGAGGATCGAGATTGATGTCCCACCTCTGACATATACTAACTCTGTGACCACAGGCACATCAATTATCTCAGTGCCATAGGCAACTCCTTAAGATTTTAACATACAGATGAACTGTCGATCTATACCAGTAAAAGGAATTTCTATACTGGAAGTTCTATATTGGAAGTTCTCTACTATTTTTTTTAAACCTCCAAAAGTGATACAGGCCACAGAGAAATTAACTAGCTTTACTAGCTTTGATACTTAAAGGAGATCTCCCCCTCCACACACATCCCCCCCCAAAACAAACAATATCTTTATTCTAGTTAGTAGAATCAGACCCATTTAGGAAGATGATAAAAATTATTATTTTTTTTAAATGTACTTCAAAACAAAGCCAGCTTCTCTTCCTTCTCTCTCTCTCTCTCTCTCTCTCTCTCTCTCTCTCACTCTCAGCAATGAGGGTTAAGTGACTTGCCCAGGCTCACACAGCTAATAAGTAATTCAGGTCCTCCTGAATCCAAGGCCGGTGCTTTATCCACTGTGCCACCTAGTTCCCCCCGCCCCCCCCCCCCCCCCCCAGCTTCTCATCTCAAAAATGTTTAGATGTTTTTTCATTTCACTCAATCAAAAGTACTTACCAGTTAACAGGTTGAAATTGCAGCGCGTCCACTGGTCTGTATCTATGTTATAAGAATCTATATGTCGCACAAGGATGCGATCATTATTATAGTCCAAGTCATTGCCCCCAAGAACATACAGCTTCCTCTGGACAGCAGCCATAGAATGGTACACCCTTCTCTGCGGCATGGGGCTTCGACTGATCCACTGATTCTGCAAATGGGAGTAAAGCAAAACTATGCCTGTGATGGGGCATGAATGATTCCTATGGTGGAAATAGCAAAGCCAAGTATAGAGACTTCTAGATTACAAGGCTCCTTGAAGGTAGAGACTATTGCCATTTTCCATCTTTGCATAATCAGTCAGCAGAAGTATCTTGCATATGGCCAGGCCTCAAACGATATCTGAGTTGAATTTAAGACACTTCCCCTTTCTTCCTGTGTCACCCCCCCCCCTTCATCCCTATGCCTCTTAAATGTCTAACTCACACAGTTCAACATGAACTTTGGTAATGGGCCATGAAACTTAAAGACCTCAGGCCAATAAGAATAAACATAGAAAGAAAAACCAAAAACTTAAATATCACTTATCTTAAAGGCTTCCTTGAAAAAGAGAGACAGACAGTTCCCCTATTTGTCTTTAATGAAATGACTTTGGAAACAATGTCCATTTGTGGCTATGTCTAATAAGAGGATATGAGAAAACACTAGTATGGTAGCTATCTTTCTTGACCCAGTGGTTACTCATTTAAGCAAATAATTTTGTTGCAAAAACACTGTGTGGCTGGGGATGTTTTGTTTCTTCTCATGAATATGGCCACTGAAGGACTCCCTGGATAGAGAAGGAAAAGGTGGTTTTTGTTCTCCAAAATTAACTTTTTGAGGCAGATGGAAGAGGAGCTAAGGACTGATCTGGCAACCAACTTCCCCTGACGCCATGGGAGTTAAAGTCCTGTTAACACTGCCATGAACTCATTTCGTGACAAAATAGAAAAGAGAAATTTCGGGCACAGGTTTTGTTTGTTAAATGTACTCTATATTTTCAAAGAAAATGTCTGATAGCACACTGAATATAATTTATGACTCATTTGGCTCTGGGGGCACCTGAGTGAAAGAAAGGATGAAATAGGTCTCTGGTCCAAAATTAGGAATTTAAGGGTAGAACCATCTCAAAAAAAAAAAAACTTTAAAATTTAAAATCACACCTCAGAGTTATAAAGAGTTTGATAACTAACTGCCCCAGAGATAAACAGCCCTAAGAACTTCCCTTCTACATTAAAAAAGAAGCATTTTTACTAAAAAAAAAAAAATTTAAAAAAAAATTGGAACTTGACCAGGAAAGTCCTATGTTTTGAGTGGTATACTTTCAAAAATGTCCTCAGATTATGTCATGTCTGGGGAACAAGAACTAGGTTCATCTACACAAATATCAATTTGCTCATGGCAGGCATTTCTATAGGCTCAGTTAGGTTTGCCTCTTTTTCAAAGATATTTTTGGATCGAAAATGTGTTTTCTGCCATTTGAAAAGCACACTACTTTTGTCTGCCACCTTTTTCTATGTGTAGATGTCATGCAAAGAGAACAACTGTTCAAGCTAATTTTCAAATCAAACACCCTTCCAGCCAGATAAGTAACTTCCTTAATAAGAAAGTCAAGGCTTCCTTCAGGTATTTGGCCAAGAAATGCCTTTAATCAGGATACCAAGGCTTGGGCTCCAAATATGCTTTCTTCAGGTGCCTTCTATCAGACTCCGTATGACAGTATTAGGAATTAATTTTTGCATTAGCAGTCCTGTCCCCTGCCACAGGACTATGGACGCCATCTGGTTTGCAAAGCCTGCCTGCATCCCCTGATTATATCTTTAGCTTACTCCACTGCAGTGCCTTCCAGGTGAGCCGCCAACCGCTGCAAAGGCAAAGAAACAGAGGGGCCTGGCGGGGTCATTCCTAATAAGCTAGCGTGTGAATACTAATCAGTGGTGGGGAAGCAGAGGTCACCCCAGCCTGCCTGTTGGCAGGTAGCAATGTGCTCTGTGGCAGATGGCGGGCATTATCGACTCTCCACAAAGGCCTAGAAGAGAAACAAGCACCAAGGCTGAATGATAGAGTGATTGAGATTCTGTGCAAGATGTAAGCAGATGTGATGTTTGCCAGCACCCACCGTAAACAATATGCCAGTGGAATTTTTAAAAAGAGATTGTGTGTACAAACATGAAGCAGACCTCATTTGAGAAAAACACTAACCCTTCCTTTCCACTTTAACCAGTTCTGTGCCAAACTCAAGAGGCTGCCATTAATGATCCCGTCTGGGACAGCTGATTCACTGACATCCCAGGCTATAATCTCTGAAGTCTGCAAGCTCTGATAACTCCAGGAAACACATTGGGATAGGCAGGAATGATGGCTTCTCTAATTTTCAGAATCAAGTAATGGTTAAAAACACACACAGAAAGATACAAAAAAAGGAAGCTGAGCTGGTGCTAGATATATATTTTGGGCCCATCCCTGCTTAGGTCACCAAAACCAAGCTGATGTTTCATGTCCTTGATAACTTGTCTGGATGAATATAAAACCCCAAATTAGACTATTTTGAAATGTTCCTTTAATCGTGAAAAAGATTACACGTGGCTACAAATGGACAAATGTAAAATTCAGTAGACATCTGGTCAATTTGCTGATGTTTAAACTGGAAGGACGGGGGCTGATCTGTAGCTCTAAGCCCAGTAAAATAAATAAATGAATGAATTATATGAGGAATGGACAGAGGGAGGACAGGACCTCATTAGAATGTTTACAATTCAAGCCCTGGCTGCTGGTGAGTCAATAGCATAGGCAAACCCTACAGGCATTTCTACCTCCAGGTTTGCCTGACTATTGATCTGCCCTGGAGAGATGGAAATTAGACAGTGTGTTCCTCCCAGAAAGATACTCCTGACCAAAGGGTAGGGCATCAAGGCTCATTTAAACATCTTAGCCAAGGTCTTCTAAATAAGAGAGAGTGTGTATGTAATAATAATACCATCGAACACCAAACAAATATACTTCCCACCTGATACAAACTGTGGGAAGATGGAAGAATTTAAACCACAGAATTTTCATTAGATAAAAGGAGGTTCCTTTTGTACATTCATATACATATATATATATATACATATAGAGAAGAAAGTAGGGATATCACATATATTGTTAATAGTGTTAGAAAAGACATACATATCCCACCAAATAATACCTGTTTTCAGTAGGGTATAGCTAGTCCTTACCTGGTTGGGTTCGTACACCATTAGTCTGTTCTGATACTGTGCAGTATTCGTTACCCCACCTGTAATGGATTAACATGTGTTAAATTCTTCATGAATAAGACATGGGCTGTTGCTCAAATAAGAATGAAATATTACTGGGGTGGGGCAGGGAATTAACTACTACTAAGGATTGTCTGTGTGCCCTATGATGTGATTAAGCTTATTTAAGTAACTTCACTTTCAAGCTACATTTTGGAGGCCATCTACTTAAGAGGAAACAACAAAAGTATATTGAGATTACCAAGACTGGATCCAGTCAGATTGTTATAAACTGGAGGGATAAGAGGAGGGGAAAATAGCAACAAATCATTTCGAGGAAAGGGAGAGACAGGAAAATTCAATCTTAAGAAATGTTTCTGTGTGGTTTGTCCCAAGGACACTGAACAACAGGGATAATTCTTAGCCAAACATTTAACTTGGTAAATTCCAACAGTTTGCATAATAGTACACAAACAGCTTCTGCCTATTTGGAGATGCTATTTCCCAAGACCAGAGAAACTTAGCATAAATTAAATAGTCTAGCCTGAGGTCTACAGTTGTTCTGCTTTAGAAAAAAAAAAAAAGTCACTATTCAACCTTTAAAACTTCAAAAACTCCTGGCTTTGAAACCCTCTTGATTGCTGCATAGATCTAAGGAAGCTTGAGGATCATCTACTTAACCAAAAACTCTTAAATCTATTTCGTGCTGTTCCCAGTTTCCCCCTATTCTGATTTCTTTCCAGGCCTGTTGTGTATACAGAGCAACACACAATGTAATAACCATTTGCTCAGCATGAATTTTTACAATCAAAATGCAAACCTCTAAAAATCAGCATGTAAAACAGCTTTGTGGGAAAATGGCATTAGTGGACATCAAGAGAAGCAAAAAAGACCAAACAAAACCGAACCACACACACACAAACACACTCACACATACAACCCACAAATATAGAAGCAAGTAATTCTATCTTAAGTAGAAGAAATTTGAACAGTACTCTTGTGCATTTATATTCTAAGTCCTGGCTCCAAATCAGTGGCTAAAGTGAGGAACTCTGGGCTAGTGAACTTCTTGTTTATCTAACAGCTTCAATATGGTAAAGCCACAAAGAAATAGACAATTCTATATTTTCTCTGTATGTATGGCACGTACCTAAAGTTCTCTTCTTTGGCAAGCTTGTAGTCTACTAGCACAGTCAGCATAACATACAAATTCTCTGCAAGGGTCACCACTTTCAACACCATTTAATAAGATTAATTCAATTAAATTCTACAAGTCCTTGAATACCTGGTATGTTACTATGCTAGCATAGTGATGCCTCCTTAACAACACAAGTGTTGAATACAATGAGTTAATGGTAGTAGATAAGTAAATAGGGCATTTTTTTTTAAATCCCGGCCAATCATTATTCTCCCACTTCTCCCCAGTAAAGAACTTGAATCATTCATTTAATTTTCTAAGACCATTTTTAACTAGAGGGCAGGTTTCATTCCCTCTAAGGCAAGGAATTCCTTTAAAGATCAATGGGAAATTAGCCAGTGGTATAAATCCAAGAATATACAAATGAGGTTCTAGTATCTAAGTAAAAAAAGAACTCTGCATTTCTTTAAGAAATATCTCCTTTTTAATATAAAAATCAAAGGAGGGGGACCCTGTCACACTTAAGAAAAGCATGGCAGAAATAACTATATTCCCTCAAATATTTAAAATAAAGATATGATAAGATGCATACCATTTTACCAAATATATTAGCAGACTGGATTGATTTTTAGTATCTCTCTTCCTTTGTTAAACTTTCAATACCTAATTGTTCCTACCCACTGTAACAACAGAAGATGAATTATCAAGCATCCAGTAAGATTACATAAATCTTTGGTGTTAAAATGATTAACCAACCCTCGCTCCAGGTACATCAATGAGGAACGCAAATGTAACAGAGGAAGTAGAAAACCAAATTCCTTCTCACACAAGCTTCTATCATGGAGGCTTGCTGAACTTGTTGCAGAAATACGAGACCCTGCTGAAGTGCACTTCAGTGAAACTGTTGAAGGCAGTACATCAAATGTGCATAGTATTATCCTTAACAGATTTTGTTTGTTAAAGACTAAATGTATAGCAACTGGATTAGAATGTCACTACTGCAGTAAACAACCTTGGCAGTTCATAGCTTCTCTACAAGATTCTCCAGCATTCTCATTATTATTTATCATTTTCCACAGAAGCAATCTTTTTTTTCCTAATCTGTGTTCAGTAATTCAATTTCCTTAACATATGTATTTCCATTCATATAATAATATTTAGAAATGAGGAGCCAGATACTAACTAGATGGGGAGGGGGAAATTACAGTTACTTGGTTGATTAGCACCAGGACATGAAATGCCAAGAGGTTCACCAGCAAAGCAATGTTGCAACTTTTGCCAAGTCACTGTTGTGAAGTAAAACCCTAGACAGTGCTGCTGCTATTGCTCCCCATTAAAATAACTGACAAATAAGCACATAAATAAAGCCACTTCCCTGAGTACACATGCAAAAAAAAAAAAAAAAAAAAGATGAAGGATCCAAGCTCTCCCTGCTTACATTTCCTTGATGCCTTTGCTCATTTGTGGGGCTTCTTCATTGCATTCCCTTCACACACCACTCTTCACTTTTAGATTAATCTGCTGAAATGAGATGCTAAGGATTTGCATACAGATTTGACTACACAAAAATAGATATGGAATTAATAACAGTCTCTATATGTTTTAATTTCTCCTAGACTGGAGTACCCTTGCCTGCAGCGGTATTCTTGGCTTTGAAAGTCATCAAGCTGATTTGTCTGCTCTTAGGTTAGGATGCCACATGCTGCTACACTGTCCCCCGCAATCAAAGCACTTGCATAGATAGATTCCATGCCTGCCCCTATCAAGTATATTTTATAGATTGGCAGTTTTGATCTCCCTCCCCAGGGGGATAATCTGCATCTTAACAGCTTTCTATAGATACATCTGTCATTAAATATGCCATCTTGTATCAGCATCAATTTTCAAAACCAAGTTTTCTCTAACTTTGAAGTGCTACAGTTGAACTTGAGAATTTTCAACCAAAATTCAAAATGAACAGCCTCATCATATGCTCCTGAACTGTGACTTCAAAAAGAAAAATACTGCTGGCTACCAGAAAGTCACCAAGGTCTTAAAGAACTGCCGGGAGAAATGAAAAGTTAACATACTGCTAGGAGTGAGAAATGATTCCTATCACAGGACAAGACAACAGCAAGACATTTTCTTAAATTTCCCTGCTGCTAGTCTGCTAGAAACTCAGTGATGAATGGATGCAACCCACCATAGAAACGATAAGAGGATGGTTAAAAACACCAAACAAACTCTGTCTACACTTCAGCATGCCCTCTCAGACACTCAGAGCTGTGACAAAGACAACAGCTGGTAAATGCTTGTGTCGTAAAAAGTAAAGGGCAGGGGAAAGAGAAAAAATGACTCTCTTTGTTCTTTGGTCTTAGTGGGTCAATCCTTTTTGCTCTTTCATGAAGATAATACTTTTAGACCTAAAAAACCCACTACACACTTTTTTTTTTTTGGCCGGGCAATGAGGGTTAAGTGACTTGCCCAGGGTCACACAGCTAGTAATTATCAACTGTCTGAGACCGGATTTAAACTCAGGT